>NC_083340.1:12951073-14151073 GCF_019175385.1 Lycium barbarum
TCACCAGTAAGTGAATCCCCTTAGTTGTGTAGTTATTTGTGTTACTAATATATGTTTATTGATGTATCTGTTCTTTCAGCTCTTTATTTATGATTGATTAATGATCTGTGTTTTTTACCTTGGCATTTGTTAAAGTTTGAGTTTTGCATAGAACAAGTGCAATTAAAAAAGGTAAAATATACAGCCCAACATAAAAAAAATTACGCCATGTAGTCCAATATACAATATTATGCAGGGGGGAAAGCATTGTACATAATGTATCAACCTTGTATAAAAGGCGTCTATACACAAATATGGGCTAAATCGGGTAATAAACTCAAATTATGGGTTACGTGGCGTAAATATTTTTCTCCCAATAGACATAGAGCGTAATATGCCCACTAAATGCTTACCCATGCACGAAATGCAGGATTTTGGGGGGGGTGGGGGGTGGGGGTGTATATAGTATGCAACATTTATCTTTGCATTTCAACCAAGAGGCTGTTTCCATGCCTCGTATTCGTGTCCTACAGTTGACAAAAGAAGCATCTCTACTGTCGTGTCAAGGCTTGTCCTCTAAACAGTAGAGATGCTTCTTTGGTGAGTTTGCAGGACACTAAAGATTCACTCTAAAAATGTGCAATAACTGCGGAAGTATATGAATTTTAATTGGCTAGAATGACATTCATACTTGAGAAAATGCATCCCCTGTATATTACTCAAACTAAACTTTTAAGTAAATGGAGGGATGTGAATTTCTCTAGATTATCTAGCAATTGTTTCTCGTCTAGTATACTCTGTTAACCTATTTATTACACTTGACTTTCGTTCATGAATCATTGGTCCTGTGCTCGTGATTTATCTTATAGCAAATCAAATGGTCTTCCACGATCAGAGTGGTCTCCATGAGTTTGGTTTGCGTATTTTGATTGCTTATATTCATCATAGTAGTATCTCCAAAAGCAGGATTTATTCCATTGGGCCATTAATAGTTTTATTTGAAGGTCTTGAGAATCTGATCAACTCTTTGTTAAAGTATCAGGAAACTCCCATATGAACTGTTGATGCTTAATTTAATTGGAGAAAACTGCAAATCGTGTTACATTGTTACCTCATGGTCTATATTTTTAGATATCCCATAGAAGGGAAAAAAGAGTAACATATGAAAAAGAGAGCAAATAAATTAAAACTGTCTCCTAGTAAAGAGTTAGTGCATCTGACATTTCTGCATATGCCTATTCAAAGTTTTTACGTTTAATAAGCTTGAGCAAACCAAAACTTATATTGATGTATTGTTTTCCGTTATCAAAATTCTCCCTTTTCACCGTTTTGTTTCCTGTAAGAGCACATACTCTGAACATTCTAATGAGTCCTTCGTTCTTAAAAGTAACTTATGGTAATTTTCTCCCTTCTGTGGTTCAGTCCAGCGGTTACAATCTGGGACAAGAAAGTGTGTATCTGAACTCTCCAAGAAAAACCAAGATTGTTTGCACAATTGGTCCCTCTACAAGCTCAAGGGAGATGATCTGGAAATTGGCTGAGGCTGGAATGAACGTGGCCCGTCTGAATATGTCACATGGGGACCATGCATCTCATCAGAAAACCATTGACCTTGTTAAAGAATACAATGCTCAATCTGAGAACAAGGTTATAGCAATAATGTTGGACACTAAGGTAATGCTTGTTATTAGCTTTATAACTGCAATTATTAGTGTCTGTTCAAAAAATGATCATATATGTCCAAGCACCAAAGGTGTGACCTAGTGTCAATGAATTGGGTGTAAGCCTTGGAAACCCGGGTTTAAATCTCAGTAGAGACAAAAAGACTAGGTGATTTTTCTCATCTGCCTAAGCTTTGGTAGGCAGAGTTACGCGATACCTGTGCTGGTGGGGGAAGTAGCAGGCACCTAGTGGAACAGTTGAAGGGGGGGGGGGGGGGGGGGGGGCACAAGTTGGTGCGAGCATCAATGTTATAAAGGAAAAAAAAAAAAGAATCAGTAATAGCATAGGTCTAATATTTTTCCAATTGGAGTGGGTTATTTGAGTTCAGCAAGTTTTTTGGTATTCAGTTGTCCTGCCTTTTACTACTGTTTGGAGTGTCTATATCATAAGAAAGTACATGTAGCTTTTGAACCCATTGAGATGACTGAAGAATTTCATTATTTCGATTTCGCTAATCCTTGGGAACAATGTGAGAAGGGTTTGGTGGTGTGGTTGTAGTAGAGTAGTCAAGGTGACGGGAATTTTTCATATATCAAACAAAGACTTGTGCTCCTTTCTCTTATAAGCTAAGCCTAGGACGACTAGATAGTAAAACTGCTTTTCAGGTGATCTGTTTGGTATGTTGAGGGTTGATGGACATGGTGACTGATTTCCTTATATTCTTTTTCGTGTTCTACCAAAGAGAACAGAGTGGACACTGAGAATCCTGTTCATATCCTCTTCTTGTAGCTACCACTTATCACTAGCATCACCGAGAAATAGACTTAGAACTTTTGGGTTTGTGGAACTTAAATGCTGATATACTGTTCATTTGGTTTTGGATTCACAAGTTTGCAAATGGGTGAAGCAATTTAATTTTGTTTTCTCAACTGATATAAAGTTGTGTTTGAACTGAGCTATTGATCAAAAGAAAATGAAAATTGAGATCCATCTTCTGTTGCTTGTTATTGTCATTTTCAATTGTAAAAAATTGCTAACGTCACATGTTGTTCTATAGACAAGTTAATGCATTGTGGATATTTATCCAGTTGCCATTTGCAAGGTGCATAACCATGTGTTCTTTGTCATGCTTGACCTTTGTTTTATTATGAAGATTGTGAAGCCTGTCATGATAGTTTTCCACTTCCCAAGTGCGATGTTGAAAGTAATTTGTTTATTTAGTGTTTTAAGATGAGACATAAGTTCTAGGACAGTTATACGCCACGCTAATGAGCTCCTTCCCATTATATTCTTTTGTTGCCTATGATATATCTTTGCAGGGACCCGAGGTGAGAAGTGGAGATGTGCCACAACCAATCCTCCTGAAGGAGGGTCAAGAATTCAACTTTACCATTAAAAGAGGAGTCAGCACAGAAGACACTGTTAGTGTAAATTATGACGATTTCATAAATGATGTGGAGGCAGGAGACATACTACTCGTTGATGGTAATTGAATTTCTTCTAGTTCATTTTTGCTTGATAAACACTATTGCTTATCTAAAACATTGCTATAGCACAAACAATGTTCTAAAAAGACATATCTGGGACTTGCTTCGGCGCGAGAGACTTGAAAAAAATGCCTTTGGGGTGAACATGGGAGGCGCTAGTCTTGTCTAACAGTTCCTGTGCAATACTGGAATTGTATTATCTAATTGAGTTTTTCTTGGTGTATTAAATTAGACAACACAATACTGGAATTGTAATTGTGAATTGTTCTTGCAATAGTAAGTATCATTTTGTGATTATTTCAAACGTGGTTGCATCTCAAACAAAAAATTCAATAATGGGAAGAGTGGCCTTTAGATCCAGATTTATCATCAAGTTTTGTGTCTCTTGGGAAAAGAAACTTTTTGTCCCATAATCTCAATTACCTGCTCTTGTTCATCCAGGTGGGATGATGTCATTAGCTGTGAAGTCAAAAACCAGCGACGTAGTGAAATGTGAAGTTATTGATGGGGGAGAACTGAAATCAAGACGGCATCTAAATGTAAGAGGAAAAAGTGCCACCCTGCCTTCAATAACAGGTTTGTTCAATTTATGGAACCCCACCTCCCTACAATATTTTAGTTACTCATTTTTTCTTCTAAGACCACACTTTAGCTTGATCTTTTTTTTTTTTGTAACTTATACAGAGAAAGACTGGGATGATATTAAGTTTGGTGTGGAAAATCAAGTTGACTTCTATGCTGTTTCCTTTGTGAAAGATGCTAAGGTCATCCATGAATTGAAAGATTACCTTAAAAGTAAAATGTCTACTACCTATTATGTTTTTTTCCGGATAAGGATCTTCTACCTATTATTTATAGGGATGTAACCTTGTCAAAGGCTTTCATGGTTGCATTCCTTCATCTTTTTTTTCCCTCTAAAGTTGGAAGAGCTATTATGCAGGTTGTAATGCAGATATTCATGTTATTCCAAAGATTGAAAGTGCAGACTCCATCCCAAATCTCCACTCAATCTTATCTGCATCTGACGGGGTTAGTTCAATGTGTTGAAAATGTTGCCTAATCAATTTACTTAAGTACTCATACTATTTTTGCTATGTCAGTCTCTGAGTGTATGTAGGTCTCCGTAACAAAAAAGATAGCACTATTATTATCGTCTTGCTTATATTTATCGAGTGAAGGATGATGCAGTGAAAATATTGTTGAAAATTAAAATGGATGCCAAAGGTATGGTAAGCCCCTTTTATGAAGATATAAAGAGCAAAGAACACATACAGTAGGGTGTGCCAGTAGTCACACCATGGTAATCAATTAACTAGAGTAGTGTAAATAAAAAAAGGACAGTCAAATATCCGACTGACTTGCATACTAGAAATTCTGAGCCTTTTAATCTTTTCTTCATTAGACATCCCATCAGAACAGAAAACCATGTACAACAAGAAAAGGACTGCTTCATTTTCATGATGCACAGTTTGTAAAAATTGCATGTCAAACTGTCGAGCTTCATTTGGATGGAAGGAAGCAGAAGTAAAGTAGATGAATCAAGTGCACTACTAGCTTTCAGAAGCTTCAACATTCTTTCTTTTAACTAGTTTGGGCGTTGATGGCTGCAAGAAGCCCTACTCTGGCTAATTCTTCTCCCTTAGAATTTTGAACATCTCAATATTTTGGCTGTAAGGCTTTCTGTGGACCCCTATCTGTATTTCCTGGAAACTTCCTAGGACTTTGACTAGCAACACTTGATCTCTAATTTGCTTTTCTTGGCATACGTGTATTGTTGTACTTCTGTCTGCAGCAGAAATTATTAATCGAAGTAGGAAATTTTGCTATAGAAATATAGTTATAGACTTATGAAGAAGGGCTGGTCGATCTTCTTGTGTAGTTCTAGTTGTTTCCCAAAACCCTCATTGTATTAATCGATGGTGTCTCAAAGCTTTTGAGTGACAATTCTACTGGTGAATTCGGTTGTTTTATTTAGCAGATCAAGCTGCCATTCTAAGCCAAGTTACTCGACTACATTGCGATTGACCTTTTAAATGACAACATCAATTATTTTAACATCTTTTTTTTGAAACTGGTAACTTTTCAATTATTTTAACATCTTTTTGGACATCTTTCTAAGTAATGTTATGCAATTGTTGATAGGCAATGGTGGCCCGCGGTGATCTTGGAGCTGAGCTTCCAATTGAGGAAGTCCCATTGCTGCAGGTAATCTCAATGCTGATGCATAAAGCTTCATTTCATGAGCCTTTTCATAGCTTACTACCTCTGTTATCAAGTGCGGAGATGGTGAGATCTTTACAATACCATGCTAAAAAAGGCTCATATGTTCCATCACTGATCACATCATCTTCGTTAAATCTTTGCTCTTTGGTCAATATGGTGGACAAAATTACGTGATATAACTAAATTAGGGAGGCGAGTAATCTTGAATATATTTATTTAGTATTACTGTTGATTCTCACAAGTTCATGATGCTATCATCCTACCGCAAGTTAACCAGCATGTTCAAAATACCCGTAGGTTTACAATTAGATATATTCCCGTGGCAACTGAACAAGAATGTTTATAATATCACTCAATTGCATAGATTTGCAATCAAATCCCTAGTAATTCGGGAGGAGAAATGCAGCACTGGCACTTATGAAAAATGTGCATGTTAGTCGACCTACTGAGCTGTGGAGTTTCTCATTACCTTTGAACTATTTCATTGTGTCAATTTGTCTACCTGTTTCTCCAACATACAACAACTGTGGTGCCCATCGAAACAAACCTGTCCTGTTTCATTCAGCCTTTTAACCCCCTGGTGCCTCTTAACAGCCAAACCCCATTGCCAATATAGGAGATTATTGTTCTTCAATACTCGTTTTCCCTTCTTTCATTCAGCATGATTTACTTTCCAAATAGATTTACACCTCTTTTCCGAACTGAATGTTGTGTGGTATTATCATACTCTTGTCAAAGGTTTGTTACTTATAGTAAACAGAAAAACGTTTACTAGTTTAGGAGGTTATAGTATTAACATAATCAATTTGGTTTTCTTTATTAACACAATAAAAGTAAGTGCTAGAATTACTGAAACAGGATTACAGACCACTGAACTGCATTCCTTCTGGCTACTGTCAATGATCTTTTCTCTTGGAGAAATTCCTTCCTCGCCAAGCCCTTTTGTATCTTACTTTAGTAACTTAGTCAGAAATGAGAAACTGCTGTTGCATGTATCCACAGGAAGACATTATTAGAAGGTGTCGGAGCATGCAAAAACCTGTAATAGTTGCCACAAACATGCTTGAAAGCATGATAGATCACCCAACCCCAACAAGGGCAGAAGTCTCGGACATTTCTATTGCAGTACGTGAAGGTGCTGATGCTGTAATGCTTTCAGGGGAAACCGCTCATGGGAAGTAAGTGTTGTTCTAGACACAAACTAATTTTACATCCTTCAGTGCTTTTTACTATCCGTCTTGGTTTTGATTACTGCTTTTCTTGTATTTGCTTAAATCGATATCAGGTTTCTCCACTTGCTTATGTGTTTTTAACTTCTTATCTCTCTGCCTTGATCATTTTTCTATTTTGGATCCAGATCCTTATGATAATGTTCTTTTCTACTATTCGCTTTGTTGTGCTACTCGGTTGTTATTTTTCCTCCTTGGGTATACTTTTGGATTGGTCAGATCCTCATGGTGTATTCTCATTTGAGTTTGCAATTAGAATCATTTCTTTTTATTTTGTGTTTTTGTTTGTTATTTAGTAACCTGGAATAGATGATTTATACATATTGAACCATCTATTTCCATAAATGCATAGGTACCCGCTGAAGGCAGTTCACGTGATGCATATTGTGTCATTAAGGACTGAGTCAAGCCTACAAAACAACACTAGTTCTCCAAGTCAATCTCTCGCCCATGAGGTATATGCGGTGTACGAATTATATGTATTGTAGTTTGTAAACTTCACTTTTCAATTACCTTTCTCTCAGAAAGAGTTATATGTTTTACTGGATTTTTATCTGTTTTTGTGCTAAGAACTCAAATCATTTCATCCAGCGGGATTTTTTATTTCTCATATTATCCAACGAGGAAATCACGTTCAACTCTAATTGTTATGCAAAATGCTTTATCTATTTGATATATTTTGCAGAGCCATATGGGTGAAATGTTTGCTTTCCATTCTTCCACAATGGCTGATACCCTTAACACTCCCATCATTGTCTTCACAAGAACTGGGTCTATGGCAGTAATTTTAAGTCATAATCGGCCTTCATCAACAGTTTTTGCTTTCACAAACAAGTAAGTTCCTTAAAAAAGTACAACTATTAGCTTTAGTCATATTGTATCATGGTATATTTCATTGAGATCATTAACATTATTGTAGCTCAAGCTCCTTTGAATCGTTTTCACTCTGTTTAATTGTTGAAGGTAGTTTTCTGTACTAAAATTTTGAGACTTGTCTTTGGTATCAAGAAGTTTGTGGGAGGGGCACTATGCAAAATTGGGTCATTGGTTCAGCAAGTTTAGCCTTTTCTCCAGTCGCAATTATAGTCTTTAGGGACCTTGCTTGACTTGTCTTGTTCCATTGTTGAGCTATTTTCTCTGTTTTTTCAAGTAAGCGTTAAATTCTCTCACTATATAAAGAATAATGTAGCTCTGTTTCTACCAATAGAAAAAATAATATAGCTCTCTCTCTCTCTCTCTCTCTCTACAATTACATATATATGCGCCTACATATTTATTAACATACGGCATGAATTTATGTTTTGTGCCAGTGAAAGGGTGAAGCAGCGTCTTGCTCTGTATCATGGTGTCGTGCCTATATATATGGAGTTTTCAGCTGATGCAGAGGAGACCTTTTCCCGAGCAATCAAGCTCTTATTGGTTAGTGATGTTTTCCCGTCTTTTTAATGTGTATTTCCCTCAGCATTTCTTGTATAAGGTTGCTCCATGTACAAACACGGATAATCTTTTTATTTTCTGTATCCTGCAGAGCAAAAGCTTGGTGAAGGATGGACAATGTGTCACTCTTGTCCAAAGTGGAGCACAACCAATCTGGCGTAGACATTCTACTCACCACATACAAGTCCGTAAGGTCCAAAGTTGATATACGTAGCAATCATTTATTTAGTGAAACATGCTGAGTGGTGACAACTAGGATACAGTTTTTCAAAGTTTCTTATATACAGTTGCTTCTTTCCCTTTTCCCCTTAAATTTGTTCCTTATTTGATGAAATTAGAGAAATCTTCTTAAAAGTTGCAATTTTAGATACAGATGTTTCTGTTTTGGCGTTCTTGTATCATTTTTGTATGAACTTTCTAGCGATATCGGAGAATGGAAAATTAAAGTTTGATAACTTTTTTGTAGCATCATTTACTATTTATTTGTGTGATTTTCCCCCGTGTAGTTATCATCATGATTCCATTTGAATATGTCTTGGTGTATCAGAAATCAGAAAACAATTTTATCAGGATCACAGGCAAAGCAAAACAGAAATATTTAACGTTTTTTGGAGAACGTTTCCTCTGTGCGTGGGTCAATTCCCATTCCAGAAGCTGCATTCTTTTTATTGTGCTTGAATATAATCCCCTCAGCAAAGTCATAATTTGCAGTTAATGAATGATTTCAATATTCTCATCAATCTTTATTTTCAAGGGAAACACAAAAGCTGGAACTCGGCTTAGTCATCTTATGTTGAAGCCATTTCCGGAGATATACAACAGCTTTTGCATGTCTTACTGAAGTTGTTGCCAGATTCTTCTGGTTAGGGTAATCAGAATTCACCAGGAATAAATTAGAAATTAACCTATCTTGATCAACATTTGAGAGTTTTCCTCCACAGAAAAACTCTTTGGGACTTCGATATACCCATCTAGCACGCGCTCCATCTGGTCCCACTGAGCTGTTAAACGCCTTCAAACATACAGCGATTTGCCAGGTACTTGGAAACCCAAGTCATTTTTCTGTTCAACTCCAAGATGCTTGTGATTATTACAACTAATATGACAAGGCCAACAAAGGCACAAACAGTAAACCCAGTCCAGCTCTCTGGAGAGTTTGCCATGGGTTGGGTGTTTGGAATTTGATTAAGTTAGAACTTGTACTAAAAAGTAAATCTGTACATAAGTTGAGGAGGTATAACTTTCCTCTTATTTATTTAATTTTGGCAAATATGCCTAAAAGTATGAGAAAATTGTCAGATACATTAGACTTCACATTTTTCCTCGTCCTTGACTTCTTGAATCATTTCACCATGCTTTATACCCTTGTACCACATAGCACAGGGTATATAAGCAACTAAATCTAAGATTGTCAAACAAGCTAAGAGAAAATAAAACCTTTCTAGGTGACCGTTGTTGAGGTTTTCCGGGATCCATCCAGACATGTTATCAGTTGTAGAAATTTTCATCACTACACTCACGAGTAAGCTGCTCACATAGTTTCCTAGTGATATCGAAGTCATGCACAGTGCACTTCCGAAGCTTTTGAGACCATCTGGTGCTTGTTCATTGAAAAACTCCAGCTGTCCTACGTACATGAACACTTCCGAAACTCCTATCAGAGAGTACTGAGGAATCTGCCATAAGATACTTAGAGTGCTTGAGCCTTGACAATGTGTGCAGTGTTTTTTAGCATACTTGAGCCTGTAGCACTCCACAAGTCCGGCTGAAAGCATTGCCATCATAGCTATGACAAGTCCCATTCCCATCCGTTGAAGTTGAGTTATTCCTTGACCCTCTCCCCTTTTCTTAATCTTTTTTACTATGGGATCAAGTACTCGGCGATAAAGTAATATTACAACCGCTACACTCATGATGTCGCAGCTAGACATACTAGCTGCTGGAATCCTAAAGTTCCCGAGTGTAGTTTTCATAGTGTCCCCTTGCTCGACGAATATTGAGGCCATTTGCGTAAACACTACAGAATAAACTATAGTACATAGCCAAATTGGCAACAGCCTCAAGATGCACTTAACCTCTTCAACTTGTGAAATAGGGCATAGGTGCCACGGGTTGCGATCACTCTGCTTCTCATTGTCAAGTTCTTTGGATGTAATCAGAGCTGCTTTATCCAAGAATCTGCATTTAAAAAAAGATTTATCAATGCATGTTAGAACAGGAAAAATATACAACCACAAATTGAGCATCTAAGTAACTTTATTTTGAATTGCACATTAGTGCTTTGATGCTCACTTGAAACCATGAGTGTGGAGCATTTTTCTACCAGCAGTTTTGGAACTCTCGTCATCGCCTTCATATAACGCGTCTTCATTCTCTGTCATCTTTACTCTCCACTTCTTTGATGCAGCGACTATAACCTGAGAAAACCGGGTTATAGGGTTGCCATTAGACTGGAAGTGCCTATACTTGGCGGTGCCTCCAAGAAAGAGCGCCAATCCTGCAAAGGCAGACGCAGCGGACACCCAGAAACCAAGAGCCCACATCCCGTCATCCTCAAAGTAGTCTAACACGGTGTTAGAAAAAAGCGAACCAAGGTTTAGGGCCAGGTAGAAGTAGCTGAAGAAGGCCTGTTTGGACTGCTTCTCCCTTGGATCACGCACATCGAACTGATCAGCTCCAAAGGTAGCGATGTTAGGTTGATAGCCTCCATATCCTAGAGCAATCATGTACACGGAGATGTAGAATAGACCAATCTCCATGCTTGAATGCTGTCCACATAGAGTTGTTCGATCCCCACAACCTATCGGTTTGACTAAGTAAAGTTGTGTCACCAGTGATAATAGTACCAATCCCTGTTAATAAGTAAGTTCCAAACCAATCACTAAGAGCAAGTTCGATTAGTATGAACATAAAATTTTGTAGTAATTGTTGCATTAATTAATAGTACTCCACCCGTTCCAATTCATATTACATTTTCTGTATTTTAAGAAATTGCTAGATGTTTGACACAATTATGTTTGTATAAAATTTTTACGACTTTCAAGAACTCAAGTTCATTAAATTTGTTTACCCCGGATTCGGATAATCAATTAAATTTATGAGTGGGTATAGGATATGTGCTTTGTTCTTGATGTGTGCTAGACAAAGAAAACAAAGATATTTGAAGGTTCCTTGGTAGAACGGCTAATGACGGCAGTGGGCTAGCGATACAAAGGTTTGTGAACAATGTATGATACTTGATGGATGAAATGCAATAATAACAATAACGGGTGGCCTTGGCCGAATTAAATGATGAAAGAGTTTGTATATAAGAATTCTTCTACTACAAATGTTCTTGGAAAGTAAGAAGAGCCAACCCCCTCCAAGGAGGGGGTGTGCTCTATTTATAGTGGCACTCCCATGGTTCTCTTACAATATGAGGCAATAAAATAATAATAACAAGGACTGCTCTGCACGAATTTGGTGGGATTAGACTGACGGCGCCGTCTGACACACGCATGGTA
This sequence comes from Lycium barbarum, assembly GCF_019175385.1. Classification (NCBI taxonomy): domain Eukaryota; kingdom Viridiplantae; phylum Streptophyta; class Magnoliopsida; order Solanales; family Solanaceae; genus Lycium; species Lycium barbarum. The sequence continues at coordinate 12,962,594 of NC_083340.1, forward strand.
GGTAGTTGACCGTGATTTGACGTTACTGGCATGTAGCTTGTCTGCAACGGCCACACGGACAAACGGCCACTCGGGATAACGGTCACTCGGATCATCGCCCGATCGGACCAACGGCTATGAAAGCCCGAGTCCTCGGGCTTGGCCGCTCCAACGATGCAGAAGGCAGATCCGTCGGTCTCTTTGCTTAGCTCCGGCCCAAGCATTGCCCCGGTCAAGGGCGAATAGTATCCGGCACGTCCCTACTCCTTCCTCCGGTTCCTCGCTCCACCGGTTTGCCTCATATCCGGTTTTTACCGTATACAAAATTATTTAAATCTTAAGCTTGAATGTGATGTTTCCTTCATCAATTAAACTTTTCAACTATTATTTCAATGTTGTCTTTCATAATCACTAATATAATACATAAGAATGTCTTAAACTCCATGTCAACTTAATTACCGTCATATAGAATAGAACAAATGGAGTACTCAGTGCAGTTAAACTCCGTGTGGACTTAATTACGTTTTATGTAAGATGCCAAGTAAATGGATACTTACAGTTACATAGATGATCTGAAAAATGGCACAGCTTTTGAATCTTCCCCAGTAGGCGTCACTAAGAAAAGCACCAAGAAGAGAGAAGATGTAGACAGTGCCAGTCCATATGCTCACATTATTAGCAGCAGCCGCATTGTTTTGATGAAGTACTCTTGTTAGGAACAACACCAAATTCACCCCAACACCGAAAAAGGCGAGAGTAGCTAAACCTTGATTCACTGAATAAAATCACAGGGGAAATAATAGAGTAAAGAGCGTTCATCTATGAGATAGTTGAATCAATCAATTTGGTTTTATCAGTGTCCCATTCTCCTACTCTCCTACATAGTGCGATTTAGTGTCTAACTAGGTAAGTCAATCAATCAAGACCAAGACATGGTTGTCTACGAGATAGTTGAATAAATAAATTTGGTCATATGGATGTTACATTACCCTAATCAATAGTGGGATTTAGCATGGCTAATCGATCAATTCATCAAGACCAAGATACACTTGCCGAATGTGGATTTCAACTTTAGCTTCTCAATAAGATAAAAGAGCATGGTATATGAGATCTATGGTTGAATCAATCAATTTCGTTTTATGGATGTTAAATTCTCCCAAATATCTAGAGGGATTTAGTGGCTAAAAAGGTAAATCAATCAATCCAGATCAAGACACTAGTGAAACTGTGGAGAACTTTCAACTTTATACTCTCAAATAAAATAAAAATAACACTACAAATTGTGGCGCATTATTAATATAGTACTAGTAGGTTTGATAGTTAGGTTATTTCAAAGACAATTCTTTTCTGTCCTTTCCAATCAGTTTCTTGTCAGAGTGAGTTTTACTTAGATTTATAGGTTTGATGACTAGGTAATAACAACAGACATTTCATTTATTTCCCTTCCAATCAATTTCTTGTCAAAGTGGGATGCACAATGGGATTTACTTTCTTGGAATTATACTAGTTGATATTGATGATAATAGCACGCAAAAAGGTAGTTAACCATGACATGGGTGTGATATTCCTACAGCATTTAAATCATTCAATAGTGGAAGGTAATATTTTTCTACATCATGTTGTGGGAAACACTTAAATGTCAGACCTGGCCACACTATGCCCTAATTTCAAGTTGCCAACATGTTATGCCGTAAGGTCAAAACTTGCCAACTCTACGGCCCTTTTGCCAATTTTGCGTCTGCGAAGTACTCTAATCATTAATTATTTGTGAAAAAAAGAAAAAAAAAATCATTAATTATTTTACTTTGATAGATCTTATGTTACCTATGTGTCACCTTATTGTTTTACGAAGAAAATAAAGGACTCCTAATTATTAAGACACATGCCGACAGACTATTTGGTTGTTGAATATAAACCTTTCCTTATTCTATTCGACACTTTTTCCTTATTCTCGCGCGAGTAGTAGAATGACCGATCAAGGCATGTTAAAATCCACCATTCTGACTTGTCACAACACTCTCAATAAAAGACAAGGTATGGCCAATAGCGGAACATGATAAGAACACTGCTTATTTACTGATATGCCTTTCTACTTTTAATACGCCATCCTTCCACGTACAATACGACAGTGACCAATCAAAAAACGTGATACGAGCACTCACATTTGTTGATATGCCTTGCGACTTTTAATACATCATCCTTCTACGTACAATACGACAATGACCAATCAAAAAGCGTGATACGAACACTTACATTCGTTGATACGTATGCCTTTCAACTTTTAATACGTCATCCTTCTATGTACTAGCCCAATTAGAAAATGTTACAATTAAGAACACTAATAATCGTTGATTCGCCTTTTTATTTTTAACACGTCATTCTTTTACATAAACAACCAATGAGAAAACGTTATAAGAACACCAATATTAAATGATACACCTTTCAGTTTTTAATACGTCATCCTTCTACGTATTCGTCCAATGACCTATCAAAAACCGTCATAAGAACACTAATATTGATTGATACACCTTTCAATTTTTAATATGTCATCCTTCTACTAAGACATTAAATATGCATAGATCTAATAGGATCCAAACCCTCCACGCATACCACACGTTTAATTTCCTTCTGCAACTTACATAGCCATAGTAAGTTGGCGCTAAATTTAAAATTAAACTATATCGTATCTCGTTATATGCGCTTCTATCGCCTTTTATTTTCCTACAACTCTTGTAGAAAGCATAAAATTTATCATCTTACATCGCTCGACATAACACTCATGGTATAGAGAAAATATAATCCAGCTGATCAAATAATATTCTAGAGAAAATGTACTATAGTTATTTAAAAGAATGAAACTCACACAAACACACACACACAAAACAAAAAACAAAAATAAGAAAGCAAACTAGCATAAGCAAAAATCCAGACCAATGATGGGGTCGAGCAAGAACAAATTTTGTCATTATCTGACGTGGCACCGATAGTCGCATGAATATATTTACGTGTCAGAAATGTCTTTTCTATTACTGCATGCTTTTGTCACACACCTCTCCCCCTTTCTCTCGTTTTCTTCCATTGAATTTTGCTATTACTGCCAAAATCCTATCACTTAAAGTACAGAGAAACTGGAAATTTCTTCTCCGAACTCTCAACCACCACCACCAACAATCCCCCCCCCCCCCCCCCCCCCCCCCCCCCCCCCCGGAGCATTTTCATTTTCATATACATACAAGTTTTATATACGTATATATCTAGAATGTCATAATAAAAGAACCTTTTGACACGTGTCTTCAGTTTTTTTACTTGTAAATTTAGAATTGTTCTTATAAGTCTTTGTCATTTTCCCGTATGATAGCTGGCTTCCTTTATTACTCAACTCACCGTTTCCCAGAGTTATCAACCTTTCTTTTAATTTTGTTTGTTTCCACTAAAATAGAAAAAAGGAAATTCAAAGCAAAAACCATTTTGAAGAAAATGGGAACTCTAAGGATGTGTTTGGACATATATTTGGCTAAAATTAGGAAAAAAGAGTTTTTGAAATCGAAGTTCACAAATGGTATTATATAAGTTGAAGTTGTTTATGGACATACATTTTACTTGAAAAAGATTGAAGTTTTGTGACTAAAACAAATGGTCATAATCAATTTTAAACTTGAAAAACTCATCTACAAATGTAAGTGAAAAATCAATACAACAACAACATACTCAGTACAAATCAATTGATGTATAAATAATATGTTTTGTTTTAAAAAAAGTTATTTTTTTAATGTCCAAACGGCTCCTAAGAAAACGACCTTCTCCACAAGCCAAGTCGTAAACAATCTCCACACGCCAAGTCATAAACAAAGGAAAAATAATGAGTCGATCAGGAAGACAGAGAAATTAATACACCATATACAGAGTGTGACATATCTTAAACTTTTTAAGGTGGAAAATACTATAGCATATAAAGGAAAGATAAGTGGAGTCCAATATCAGTTTTCATTTTCCTATTTCAAGATAAAAAAAATACTCCAATGGTTTTTGTGAAAAACAAGAAAAAATAAAATCTTACTCAGAAGCATAATGCCGGCGAGCCATTTCCCAGTTTTTCCTCTGTTTGCAGGCATTCCATAAAAATCAACAGTTCCATCTTTAGTACACTCTTCTTCTTTTCCTTTCAGCTTAACCTGTTGATGATCAAGATTTCAAGTCCAACAAAAAAGATCAAAAAAAAAAAAAGAAGAAGAAGAAGAAGAGAGAGACGAGTTAATGCACAAGATTTTAGTGAAAGAGTACTAGCTAGGTGATCATTCTCGTTTCACTTTCTTGAAAAAGTAGTGTATAGAAAAAAAAAAAAAGTGTTCTCTTTGCATGAGAAGATTATCAAGATAGAATTTGAATCTAATGCTTTTTATGTGGCTTTCTTGGTAATTTAATTTGTGGTCTTCTCTAGAACCAAAGATAGGTGAATGGTTGGCACTAGGAATGAGGAAGAGAGCTAATTAATTAATGCTGATTCTTGATTTTTATAACTAATTAACACTCTTGATGATCACAGGAAAGAAGGGAAGTAGACGGAGAGTACAAATTACTACCTCTTTCGAGATTTCCAAGGAAGCCATTGATGATAGACTCAAAAGGTTACTTCAAAGGGGAGAAGTTTTATGGTGGAAATGAAGAAAGCAAACTGGTTGAGAGTTAAAATGAGTAACTAAAAGTGAGTGAACATCTGTATTTATAGAGAGGTTTTAGACACTGAGGGTCATTTGGCAGCTGGTTAGAGTATGTATTATTTTAAGTAGGGATTAGTTACGCAGGGTTTAGTTATTCATGTATTAGTTATTTCACCTTCGATCCTGTATAAATAATATATAGATTTCCTCATAACTTGTTCATGTATTAGCTATGGGAGTTCTTAAATTGCGAACGAAACACCGTAATCATTTTATACATGAATAATTTACCTCCTAAACAATTACCAAACGTGATATTACTTATGCGAAATTTAATTCATGCATAACTCACCTCTAAACCAGCTATTAAACGACCATTTATTAACTCAATGGCGACGATCAAAAGGGATTAAATTGGAGGAAAAAATCAAGTGAGAGAGTGACATCTAATAACTATATCCCCATTAATTTTCACAATAAATTATATATTTACACAAATACTAAAAAAAAAAAAGTTGGAATTAATTACGAACTTTGTTAATCGGTCGTTATATAGCTCGTAGCTAAAATAATTTTTGATAATCTATCCTTTTCTCCTGTAGTTTACATGGTATCAATCCCAATTTATTACTTTCAGAGCTAGCTTTTGGGTTGAGTTAAGCGAAAGATCCATTTCTTTATCATATTGAAAATATAATTAAGTATTAAAAGTGTGCTTTCTCTAACAGCTTAAGGTTTAATTAGATGAGATGGTCACACACTTCAACATGACATTAGAGCAGGCAAAGGTCCCGAGATCGAATCTCGTTGTCAAGTTTCAAAAAAAATTCACGTGCTTGGTCCATGAAAAAAAATCAGCCTCACACGTTTGGAAGTGTGTTGAGAATATAATTAGGTATTAAAAGTGTGCACTCTTTAACAACTTAAACTTTTAGATGAAATGGCCATACACTTTAACCGGATGCTTTGTGCACTTGTTACCGTCTTTATTAGATTAATAATTACTCCATACGTTTCAATTTAAGTGTCTTAGTTTGACAGGACACACAATTTAAGAAATAAAGAGAAGCTTTTGTATGTTGTGTTCTTAATTTAAAGATATATATATAGTCATTTAAATCATGTGGTCCTAAACTTGCCATATAGAATGTTGGAATTATCAACTTACTAAATATAGAAAGAAATACTCTTTTTAGGACATCAAAAAATAAAATAAGCACTTAAATTGGGAAGGATCACGGATGGAGCAATATTTATAATTTTTTTTAGATGTAATCTATACTACATTAAAAGCACGAATGACCTTAGAAATGTTGATTGGACTTTTTGCGCTTCATTAAAAGACCCCATAATAGACAAAACTATCATTTACTATTTTTCTCATTAAATAAATGTGTGATATTGTAATTTAATTATTATCCTAATATTTAGAACTTAAAATCAACTAAAATTATAGTTTTTCAATAGTTCCTTATTTAAATTAGGTAAGAAGTCCTAAAATTAAGACTTTGAATTGAAGTAAAAAATTATATCCACGTAAGGAAAGGTTTTAGAGTCTAACATGGAATGCTAGATATGTTGAATTATAATTATTATTTTTCTTACCAAAAAAAAAAAAGGCACGGCAATAATTACTACTACCCTTTGGTTCGGCAATTAATTATTCTATGATATTTTTCTATTCATCTGTTTTTTTTTTATTATTATTTTTATTTTTTTGTTTATGGATAATACTCACCGTTATTTTTGGATTTTTTTTTTTGACTTTGGAAAATATTTTATTTTTGAAAAACTAAAAGAATTCATTAGTTATTTTCTTAATATTTAGGATTTCAAAATCAATTAAAATTGCTATTATTAAATTTTTCCTTATTTATATTACGTAGGAATTTTGAATTCGATTACCTTATGTAGCTCCTTCCAATATTAAACTTCCTATCCTACGTATTCTTTAAATTCTACATTCATACAAACTTCACAATGACAAAAAATCAAGAAAACATAATTTGAACTGCCTTTGACTTTCTATATAAAGGAAGATGTTTACATTGTTGCCTCATTCTGATGCAATACACACGCAATGTTATTACAATTTTATACATTATTTAATTTCTTTATTACAAGAATTGTCTCTCAAAGATTAATTTCGTTTATTTATCTCAATTGAAAATAAATTATGCCAGCATGTCGTAGTTAATCCTTTCGTTTTTGCTGTTCCTTTTTTTTTTTCCTCCCGCATAATGGTTAACGATGGTTGTGCTTTGGGATATGAGGGCTAGAGCTTTGTTCGGGTTTTGATTGTGGGTGTTTCTCTTTGTATAATTATGTGGTGCATTTGTGCATTGTAATGAGACTAATTTGTCAGGATTTTGGTAAATACTTCGACTTGCACGTTCGCTTGATTTAATTATAATATATGTGGTGCATTTTTCCTTTTGTGTGTTTTAGGGTTTTATCAACTATTACCGCATTCACGGAACATCAGTGCTGTTTGAGGTAATTTAATCTTCTTGATCACGTGAATTATGTTTTAAAGATTAGTTCCATATATGTATCTCAGTGGAAAAAAATATGAGCCAGCATGTACAATAACTAAAATTTTAATTATTCAATCTTATAATACATGAATATTCTATACACTAAACCTAAAAATCCATTACAATTTGATTATTAAACCTTTCCTTATTTGAATTATGTACCTAAAATTACAGCTTGATCCAAGATGAATTTAGTGAGGTTTGTTAAGCCACGAGTCTGGAATCTGTCTAGAAATCCTCTGAAACCTCCTGGACCAACCACCCCGCCCTTAGAGCAATCATCGTAAATGGATTCCATAGAGATCATGGAGTCAGATAAAGCAGCTTTCATGGCCTTGGCATTGGAGAGTGTTGGCTACAGTAATTTTGATTCCATTGCCAGGCATTTTGAGAATTGGAGCATCAGGTTAATATGGTCTTGTCCCTGATCTGCAAGCACCACAATATGGCGCGCTTTCTCAATTCTTTCTTGCTCCATGTCTATGAAACACAAACCAATTCGCCAAAAAAATTATGTAATGAACAACCACTTTTCACTAAACACACCACCAGAACGAAAGGAAGACAAGTCTTTCCTCCCTTTTTTAATTTATGACCTTTAGTTAATTAAAACAAACATAATTTTACCATACAACAAATAATACATAAGTAATTTCGTTTAACTATATAACGAATAAAACGACCTTTTTATTTCAACAAAAATTTTGAAAAGTTGTTGGACAATGGACACCAACGCAAATTATGAGTCATAGTATATATTTGGGACCAGACAAACTTTTATTCACTCTGAAATATAATTTTCTGTCATCTTTGATAGAAAATTTGGAGATTAAAGTATGAATGTATCTTATATGTCGTTGAATGAGGATTGCTTTGAGAGATGTTTTAGTTCTTATTTCTAGCTTTCTTTATCCGTGGTAGTTAATAACTTTTAACATTATATATGAATTATACATCAGTACAAATTAGTTTTAATTGATTGTTATCAGAGTCAGAACTGACGAACAAGAGATCAACTCAAATTTTGTGTAGATTGTAATAGTTCAACATCAATATTTTGAGAACTTGTGTTGACATGTTGCAGTTCATGGTAGAAGTCACAGTTTGCGACTTTCAGAACAGTAAAGATGATTTGTCAGTATCAATTGCTCATAGCTAAAAAGAAATTTAGCGACGAAGTTCGTAGCTAAGTCCATTTTTTCTGTAGTGTTTGCTGTCAAATGAGGTACGCGTTTTGATCACGCGCAAAGTGCGTACATTAAACTAGTTGTTAAATAAATGACACGACCCTATGAATATATAACGTAATTGCACATTACATAAGACTTAAAACTCTTTAAAATAGTGGACCTAATTAAAGAAGTGGATGGGGAGTGAGCTGAATTTTTTTTTTTTTTTTTGGAGCGAGCTTAATTTTCTTTGTGATATAGCTACAGTATACTACTAGCCTGTTTGGCCAAGCTTATTTTTCCCCCAAAAGTACTTATTTTTTCAATAAGTGCTTATTTTAAAAAAAGTGAGGTGTTTGGCCAAGCTTTTGGGAGAAAATAAGTGCTTTTGGGGAGTGGCAGAAGCAGTTTTTCAGAAGCTAAAAAAATAGCTTTTGCCCAAAAACACTTTTTTGAAAAGTACTTTTAAGAAAAATACACATAGAAACACTTTTTAAAAGCTTGACCAAACACTAATTGCTGCTCAAAAGTACTTTTTAAATTAATTGGCCAAACACAAACTGCTTTTAGCCAAAAGAACTTTTTTGAAAAGTACTTTTGAAAATAAGCTGTTTTTAGAAGCTTGGCCAAACAGGCTATACTCCTTTGTCCTATTTTATTTGTCCACTTTCTCCTTTACACGCCCCTTAAGCAATTAAAAAAAAATATTTTTTACGACATTACCCTTATCACTTTTCAATAAATTATAATTTAATCAAAATTGTTACTTTCAAGAACAATTAATGTCAAGGACAAAATAGGAAAAAATTACTTAATTCTATATGATATAGTAAAATTGTCATTCTATTTTGTAAATAGACAGTACCCCATCCGTCCAGTTTTACTTGTCTTATATTGACTTGACACACCCCTTAAGGACCATAAATAGAATGACAATTTTACTATATCATTCCTAATTATTACTAAGTCATCTAATGATTGAAATCAATTAAATATACTTTAAAGTTGTGCAACCACAAAAAATTCCTTGAACTTTCTAACCCAATAATTAATAATAACGGTAAAACAAGTATGAAATGATAAATTATCTCTTGGTTTTTCAAACTGGACAAGTAAAAATGAATATTTATTTTTAGGATACAAGACCAGTAAAAATGGACAGAAAGAATATTTTGACACAAATATTTTTAATAAAGTAGACAACTAATATGGAACAAAGGGAGTATACATGAAACCTAACGTTGAGGGTCCCTTTTCTATATGCGTCTTGCCTCCCAAATGGTTGTTTTGATTTTGAAACATGAAACATTCATTTTGATGGTTTGTCAAAAGAATTGAGTGGACTTACCTTTTAATATCGACGCTTTATTAATTAATTATCACGTGCATAATTAGTTTTTTCTTTCCTTTTATTTGCTTTGAATTACTGTGGCTATTTATATCTAAGATTTTGTAACTTAATTAATTTTCATTTCTCCAAGAATAACAAGGAGATGAATTTTTTTTGCCTAAGGTGATCTTTATCATGATTGAGTTTTTATGTCGCGTAAGTTGGACGTGTGTATGAGTTTAAGTTTGTAAATTAAAAGAGCAATTAAGTCTATGAAAGAAGCTGAATATCTACCAGATTAATCGGAGTGTTAAGGTGATAAGTGAGATAGCTTAGTGTAATTACAAGTCGTTTTACATACCCTTAATTGATGATGAAGAAGTATATTATTCTCTAACTCCTTATAGAGCGTGTAATCTAGTTTTAGAATTTACATATCAATTGATGATTCTCTTAATATATTTTTTTAAAGATGAAGCGGTGGCTCAACAAGTTAAAAAAGTTGGTCCGAAATTAGATAGAAGGGTGGGGGTGGAGAGACTGGTGGCTCACTAAGAAGCGGTTTGGAGCGAAATTAGAGGCTTAATGGGCTAGTTTTAGAGAAGAGACACGATATAGCTTAATGAGTTAAGTTTAAAGAGAAAAGCTTAGAGCATCAACATATGTAGAGAAAATTAACATTTGCAAAAATAAGGGCAAAGTGCACGGAGGTCCGATTTTGATGCTGGCATTTAATTTGTGCCCGATTTTAATTTTTTTTTTTTTTTTTCACGTTTATCTACTTCCGACAATTTTAGACGTATGGTGATCGTCTGAAGTCGGTCTTGATAAGGTCTACAATGCTTTAAGTTTCTTATGACTGAAATTCAGTCATTTTTACCTTACTTTAGCCATTTCTGCTTGATCTTCAGTCATATATGGCTGAAGTTCAATCATTTTTTCCTGACTTCAGCCTTGTTTTTTTCGAACTTCAGCCATATGTGAATAAAATTCAGTCATTTTTACTTTACTCAGCCATTATACGAAGTTCATGCTCATACAACTGAAGTCCAAGCAAACATGGTTGAAGTCCAAAAATGACTGAACTTCATTAATATATATACATATGACAGAAGTTCATGCAAAAATAATTGAAGTACAACCACTTTTGCCTAAAATTTAGACAAAAATGTATAAACTTCACTCATATATATGTAACTTCATTTATTATGTTTGAAGTTTGGTCTTATCAAGCTAACTTCAGACATTCTGTATTTGAAGTGGATATATGCAAAAAAATAATAATTTAAACGGTAAGTGCAGATTAAATGCCAGGGTAATAACAAGCTGCCACATGATTTTTTTTACCGAAAATAAGATTACTAAAGTTTGTTTGTGATACTATATGAACTCAAAATTTCAAGGAATAAGTAGAATAGCTCGGGATATAAATTCCATTTGAGATTCTTGCACAGGTCACAACCGATAAGAGTTACGTGTATTATCATCTAACAAGCTCTATCTAGACTATATTTTTAATAAATAATTTTGGATTATCCATTGTATGAATGATAACGGGTTTGTGGGAATAATATTATTGTTGCATATACTAAATTCGAAACCATAGAGTAAATTATGCGCCTACATAATGTTTGTTCCTGAAATGGTTCTTCATAAATTCGAACAATCTTCTTGAAAGCGCTTTTGTAGGAGAATAAGAAGTTGATTCCAGCCATTGATAATTGAAGTGTATATATTCTTGGAATAATTAAGCTATTATTAATGACTTAAGTACCGTATATTTGCAGCATCTTGAACCTGGGGCTCAATTATGTTGGAGATAAAAAAGATTCCAAAAAATGTGATTATTTCATTTCACTTGATGACATCAATTTGAAGTAACATTGTTCTTTCATGGTGGAAGCATGAATCTCTGGTTCTTTATATATAGGAGAGAATTTCAAGTTATATAAATTTTGAGTATATAGATGTTTTTAATACCATCAAGTTATTTTTACTAGTTATAATATATAAGTTATAACATGTAATATGTTTTCTAATTTTCAAGATTACAAATCTCATATATTAAAGAGCGCTTACTTGAATGATATTCTTTGCATATCCTAATAGTGTAAAACAAATTTTACACCGACGATGTATTTAACTTAAGTTCTAGTACTAATTTGGCCAATGTTTTTAATGATACAAACTTAATAGCACCTTATGTTACATCAAATGATCAAATAAATGAATGCAAGACAAAAGACATTGTTATTGTTATGCAATTTATCACTTAACTATGCTTAAATATTATGTATTCTTACTTTAATTTTTAACTGCCAAGAATATAAACACCGAATGTGAATAATATTTGTGAATAATATTCGTTGTATTTAATGCCTCAAGTTGAAAAGAAAATCTCTCATACAGGTGTGCATATGCTAATCCACTTTTGTTCTTCCTTCTTGATAAGTGTGTGTTTCAAATATCCGTTCTTATGAAACATATAATTCTTTTCAAGGTTTATACCTCAAGTTGTCAACAAGTCTCTCCCACGAAATTCCAAAATGCTAAAAGCATCGTCCCACTCTTCATGAAATAAGGTGCCTGTAGTATTAATACTTTTTAGTCACATGAAATGATATCTTGTAGCATTATTTATAGATTGATCAATTTTCCGAAAAAGAAATCATATATATCTTTGGTCCGGGGTGTACAAGGAAAACCGACAAATCGCACCAAATCGATAATCCGAGTCAAATTAATTGAGAAAAAAATCCGACTAGAGGGTTGGTTTGACTTGATTTGGTATTGGAAAAAAAAAACCTGACCATAATTGGTTTGATTTAGTTTTAGCTATAAAAAGTCAAACTGAAAAAAACCAACTCGATATTACATGTATTCAATTTTTAAAAATATTTATACATAAAAATATTCATTTATAACGTAATTTATAAATATTTACTAAAAGTTTTCTTAGTTTTTGTCTTTTAACATATTATTTCAAGCTTGGACTTAGAATTTTGAATATTAAAGCCTATAGATATTAGTAACTCAAATAAAGTCCAAACCAAAACTAACTTAACACTAATGCTAATAAAAGAAATTCAATTCTAACACTAGGAACGACAATAATGTTGGATTTCTATTCTTTAGTTTTGCATAATTAGTTTGGAGAGTGAAATTAAACTATACATAACTTTTTTTTTTTTATTTAATACTTATTAGCCGTACTTATTTTATCATACTTAGTATTTTTAGATTATGGTCATTTTCTTTATGGCATATTAATTAGCAATAGTTACTTTAACCAATTTTATTATATCTTATTTGTTAAATATTTTAATACAATGTCAGCACTCATTTCACATTTTGTGTTATTTTCTTCAAAACACCTCAATTATATAGTTGTATCTTACTAGCACTAAAAAAATATCTGAAGTAAAAGTTATATGTTCTGTGTGTACACTTTTCCCGAAAAAAATTCGAAAAACCCGAGAAAACCGAGAAATCCAAGGAAACCTGAGGTTGAAAAACTCAACTTTATTGATTTGGTTTGGTTTATAGATTTAAAAACCCCACGCAATTAGTTTGATTTGGTATTTAAAAAATCCAAACCAACTCGGTCCATGTACGCCCTTAATCATCCATTTATGTTTGTTCTTTCATGTTATCTCTATTTTTTTTTCTTTCACTACTAAAAAAAGGCAAACGGTTTTGGGGAATACCTACCAAAATCCGACCGAAAATGGTTGGTCGATATAAAAAATCGACCGATATGTTCGGTTTTACTGACAATACTTGATTTTTTTAAAGTTATTTTTAGAAAAGTATCAATCATATTCGGTCGATCTTAAAATTGTTTTTGTTTATAAAATACCGAACTAATTCGGTCGGTATTTTCAAATTACATGATTATAAAATGCACTATCCAAAAATTAAATCCCCGTCTTTAATGTAGTAGACTACTTTTCCACTACGAGATCATTGGTGTTTGCTGGTTTAAGACCTCCATTTTTTATTATACTCTTCAAGCTCATTTTTCGCGTAAAAATACCGACCGAATTCGGTATGTTTCTTTAAAAAAAATCATTTTTTTACAATATATATATTTTTATTAATAAAACTGACCGAGGTTTTCATAAAAACAATTTTGTGTCATTTTTTAACGATCGAGCTCGAACAAATTTATGCTTTTCCGATATTTGGTGCTAAAATAACCGGTCGGGCTTGGTCGTTATTATTAAAGTTTTTTTTTTTTTTAATTAGGAAAAATTCGACCGACATCGATCGATTATTTTGGTCGGTATTAGCCCCTTTTTATTAGTGTTTTCCCAACAAGGCAATGGCATGCAAACTAAGATTAACTATAATACTATGCAAAGTTTTAGTTTTCAAATTGACCCTCCTCTTCGATTAGTTATTTATTCTTCTACTTAATAAAAAGATCATCTGAAAATAAATTCGATATAATTTGAAATAAAACAAAATTATATACAACTCACTCTTTGCATACACTTTCCTTGCACTATGATGATCTCAAGATGGTGTCACTAGATCTCTTAAGGCCGTGTGTGGACATTTGACTAAATTTTGGAGCGAAATTGTTCATTTCTTGGGGCTTTTCTTCAACACATGCAGTTAAGGAGATAAAGGGGGAAAAAAAAAACAAGAAAAAGCTACACAGGGTAGAAGAGTTAGGTATTTTGTTCATGGGAGAAACATTAATTTGGGTTTGTATTGCATGTTCTGAAATTAATTACTACTGTCGTAGCCTTTAATTTGACTTGTATTCTATCTGTTATTCTCTCAATTCCTTTTTACTAGTCCTATTTTGCATTTCCATTAAGGATTATTTATTAAGTCTTTATTTACTATACTACTCATATTTATCCTGCTTTTGAGATTTAAATTTGACTACTAGTACTCTAATAAGTTATTTAATTATGAGGGTAAAATTGACAAAAGAAATTGATTCTCTCTTGATTTGTTAAACGGAAAAAGTAAATAGAAAAATCTATTATTGTATGTTGAACAAGCACGTGAAATACATTTTATATGTCACTCTTTCTTTTTTAATTATTTCCAAAGGAATGTTATATTTTTATATTTAATTTATTAATTCATACTTGTATAGTGGCTGCTAGGACTCATATACAATGATCATGAGTTGACTAGTTTTGTGTAGTCTATTTACTCCAATTCTTTTTCTTTATTTGGACTTAAGATTGAAAATGTGGGCAAGTCCATACAAATGAGAATCGTGGAAATTAACTACTAAGCTATGTTCTTATTTTTTTCTTGTGAGGGTGGGGGTGGGGGGTGGGGGTTTAAATCACCGGATAAGAACTGGTGACAAGATGAAAAATACTCTGGTAAAGGCATGTTCCTTTTCATAACACAAATGATTCTTTATATTTATAAAGAGTCAAGATATTTTCCATTTTTAGTGTGGAAGAGAGATAACATATTAACCACAAATTAAGAAAAATATACACTTAATATATCACTAGCTTGATAGCTGAGTGTTGTGGCACTCCGTGTTGGAGAGGAAGAGGGCTAGCCTTCTCCTCTCCTCTTCTCTTGTTTAGTAGTATTATTTAGTTATCACATAGTTTTTTATTCTTCTATGTGTATCACTATATGTTGCTGCATTTGCTTTATGTCTTGGTATTTTGCTGTCTTATTTTCCTTTTGAGCTGAAGGTCTAAAAAAATTACTTCTATACCTTACAAAAATATGAGCAAGGTCTGCGTACATCCTATCCTCCTCTGTGTACATCCTACCCTCCGCAAATCCACTTATGGGATTACACTAGATATGTTGTTGTTGTAGTAGTTGTATATCACTAGCTTGGTAAGTAAATTGGGAAACAAGACCAGAAGTTGCCTAAATTAATGAACATGCCCATGTAAAGAATAGTTTCCTACTTTTTTTTTTCTTTTTTTCCTTTTCCCCTATATTGTTTTTGGTGTTTCTTCTTCTGCTTTAAATATTATGCGTATCAACTATCAACTAACCATGCAAAGGAACAAAGCTTGATGCCTTCTGCCAACCAACTAGCGTATTAAAGTTCTTCTTGCTTCATTTTTCTCTTACAAATTTTTGCCGGACGTATAAAGAACACTTTGCTCGGACTATATAAAGGTGTTTATTGTACAACACATATTGGATTGGATATGTATATATAGGACTATAGGATATCAAAATTAAGCAATGAAAGTATAACATATCCAACCCGTTCAAATTTGGGTGTGTTGGCCTAAGCATACATCATTTGCGGGGTTATATTGAGGTATAACTCAAAATTAGCTCCTTTAAAACCTTGGCCCGTTTGGGCTATATGTATAGCCCAAATTGACCCATTATAAGAAAACTTATCGAAAATTATTTATATCTTAAGGTTTGGTTTGTTTAAATAGTCATATATAAAGAAAAAGGTCTTATAATTTAATTTGGTAATCATACAAATTATTATAGACCAACAAAAATGGAAAAAAATTACAGTTTGGAGAATTCAATTATGATTCATTATTTAATAGAAAATAACCCATCGAGTTTAACCAATGAAAACATCAGGTGGGTCATAGTGCGACCTATTTTAAGTTGGTCAAAGTGTAATTCAACCCACTCATTTGATAACTCTCATTTGCACGCTTATAAGTTAGCGTAGAAAGAAAGAAAGAATAGAATAAACCTCCTAATCCACTGGCGCCGGACACACAATTAACTTATTGGGTTTAAAAGAGAGGCAAATATTTTTGGCTCAAGAAAGCACAAAATTTCGAGGGTATTATGAAATATTATTTCCAAAATATGGGAAGCAAACGATCGAAAATCTCAAAATTTTGGAGGGATAATGTGTTGTACGCCTAACCAATTAAGCAACTTATTTAATAATTAAGCAAATCTGTAATCTCTGTAATGATTTAAACTTTTTAATAGTGTTGAAAGTGTCTCACAGTTGATTTTTGACCCAAATACATGGATTTTTTTTTGTTTTTTGTTTGTTTGTTTTGAAAGGGTCACAATGTAATTCAAATTGACAAACTTTTGTATGTTTTGACAATATTAAAGTGTATGAGTATCTTATCATAAAATCACCTTTATTCAATTACTTCTCAACATACCAGTCTCATCGCCACCCACTTCATTATAAGTAAAATAATTTCAGGCGTTGCGTTCAATATAACTATAAATATATGCGATGATGTATTGAAAAGTGAATTGAATAAAAATAATTGTATCATGCAGTTTAATGATGCTAATTACTAGAAAACACGTGATTGAAACAAGAGCTCAAAGATGCATGTGATAGGAACAAAAATAAGAGCTGGATGACATGTAATAGACACGAAAAAGGATACAAAAAGCAGTGAGCCAGATTTAAAGAATGGAAGTACACAAAGAATAGTGTTTAAAGTTCATTTTATACCATAGTATATATAATGTCATCAAGGAACATGGTAAGCATACATCAGTTTGCAGACGGACTAAATAATACCGTTATCACATGATATTCAGATCAAATTTGGTCCTGACTCAGCTCGTGCACTCTGAGTGTTCAGGGACCTAATTTTATTTGAACCTGTTAAATAATATTAGTTCTTGGGAGCAGTTTAGTCATTTTAGACTGTCCAATTAGTTAAGGTGGTTAAATAGTTCATTTCATGAAGCTAGTTATAACTAACTTCTTAGATACTAGAGATTATAAATATCACACATTGTACATTGTAGAGGATTAACCCAATCAATGAGAATTACGTCCTCTCTTCTTCTTCTTCTTCTTCTTCTTCTTCTTCAAGCTCTCTATCTCTCTTACTCGATTGATTCAATCTTCTTATTCTTTCTTCTATTGTTCTTTCTTATTTGCATTCATCAAGGAGATTATCATATTGCCATAGTATAACACGGTGTTAGAGCAATCGATCTGGAATTGCTGCGATCAGTGTAGTTCATTTGTATGTTCGTATTTAAAGATTTGTGTTTTTGCTTCCGCGATTAGGTTTTCAGCTGAAAATCAATTTTGAAAATGGATCTTACTGTTAATGGTGTTTCTGATGATGAAATATATGGTGTTGGAAATGAAACTAATACTTCTCTGAATAATTCATTGAATATCAATCCATGAGTGAATGAAATAGTACCAACATAACAACAAATTGGTGAAAACTCTAGGAATCAGACCTCAACGCAGGCTCCAGGAATAGATTACAACCATCCTCTATTCTTGTCTCAATCAGATGTGAGTGGAATTCAAGTCATTTCATTTCAATTAACAGGTATTAAAAACTACTCTTCTTGGTAGAATCAAATTAGGCCTAGTTGATGGTCCTTGTAGTAAAAAGAAGTTCCCAGAAGTGATGTGAAATCAGTCATGAGAAACAGTGAATGCCACAGTATTATCTTGGGTTTTGAACTCTTGTCTCCAAGAATCTTCTTGGAGGAATCATGTATGCTTCCAATGCATAAACTGTGTGGGAAGATTTGGTGGAAAGGTTTAACAAAGTTGATGGTTCAAGAACCTTCAGCTTGCATAAAGAAATTGCTACACTAACATAAGGAACTGCTTCAATTAGGTGTATTTCACTAAAATGAAGACACTATGGGAAGAATTTGAGTCACTAGTTCCTGCACCTGGATGTGAGTGGCCTAAATCAAGGGATTTTGTTGTCCATTTACAAAAATTGGAGCTGTTTCAGTTTCGCATGGGTCTGAATGTTCATATTCTCAGGAAAGAAGCCAAATTCTGATGATGAATCCCATGCCAACTGTAAATTAGGCATATGGGTAGATTGTAAGTAATGAATCTCAGAAGTCAATAACTGCTATTTCTGGTGTTTTAGGAGCAAATCCAACTTCTGCTATTGGTAATTTTGAACTAGATATGTACTCAAGAAACAATGGAAATCAAGGTGATAATCAATATGGTAATCAGAGATTCAAGAAAACAAATAGCTACACCTTGATATGTAAGTTTTGCAGGTGTAAAGGTCACAACAAAGAAACTTGTTACACACTGGTTGGTTATCCACCTGATTTCAAACCCATGAAAGGTGTAGTGGATAGGAAATGAAGTCAAAATCAAAACTAAAGTGTTGCATATCATTTTTAGGAGAGAATACTAATTCTGAGAATGGTGTCTCAACCTTTCAGAACTATATTTTTCAGAATATAATGGTATATGGTCAAAATGCTATCACGGGATATGGTCAAAATGCAAGTTCATATGGGGCTTGACGAATGTCTCAAATTGGTTCTCTAAATCATCATGCTGGGGAGGTTGCTATTGCTAGCAGTTATGGTTCAGATCAGCAGTTTGGAAATGCATTCACTAGAAAGCAATTTTATATGATCAAATAGTGCAGTTGCTGAAGAAAAATCATGGCACTGTCAATTCTATGCCCTCAGCTAACGCAACAGGTAGTATAGTAGGTATGGTAGAAGATATGTCATTGGTATCTCCCAGTAATCCTGAATGGATAATTGACATTGGAGCCACCAATAACATGACTTCTAATCCTGAGTTACTAAATAAGGAAATCATTAACCAAATTGTAGTTCCTAAAAGAGTACACTTGCCTAATGGTGACATGACTCAAGTCACTCATACAGGAACTAGTTCAATATCTAAGTCTAGTACTATATCTAATATGTTTTTGGTTCCACATTTCAAATATAATTTGCTATCAGTCTCAAAACTTACTAGAGAATTACAAAATTCTGCATTTTTTTCCTGGTTTTTATGTTTTTCAGGATCTCTTCACAGGGAGAGTGAAGGAGATTGGTAAAGAGATAAATGGACTATATCTGTCGGTGACTCAACATGCTTGTGATGGAAGGAATGTCAGCTTAGCAGTTCAGAAGTCAGTAATGCAGTGTTTAGTCAAGATATTAATCTGTGACACAGAAGACTTGGCCACACTCATGTAATGTTCTTAATAAATTGTTTCCTTGTATTTCTCAAGATTTGAAGAGTAGTATAGATGGATGTACTGTTTGTCGTTGTGCAAAACAAAAAAGAATTACCATTTCAACATAGCAATATTAAAAGTAGTGACAGACTGGATATGATACATGTAGATTTGTGGGGAGCTTATAAAATTCCTACTTTTGATGAAAACAAGTTTTTCTTAACAGTTGTAGATGATTTTTCAAGATTTACATGGGTATTTCTACTTAAGCATATCTGATGTATGTGTATGCTTACAACAGTTTTACCAGTTCAACAAGACTTAAAAAATCATCAGAACTGAGAATTGCTAAATTCTGTGTGTCCAACATGTTTTAATGAGTTCGGCATAATCCATCAACGAACTTGTGTGTATACACCTCAGCAAATGAAGTTGCTGAGAGGAAACATAGACACATTTAGAAGTGGCAAGAGCTATAAGATTTCAAGCTCATATTCCTATTGAATTTTGGGGACACTGCACTATAGCAGCAGTTTATCTAATTAACAGATTGCCAACTACTGTATTAAACAATATGTCTCCTTATGAAAAATTCTATAATAGAAAGCCTTCTTTGAGTCACTTAAGGATATTAGGCTGCTTTTGTTTTGCAAAAGACTTAAGTCAACATGATAAATTGCAATCAAGACTTGAAACTGCAGTACACATGAGCTATTCTGATACACAAAAGAGCTATGCCTTAGCTAAGAACACATCGATATATTGTGTGTGAACATCATGTTGTTTTTCCAACACTAAGATACACAAGCAATTTTGGACATGAAAGAACACAATCCAAGTGATACATTCTAATGAAACCAACTAGGCTAAAAGGTCATAAGAAATGATTGTCAAAGAAGAATCAAGAATTCTTGTTTTCCTAACCCAATTTTACACCCTGTTAAAGTGTTAATGACTCTGAAATAATAGAAATGCACGTATGGTTCTCCCCATCCTTGGCCTAGGTACTAACTTATCTACAGTGCTTTTATAGGCGCCATTTTTGAACTTTGTAAATCACGTATGCAATCACTATGGGTACGATATTTAATTGCCTTACTTTTTCCTCATAATACTTTGGATCTATTTGATACGAGTAAAGTTCAGTAAATGCAGTCCCGGATTTAGCCTTTAGGGTGAAGCTGATAAAGCAAAGGTCTTGGACCTCAAAATTTTTGGCCCCTTTTCTTTTTTTAACTATTATAAGTTTATAAATTAATTTTTGAAAAAATGAATATTTTAAAGTTAAAAATATAAATTTATAATTCAAAAATAAAAGAAGACGTTACAATATATTTGAACGATTCGAAGCATATGAAAAATTATAACTAGTGCTATCCAGAAATCAGTTGGTAAAAACAACGTTGTGTACCATTCATGCTCGAGAAATCGTACTAGCTGTATTCCTCTAAATTTAAATCATGGGATGCACATACGGCCCACGAGATGCACATGCCTGAGCTAGTTTTATTTAATATACTTGAGATATCTTGTTATGATTTGGCTTTAGGCCACCAATTTTATTGAGCCGCCACTACTAAAAAAAATAGAGAATTTCGACCTCATGCGGTCGAAAAAGGCCAATTTTCGGTCGCTAAGAGCTAGGTTGATTTTTTTTTTTGACCGAGTGTGGTCGATAATTTGAGACCGCGTGCGTGGTCGATAATTTTCGACCACATGCAGTCAAAAAAAAAATTCTACCTAAATTACGAAAATACAGTTTTCGACCGCATGAGGTCGAAAACGTTATTTTTTACTTAAATATTATCAACAAAATTCGACCGCATGCGATCGAAAATATTATTTTTATATAAATATTATTTAAAGTTTATGAGACCGCGTGTGGTCGAAAATATGAAAGAATATAAATTTTTTTTTCAGAATTCCAACCGCATGAGGTCGAAATTTAGCAATATTGTTGCCAAATTTCGACCTCCTGAGGTGAAATTCAAAATACTGCCCAGAATTTCGACCTCATGGGGTCGAAATCTGGAAACATTATTGCTAAATTTCTGCCGCATGCGGTTGAAATTCTAATTTTTGGGTACAATTTTGACCTCATGAGGTCGAAAATTATCAATATTTGGGCTTATTTTCGACCTCATGAGGTCGAAAATCTGGAAAAAAAATTCCAGTATTCGGTTGCTTTTATAGTAGCCCACCTGCCAATCTGATTCATCAACCAAATCAACAATGCAATTCATCAATCATCCAACACATCCAATTAATCAACCATCCAACACATCCAATTCATCAACCAAATCATCAAAGTACTTCTACAATCATAAACTACAACATTCTGCAATCATAAACTACAACATTTTACGATCAAATTCAACCTAAAAGCACTTCTTATTCAAATGAAAACTACATTCAAACACTTAAACATCATAAACTTAAAGAACCATAAATTACATTCTACAATCAAATTCGCATTCAAAGTGTTGTTGAAATTCGGGGTCATCGGCGTGCCGCTTGGCTGAGTGGCACAAAACTCCTCAAAGTGTTGTTGAAATTCGTTCTGAAGTTGAAGGATACAATGTTAATAGCTAAATTTAGTTTAAAAAAAATAGTTATTATTGTTAATTAGTGACTTACATAGGTTCACTTGGCCCTTGACTCAATCCATTGGTCTGTACCATCGGCGTTCTTCGTCTTTCTTGTGTGAGTAATCTTGAAGATCTCATCTTGAGGTACTACATGACCCCTCCTGAGCTCCTCCAAACAAATGAAGAGTAACAACTAAAAACAACTATAATTAAGTGACACTTATAGATGATAAAAGTGTACTGGACAATGTTTTTGAAACTGAAGTGTACTGGGCAATGTTTTTGGGTAGTGCCACTCCAAGAACATGGCAGCAAATGAATGCAGCAAGCCAAATGTTGATTTAGCGTTGACAGACGGTAACAAAGATTCCACACAGCCAAAAACTAATGTCTGATCATCCACAAAGTCAATTTCCTAGTGGAGAGGATTATAATGGTACTGAAGTGAATACTTCAGAAGGGGCAGAACATCACCATAGTGAATGCATGGACAATGATGACAGAGAATGTTTCAGTTCCCGACAAGAACATGTCTAGAAAGGAAAAAAAAAACACTAGTTTGGTCTTGTTTCTTAATTTCACTCAGTCATGAGCCATACTTTTAGTGCAAATGCAATACTCTTCACAGTATGGTCATATTGCTTAATTTCTCGCATTCATGAGCCAAACATATTTTGAATCTTTACGTGTTGTTAACTTATACACTAGCCAAGAAAGCACAAAACTTAAAACTGCTTCTGGTTTCCAAAGAAGCACATAATTATAAGATACATTTTGCTAACTGTAATTCCAGTCCAGTCCCCGAAATCCATGAAAATAGAAGTAATTCCAGGGTATAGGAATCTTAGTTACAAGTCATCAATTTACAAGTCCAAAACCTACAGTTTATAAACTAATAACAGACCAACATTCTAACACCCAACACCCAATGCTAGTCATATTGCTCAATATTTCTCATTCATAAGCTAAGCATTATTCAAATTCTCCAACGTGAATTTTGATCAGACTAACATTACTATGAGTATAAGAGCTCCTACTCACGATATAGTAGTGAAAAGAAAGAGTGTACAAAAACAAAGAGTAAAAGTTGTCAATTGACTGATTTGATCTGAATCATATGCAAATAGGTTGATTTGAATCCCTTATAGACAACTCCACATATCAACAACTCCAGTACAACATCAACAACAAGGCACAATATATCAACAAGAAGTCATCAATACCTCACGACGAGCGGCAAGCTTGGATTGGAATCCCTATAGCACCCTTTGACCCTATTATTATTGGTGCCCAGGAATCTCTATAGCACCCTAAAACAATCAAATTATACATCTGTTATTACTAAATTGATGCCCAGGAATCTCTATAGCACCGTAAAACAATCAAATTATACATCTGTTATTACTAAATTGATGCCCAGGAAGAAAATTCTTTCTTAGTCCCAAGTCCCAAGACAATCAGCTTTAAATGATTATACAGAGAAACTGATTACCTCAATTATATACTTCATTCTATTCTTAAAAAGTTGACGTAATTGAAGCTACATTTTACAAGTTGCCTCCGAAATAAGGAACCCGACTAAGTGCTACCAATGAATGCAATTGTAGCTCTTATGTGTGAGTATACTTGCAGTATTTCTCATCATAAAATTTATTAAAAAAAAAAAAATAGAAGAAGTTTAAAGATTGGAACTTTATCATAGCATACAATCTTGATATACTTCATCTGTTACTTGCTAGTGAAAGTAGTACGTAATATATTTTTGTCTTCATACTAATTTATGACTAAGGCATTATTCTTTCCCGCATTGGTTTCCAGGATTAGAAATCATGGATTTATGATGTCACAATTATAGTATTATTTTTATACCACACTCAACGTGGGATAATAATTAGGGGATAAAATATCAAAATAACAAAAATATCATTATCCAAAACTCTTCTTCAAAAGTTGTTACGTAAGCTAGGTTAAAATTGAAAATGTTTATGCCAAAAAAAAAAAAAAAAAAGAGGTTAGGTCAAAAGTTTATCTAGCGTAAAACCAAACACAAGTTTTGTTATTATACCCCGTAAATCAGATTATTAGTCCAATGAATCAAACATCACTAATATTAGTGTATCCAGTAAATAATCGTATTAATATACCGTTAAATAACAAAATGTAATTAATGAAGTAATTAAGCATAATATCCATAGTGAAGATTTCCATCAGGCCAGAAGGTATTGACGAAGGTTTCAATACTTTCAGGGAGGAGCAAATCAGTGGTGCACCTAATCTCATTGTATGGTGTGTGTGGAATTTGGTCTTGGTACCGATCAAAGGGTTTGTCTATATACTCTCTCACTTTGGACTCCAATGGAAATGCTTCTTTTAAAGCATCGAACATGGTTTCTCCAATTTCCTTTGGAACCTTATCATATATTGCTTCAAAGCAACCATACTCTTTTAAGGCTTGGAGGACTTGAGCTTTTGTTAGTTCCCATTCTAAAGAACCTGGTTTCAGCTCGGTCTTGCAAAAATCTATGGTTGGAATCTTGGATGCCATGGATGATATTCAATAATATAATGTATTTGATCAAACTAAACTTACTTAGATATATCACACGCCTATGACCTATTTATTAATCTTCCCCTCCAGCTATATATATATATATATATATACTAGTCGCATGGTACGCCTAGTCAGTAGTTTTTTTTTTTTTTTTTGGTTTTTCACCCGGTGTCCGGTATCCGCATTAGAGCCAACTATATCTGGATTGGCGCTGCATAGGGCCTCATTCCGGGGGAAGCGCTCCCTTCCATGAATTTTTCCATACCTAGGGCTCGAACCCGAGACCTCTGATTAAGGGAGGAGCAGGCCCATCTGCTGCACCACATCCTTTGGTGGTATATGTAAACGTGGCAACCAGTTCGGGTTAACCGGTTAAACCGGAACCGGTAGAACCGGTTCCGGTTAACCGTGTAATAGTTTACCGGTCCGGTTCCGATATTTTGGAAACCGGAACCGGTTAAACCGGTAAAACCGGAACCGGACCGGTTAAACCGGTGAAAATTAAAAAAAATAAAAAAAGGAAAGAGCCGTTGGGCCGCAGTGTCCGTTAATGGACCGTTGGCAACGGTCATTTTTTTAATTTTTGGCCCCAATTTTTTTTTTAACACTTTAACCCATCCCCACCCCTATATAAACCCTTCTTCATTTTCATTTTAATTCACATCAATTCACTCTTTGTTCATCTTTCTCTCAAATCTCAATCTCTCAATTATAGTTACTTTGCAATAATTAGCCACAAAGTCTTATTATAGTTTCAACTTTCAATTATTAATTTTGCAATTATAATATTGTTGGTGGAGTTGGTGATTTTGCAACAATCTGAAGTAGCTTTGGTGGATTTGCAATTCTAGCCGCGTTCACTTTGTTGGAAATTAATCCGGCAATTTGGTACCTTCGTTCCAACTCTATCTTTATTTTTCGCAATTTAATTCTAGCAATTTATGTTTCGCAATTTAATTTACGCAATTTAATTCTAGCAATTTAATTTGTTTTAATTTATTTTCTTGTGATTTATTTGATTGTGATTTAAATTAATTCTATTTAATAATGTCAAAGAGATTAAGATGTGGTGCCGGTAGTAGTAGTCGTATTGTTAGGGGTGAGCTTAATGAGGAAACATTTGTGGAAGAAACACCTAATTTAGGTATTGATATTGGTGGAAATAATCCACTTTTAGGTCATGAGACAATGCAACAATATTTTACCGACACTTTTAATGAAGACTTAGATGATGATGATGAAACACAACCCCCCGAAAATCCCATAGGAGTTACATGTCCCGCACAATCACATACACAAGACAAACCGCCTAGAACTCGTAAGCCAACAACTAAAGTTTGGAAATTTATGACTAAGAATAGGGAAAACCAAACAGCTACGTGTACCCTATGTGGACAAGTATTTAGTTTTAAGCAAGGAACTGGTAAGGATGGTGGAACGGGTACACTAAATGGTCATATGAGAACCAAACATATGGATATTTGGGGAGAGCAAACGGGTTCAAATGTGGGGGGGGGGGGGGGGGGGGGGATTCAAATGACGATAGACCCACGAACCGGTAGAAATTTTAAGTATGACAAGAAAAAAGAACGCGTAGAAATAGCTAAAATGGTAGCTTATGATTGTTTACCATTTTCCTTTCCCTCGGGTTTGGGGTTTGTTACTTACATTCAACGTTGTTATAACCCGTTATTTGAGGGTATTCCTAGAAGTACTTGTAGAGCCGATGTTATAGATTTGTTTAAAAAATATAGATTTTATTTGCGCCATGTATTTAATTCTTTAAATTGTAATGTTTGTCTTACCGCTGATTTAGGTCTTAGTATTAACCATTTAGATTTTTTTGCTATTACATGTCATTGGGTTGATGACAACTGGGTTATGCAAAAAAGAATTATAGCTTTTTTATATGACGAAGGAAAAGGTCGTCACGATGGAAATTTTTTAGCCGATTCAATGTCTACTATTATGAGATTTTTTAACATGTATAGAAAAACACTTTGTATTACTTTAGATAATGCTTCTAATAATACAAAGGCAATTGGTCTTTTAAAAAGAGAAATAAACCCTCCTCTAAGAAATATTTTTCATGTAAGATGTAGTTGTCACATTTTAAATTTAATTGTTAAAGATGGTCTTGTGCATTTTGATGATTCTGTTCAAAAAGTTAGAAATGTTGTTGCGTTTCTTTTTTGTAATGCTAATAGGGGAAGAATTAGAGATTTTAAGAATGCTTGTGTGGAAAATAACCTTAGACCTAGGAAAATTCAAGTAAAAATTGAGACTAGGTGGAACTACACTTACATTATGCTACAACAAGCATACGAGTATAGGATTCTCATACAACAAGTTCACAACAAATATAATACTGATAGTAAGGATTGGTTAACTTTTAGGCATTGGGAAGATGTTAAAAAATGTATTGAACTCTTAGAAATTTTTTATAATGCAACTCTTGCTTTTTCTAGACAATTCTATCCCACGGTAACCGGAATTTTAGCCTACTTAGCGGAAATAGCTAGAGTTTTACAAGAGTATAAATATAAACCCGATTATCAAGTGGCTATTTTTGAAATGATAATCAAATTTAAGAAGTATTTTTTTCCCATCCCAACTTTATTTATATTGGGTTCCCTTTTAAATCCTTGTTTAAAAGTGTCTTATACTAAAAATTTGGTTAGTCAAATTTATACATTTTTAGAAATTGAAGAGGGAGTTCAACCATCTTTAGCTGAAGCCGATCTCGCTATTGATGATGAGTTTAGAAAAGTTTTTACTCATTATTCTAGTTTGGAAGAACGTGCTACACCCGTTGCTCCACGCCCTACTACTTCTCAGAGTAGCAAAAAGGGCTTGTCGGGTTTAAAAGTTTTACATTCACAGCCAACTTCTTCTTCTACTGCAAACTTTGATGAATATAACTTTTATTTGATGCAGCCAAATGTGGATATCAAGGAACTGGATGAGTTGGACGTCTTAGCATGGTGGAAGAAGTACAAGGCAAGCTATCCGGTACTTTCAAGAATGGCTCGAGATATCCTTACGGTTCAAGTATCAACCGTGGCTTCGGAGAGCGCATTTAGCCAAGGAAGACAGCAAATTGGAGACCATAGACATTCATTATCCGGCTTTAGCTTGCAAGTACTAGTGTGCATTCGAGATTGGATTAGATCGGAGCGACGCAACCAAAACTCAGAAGCGGAGCAAGGCGAAGAGGAAGAAATTGAAGATTTGATAGCTAGTGGACCGGACCAAATGGAAGACTTTGAAGATATTTCCATGACCGAATATGATGTGGGGGAAATTAACGAAATGGTTCAAAATTGGTGATTTTATTATTCTACTATTTTTGTACAACTCATGTATTATTTGCAAGTTAAAAAACAAATACAACTTGCAAATAAATGTTATCCAAGAATGAATAAAATATATGGCTCATTGAGCTTTCTTCTATTTACTTGTGTTCATATTTTTACTTTTATTAAGTTAGGAATATACCTAAAATATACTAAGAATATACTTATAAGTATATTAAGTTATATAGTATTCTTAAACATATATAAGTATATATAGTATATAAGTATATATAGTATATAAGTAAGTATATATAGTATATAGTACATATATATAAGTATATATAGTATATATATTAAGTTATACATAGTATATAAATATATATAGTAAGTATATATAGTATATAAATATATATAGTATATATATTAAGTATATATAGTATATAAGTATATATAGTATATAAATATATATAGTATATATATTAAGTATATATAGTATATAAGTATATATAGTATATATAGTATATAAATATATATAGTATATATATTAAGTATATATAGTATATATGTAAGTTATACATATATATGTATACGAAAAGTACTATTCTGTATTGCTGACTTGCTGTTAGCCTGTTAGTCAGTAAATATTTAAACTTTAATTATAAAGTTGTATAACATATGTAAATATACCTACAATATACTAATAAATACTATAATATATATATACATATATATATATATATATATATATATATATATATATATATATATATATATATATATATATATAATACAAAAAAAAAAAGGTTTTAACCACTCCAAACCGGACCGGTTCCGGTTTGGAGTTTCAAACCGGTAAACCGGAACCGGTTAAGCGGTTCCGGTTCCCTAACCGGTTACCCGTCCGGTTCCGGTTGGAACCGGTTAACACCTTTAGGTATATGTAGTAAGTTGCTCTATATCATTTGATGAAATTTTACTTTTCTCTACTTGCTTTTTTTCTCTTTTCTTAATTTTTAGTATATGTACTTTTGACTAGGGGAAATGTGGAATATAAAAGTTGATTTGGATACATTTCTCTTCTTTCAATAATGAAGGGTGACTTACAGGAAATCACTTATCAGTGATCAGTGATATCTTATATATGTAAGATGGGATATATTTCTTTATTAAGTTACTATTACAAATCATTTGATGAGATTTTATTTTTCTCTATTTGATTTTTTTTCTTTTCGTATTATATGTGCTTTTGAGTAAGTAGGGAATGTTATACCCATTTTAACCGAGTTAAAGTAGAGTACAACATATTGGTGATTCCTATTTTTGTTTAATGTTAAGGAGTCGCCACCTAATTATTTACGGTGAATTAGGACACCTAAATTTAATTAAAGTAATTATCTAAAGTTGATTTTATTTTAAAGTCTACGAAACCAAAAGATCTGAGTAAGGGTTCAATTAGTCTAAAGGGAAGGTATTAGGCACCCTTTAAGGCCCATTAACAATGATTAACCGACCGAACTTATGATTAATTAGGCTAAGTGTAAATATAGTATTATAGAAAAGAACGTAGCTTTGTAAATGTGGCTAAAGTTATAGATAAACATGTAAGAATGCTATTTAAAAGAGGACTTGTAAAAAAAAAAACAATGATTTGTATAAAAGAAGATTTTGAATGCTATTTAAGAGTAAGACTTACAAAAGACTATTAGTTCAATATGGACTATGTAAGGATTGCTTTAACAAATATATGTTTCAAGCGTTGAAAAAAAGCTAAAGTGAGAAGTTATCCACAGAACTAGCTTGCCTTTCTATTTCTCAAAATAAGCTAACATTAGTGTATAATTTATGATATTTTGAAAATCCTAAGATGGTAAGAATGAAAAATGATTCCTTTAACCCGAGAATGTGTAGGCATGCTATTTGAAAATCAATTACTCCAAATAAATGCTATAGATACTATAAGTAGTTTAGAACAAAAATAGAAAAAAAAAATAAGATTGAAACTTATGAAATGAATTGTTAATCTCTCCTTTAAATCGACTAATCATCATCCTAAAACTAACCCGCTAATTCCCACTAAGGCTCATTATAGCTAAGAAAGCAAACAAAGTCACGAGTTAGTTGCACAATACAAATCAAATGCATAAAATAAAATGAAGGAGCAAATAATATTAAATGGGCTCAGCCCATTTTAGGATTGCTGCAATCTGCGGCTGTTGGGCTTTGGCCCAAGATTTCTTTCTTCTTTTTCTTTTGTTTTTGTCTTGCTGCGGACAGGGCTGGACAGAAGGAGTTCACGTTGGGCTTTGGCCCATCGCCAAAATGCGGGAGGAGGCGACGAGTCGTTTGGACTCGTATGTGAGATGTCATGCAAAAAAAAAAAAAAAAAAAACGAAGAAAACAATTAGTATACGATCGATGAATAATGTTAAACATACAAAATATGAATTCAAAAACAAATTGACAGATTGTATATTCTATGTATATTTTAAGTATACTTCATATATACATTTATATACATACTTCAAACTGAAATGTACTTGCAAGATATGCAGGATTCTAACAAAGATATGTACTGGTACCAGAATGCATACATGATTTAACTAACACATATTTCACCCATTCATTCGAAATAATTTCAACAATATTTCGGATATACAACAAATATCACACTTCCCGTGTTCTAAGACACTGGCACAACACATAAAAAAGGAAAAGTACAAACTGAGTTGCAATCCTCTTATACTTCTCAAATTTTATCCTTGGCATGGTTTAACCCCAATTCATAACAGTGAAGCAAATGTTAAATTGAATTTTAAACTACAGGAGGAGGCATACATACATTACAGAAGGAGTATAGATTTCTAAAAGCCAAACTAGTCCAATAAAAAAAGCATAGCAGGAGGAGCAGACTGGACAGAGAATAGCTACGGGTTCGAGGTCTAACATGAATCATTTGGACCCTATTTAACTGAAGCTAAATGAGACAGGATAGAAGATTATCATATAAAGGGAGAGGGAAAGGGACCATGCTTCTAGAAATCCAAGCTCCATGCTCAATATAATCACAGAAAGATTGGGTTGGCAAAGCCAACATTCAAACATACAAGGCCTTCTCCATTGTTTTTACAAAATGGGAGCTGAACACGGCATTATAGCCTAAATCCTAGGTTTTACTCTTAACACTCTAACACATGATTCACTTCAGACCAATGAACTAGTATTCATTCTAATTAATATACCCTCATTGCTCAACAGGAGAAATACCTTACCAGAACTAAACCAACACAAAACTCATATTTCAAAGGAAAAAGTAGAAGATTATCGTAATCATTTCAAACATGCTCCATACAGTTCAGACTATTCAAAACAGACTGTATCAAATCTAACCCCCATAAAGTGGGACATATATCCTTGTGTTCAAGTAAAGAGTCAAAAACTTCGAACATCTTAAAACATGTGATCTTTAAAGGTAACAAAGTCTCAATAAGGCATACATTCTTTATAATATCTTGGCTAAAAAAATAACTCCATCCTGAAAATCCAAACAAATCAAATCCAAGGTTATGTCCTATACATTAAACTGTGCTACAGTCCTCCTAACTTACACAGAGACCTTAAGTGCTCATTTCAGATCACATTAGGCATTAGGATTTAAACAAAGTTGGACACAAAACACAACCAAACAGTTATCTTTAAATTAATCTCACAGGGAAAACTAAACATGTAATCATGTATTGATCGAATATAATGCATAGCTAGTATGAATTAGACGAGGTTATTTTATTCTAATTAGTCATGATAGGAAATTGAGCAGGCATGACTTCCTAAGGATAGCAAATACCAACATTTTTTAGGCTAAGTGTTTCTGAACTTTCAACAGACCAGCAGTATATGCAGAAATAGGTAAGAACAGGACAAATTCAGCAAAAAGTGAGTTTCTTGACACGCAATTAACATTTCAGCATTGATCAATAATTAATGCACCTTAAATCACACACAGAATTCACTTGAGATATTATATATATGCAGAATAATGGACTTTACAGATTTGAATCATCTTAAAACCAAAGCAAGACGAAATAGGTGCCTGAGACTGAGTCTCTTTTCACATATGCTCTTATAAGAAATTCTTTACTGAACTGAAACCAGACAACATTCGGGCTGATTCATCCCCATAAATTTTATACGTCAGTTCTTATCTTAATAGACGCAAACAGAAGCAAACAAACAAACGTTTAATGAAAGCAAGATTATCTTAACTGAGAACTAACAGGTGGTCAAACTAATCTAAACATGATTAGTAATCGTGACCATGCCAAATTAAAAACCAAACGCTATCGAAGTTATCATCCACACATGAACTCGTATGAGTACCTAAAACAGAACTGAAATTAAACTGAACTGAAATAAGAACAAAATATATAGATGCTATCAACCATTATACCACAAAATCCCAAACTAAATTAAAACAAGTGCATACCGACATCATTAAAGAAGAATCAAACCCACTAATCCTGAATATGCATTATACTATAAGTCACTAAACTGAAGTTCAATCAACCGAAACAAACATGTGTGAATCACATAATTACCTCTTAAACTACTAAACTGAAATTAAACTATTTAAAGAAAAGATCGTTTACCTTCTTCGAGTGCAGTGAACTAGGCTCGATCCTCAGATTTACACTCGAACAGATTCGAATCCCAGTTCGAAACGAATCCGAAAGTTTTCGTGTGAGAAAATGTTTAAGAACGGGTAAAAATGATTTATCAAATGGTATGATGTTTGGAGTAGGCTACTGATAAAAAAAAAATCTCTGAAAACATTGAGTAATTCCCGGCTAAAGTTCACCGGAAAGAAAATCAAATTTGGAAGATGGTGGGTATCCCTCAAAACACTGAATCCCCTCTTCTTTTGTTTCAATTCGGACACAGATTTATAGGGTTTCGTTTGGTTTAAGAAAAGAGAGAGAGGGAAGAGCGGAAGAGCGTAGGTGGTGGGGATGAAGAAATGATGAAGGGGAGCGGAGTGCGGCGGTGAGTGGAGGAGAGCGGGGGAGTGGGGTAGCGGCGGCGAGTGGAGAGGAAAAGAGAGAATGAGGGAGAAGCGGCTGAAAAAAAGGAAAAAGAGAAAGAGGAAGAGAGGTAGGGTTTAGGAAAAGAATAAGTGGGCCGGGTCGGGTGTTGGAGTGGACTGGATCGGGTAGAGTTGTGGGCTGGACCGAATGGAAATGGTAGTGGACTGATTTGGACTTAAATGTTGGTCCAAAAAATATTGATCCTTCTCCTCTATTTAATTATTTTTGGGCTTAACAACTAGTACAATATATACTATGTGAAGACAATAATTAATATGTAGAAAATAAGGATTTAACAAAGTATTATCTTGTAATTAATTTAACGAGTCCAAACCCGAAAATGAAACGATGACGAACCATTTAAAATTTGTGATAAAGTAATACTAGTAATATTGATAGTAAAGTAGTGAAAAATGAAAGTAATGATATTAATAGTAGTAGCAGTAAAAAATAATAGTGAAAATAAAGTGTTTAGCTCGTCAATGAATTTAGAAGCCCGAGTAAATAAAATTGAAATAAAGGAGGGACAAAATTGGGTGTCAACAGGGAAAATGTGGTACAAAAGTTGATTTGAATATGTAGAAACTATACAATCTTGACTTGTCT
This sequence comes from Lycium barbarum, assembly GCF_019175385.1. Lineage (NCBI taxonomy): Eukaryota > Viridiplantae > Streptophyta > Magnoliopsida > Solanales > Solanaceae > Lycium > Lycium barbarum. The sequence goes on from NC_083340.1 coordinate 12,996,279, forward strand.
CATTCATTCACCAAGAGAGAATATATATAGGATACAATCTTGAACCCTAGTGAAACAAGGAAACTGAGATCCTAGTGAAATAAGGAAACTAACTAATATATGGTAATTATCTCCCTACAAATATGCTACAAAATAATATAAAATCCTACAAAGATATTATACCGCAATACCCCCCCTCAAGTTGGAGCATGGGAATAAAAAATGCCCAACTTGGAAAGCAAGAGGTCAAACTGAGTTTTGCCGAGAGCTTTGGTAAAAATGTCTGCCAATTGTGAAGATGTCGAAATGTGTGACGGAGAAATCAAACCTTCATTAATTGCATCACGAACAAAGTGACAATCTACCTCAATGTGCTTTGTTCGTTCATGGAAAACCGGATTTTTTGCAATGTGCAAAGCGGACTGACTATCACAAAATAATTTGATCGCTTTGGGATGTTGTATACCTAAACTCAACAACAGACCTCTCTGCCACTTCAACTCACAAGTGACCGCAACCATGGACCTATATTCAGCCTCTGCAGAAGATCTAGAAACTGTGTGCTGCTTCTTTGTCTTCCAAGAGATGGGAGATTGACCTAGAAATACTAGCCAACCTGTCAACGAACGACGAGTAAGCGGACAAGCCGCCCAATCAGAATCACACCATCCCTGCAAAGTCAACTCATTGTCGGCACGTAACAAAATACCCTGTCCTGGTGTGCCTTTCAAATAACGGACCACTCGTAAGGCCGCTTCCCAATGTTCAATCCGGGGTTCTTGCATGAATTGAGACAAAATATGAACAGAATATGCCAAGTCCGGTCGAGTGACCCCCAAATAAATCAAACACCCGACTAATCTACGGTAGACCTCCGGATCCGACAACAAATCTCCATTTGCAACGCCAAGTTTATGATTTTGCTCAATAGGGAACCCACTTGGCTTTGCACCTAACAATCCTACTTCAGAGATAATATCAAGAGTATACTTGCGTTGACACAAAAACAACCCTGATGAACTACGAGCTACTTCAATACCCAAAAAATATTTGAGAGACCCAAGGTCTTTCATTTTGAAACAATCACTTAAATAGGCTTTGAAAGTTGCAAGTGCAGCAGAATCATTCCCAGAAATAATAAGATCATCAACATAAACCAAGATATTAATCTGAATATTCCCTCTAGTAAATGTAAAAAGAGAATAATCAGAATAAGATTGAAGGAAACCGTACCCTTTCAAGGCAGTCACCAATTTTGCAAACCAACATCTCGGGGCCTGTTTCAACCCATACAACAATTTGCGCAAACGACACACCAACGTAGGATCTGGACTTTCAAACCCGGGAGGGAACTTCATATACACCTCCTCATCAAGGTCACCATGTAAAAAGGCATTATGAACATCCATTTGGTGAAGTTCCCAATTTTTGGATGCTGCAATGGCTAGGAAGGCTCGAACAGTAGTCATCTTGGCGACCAGAGCAAAAGTTTATGTAGTCAATCCCCGCTTGTTGATGATTTCCCAACACAACCAAGCGCGATTTGAGCCGTTCCACATCTCCACTTGACAAAAAATTGGTCTTGTACACCCATTGATTACCAAGTGCTTTCTTACCCGGAGGAAGTTGTTCCAAAGTCCATGTACCATTGTCTTCCAATGCACGTATCTCTTCTTTCATTGAATGTCTCCAACCTTCGTGTTTCATGGCTTCTTTGAAGGTCTTAGGATCTTTTCCCGAAATAATAGCTGCAAGAAACTTACTATAATTTACAGAAAAATTGTCACAATTAATATAGTGTGCCAAAGGATAGGGAGTACCTGAGGATTGATTGTTAAAAAGAGTTGTAGGAGACGGACTATTAGCAAAAACTGAGTGTGTCACATAATCACGAAGCACAACAGAGGGAAATTTCTCCCGAAAACCATGCCCCAAGCCACCTTCCACATTCATGACTGGGGTATGGTGTTGCTGCCCCCCCTCGCTGCTAGCGGGTGCTGGGTTCTCAGCGGGCTGTTGGCAGCCGCTCAGCCTCGCTGCCAGCGGGCGCTGGGTTCCCAGCGGGCTGGACAGTGGCCGTTGGCTGCAGCTCGGCCTGGCTGCCAGCAGGCGCTGGTTGGGCTATGGTTTGCGGCTGCTGCTCGGCAGCCTCCGAACTATCAACTTCGCCCCCTAATTCATCCCCGTACACTATAAAATCACGATCAATTTCAGCACCTTCATCAAAAAAACTAGACGAAATATTAACATCTTCCGGACAAGCAAAAGGAAACACATCCTCCACAAACTTTACATCACGAGAGAAAAAAAATTCCTTCGTATCAAGATCAAACAATTGCCACCCCTTCTTACCAAATAGATATCCCACAAACAAACACTTTCTGCTCCGACTAGCAAATTTGTCACCCTAAGTTTTTTGATTATGAGCAAAGCACAAACACCCAAAAGTACGAATAGCATCAAAAGAAAGAGGTTTATTGAATAAAATTTCAAAAGGTGTTTTATTTTCCAATTTGGGTGTGGGGGTACGATTTATGAGATGAGATGCAACAAGAACACATTCACCCCAGAATAAAATAGGCAAATTGACCTGAAATCTTACAGCCCTCGCAACATTCAACACATGTTTATGCTTCCTCTCTACCCTCCCATTCTGTTGCGGAGTACCCACGCAAGGGGTTTGAAACAAATTTGTACAGAGTGATAATGGTACCGAATTTAATTGTACCCACCACGCAAGAGGTTTGAAACAAAATACCAGTGGCAGAAAAATAATCGATCAAACAATTAAATTCGGTACCATTATCACTCTGTACAACTTTAATTATTTGATTAAATTGTCGATCAACCATAGCAACAAAAGCCATAAACATCGGAAACACTTCTGTTTTATCAACCAACAAGTAAATCCAAACAACTCGGGAAAACCATCAACAATTGTTAAAAAATAACGAGCTCCACACGACGAAACATGGCGATATGGGCCCCACAAATCACAATGTATTTTCTCAAATATTCTAGATGCATTATTATCAATTGAAGGAAATTTGTCTCTAGGATGCTTAGCACGTAAACACACTTCACAATCCTTTGCTAAACTACTCTTATCACTACTGACATGAGGAAGCAATGATAACGTCCAAATCCACCCTATTAATTAGAATGGGCACGGTCGTATGCAAATATAATTTACCCAACTATGAGTCGGGGTCGAATCCCACAGAGAACAATATGTAGGTGATTTAAGCAGATTAGGAATTATCACTAACAATAGTTATGCCCGAACGCATCAATGGTGGTTTTTTATAAGGTTTTGATAAAATACGGAAATATAAATTCTAATCTAGAAAGCAAGTAAATTGATCAATGGCAACAAGAATGGAAGGAGGGAAACTACTTCTCAAGTAACGATCCAATCTATTTCACGAATTTTAAATAATAGCAAGTTTATGTTATTTAGCCTCGGATAATGACTCTAAATTAACTTCTTCCGAAGATTAACTAGACTACCCAATTGAAGATCCCTCAAGCAATTAGGAGCATTAAGAACACCCGAATATGGCTACAAGTGGTATTGCCTATTCCTAGGTCAACTTCCATTAGATGAGGGTTAACGCCCCAAATTCATGTTAATTATCCTATCCCAACTCCGTTTTTCCTCTTCCGAGTTTCAAACAAAGTAAATGGGCGAGTTCAAAGGTTAGCTAATCCCTTGAAAACATTCATGAACAAGAATAATTAAAATAGCAAAAACTTACTTGATTAAGAACAATGCAAATGAATAAATAAGCACAACAAGAGTGTCAATCTTAATTGTCACCAAGAGATTTCCATCAACAAGGATTAAAAAGAAGAAAGAACAATTTGTGTAGGAACCCTAGCTTCCAACTTGTGGGAGCTGCCAAAGATGATCTGATATTTTGCCTTAGTTTTCTATTTATATGAACTGGGATGGAAGAAATCGTCAAAATCCGAGTTCTGGTCGAAATTGCCGAAAATCCTTCATCGCGATCGCGCCATGTGTCTGCGCGATCGCGTGGATGACGTCAGCTTCCACTGCTCCCTTCATCGCGATCGCGTGTCGATACTGTGCGATCGCGTGGAATTAACAACGCGCGTAGGCGCGATCGCGTTAAATTCCAGCGCGATCGCGTGGAGTACATTTCCCGCGTGGGCGCGATCGCGTGGGTACTCTGCGCGATCGCGCAGAGTATTTTTCCACGATATTTTCCAGAACCTCCAGTAAATTCCAGTTTTGCAACTTTTTTGCTTGTTTTCCACACTTAGGCTCTAGGGAGCTCGTATTACCTGAAACATGACAAAAACTACGTAAAATGACATAGACTTGCTTAAAAACAAGTAAAACTTATAGTTAAAAAGCATCGATTGTGGCATAAAATCACGCCACATCAACACCCCCAACTTAAAGTATTTGCTTGTCCTCAAGCAAGTCATACAAAACCATGACTCAATCTAACACCTAGATATTATAGAATAACAATGTCTACATTGGTTTTGACTCTGAACTACCGGCATGCATGTTTTCCTTTAAACGACCACCCCAACTTTCTACTTTAAAACAATATGCATAACTCAAGAACACTACGACTAACCATGAAGCTTCAATGAATGACATCATATTATCGAACATATTATGGTGCACACAAACGCTACTTTAGGCGGTCACTTTATTTTGTTCAATTTTCATCCTTATGCCCTCACATAGACCAAAGAATGTCCCAACACACATATATACGACAAGAATGGGACGAAGACGAAAGAGAAGAGAAAAACACTCACACTCACAAAGAAAATTCATATTTACACATGCAAATACCATAGGCTTGCCCTTATTTTCTATGTTCTCATCCTAGGATTGTTCGGTTGTGATCACATTAGGACTTGTTTCGGCTTGTAATGTAGGTTTACGGACGGGTCGGATACTTTTTGGAAATTAGTGACTCACCCTCCTTGAACACAACAACATCTTGTCACCTTAATTCACCTCTTTTCTTTCCACCCCTTTATTTTCTTTCAGTTTTCGACCTCGATGTGGTTTTACTTCTACCCAACTTACAATTCTTTTTGCGTTACAATTTTCTGATTTTTTTATTTTTTATTTTTTATTATATATATATATATATATATATATATATATATATATATATATATATATATATATATATATATATATTTATACGCAACTACCACATCGAATCTCCACTAGCAAACTCCACCACCCCCAACTTATGTTTTTAACATGTACTCCACATTTAATTCACCCCCAACTTAGGCATTTTGCCTCATCTAACTAGTAGCATCAAGGAGGGAACGGGTGCGAAGATGGATTAATTTCACAAAGGGTAAGGTTTCATAATTTGCTAGCCAAGAAAAAGGTCAAAAAGGCTCAAAAGGGAAACTAAGGGTATTTAACACTTTTGGTAAGGCTTATTTAGGCAAAGTGACTATTTCAACAAAGAAAGCCTAAGATCATTTCACAACCAAACTAACTTTCGCATTTCAAACGAGACCAACCGGGCAAGTTCTAGATTATACATGCATAAACAGAATCAAACTAACACTTCACACACACATCGGCATAAGGACAATAATTTTTACACTTGTGACTTCCTAAGTAGTAATTCATCACACACAACACCCCAATAATCACAATGTCATATAAAGAATCAATCATGTCAGACAATAACTGTTCTAAGTATGCATTTTTCAACTTTTCGAGGGGTCCAAAAATTTCAACAAAACACAATACATGCCATTAGTTGCCAAGTAGTACCAAATAAAACAAAATTACTCTATTCAACCTAAGTAACATCCTAAACATGCCAGTTTCAACAAAATAAAACCCCCCTCAGGAAAAGAACTCTGGCAAAGAAAAGCCGAGGAGGTTCCTACCCCTAACTAAAAAACTTGCAGTGTCCTCACTGCAGTACATCAACACAGATTTTTTTTTTTTAAAATTTTTTTTTTCATACCTCCTAGCACTGCGTGCTATGGTCATCTCTGCTCACCCTCTGAACTGGAGCTGCTGGGCTCTGGCAGGACAAAATCGTCCTCATTTTCCTCCTCTTCATGTTGTGCGCCGCATACACTCCTCAGAATGCTCATCATTTTGTTCAGGAATTTGCTTTGCTTCTTGGCGTGCTCCCTTGCCTTTTTCTGCCTCCTCTCTATTTTTCCCTGCTTTTCTTTGATATGCTTCATGTCCTCCACAATACCTGCTAATGTTGGACCAATAGGAACAGAGGGAGCTGTAGATGTGCCTTCTCCATGTGGGCCCGCAGGGAGACTAGCCACTAGCTGCTGAAGCCGATTGTCCATCCCATGGACCTGGGTGGAGATATATTGGAAAGACCTGGCTGCTTCTTGTATTGGTGGTAGGATTGGTATAGCCATAGGAGGAGCAGATGCCCCACCAGTAGAATCTGATGCAGTAGATGTAAACTGCCCAAATGACGAGCCTGCTATATCAATCTTCCTTTTCTTTTGTATAGCAACAGACCCTTTCTTTTTCAAAGGATGAATTGGTCCCCCAGGCCCCTTTTCTTTATCACCTGGCCTTGTGGGCACTCCATCAGTGGAGCACAGGTAAGTGATCAATGACGGGAAGAATAGACTCTTAGTCCGTTCAAGCACCACCTCCCGGATTTCTTGCATAATGAGCCTCCCCACGTCGACAGGCAACCCTTCCATCACAACACAAATTAATTTGGCCCTCTCAATGGGCACGTCTGACTCATGTTTGGAAGGCAACACCCTGGATGCGACAATATCAAGCCAAGTTTTGGCCTCAGCAGTGAACTCTGCAGAGTCAATTTTTCTCTGCATTGTTGTCAGCCACTTTGGTTGCTCCCCACCGTGGAGGTGGGTCACAAACCATTGTTGCCGCAGTTGTTCATACATCTGTGTCATCTCGCTGTTGTCACCATCCTGCAGATTGTAATAGGCATTTATTCTTGAGGCATTGCACAGGACATCCACACCTCTGACTTTGACAATTGCCCTATGTGTAATGTCTGCCTCTGCAGCATTTGCATAGAATTCCCGCACAAGGGTATGGTTTGCCTTGATTGGTTCATCTGCAAAGCGTATCCAGCCACTTGTTACCAACCTTCCATAGAACTCGGGCATCTTTTCTTCCAGATTTTCTGTTACAAAGCCCCTCTCTTCAATGAAGCTCTTTCCCAGCAGCCTATCATACAGCTTCGAACATTTTGCTGACTGGAAGGTGGTGGTGTCATAATATTCAATCAAGGGTACTTGGGCAGCACTGGATGATGAAGCCATTTTTTAAAGTTTAAGTACCTACAAAACAAACACAATGCATATGAACACCTACAATGATGTATAATGAGGAGTTGGGTTAAGGAAATTGGTCCCCCAAGTTTTTAGCAGCTCTGCGCGAGCATTCTGTTTGGGCACTGCCATTTTTCCTTCAGCGCGATCGCGTGGAAACCAGGCGCGATCGCGCCAATTTGAGATATTCCTTTAGCGCGATCGCGCAAGGAACTGGCGCGATCGCGCAAATTTGAGGCATTTATTCAGCGCGATCACGTCTATTATCAGCGCGATCGCGCTGAGTCATTTCAGATTCTCAGAAACATTTTGACAAACAGGTGGCGTGCATGATTTTTGGGGCTTCGATTCAACGATTTTAAGCTTGTATTTTGCCCCATTTTTTTTCTTCATATCAACACCCATCTCTCAACTCACATCACTCAACAACAAACAACCATTTATATAACAAGAAATTCAACAATTTTATCATATATTCATGCTTAAACAAGTGGAAGAAAATTTTTCTTTCACAATTTCTAACATGGAAAGATGATAAAAACAACCCTAGGATCAAGACAATGAAAGAATCACATACCTTGTGGTTGCAAGTTGAAGAATTCTTCTTAAAAATTGAAGTTGAATTTGAGAGAAAATTGAGAGAATTTTTGAGAAAAAGTGAAGGAAATGATGGGTTTCTACCGTTTTGCCTTTCTTTACTCTGTTTTGAAAACTGAAAACGCGCCTCTGCGCGATCGCGTGGTTATGTGGCGCGATCGCGCAGAGTAATTTCTTCTTCTTTTTTTTTTACCGCGATCGCGTGGGTTCTTTCCGCGATCGCGAAGAGTAAAATTCGCCCAAATTTTTCCAGATTCAGAAAATAAGCACAGAAACCAGTCTAACAAATTACAGAAACCAGCAGCTACTGATTTGTGGCTGTTCTGAAAACTCCACCTATTCAAAACAACTCCAAAAATTGTGAAATTTTGCAGATTAGTCACAAATCATAAACTAAACAATTCTAAAAAATCAAATTTCAAAAAATGATTAAAAATTTTAAAAACGATGGGTTGCCTCCCACCAAGCGCTTAAGTTAACGTCGCGGCACGACGGATACCAACTTTACCGCTTTTCTCGCCATTTGGAGCTTATGAATTGGGCACCTAACTTGGAATCAAGTTTGTGACCACGAGCAGTGGGGGGTGGTAAATATCTGATCACGCCAAGTAAAATATTGTTCATTCTACGCTTCTTGGCTTTCAAGTGAGGAATGTCATTTTGCCTTGTTGAATTTTCAAATTGCAGAATATAAGGCTCTTGAACTTTTTGAACTATGACATCCTCTTTTTCCCCCGGATTGGGGTCAACACCAACCATATTGTTCAGAACAATGGTTGACTCCCATTCATTTTTTTCTTTGGCATTCCCAATAAACTCATCTTCATGATTTACCCTTTTATCTTGAGCATTGGGTAGTTCATAATGATTTGCCCGTGGAGGATTTTCTTCTTCTTTCATCAAACCAAGTTGGAGACTAGTTTCCAAGTACTCTTCAAAAGCTTTTTGGTTTTCATTACCCTCACCTAGTAGACACTCCATCATGAATTTGAACTCACCAATTTGGCCATGCTCACAATAAAAGTCATTACTAAACAAGTTTTCATGGAAAGATGCCATTTTTTTTTTTATATAAAATAAAACACAGAAAACAACAACACAAATATTTACGGGTTCGGATCAAAGCAAGTTAGCTTATTTCCTAGATTAGCCAAATACACCAATTGTTCCCCGGCAACGGCGCCATTTTTGATAACGTCCAAATCCACCCTATTAATTAGAATGGGCACGGTCGTATGCAAATATAATTTACCCAACTATGAGTCGGGGTCGAATCCTACAGAGAACAATATGTAGGTGATTTAAGCAGATTAGGAATTATCACTAACAATAGCTATGCCCGAACGCATCAATGGTGGTTTTTTATAAGGTTTTGATAAAATACGGAAATATAAATTCTAATCTAGAAAGCAAGTAAATTGATCAATGGCAACAAGAATGGAAGGAGGGAAACTACTTCTCAAGTAACGATCCAATCTATTTCACGAATTTTAAATAATAGCAAGTTTATGTTATTTAGCCTCGGATAATGACTCTAAATTAACTTCTTCCGAAGATTAACTAGACTACCCAATTGAAGATCCCTCAAGCAATTAGGAGCATTAAGAACACCCGAATATGGCTACAAGTGGTATTGCCTATTCCTAGGTCAACTTCCATTAGATGAGGGTTAACGCCCCAAATTCATGTTAATTATCCTATCCCAACTCCGTTTTTCCTCTTCCGAGTTTCAAACAAAGTAAATGGGCGAGTTCAAAGGTTAGCTAATCCCTTGAAAACATTCATGAACAAGAATAATTAAAATAGCAAAAACTTACTTGATTAAGAACAATGCAAATGAATAAATAAGCACAACAAGAGTGTCAATCTTAATTGTCACCAAGAGATTTCCATCAACAAGGATTAAAAAGAAGAAAGAACAATTTGTGTAGGAACCCTAGCTTCCAACTTGTGGGAGCTGCCAAAGATGATCTGATATTTTGCCTTAGTTTTCTATTTATATGAACTGGGATGGAAGAAATCGTCAAAATCCGAGTTCTGGTCGAAATTGCCGAAAATCCTTCATCGCGATCGCGCCATGTGTCTGCGCGATCGCGTGGATGACGTCAGCTTCCACTGCTCCCTTCATCGCGATCGCGTGTCGATACTGTGCGATCGCGTAGAATTAACAACGCGCGTAGGCGCGATCGCGTTAAATTCCAGCGCGATCGCGTGGAGTACATTTCCCGCGTGGGCGCGATCGCGTGGGTACTCTGCGCGATCGCGCAGAGTATTTTTCCACGATATTTTCCAGAACCTCCAGTAAATTCCAGTTTTGCAACTTTTTTGCTTGTTTTCCACACTTAGGCTCTAGGGAGCTCGTATTACCTGAAACATGACAAAAACTACGTAAAATGACATAGACTTGCTTAAAAACAAGTAAAACTTATAGTTAAAAAGCATCGATTGTGGCATAAAATCACGCCACATCAACACCCCCAACTACTCTCTCGGAAGGATGCCCCAATCGTCGATGCCACAATTCCAATGCGGACGTTGCCGCGACAGTAGACACATGTTGCACCACGTCCGGTTTGCTAAAATAGTATAGTCCGTCCCCCCTAACTCCCGTTCCAAGTAGCTCCTTCAGTGGGTCCTGAATAGCACACATATAAGAATTAAAAGAGACAATAGTATGTAAATTATCAGTAAGTTAGGGGACGGAGAGTAAGTTGCAACGTAAATAAGGCACATATAGGACATGATGTAAGGTGATTTTATCTGACAGTCGAACAGAACCCTCCAAAGAAGCAATCACCTTTTTACCATTAGGCAAACCAACAGGACAGTCAACAGTATGGACATCAAACAACCAAGATTTCTCACCGGTAACATGATGAGTAGCACCAATGTCAATAATCCAAGAAAAAACATCAAACTTACCATTCAAGCGATTTTCGGGAATTGTAGCATTACCAAAAAATCCCGTAATAGCCTTCCATTGATCGAAAGTAAAGTGTTGACCGACGACAGCATTATTTGATGCGGTTTTCACACAATTTGCCACGGGTGAAGGCGTGGCAGTTGCACGCAGTAAGCCACGACCTTGACCAGCGGAAGACAGCCTTCCATTCTTTTCAGTCCAACCTTCGGGATAACCCACGATGTCATAACACTTACTAACATCATGACCACGCTTCTTGCAATGAGAGCACACCAAAAGCGACCAACACTTTTCAGTCACATGTCCTACCTTCTTGCAAAGTGAGCACACAGGACGATCTGCAGAACCACGACCCATCCTGTAGTAGCACGAACTGCAAATCCAAGAGCCTCGGTCGGCTGTGTCTCGGATTCTTGTTTGGCCGTACGAACACACTCCTCTTGAATCACAAGCTGATAAGCCCTATCAAGACTTGGTAACGGATCTTGAGACAATATATTAGTCCGCAACGAAGAGTAATACTCGGAATACAAACCCATCAGAAAATCATGAAGTTTAGATTGCTCATGAAGAACCTTATGTAAACGACCTGCCGTACAACCGGAGCAACAAATACAAGAAATCAGGGGCTCATAATGATCCAATTCTTGCCATAGCGTATGTAATTTTCCATAATATACGGACACTGACATGGTTTTGGTCTGTTCACATTTAGCCAGGGAAGACCGAAGCTGTTGAACTCGTGGTCCATTAGTCTGCGCGAACCTCCTTTTAAGGTGATCCCAAAAGGGTTTGACCTAAATTTTGACAAGGAAGATTTGACATCAGCATCAATGGTATTTGTGATCCAAGAGATTAACATTGCGTTAATTGCAGTCCAATCGGACTTTGTACAAGGAGGCTGCGGTTTAGTGATAGTGCCGTCCAAGAACTCAAATTTACGTCGTGCCTCCAACGCCGTTTGTATGTCGGCTGCCCATTCATCAAAATTGTCGCCCTTGAAACGAGTAGGCCTGATATAGTCCCCGGGTCGGTCTTGAGGACCGAGAAAATAGGGAGAATTAGACTCAATTTTGGGTGGTGGTGGAGGAGGGACGTCGTCACCGGCCATGGAAATTTACGATGAAGAGAAGAAAAAAAACGTGTGGCCTGATACCATGTAGAAACTATACAATCTTGACTTGTCCCATTCATTCACCAAGAGAGAATATATATAGGATACAATCTTGAACCCTAGTGAAACAAGGAAACTGAGATCCTAGTGAAACAAGGAAACTAACTAATATATGGTAATTATCTCCCTACAAATATGCTACAAAATAATATAAAATCCTACAAAGATATTATACCGCAATAGAATACATTTCTTCTCTTTCGATAATCAAGGGTGACCTACACGAAATATGGTTTCTTTTATCTGGGTGATATCATATATATGTGAGATAGGATACCTAATTTGAATTTTTCTTTATTAAAGTTACTATTATATATCATTTGATGAGATTTTACCTTTCTCTATTTGATTTTTTTCTTTTTGTATTATATGTGCTTTTGAGTACGTAGGGGGAATGGGCAGTATAAAAGTTGATTTAGATATTCTTTTGTTTCGATAATGAAGGGTGACCTATAGGAAATATCCTTTCTTTTCGCTTTCTCGATGATATCATATATGTGAGATGGGATAGTTAGTATGGACTTTTCTTTATTAAGTTACTACATATCCTTTGATGAGATTTTACTTTTCTCTATTTGATTTTTTCTCTTTTCGTATTATATGTGCTTTTGAGTACGTAACGAAAATGAAGAGTATATATAAAAATTGATTTGGTAAATTTCTCCTCTTTCGATAATGAATGGTGACCTACAGGAAATATCATTTCTTTTCGGTTTTTCGGTGATATATCATATATATGTGAAATGGGATACTTAGATTGAATTCTTCTTTTTTAAGTCACTACATATCATTTGATGAGATTTTATTTTTCTCTCTTTGATTTTTTCTCTTTTTATATTATATGTGCTTTTGGGTACGTAGGGGAATGTGGAGTATAAAAGTTGATTTGGATGCATTTCTCTTCTTTCGATAATGAAGGGTGACCTACAGGTAATAGCGTTTCTTTTGGCTTTCTTGGTGATATCATATATATGGCATACTTAGTTTGGATCAAAAATATCCTCCAAATTTATTTTGGGTCAAAAATAATTTTCTAGTTATGAAACTTTTCAAATATACCCCTCTATTAACAAAAATATTCATTCCCCCCCTTCCCCCCCCCCCCCCCCCCCCACCCCAAAAAAAAAAAAAAACCAATTTTTGAACCGATCCAAACTTAACTCTACTCAAACAAAATAATAACTCTTTAGTCCACCAAAAAAAACTCAAACGTTCAATTTGAGAATGCTAACACTTCAAAATATCATATTGTAGCTTCAAAATCTCATGTCACAGATTAGGACAAACATTTCTTGTTGTTAGATGAGCGGGGAAAACAAGTTGTGGGCATACTGTTTCTTCCATTTCATGGAGGAAGTTGGAGAAAGAATTATCGGGTGTTGTTTGGGTTTCATCGCTTGCTTGAATAGGATTTTTGCAGTGAGATGGAATTTGTTATTTAAATCAGGTACAATTTCTGTTTTATTTTTATTTTTTCATGTTCTTCGTTTGGTGTTTGTATTGTCTCTAGAACTTTGATTTTGTTGAAGTGAAAACATGGCAATGACTGTGTATAAAATATGCTTTGCTGAGAAAGAAGATCTCAAATTTCTATCAAAATAACTGAAAGTTCCAGCAGAAATTACATACTTTTTTAGTTCTATCCATCCCTAAGTATACTCTATTCGTCTTCATTTTGTCGAAGTTGAGATAATATTTGAAGCCATATTGAATTGAAAGTTGGCTGGAAAAAGTGAAGAATCGGATGTGGAATTGGGAACCGTCACTTTTCTCACTCTCTAATGTTGGTGAAGAGGAATTGAACGTTTGAGTCTTGTTTGGTGGACTAAGGAGCTATTATTTTGTTTGTGTCGGGTTAAGTTTGGATCGGGTCAAAAAATGTTTTTTTTTTTTTTTTGGGGGGGGGGGGGGGGGGGGGGAATGAATATTTTTGCTAACAGATGGCCGAGGGGTATGCTTGAAAAGTTTCATAACGGAAAGGGTATTTTGACCCAAAATAAATTCGGAGGACATTTTTAGCCCTTTTTCCAAAATAGAGAGATCCTTTTCCTTTTTTTTTTATTAAGTTACTGTTGCATATGCATATCATTTGATGAGATTCTACAGTATTGAAAGAATCTAGCTAAGGGACAAAAACCTCAATCGACAGCCATTTTGGTTTGTGGGGCTATAATACGAAAAAAAAAAAAACAAGAAAATTATCATATATCATATACTATATTAAAAGTGGGAAAATGTTAAGTGTAAAATTGAATTACCAAAATATACATAAAAAATTAAACGGTATTTTTATCCCTCATCTAAATATCATTTTATAGTATTTTTGTACTAAATAGTAAATTCACCTTCTAATAAATGATAATAACACAATTAATTGAGAAGTTACTAGAGTGAAGTTTCTTTATCTCCCGAGCGCTTATTGCAAAACCATTAGCCTAGTTTATTCATTTTCTTGAATTTACTTTCATTTTCCGGTAGTTATAATTCATTGTAATTTAATAGTCAATTTTATTTTTTTGCAAGAAGTATTTGTTTGAGGTTTTTCTTTTTGTGTGGAAAACATTAAGTGTGTAGTCGAAGCAAACATAGTGGAATATTCATGTACTTATCTATACTAATATAAAAGTGGGAAGCTTGAAGGTTAAATTTAAATTACAAAAATATTCGTGAAAAGCCAAACCATCATTTTAGCCTTCACTTAAAATTATTTCTATAATATTTTTGTACTAACACGTAAAATTTACCTCTCAATAAGTTACGAATTCATGTATGTTAGTCTTTCCATCTCCTTTATTTATTTGTTAAATCAAGAGTGAACAAGGAGCTCAATTAACCAACTTTTTTTCAGCCAAAGTCATTGTCAATTGGTATTCTTTTTTTTTTTTCCTTAAATAGCAGTTCTTTTAGTTTTGTATTGTTAGGATTTGAATCCCAAATCCGACCTTTGTAAGCAGGTTCCCAGGAAAGATTGGAGGGTCACAGCTGGACCACTTAAATACCAACCTCCTTAGACAGAACCTACTTACGCCGTGATGTAAGCGAAGAATAAATAGCACACACAGATTTATAGTGGTTCACCCTCAATGTGAGAGCTACGTCCACGTTGCTGCTGCAGATCTTATTAAAGAAGAAATATTACAAGTGTTTACAACACTCAACCTCACAACCCCAATCCCAATTACACTCAAGAATTTTACCACAGAAAATTCTCTCAAAGACCTTCTCTTACTTAGGCCTTTCACTAAGAGTATTTCTCTTAGATTTTTCTCTCTCTTTGGGATGTGTTGTCTTCTTCAATTTGGTGTGTTTACAAATGAACCATAAGCTACCTATTTATAGGAATGAATTTCCTATGATGAGGTAAGCGCTTACATCACGACTATCATGAGGTAAGCGCTTACATCACGACTATGTGAACAAAAGAATTGACTTGTTTGGACAATTCCACACCTAACAAATCTCCCACTTGAAGACTAATTTTAATTTGTCTTCACACTTTGATCGATGCAGCAGCTCTTTCCTACTTTCATACTTCGTGCAGGCCAACTGAAGTTGAGCATAGCTTCAGTTTGTCTATCGTCACTGCCTTTGTCAGCATGTCTGCTGGATTCTGACTCCCTGCGATCTTCTCAAGCACTAGCGCTCCATCTTCCAAAGCTGATCTAATGAAATGGTACCGGAGTTGTATGTGCTTCGTTCGAGCATGGTAAACCGGGTTCTTTGCCAAATGAATGGCGCTTTGGCTATCACAATATAGCACACTTCCCTCGTGGTCCTGATCCAATTCCCGCAGAAAAGATTGTAGCCACATCATTTCCTTTGTGGCCTCCGTCACAGCAACGTACTCAGCTTCACAACTAGAGAGAGCTACTATCTTTTGCAACTTGGAAACCTAAGAGATTGCAGTACCTCCGAAGGTGTAAACATACCCGGATGTGCTCTTTCTGCTATCAATATCACCACCGTTGTCAGCATCAACATACCCTTGCAATCTTGTTTTTAATTTTCGGAAATACAGAGCAGAACTCGAGCTGCCTTTCAGATATCTGAATATCCACTTCACAGCCTCCCAGTGTTGCTTTCCCGGATTGCTCATAAATCGGCTGACAACTCCCACTGCATGTGCAATGTCTGGCCTTGTACATATCATTGCATACATAAGACTACCGATTGCAGATGCATAAGGTATCTTGTCCATCTGCTTCTTCTCATCCTCGGTTGTCGGCGACTGATCCTTTGACAACCGAAAGTGTCCAGCCAAGGGAGTGCTGACTGGCTTGGCATCATGCATGTTAAACCTTTTGATAACTTTCCTCACATATTCTTCTTGTGAGAGTTTGATGCCCTCCTTGCTTCGGTCGATTCTCATCCCAAGGATTTGCTTTGCAGCTCCCAAATCCTTCATTGCAAACTCTTCCGATAACCCTTTTTTCAATCGATCAATCTCCTGTAGGTTTGCTCCTACGATTAGCATGTCGTCGACATAGAGTAGCAGTATCATGTACGAGTCTTCAAATTTTTTGAAGTAACAGCAGTGATCTGCCTCGCACCTTGAAAAATCAGCTTTCTTCATAAAGCTGTCAAACTTTAAATACCACTGTCTTGGAGCCTGTTTTAGTCCGTACAGACTCTTTTGAAGTTTGCACACCAGATTCTCCTTTCCTTTGACTTTGAATCCCTCTGGCTGTCGCATGTAGATTTCCTCGTCTAGATCACCGTGAAGAAATGCAGTTTTCACGTCCATCTGTTGCAGATGTAGATTTTCCTTTGCTACCAGTCCAAGAACAGTTCTAATAGTCACCATCTTGACTACGGGAGAGAAGATCTCCGTATAGTCGATACCTTCTTTCTGTTGAAATCCCTTTGCAACCAGCCTTGCTTTATAACGCTTGCTTCCATTGGGTTCTTCCTTTATTCGATAAACCCATTTGTTTTGCAATGCCTTCTTATCCTTTGGCAACTCGGCTAACTCCCATGTATGATTTGCCGATAGTGAATCCATCTCATCCTTCATTGCCAGCTCCCACTTAGTCGATTCATCGACTTGCATTGCTTCTTCATAACATTCCGGCTCCCCTCTGTTAGTGAGTAGAATGTAGTTGAGGGATGGAGAGTACCTGTGAGTGCTGACTGGCTTGGCATCATGCATGTTAAACCTTTTGATAACTTTCCTCACATATTCTTCTTGTGAGAGTTTGATGCCCTCCTTGCTTCGGTCGATTCTCATCCCAAGGATTTGCTTTGCAGCTCCCAAATCCTTCATTGCAAATTCTTCCGATAACCCTTTTTTCAATCGATCAATCTCCTGTAGGTTTGCTCCTACGATTAGCATGTCGTCGACATAGAGTAGCAGTATCATGTACGAGTCTTCAAATTTTTTGAAGTAACAGCAGTGATCTGCCTCGCACCTTGAAAAATCAGCTTTCTTCATAAAGCTGTCAAACTTTAAATACCACTGTCTTGGAGCCTGTTTTAGTCCGTACAGACTCTTTTGAAGTTTGCACACCAGATTCTCCTTTCCTTTGACTTTGAATCCCTCTGGCTGTCGCATGTAGATTTCCTCGTCTAGATCACCGTGAAGAAATGCAGTTTTCACGTCCATCTGTTGCAGATGTAGATTTTCCTTTGCTACCAGTCCAAGAACAGTTCTAATAGTCACTGTTGACACCCAATTTTGTCCCTCCTTTATTTTAATTTACTCAGGCTTTCTAAATTTACTGACGACCTAAATACTTTATTTCATTGCCATTACTACTAAATATCATTACTTTTATTTTTAACATTACAAGTATCACTTTACTACAAATTTTAGATGATTCGTCATCATTTCATTTTTTCGGGTTCGGACTCGTTAAATTTATTACAAGGCAATATTTTACAAAATCTTTATTCTTCTACAGGTTAATTATCGTCTCTACATAATATATATATATTATACCAGTTATTAAATTAGAATCCCAAAATAATTAAATAGCGGAAAAATGGTCAACAATTTTTAGCCAATTAATGGCTTAAAATACAAATATAATATTATTTCCCTACCCGAATAAGCAACCCACATTTTTAATATCCAATCCACATTTATATCAGCACATATTTAAATTAATAGGCCAGCCCAAAACGGACCAGCCCAATTAACTCCTACCCGGCCCAACCCTCATTATCTTTACCCTAATTCCCTTCTCCTCTTCTTCCGCCTCCATCTCATCTTCTCTGTCTCTCTTTCTCGTCTTCATCATTTCACCGCCGACACCCCACGTTCTCTCCTTCCCTTCGTCTCTCCGTCAATGTCGTCTTCACGCCTCACGTGCTCTCACGTTCCCCTGTCCCCCACTTCGTTCTGCCATCTCCACCATCACTATCCTCACGCTCTCTCCTCACCCGACAAACCTCCCCTTTCCCATACTCCTCTCTGTCACTTTCTGTCCACTCACGTTTCACCTCCACTTTCCCTTGCCCCCCCACGCTTGTCCCCCGCTATCATCTCTCTCCTACGCTCCATTTTCTCTTCTCTTTAAACCCTAATCACAGTACTATAAATAATCTTAATTTAGGAGGAGATGAGGGGGGGATTTTGGTGTTCGAGTGGTTTATTTTTAGGAATAAGAAAATCCGAATCACCAAAGAAGCTAGAACTGCAGAATTCCTTACAAAACATCAATTTTAATCATAAAGGTTTTTTTTCGGTCAATCGCCTAAACTTTTGTTTACATACATATTAGTCACCACATCAGAGAACACTCTTTGATACATCAAGTGAGTCACTCTCATCAATTCGACTGTTACTTTGGAGTCGAGCGTAGATTCGAGACCGTCGACACCCACTTCACTGCACACAAAAGAGGTAAACCTCGATACATTTATCGCTCATAATCTTTAGTCTTTTCTGTTTTGGTTAAGATTTTTGCCTGTGCTGCTATATGTCTAATGATTATATAGTTTATTTGTCGTCGCGTTATTTGTTTGATGTTTGGGGGCTGTTAGGATAGAACGTTAATCGCAAAAAAATGAATTTGAAAGATGCATACCGTAATTTGGATGTTTAGACTGAATTCCCAGAACTTAGAACCCATTTAGAGCCGAATATACATGGGTATACAATGAGCTATCAAGATAAGGCGAAGGCATACATTCGATATACGTCTGCTATACACACTATGGTGTGTATATCTTAGGTATATCATGTATATGATTAAAACAGGCCAGCACTGTCCCTCTTTTGCTCTATTTGTTCGAGATAATGTATACTGTTATGAATGTAATCTGCCTGGGTTTAGATGTGATGCAATGATTATACGACGTATCGATATTGGTTGTTGATTTTATTTGGTCTGCAAGGTCGTGGCTGTTTGTTTAAACTGTTAAGATTAATGGAGAATGGTTAGTTTGAGACTTAGGCCAGTTTACCTTGTCATCGCTGTGTGGTTTAAGTCAAATTTGATCAACTCTAGACACTAGTAGCTCGTCTAGTTAGTTGTAGTTTCCTCTAGTTTACATTGTCATGACTGTTTGTTGAAGTGAAATCTGATCAATGTTAAAAGGTTGGTTTGAGGTTCATGCTAGTTCATATTGTCATAATTGACTGTCTTGGGTTGAACATGATTAGTATTGAACTAAAATCTTGCAATTTTGCTAGCTCACACTGATGTAGTTGTCTGTTTAAGTCTGGATGTGATTGATGCCACATGAACATACTAAATGCATACTTTCTCTCAGATGTCTTATTCAAAACTTAAGGCTTTTGCATTGGTTAGTATACTAGTCGAAATCATTTCCCTTTGTTTATGATTTCTAGAATATGCTCTGTGTTCTAAATGAGACAATGCTGTCCAATCATTTCCCTTTCATTTATTTCTTTTGCTTCAGTCATTGTCTGATTCTGTGATTGTGTATTGATTTTGAATCGATTAATTCAGAATATGTAGTTTAATATCAAATGGTTTGGTCTTTTTTCAGAAAATGTTGACACTCTAAAGTTTTGGATTAATAAGGGGCTAATTTAGACACTGTTGGTTAATTGATAATCCCATTAGACTAAACTGACACTCTCAGTTGAGGGTAAATGAGATGCAAACTGATCTGACCCTGACCCATCTCAACTGTTAACCAAATTATGAATTTGCATAATCTGAATTATTGCAAATATGTCATGAAAACAGCCCCAAAACATTCCTTTGAAGATAAGGAGAGGCTTCCCTAAGTTTGTTTCCCCGCCTTGCCATACTTTGTTTGAACTCTAATTCTGATTTGCTTGTTGATAATTTATTAAAGTTTAGCATGATTGAGTCTTCTTTTTAGAAGTCCATGAGTTAATTTCACCTATTAAGTGCAACATATATATGAAGCAAGAATCTGTTTTCTCTCATTGATTTTCATGCTCCAATGCACCAAGCTTCTAGACTTGCATGTTGGATTCAATATCAGTTGTCCTCTATCTATGATCATTATTAGGCTTAGTTCATTTTTCTATCTTGGTTTGGTAATACTGAAGCAGCAAATTGGAAGCCTTGTTTGGCCAAGATTACTAGAATATGTCTTAACATTTTAACAAAGGTTATTGATAGTTCGGTTAGGTAAATCCATAGTTCACATCTGTTCTAATGTCTCTCGTTTAGTTGTTCCCTTTAGAGTTTAAATTGTGGGGAAATGCTAGTTTTAAATAATCTTTAGTATGAGTCACTGTTATGTTCTATTTTATTAACTGTATTTATTTTATCTCCTGAAATATGCTTCTCTCAGATAAGCATTTCTGAACAAGGAAAGTTTGATATTGAAAACCTTATGCTGTTATGCTGTCCTAGAGTGTTTTCCCTGCAATTTAAATCTTCATAAAAGTCAGGGGCTAATTCAGTCTTCAATATGATGTGATTTAGTATATTTTCCTGCTGGTGTGAGTCTTTATAGTAATCGTGTTGTTGATTAACGCAAAGATATAGCTTTGCAACTTCAGTGGTTTAATATAGGGAGACTATAGACTCTTAATAAAGAAATAGAGGAAGATCACAAATTGTTGTTTCCAGATCGACTGAAAAACAAAGTAGAGATTTCAATTATTACGAAGACAAGTATATATATGATTTGTTTCATGTATTTCTTATCATATAAAAGTCTGCTTCTTGTTTTCTAATCTTTTTCTTTCTTATTTTCTTTTGCATGACACACCGGAGCCGAAGAGTCTCATTTTGAGACTCAACGACACCGCTACCGCATGGAATCCACAGCCATATACTAAATTCGCTGGGCCAAAACCCAACAGCAAACAGTCGCAGCAGTCCTATAAAATGGGTTGAACCCATTTGATTCTATTTGCTCTTTATTTCGTACATTTAAGTTATATTGTACAACTAGTACTTTACTTGGTTTGTCTTCTTAGCTAGAATAAACCTTAGTGAAATTAGTGGGTTGATACGATGGGTAGTTAATTTAAAAGAGAGCTAACAATTAATTCATAGGCTTCATTTCTCTTTTTTCATGTCAAATTATTTATAGTATCTATACTATTTATCTTATTAGAATAGTTGATTTTAAATATCATGACTACATATTTTGAGAATCAAGATTCATTCTTACTATCTTCGAAATTTAACACGCTATTAATTTTTACACTAACGTTAACTTATTTTTGAGAAATAAAAAAAAAAGCAAACTAGTTCCCATGGATAACTGTTCCACTTTAATTCCTTTCCAACATTGGAATCACGTATTTGTTGAAATGACTTTTACATAGTTTATAGTAAACTAGTACTTTTTTCTACAACATAGTTTATATTGAACTAATATTTTTTTCCCATAAAACCCTTTAAAAAGTTTATTAATATTAATCTTACAAACGACTGTTCTGATTTATTAATCGGCATAATTTATTTTTTCTCTAAATACATATAAACGTTATACATCCTGTTTCTTTCAGTTTATTATGACTAAACTCTTTTATGTATATTGTTGTTTCCTACAAGTCTTATTTTAAGTAGCATTCTTATCTATCTCCAACTTTAGCAATATTTACAAAGTTATTTTCTTGTCTATAATATTATAATTACGCTTAGCCTAATTAAATTTTAGTCCGGTCGGTTAACCATTGTTAATGGGTCTTAAAGGGTGCCTAATACCTTCCTTTTAGACTAATTGAACCCTTTCTCAGATCTTTTGGTTTCGTAGACTTTACAATAATACCAACTTTAGATAACTACTTTAATAAACTTTAGGTGTCCTAATTCACCGTAAATAATTAGGTGGCGACTCCTTAAAAACAACAAAACAGGAATCTCCAATATGTCGTACTCTAACTTTAACTCTCCCGGGGTTAAAATGGGGTATGACAGTCACCATCTTGACTACGGGAGAGAAGATCTCCGTATAGTCGATACCTTCTTTCTGTTGAAATCCCTTTGCAACCAGCCTTGCTTTTATAACGCTTGCTTCCATTGGGTTCTTCCTTTATTCGATAAACCCATTTGTTTTGCAATGCCTTCTTATCCTTTGGCAACTCGGCTAACTCCCATGTATGATTTGCCGATAGTGAATCCATCTCATCCTTCATTGCCAGCTCCCACTTAGTCGATTCATCGACTTGCATTGCTTCTTCATAACATTCCGGCTCCCCTCTGTCAGTGAGTAGAATGTAGTTGAGGGATGGAGAGTACCTGCGAAGCGGCTTCCTGATCCTGGATGATCTACGCAGTTCTGTGATTGGTGTCTGTTCATTTGTTTCAGAATCAGCATTTTCATCAGCACCTTCTCGGATTGTTTGTTCCTCTGCCTCGGTTGTACCTGGCTGCGGCTCAGGTGTCGGAAAGTCCCTCAAATTGACTATTTCCGATTCCTTGTCCTGACATTCTGAATTCTTTTGCAGCTTGTCTTTGTACAGTACCTCTTCGTTGAAGACAACATTCCTGCTTCGGATGATCTTCCGATTTTGTTCATCCCAAAATCGGTACCCAAGCTCGGTGTCACCATAGCCAATAAAGTAACACTTCTTTGATTTTGGATCAAGCTTGCTTCTAGCCGTATCATCATTATGAACATATGATAAGCAACCGAACACTTTCAGAAATGAAAGATTTACCTTCTTGCCACTCCAGACTTCTTCTGGAATTCTGAAATCCAAGGGAACTGACGGTCCTCGGTTAATTAAGAAGGCCGCGGTATTGACTGCATCTGCCCAGAATGTCTTGGGCAGTCCAGAGTGTATTCTCATACTCCGAGCTCGCTCGTTCAACGTTCGGTTCATTCTTTCGGCTACTCCATTCTGTTGCGGCGTTCCAGGAATAGTCTTCATCATCTTGATCCCATTATCGGCACAGTACTGTTTGAAATCACCATCAGTGTATTCTCCGCCGTTGTCGGACCTCAAACACTTCAACTTGAGGTTTGTTTCATTCTCGACCATGGCTTTCCATCTTTTGAATACACTAAACACATCGGATTTATTTTTCATAAAATAAACCCATACCTTCCTGGTTGAATCATCAATGAAGGTCACGTAGTAGTGTGATCCTCCAAGGGAGGGTACAGTGGTAGGTCCCCACACGTCTGTGTGCACCAATTCCAGCTTTTCGACCTTCAACTCTCTGCCTGCACTTGAGAAGCTTACTCGCTTTTGTTTTCCGAGAATGCAGCTCTCACACGTATGAAGGTCCACTGTCTTCAGCTCCGGAATTAAGCCATTTGTCACCAACAGCTTCATCCCCTTCTGGCTGATATGCCCAAGCCGACAATGCCACAAATCTGTCTTCTTTGTGTTGTCAACCACAACAACAATATCACGACAGCTATCCGTCATGTAGAGAGTGCCAATCTTCTTTCCTCGGCCAACTACCATAGCACCTTTCGCCACCTTCCAAGACCCATTACCAAAGTTGAGATCATATCCCTCATCATCAAGCTGACCTACTGAAATCAGGTTTCGCATCAGCTTTGGAACATGTCTAACTTTTGTAATCTTCCACGAGGATCCATTTGACATCTTCAAATTAATGTCTCCCGTGCCAACAACGTCTAGCGGCTCTCCATCGGCTAAATAAACTTTGCCGAGATTCCCAGCCACGTAGTTTGTCATTATATCATGATGTGGGGTGGTATGAAAGGACGCTCCTGAGTCAAGCACCCAAGAGTCTATCGGGCTGTCAACCGATAGCAACAACGCATCGCCAATGTCTTCCGTAGCAGCGTTGATTCCAGCCCCCTTGTTGTCCTCCTTCTTTGGCGCCCTGCAGTTCTTCTTGAAGTGACCTGGTTTTCCACAGTTCCAACACTCATGTGTTCGTCCTGGTCTGGATTGACCCCTGCCATTCCTTGACTTCGATCTGCCCCTATTTCGGTTGTAGTTTCTGTCATAATTTCTGCTTCTGTTTTCAACATTAAAAGCAGAACTCGTCGATGCCTCTCCCGAATCTGTCCTGCGCACCTCCTCAGCAAGGATACGATCCCTAACATCGTTGAACTTTAGTTTGTCACTGCCGACAGAATTACTAACCGCTGCTCTCATTGGCTCCCAACTATTTGGTAGGGATGCCAACAAAATTAGAGCTTGTACTTCATCATCGAAATCAATTTTTACCGATGACAATTGATTTACAATGGTATTGAATTCATTTATGTGTGCAGCAACATGAGCATTTTCCATCATCTTTAGATGAAATAGTTTCTTCATGAGAAATACCTTATTATTTGCCGAAGGTTTCTCATACATGACAGACAATACCTTCATCATATCTGCGGTGGTCTTCTCCTTTGCCACGTTGTGAGCAACGTTCTTCGACAGCGTCAGTCGAATGACTCCCAGAACTTGTCTGTCGAGGAGATCCCAATCTGCTTGCTTCATCTCCTCTAGTTTCGGACTCAGAGGTTCATGAAGCTTTCTGCCATATAAATAATCTTCAATTTGCATTCTCCAGAACGCAAAATCTGTACCATCGAATTTACCGATGCCGTGCGTCGTACCATCTTCGCCTCCCATCGTTTCTAAATCACAACACAACCTGTTGCTCTGATACCAGTTGTTAGGATTTGAATCCCAAATCCGACCTTTGTAAGCAGGTTCCCAGGAAATATTGGAGGGTCACAGCTGGACCACTTAAATACCAACCTCCTTAGACAGAACCTACTTACGCCGTGATGTAAGCGAAGAATAAATAGCACACACAGATTTATAGTGGTTCACCCTCAATGTGAGAGCTACGTCCACGTTGCTGCTGCAGATCTTATTAAAGAAGAAATATTACAAGTGTTTACAACACTCAACCTCACAACCCCAATCTCAATTACACTCAAGAATTTTACCACAGAAAATTCTCTCAAAGACCTTCTCTTACTTAGGCCTTTCACTAAGAGTATTTCTCTTAGATTTTTCTCTCTCTTTGGGATGTGTTGTCTTCTTCAATTTGGTGTGTTTACAAATGAACCATAAGCTACCTATTTATAGGAATGAATTTCCTATGATGAGGTAAGCGCTTACATCACGACTATCATGAGGTAAGCGCTTACATCACGACTATGTGAACAAAAGAATTGACTTGTTTGGACAATTCCACACCTAACATGTATATGTCGTCACCATATCAACAAACCAAACTCTTTTTTCACCATATCAACAAACCAAACTCATGTACAAGTATTACTCAGGTATATTTATTTTCTTTTCCTGTTATTTTTTATGAATACTTTGATAATCCCACAACTTTTTTTATCCTCTACAATTAATCAATCATTTCTATATACGATAGTTATGCAAGTGTTAACAATCTTAATTTTAATGTAGCGGTTGTCAAATCTTGACAGGTTTTTCTGATATCAAAAAACTCAAAAGCAGATACAAAAGCGGAAGCTGAAGTAATTCTCCCTTATTGTTAAAAATTTACCATTGAGATCATGAAAAGGTTTGTCTGAAGTCTTATTTGCTTTTAATTTTAAGTGTTTATTATTACTGTTTTCTGTCAAATTTACTTTTGTTGAAAAAGAATTCTTTTTCCTGATGAGTAAAAAAGGAAAAATCCCCAACAAGTTCAGAAGAACCCAACGTATTAATTAATGAGAAATTATGTTAAAATTTAACTTTTTATAGAACATAAACGAAAAACATAGTCTATAAAGAAGTATTAACAAAATCCGATCTTATCACACGTTTGTACATAATAACATCAAAATTAATTTCTCTATACATCAGACCTATCTAACTTAATTTAGTTATTCAGTTTTACAAATATAGAAGATACCCAACCATTTTTGTTCAACAATCAAATTGGTCGAATAAGCTCACCATTTTTCTCTTTTAAAATTCATATTACCAATCACAGACATGTTAATTAGTATATTAATATTTATGTTATTTAAAAAAATTGTATTGGTGACATGAAATACACGTGAAACGCACATGTCTAGATACTAGTAAAAAGAAAATGTGGACGCATCGATATATTGTGTGTTAACATCATGTTGTTTTTCCAACACTAAGATATGCAAGCAATTTAGGACATGAAAGAACATAGCCCAAGTGTTGAATTCTAATGAAACCAACTAGGCTAAAAGATGATGCGAAATGATTGTCAAAAAGAAGAATCAAGAAGGCTTCTTGTTTTCCTAATTAAAGCCCAATTTTACACCCAATATAATGACTCTGAAATGCAATAGCACTATGAAAGTAGTATGATTGGTGTAAGCATTGACTGGGAATAATTTTTTTTACAAAAAAGCACTTACCCTCGAGGCATCCGCTGCAAAAATGAAGAAGGAATTAGGGGAAACACTGGGCTCAATCCAGTCTCCATTTTTCATCTGAACTTGCAATCCAACTTGACCTTGTTTCACTATGGTAAAAAAGCCAGTGTCTATATGGCCCATTAATCTTGGTTTGCTCACATCTTAATTAGCCTTGAACTTCCTCCTTGTAATTCATAAACCACAAAATGAAAACGTTTTGATCCAAAAATTCATCAATGTAATTTTTAGCCCCAAACTCTCCAAAATTATCCTTTACAGCATTTCATCTAATTCCATAAGTGATTTTCAGTAGGACTTTACCACATTGCTTGTTATATTTGTCTCCACTATCTACAGCCACTACATTAAAATTTTTATTGTTCCTATATTCTATTTATCTTTCATTGATGGATGATCTTCTATAGTTGTGAAAGTTCTTCTTTAAATAGTTAAAATGGAAAGCAAGTAAGAACTCATTGTACGTTATAGAATTATTGATGCATTTTGCGGGAAAATGAAGAAGAAAGAACTGAGGCAACATTATATTTTTGCTTAAAAATTCTCTTAAACAGATTGCCAAATCATTAAGTCTTGAATATTTGTGTGGATGTAAATCATTTCATAAATTGAATTTGTTTCCAAATTAGGAAAGAGTTCATTCATTTTGGCACGAATTAAAAAGGAAATAGGTTCATATAAATTGAAATAGAGGAAATACTATTTATTTGTTTGATAAAAAAATAAGGAACAAGAAAATGATAACTTCCTCTTTAAATTGGAAAAATAAGTTATTCGAAATTATGGAATTAATGTCAATTATCACTAAATTATAAAAAAAAATATATATGCATGAATAATTAGGAAAAGACATTAAAATATAATATATTAAAAGAAAGTATACAAGATGAGATCCAGTCATCCAGATAGATAAAATTACTAAAGTATACGGTGTCTTCGTCCGCGTTCTTTGTTTAAATAAATACCACTTGAAGATTTTTATTAAAAAAATAAAACGCGAGGATGCGGTAATGTAATAACTAGGGGTGTCAATTGTAAGATGGTTATTTTATAAAATTTATACCATATTGATTTTTCGATTATTTTATTTTATATAACTAAAATTATTCCTTTTTGAAACCGTCCCATTATCTCTATTTCTTTGTTGTTTAACAAATAACAAGATTTATCCCTATCTGTGGCTGAGTCAAAATTTTCACTAAGTGGTTTCAAAATATAAGAAATAAATCTAAGAAGAAGTCAAGGGGTGCCAATATATAATTTATATACATAAAAAAATTATTTTTACCTAGCTTCATAGTGTAATTTTCCAACGAAGGGGTGTGAGGTGTTAAGTACATGTAGCTCCGCCACTAATCTCTATTTCTTTGTTGTTTCCGTTTTTTGCAATAGAAACACGTGTAAATACTTATTCGAATAGGACGTTTACATCAAATTACTATATTTAAGTAAGATTTAGTGAGATGAAAATGTAGGTTAATTAACTAAATGTATGTTAATTAACTATTATAAGTGCTAAAATCTATATGTAAACACATATTATGCATTTTCGGCTTGGTGTAAGCATCAACTGCGAATAAATTTTTACCTAAAAACACTTACCCTCAAGGCATCGTCTGCTAAAATGACAAAGGAATCTGCTAAAATGACAAACGAATAAATTTCATTTGAACGTGCAATCCAACTTGATAGATCTTGTTTCATTATTGTCAAGAAGCCAGTGTCTGTATGGCCAATTAATCTTGGTTTGCTCACATCTTCACCTTGAACTTCCTTCCTGTAGTTCATAAATCGCAAAATAAAAACTTGCTGATCCAAGAATTCATCAATATAATTTTTTAGCCCCAAACTCTCTAAAATCATCCTACTTAGCATTTCATTTAACTCCATAAGTGACTTTGAGTAGGACTTTACCACAATATTGCTTCCAAATTAATTTATTTTATATGGTTAACATATAAAAAACTTGTAGAAATAGGAATATAAGGAGATAATAAGAACTTGTAGACATAGTAATATAAGGAGATAATATTTAAACAAAAATAAGAAAAGTGCGACCAAAATAATAGGATGTATTAAACAAAATATTAAGTGGTCGTTTGGTTGGAGGGGTTAGGATAGAAATCTCTCAAACAAGATTATTCTTTCCCGCATTGGTTTCCAGGATTAGAAATCATGGATTTATGATGTCACAATTATAGTATTATTTTTATACCACACTCAACGTGGGATAATAATTAGGGGATAAAATATCAAAATAACAAAAATATCATTATCCAAAACTCTTCTTCAAAAGTTGTTGCGTAAGCTAGGTTAAAATTGAAAATCAGTGTTTATGCCAAAAAAAAAAAAAAAAAAAGGTTGGTCAAAAGTTTATCTAGCGTAAAACCAAACACAAGTTTTGTTATTATACCCCGTAAATCAGATTATTAGTCCAATGAATCAAACATCACTAATATTAGTGTATCCAGTAAATAATCGTATTAATATACCGTTAAATAACAAAAGGTAATTAATGAAGTAATTAAGCATAATACCCATAGTGAAGATTTCCATCAGGCCAGAAGGTATTGACGAAGGTTTCAATACTTTCGGGGAGGAGCAAATCAGTGGTGCACCTAATCTCATTGTATGGTGTGTGTGGAATTAGGTCTTGGTACCGATCAAAGGGTTTGTCTATATACTCTCTCACTTTGGACTCCAATGGAGATGCTTTAAAACTTCTTTTAAAGCATCGAACATGGTTTCTCCAATTTCCTTTGGAACCTTATCATATATTGCTTCAAAGCAACCATACTCTTTTAAGGCTTGGAGGACTTGAGCTTTTGTTAATTCCCATTCTAAAGAACCTGGTTTCAGCTCGGTCTTGCAAAAATCTATGGTTGGAATCTTGGATGCCATGGATGATATTCAATAATCTAATGTATTTGATCAAACTAAACTTAGATATATCACACGCCTATGACCTATTTATTAATCTTCCCCTCCAGCTATATATATATACTAGTCGCATGGTACGCCTAGTAAGTAGGTTTTTTTTTTTTTTTGGTTTTCCACCCGGTGTCCGGTATCCGCATTAGAGCTTAACTATATTTGGATTCGCGCCGCAAAGGGCCTCATTCCGGGGGAAGCGCTCCCTACCATGAATTTTTTCATACCTAGGGCTCGAATCCGATACCTCTGATTAAGGGAGGAGCAGGTCCATCTGCTGCACCACATCCTTTGATGATATACGTAGTATGAGATTTTACTTTTCTCTACTTGCTTTTTTTCTCTTTTCTTAATTTTTAGTATATGTACTTTTGACTAGGGGAAATGTGGAATATAAAAGTTGATTTGGATACATTTCTCTTCTTTCAATAATGAAGGGTGACCTACAGGAAATATCGTTTCTTTTCGCTTTATCAGTGATCAGTGATATCTTATATGTGTAAGATGGGATATATTTCTTTATTAAGTTACTATTACAAATCATTTGATGAGATTTTATTTTTCTCTATTTGATTTTTTCTCTTTTCGTATTATATGTGCTTGTGAGTACGTAGGGAAAATGTGGAGTACAAAAGTTGATTTGAATACATTTCTTTTCTTTCGATAATGAAGGGTGACCTACACGAAATATGGTTTCTTTTCGCTTTCTGGGTGATATCATATATATGTGAGATAGGATACCTAATTTGAATTTTTCTTTATTAAAGTTACTATTATATATCATTTGATGAGATTTTACCTTTCTCTATTTGATTTTTTTCTTTTCGTATTATATGTGTTTTTGAGTACGTAGGGGGAATGGGCAGTATAAAAGTTGATTTAGATATTCTTTTCTTTCGATAATGAAGGGTGACCTATAGGAAATATCCTTTCTTTTCGCTTTCTCGGTGATATCATATATGTGAGATGGGATACTTAGTATGGACTTTTCTTTATTAAGTTACTAAATATCATTTGATGAGATTTTACTTTTCTCTATTTGATTTTTTCTCTTTTCGTATTACATGTGCTTTTGAGTACGTAACGAAAATGAAGAGTATATATAAAAATTGATTTGGTAAATTTCTCTTCTTTCGATAATGAATGGTGACCTACAGGAAATATCATTTCTTTTTGTTGTTTAGGTGATATATCATATATATGTGAAATGGGATACTTAGATTGGATTCTTCTTTTTTAAGTCACTACATATCATTTGATGAGATTTTATTTTTCTCTCTTTGATTTTTTCTCTTTTATATTATATGTGCTTTTGGGTACGTAGGGGAATGTGGAGTATAAAAGTTGATTTGGATACATTTCTCTTCTTTCGATAATGAAGGGTGACCTACAGGTAATAGCGTTTCTTTTGACTTTCTTGGTGATATCATATATATGGCATACTTAGTTTGCGTCAAAAATGTCCTCCAAATTTATTTTGGATCAAAAATAACTTTCTAGTTATGAAACTTTTCAAACATACCCCTCTATTAACAGAAATATCCATTCCCAAAAGAAAATAAAAAAATTTGAACCGATCCAAACTTAACCCTACTCAAACAAAATAATAACTCTTTAGTCCACCAAAAAAGACTCAAACGTTCAATTTGAGAATGGTAACACTTCAAAATCTCATACTGTAGCTTCAAAATCTCATGTTACAGATTAGGACAAACATTTTAGGTGCTTCTTATTGTTAGATGAGCGGGGAAAACAAGCTGTGGGCATACTGCTTCTTCCATTTCATGGAGGAAGTTGGAGAAAGAATTATCGGGTGCTGTTTGGGTTTCATTGCTTGTTTGAATAGGATTTTTGCAGTGAGAAGGAATTTGTTATTTAAATCAGGTACAATTTCTATTTTATTTTTATTTTTTCATGTTCTTCGTTTGGTGTTTGTATTGTCTCTAGAACTTTGATTTTGTTGCAGTGAAAACATGGCATTGACTGTGTATAAAATATGCTTTGCTGAGAAAGAAGATCTCAAATTTCTATCAAAATAACTGAAAGTTCCAGCAGAAATTACATACTTTTTTAGTTCTATCCATCCCTAAGTATACTCTATTCATCTTCATTTTGTCGAAGTTGAGATAATATTTGAAGCCATATTGAATTGAAAGTTGGCTGGAAAAAGTGAAGAATCGGATGTGGAATTGGGAACCGTCACTTTTCTCACTCTCTAATGTTCCCTCTCTCTAATGTTGGTGAAGAGGAATTGAACGTTTGGGTCTTGTTTGGGGGACTAAGGAGCTATTATTTTGTTTGGGTCAGGTTAAGTTTGGATCGGGTCAAAAAATGATTTTTTTTTTGGGGGGGGGGGGGGGGATGAATATTTCTGCTAACAGAGGGCCGAGGGGTATGCTTGAAAAGTTTCATAACGGAAAGGGTATTTTGACCCAAAATAAATTTGGAGGACATTTTTAGCCCTTTTTCCAAAATAGAGAGACCCTTTTCCTTTTTTTTTTATTAAGTTACTGTTGCATATGCATATCATTTGATGAGATTCTACAGTATTGAAAGAATCTAGCTAAGGGACAAAAACCTCAATCGACAGCCATTTTGGTTTGTGGGGCTATAATACGAAAAAAAAAACAAGAAAATTATCATATATCATATACTATATTAAAAGTGGGAAAATGTTAAGTGTAAAATTGAATTACCAAAATATACATAAAAAATTAAACGGTATTTTTATCCCTCATCTAAATATCATTTTATAGTATTTTTGTACTAAATAGTAAATTCACCTTCTAATAAATGATAATAACACAATTAATTGAGAAGTTACTAGAGTGAAGTTTCTTTATCTCCCGAGCGCTTATTGCAAAACCATTAGCCTAGTTTATTCATTTTCTTGAATTTACTTTCATTTTCCGGTAGTTATAATTCATTGTAATTTAATAGTCAATTTTCTTTTTTTGCAAGAAGTATTTGTTTGAGGTTTTTCTTTTTGTGTGGAAAACATTAAGTGTGTAGTCGAAGCAAACATAGTGGAATATTCATGTACTTTTCTATACTAATATAAAAGTGGGAAGCTTGAAGGTTAAATTTAAATTACAAAAATATTCGTGAAAAAGCCAAACCATCATTTTAGCCTTCACTTAAAATTATTTCTATAATATTTTTGTACTAACACGTAAAATTTACCTCTCAATAAGCAATGAAATAAATAGTAAAAATGTAAAAGATCCAGGAAAACAAATGTAAATGATGAACGCAATCATAAAGAAGGATCGCATATGTGGGATTTTTTTTTTCTTAAGCTAATGCATTTATTACAACTTATTCAAATTCTTAATGCTTTTATCTTCCACTGTTTATTGCTGTTTTTTGCAAATATGCACTTATATAGTGCTCATTCAATATTTATTTCTTTCAATCTTCCAACTACAGTTACGAATTCATGTATGTTAGTCTTTCCATCTCCTTTATTTATTTGTTAAATCAAGAGTGAACAAGGAGCTCAATTAACCAACTTTTTTTCAGCCAAAGTCATTGTCAATTGGTATTCTTTTTTTTTCCTTAAATAGCAGTTCTTTTAGTTTTGTATATGTCGTCACCATATCAACAAACCAAACTCTTTTTTCACCATATCAACAAACCAAACTCATGTACAAGTATTACTCAGGTATATTTATTTTCTTTTCCTGTTATTTTTTATGAATACTTTGATAATCCCACAACTTTTTTTATCCTCTACAATTAATCAATCATTTCTATATACGATAGTTATGCAAGTGTTAACAATCTTAATTTTAATGTAGCGGTTGTCAAATCTTGACAGGTTTTTCTGATATCAAAAAACTCAAAAGCAGATACAAAAGCGGAAGCTGAAGTAATTCTCCCTTATTGTTAAAAATTTACCATTGAGATCATGAAAAGGTTTGTCTGAAGTCTTATTTGCTTTTAATTTTAAGTGTTTATTATTACTGTTTTCTGTCAAATTTACTTTTGTTGAAAAAGAAT
This sequence comes from Lycium barbarum, assembly GCF_019175385.1. Classification (NCBI taxonomy): domain Eukaryota; kingdom Viridiplantae; phylum Streptophyta; class Magnoliopsida; order Solanales; family Solanaceae; genus Lycium; species Lycium barbarum. The sequence goes on from NC_083340.1 coordinate 13,029,914, forward strand.
TCTTTTTCCTGATGAGTAAAAAAGGAAAAATCCCCAACAAGTTCAGAAGAACCCAACGTATTAATTAATGAGAAATTATGTTAAAATTTAACTTTTTATAGAACATAAACGAAAACATAGTCTATAAAGAAGTATTAACAAAATCCGATCTTATCACACGTTTGTACATAATAACATCAAAATTAATTTCTCTATACATCAGACCTATCTAACTTAATTTAGTTATTCAGTTTTACAAATATAGAAGATACCCAACCATTTTTGTTCAACAATCAAATTGGTCGAATAAGCTCACCATTTTTCTCTTTTAAAATTCATATTACCAATCACAGACATGTTAATTAGTATATTAATATTTATGTTATTTAAAAAAATTGTATTGGTGACATGAAATACACGTGAAACGCACATGTCTAGATACTAGTAAAAAGAAAATGTGGACGCATCGATATATTGTGTGTTAACATCATGTTGTTTTTCCAACACTAAGATATGCAAGCAATTTAGGACATGAAAGAACATAGCACAAGTGTTGAATTCTAATGAAACCAACTAGGCTAAAAGATGATGCGAAATGATTGTCAAAAAGAAGAATCAAGAAGGCTTCTTGATTTCCTAATTAAAGCCCAATTTTACACCCAATATAATGACTCTGAAATGCAGTAGCACTATGAAAGTAGTATGATTGGTGTAAGCATCGACTGCGAATAAATTTTTTACAAAAAAGCACTTACCCTCGAGGCATCCGCTGCAAAAATGAAGAAGGAATTAGGGGAAACACCGGGCTCAATCCAGTCTCCATTTTTCATATGAATTGCAATCCAACTTGACCTTGTTTCACTATGGTAAAAAAGCCAGTGTCTATATGGCCCATTAATCTTGGTTTGCTCACATCTTAGCCTTGAACTTCCTCCTTGTAATTCATAAACCACAAAATGAAAACGTTTTGATCCAAGAATTCATCAATGTAATTTTTAGCCCCAAACTCTCCAAAATTATCCTTTACAGCATTTCATCTAATTCCATAAGTGATTTTCAGTAGGACTTTACCACATTGCTTGTTATATTTGTCTCCACTATCTACAGCCACTACATTAAATATTTTATTGTTCCTATATTCTATTTATCTTTCATTGATGGATGATCTTCTATAGTTGTGAAAGTTCTTCTTTAAATAGTTAAAATGGAAAGCAAGTAAGAACTCATTGTACGTTATAGAATTATTGATGCATTTTGCGGGAAAATGAAGAAGAAAGAACTGAGGCAACATTATATTTTTGCTTAAAAATTCTCTTAAACAGATTGCCAAATCATTAAGCTAGCGCAACAACGATACAAGAAGAAACTTAAAGCCAAAGTTAACCCAATTCCAATTTCAAATTATCAAAAAACAGGTGGGCGAAAGCCTCCATCAACGACCAAATTATGGCCGGTGACAAACTGAGACTCATCAGAAGCCAAAAACAAGACGGCGTCAGCTATATGAGAACTCTTCTGAGGCCCATTATTTTTCAGGCAACTGAACAACTCGAACACTTTCTCCGCATCCATCTTCATTCCTTTCTCAAACAAAGGTGTAGCCACTGCCCCAGGAGTAACAGAATTCACACGAATACCGTACTTACCTAGTCCCAAGCTTGCACACTTCACCAATCCAAGCAGCGCGTGCTTAGACATCGCGTAATCAATATGTTTACACGCCCCATTAGTCGTCACTGAACTCCCCGTGCATATTATTTTCCCTTTCACCCCACCCTTCACCATCGCCTCAGCCGCGTGCTTCACACACGCTGCTGATCCACGAACGTTGATGCTCATTATCTTGTCTAAACTATCCAGGTTAAAACCTAGGATAACTTGTTCGCTATCATCGATAGCAAAAATTCCAGCATTGCTGAACATAATGTCGAGTCGACCGTGAATCTCCACCGTTGATTTTATCAACTCTTGGACCTGTTGCTCATCGGCCACGTCGCATTTGATGAACATGCAGTTGCCGTTGCTGATAGATTCGGCTACTGATTGGCCCCTTTCTTCATGGATGTCAGCAATTACAACTTTAGCCCCATGTTGAGCAAAGAGACGTGCCGTGCCCTCGCCGATACCACTGCCTCCTCCGGTGATGATGGCGATTTTACCCTCCAATTTTTTATTGGTTATTGGTGGAACTGGGATATCCATTTTCTTCAACTTTATTGGACTGCACGGACTCAGTAAGACAACTCTTTTCTTTTTTACGTTGATGTTGTCGTATTATTTACAAGAACTAGCGTTGAGAGTCGCATGCATCTTTCTGCAAGTTGCATAATCAACAAATTAAATTGTTTGTTGGGAAAATATATTGTTAAATTTCTGGCTGTTGAAGTTGGCACACATGTAGATGTAATATGTAAGTAAACTGACCAAATATATGGGATAACTGAGTGCAGCCTTAATATCATGCTCATTCAGGAAATCCTTAGCCTTTGCATTCTCAAAGCATAACTCATCAAACAGCAGCAGACTGTCAAACTTAGGTCCACAATACAATCCATTATTGCTATACACAGATGCAGTTGCTAATTGGCCATGCACCTCAAAGTGTGAGCCAAAAATCTCACAAGAGTACTGTCCATACTCAGCCATCACTGGTCCCAAAACCAATGTTAAAACTAGCTCTCTTCCAACTTTACAAGGGTAAAAAGTGAAATATTTATACATGAATTTGGAGATACACCTTAGACCTATATACAGAGGCGGACCCAGGATTTTAAGACGGCGGGAGCACCATTATCTTAACATACACGGCAACAAAATTTTTAATGATGACTGAGGGATAATACCGTGTCGGACCGGTCACTAATAGCGTAGCAATGGCGAAAATACAAGTATACAGACGGAAAAAAAATTGTGTTGGAGCCGAGATTTGACCTCGGGTGGTGACCAGTGAGCACTCAAGGGCACTCCTACCAACTGAGCTACTTTTGCAATTATGTTTGAGGGATCCTTTTAAAATAAATCATAATTTTTCAAGGTGTATATATATAGGGTTTTTTTTTTTTTTTAAGTTAGGGGGGCACGTGTCCCCCCACCCAACACATTGGGTCCGCCCCTGCCTATATATGTAGTGGAAAAGAAGTTTTGTCCACTAGGCATTTTTTTTTTGTTTTTCATCCAGTGACGAATATTCGTATTGGAGCCCAACTATCTTCGAATTCGCGCCCTGTAGAGCCATTCGGGGTAAGCGCTCCCTAACAATGATTTTTCATCCTCAGAACTAGAGACCTCTAGTTAAGGGAAGAGTCCACTATGCATCTTTACTACAACTACCTACAATAATATTATACTCCCTCCGCCTCAATTTAAGGGTCTTACTTTCTCTTTTGATCTGTCCTAAAAAGTGTCTCTTTCTATATTTAGTAAGTTGACAATTCAAATATCCTACATGACAAATTTATAACCACAAGGTTAAAGGACGCTTTAGTACATTATACACTTCTTTAATTTAAGACCACAAGATTCAAAAGTCTCTATTTATTTCTTAAACTTCGTGCCTAGTCAGACTAAGACACTTAAATTGGACAGAGGAAGTCATTGGCAGTACCACACTTTTATACAAAATCTCAAGAAATCTTGATTCTTCAAGATTTTACTCCTGAATTATTTAGTGCCTGTTTGGCCCTAAATGCCAAAAAACATATTGTTGGTCTATTAAAGTCTCATAAATTATTTGTTACAGATCTTCATTTATATCTTCTTGTTACAGATCATCATAAATTACTCCTGAATTATTTAGTGCCTGTTTGGCCGTAAATTATTTGTTACAGATCATCTTTCTGTATAAGATCATCATAATCATCTATATCTTCTTGTAAAAATATTGGTGACATACACTTAGTTAGGAAATCAACAATAATAAATGACGTTGGAGTAGAAAAATGGTGCAAGATTTAATGTTAGATTTAAAGACTTAGGCGCCGTTTGGACATAGTTTGAAACCTGGTTTCAAATCATGTTTGGACATACAATTTGGATATTTTTAAGTTATATTTTCTCTTATAGACATAAAACCCCCACAAATTGTGAAAACTGTCAAAACATTCTCAATTCTTATACAATCTTACCAAATGAGCAAATCATAGTTTATAACAAAATCAGTACACTACTAGAAGGCTTTTCTAAAAAATGCAACATCAATTAATCAAACTTTACTTCAATAAAATCGAAAACTTAACATGAATAGTAATGTAACTACTATTTAATATAATCTTCCCACATAAATTAAAGGTTGATAGACATAAATAAAGGTTGGTGAAAGTTAATGAGATTGGTAAATAATTGATGGGGATAATTGTTAAAAATATTTACTAACTTATGGATTTTTTTTTATAAAATATTAATTTATGGGTTAAATTTTGTATTTAAAAAAGTTGAAACCATGATTTCAAATTTCAAATCATATTTTTTGGATGATTTGTGTTCAAACCATGATTTCAAATTATAATTGAACATTGATGACCAAATGCTGATTTCAAACCAAAATTTGAAAATTGATGGCCAAACGGCTACTTAAGTGACTGGAGCGATGCGCTGCACAGAGTTGAGAGTTGGGGAAGCAAAACACCATAGAAAAAGAAAGGACAAGAAAAAGTAAAAATAAAAAGAACGAGAGAGGGCCAAAATTACCCCTGCACTTTTCACTGAGGAGCACTTTTGCCCCCATTAATGATTGGGCTGTTTAAGAGAAAAAAGAATAAGAAAAAAAACTTTTTTTTGTAACGTTGACACGTGGATTTTTAATTTTTTAATTTTTATTTTATAGTTTTGCTAACTCCAATTCAAATCAGGGCATAAATGCACCCTTTTGCTAATAACGAGGTCATAAAATTGTCATAGCTTTTAAACTGAGGGTAAATGTGCTTCTCAGCGTATTGTACAACGCCAATTTTGGCCCTTTTTTGTTAAAAAAAATAAAAATAAAATAGCGGAGCTTGCGTCAAAAGTTTAAGGACCCGTTTGCGCATGATTTCATCTCATGAGATGAAATTATGAGATGAAATCGTATTTGGATATGCAATTTGAATTTCTTAAGTTGCAGTTTTTTTATAAATATAAAAACCCCACAAGTTGTGAAAACCATAAAAAAAAAATTCAATTCTTACACAATCTTATCAAATGAGTAAATTATAGTTCATAATAAAATTAATATGCTACTAGAAAGTCTTTTTAAAAAATACAACATCAATTGATCAAACTTTAGTTCAATAAAAAGGAAAATTTAACATGAATAGTAATGTAACTACTCTTTAATATAATCCTCCCACATGATACGAACAATCTCTTCACGCCGAGTAATTAATTGTTGAAAATATTTTACCAACTTGCAGATTAATATTTAATACAAATGGTTGGTAAACATGATTGATACATATATCTACCAACTTATGGGTCTTTTTTTACAAAATATAAACGTATGAGTCAAATTTTACATTTATATTTTTTGAAATCATGATTTCAAATCCCAAATCATGCCTTTTTAGATGATTTGGGATTTTATCTCATGAGATGAAATCAGAGATGAAATCGCATGTCGAAACGCTGATTTCATCTCATGAGATGAAATCACATGTCGAAACGCCTACTAATTATAATGTCTAAAACAATCATTTTTTGAAATAACAACAATCATGAAGGGTTGATTTTCTCATAGGAGACACGCTATTATAAGAATCGATTGGGTTGGAAGGGAGTTGTCAGCCAAAAAACTAAATTGATTGGGTTGGAAGGGAATTGTCAGCCAAAAAACTAAGTTTTTAACCTGGTTAAATCTGAGAAAATCGATTTGATTGTAAATCTTTCATGTGTATTATTAACAAATGAAACATCTGTTCAATTTTACATACTTTAAGGGCATGTTTGGACCTTTTTAGCTTGTTGATCAGCTAATTAGGTTTATTGGGAGCTCCAGTTAAACTAAGGGCATATTTGGATTAACTATTGAATGGTAAGAGGATACGTGAGTTAAACTATTAAATAATGACATATATGCTCAATTTCAAATACTGTAAGAGCATATATGAACCTTTTTCGTATATCATAATATAGTCATAAAAATATGTGCGCAATGTTATATAGCTCTCCTGATGAAAATGAAGCTAATATCCATTAGAGGGCTTTGAAAGTGCAGTAACAGAGAGTGTGACTAAGTGGAACTTTTACTTGTTCTATGGTATGACAAATTTTATCCTGTGATGATGCGCTTATTTTCAATCTCTCTTTTTGATGCGATAATTGAACAGGTAATTAAAGGAGCCTTAGCTATCTTGATGAAACATAGAAACGGGTCTAAAAGACTTGTGTCAATGCTTTCTTTATTGGAAATCAATGGGATAGTGTTACATCCCGGATTTCCGCACGTTAAAGTCGCATCATGAGTTAGTCGACACAAGTTCAAAAGAAATTATCTTGAGGTTAAAAGGGAATGAGCTTATTAATAATATAAATGGTTGTTGACACCCAATTTTGTCCCTCCTTTATTTAATCTACTCGGGTTTCTAAATTTGCTGACGAGCTAAATACTTAATTTTTTTCACAATATTTTATTGCCACTACTATTAATATCATTACTTTTATTTTCAACATTATGAGCATTACTTCATCACAAATTTTAAACGGTTAGTCATCGTTTCGTTTTCGGGTTTGAACTCGTTAAATTAATTACAAGACAACGCTTTGTTAAATCATTATTTTTTCTATATATTAATTGTCTTCGCATAATATATGTTGTATTAGTTATTAAATTAGAAGCCCAAAAAATAATTAAATAGCGGAGGAAGGATCAATGTTTTCAGCCAAATTAATAGCCCAAAATACAAATACAATATTATTTTCCTACCCAAATAAATAACCCACATTTTTAATACCCAACCCGCCTTTTCAATCCACATTTTAGCCCAAACGAATTATTGACCCGGCCCAGTCTACGTGACCCGACCCGGTCCAACCATTCCCTTATTCTCTTTCACCTAAACCCTAATCCCCTTTCTCTTTCCTTTCTCCTCTCTCTACCCTTTTCCGCCTCCTTCAAGCGCTCTCTCTCTCTTCTTTCTTCATCTTCACCGCCGCACCCCCTTGCCCACTTCTCTCGCCTCCCTCACGCTCCTCTCTTCCCCACACCACTACCCCACTCCGCTTCTCTCTCTACCCCACTCCTCCGCTCCCCTCCACTCAACGCCGCTACCCCACTCTCCACTCACCGCCGCTCCCCTACGCTCCTCTTCCTCCGCTCCACTACGCTCCTTCATCTCTTTTTCTTCAATACCAATGAAACCCTATAAATATAATCCTAGTTGAATCGTTTAGGAGGGGGGGCTGAAAACGAAAACCTCACAAAACACAAGTTTTAATCAACAAAGCCAGCGAACAATTACTCTATTTTCCTTTCATTTTCTGTTTAAAACTTTAAGTTTCTTTAATCGATTTCGAGTTCGTCGCGTTCGAGTGTAGATTCGAGACCTCGTCGATCCCCACTTCACTGTACCACAAAAAGGTAATGACGTCTTCTGTTTAGTTTCTTTAGCTGATAATGTTGTGTTGAAATCATGTTTGGACTTGAAATTGTGTATATTCTGCTGCTGTTCAGATTTATTGTCTTGTTAAATTTCTGTTAACATAGAGAAATCATGTTTTAATGCCTTGTTATGACCAGTCGTGATTCAAAAAAAACCTGTTTGCATTTCTTATTTCGTGTAGCTGTTATAGTTGTTGGATGATTTAATTTAATCTGGGAGTCTGATTTATGTGTAAGGGTTAAAAGGCGATACAAATAGATATCATGAATTCGCGTATGTAGCGCTGTCCCTCTTTTGCTCTATTTTATTCGAGATAATGTATTCGGTCATGAATGTAATTTACCTGGGTTTAGATGTGACGAAATGATTATACGACATATCGGTATTCGTTGTTGATTTTATTTGGTCTGCAAGATCATGGTCGCCTGTTTAAAATGATAGGATTAATGTCGAAACGACCAGTTTGGGATTTCAGTTAGTTTACCATGTCATTGCTGCAATACTAGTTTCAAAGGCCTGCATTTTTCTACATCCCTTTAGAATTCGTTTAAATTGATAGGATTCATGCTGAATATACCCATTTACAAATATGAATATCCCTGTTGATGCAGCTGTTTTGGTATGAATTGATGTTGGTTATTGGTTCAATCCATGTTTGGTTAAGTTCTAGTATGCATATGCTGTTCTCGTGGATAATCTGATTCTCTTTTGTTTGTTTAATAACAGCAGTATAGACCTGAGTTTTAAGCATAAATTATTATCCTGGTGTATGCTAAGCAGTTGGGACCAAAGGAATATGTTACAAATAATTCATTAAGCTTCAACTCTTGTCTTAGCAGTTTAGAGAGAATACAATGATATATGGTTATTTAAGCCCAATCCTGGTGGTATAATCTGTTAACAAGAATGCTACAGACTGAAATATATGACGATATGGTTGTGCTGTTTGTTTGAATATCTCAAATCCGTCTTGTGCTATTAAGTAATGTATGAAAGGTATGTTGTTGAAATTAGCAAAGGAACAAGTTTGAGGCTGCAACAAATTGAGTAGACTTAAAGAATATTAGTCATATTATTCAAAGTTTATGACTAACTTGCTTGCGTTATATACCTGCTAACATTGTTTGTGTCTCGGATTTAGAGGACTTAAACCTTTCATTGCATATGACCTTTGTCTCATCCTCATTAGTGTTAAATATGCATATATATTGTGGAAAATGATATGCAAACATGCTGCATATGTCTTGCCCAGAAAATTAAAAAAAAATAAAAAATCCAAGTGTACGATGTTTGATCCCTTTCCCTTTCCCCTGTATCTGCATACGTTTCTTCTTCAGAAAATCCTTGCTTGCTGCCTTAAATACATTGTATGAACCTGCAAAGGGATTGTTTCCCTTTGAGTTATCAAAACCAAACACCTCTGTCCCTTTTGGCTGCTGCTTTATTGTTGGGTTTGTGAGCCACATTTGATAAAATAGCTACTGCTGAACTTTGGTATAAACAACGATACTTTGGTCATTACTTTTAGCCAGCTGTTGTTGCCATTTTCTTGACTGTTGCTATACTACAAATAGCTATTGCATCTGTGTGTTAATCCAGTACCTGTGTCGAGAAAGATGTGGTTATACTTGGCCGCTATGTGGATATTACTTACGTTCGATAAAACAGTTGATGTTTTTGCTGCTACTTATAGCTGCGCTAATTGCTACGTTTGGAATTACGCTAGTGGTCGTTGTGTATCGCTTATTTGCCCATTTCTTCACATGTCACTTAGTTCCAGTTGCAAGTTCTTATATTTTAGGCTGAATATATCTTGGCACATGTTAATCATCTCTTAAGTTTCCCAGATATGATGATTTTTGTACATTATAGGAATTATACCCTCGCACTAATTTCTTCTCCTTTCTTTTGCATGACATCGGGGATTGTGAGGAGTCTCGAATGAGACTCAACTTTGCTGCAAGATCGAACAATCATGCTACCTCCTCTCGAGTCAACCCACTCTAAAAAAGGGGATAATTCTGGGCCAAAGCCCATCACATTGGCAGCGAATAGCAGCAGTCCAAAAGGATTGAGCCAAACAGTAGTTTAGTCGCGGCAGTCCTAAAAATGGATTGAGCCCCTTTAATTTCTTTGCTCTTCTATTTATCGTTGTGTATTTAATCTTTGTTGTATGACTAATTCTTTTGTTTGTTAATCTAGATGAACTTTAGCAAATTAGTGGAGTTTAGATGAATAATGGGTAGTCAATTTAAGGAAACTAATAATAATCAATTCCATGAAGTTTCATTTTTAATTATTTATAGAATCTATAATATTTACTTTTGGTATAATTGATTTTCAATAGCAAATTCATATTTTGAGTCAAAGGAATCATAATTTATGTTTTACTATTTAGAAGTGTCACAAATCTCACACCACATTAGCGTATTCTAAGAAAAAATAAAAAGTAAACTAACTCAACGAATAATTCTTTCACTTTAGTTTCTTTCCAACACTTAGAAATATGTATTTGTCTAGAACAACCTTCAAAGCTTTTACTAAATAACTCTTTAAATTTTAGTCATTTCTTTCACATATAAACATACATGTCCCGTTTTCTTTTAGTTTATTTTTGACTAAACTCTTTTATGCAATTGCTATTTTCTACAAGTATTATTTTAAACAACGCTATTATACCTTCGTCAAAACAGCATTAAAAATACTCTTTTATACAAATTATTATTATTGTTTTACAAGTTCTATTTTTACATATCTATTTATGGCTTTAGCCACACTTACAAAACTGCTTTCCTTTTTCTATAATACCATATTTACACTTAGCCTAACTAATCATAAGTCCGGTCGGTTAACCATTGTTAATGGGTCTTAAAGGATGCCTAATACCTTCCCTTTAGACTAATTGAACCCTTACCTAGAATCTTAAGTTTCGCAGACCTTAAACAGAGCTAACTTTAGAAAATGACTTTAATAAACTTTAGGTGTCCTAATTCACCATAAATAATTAGGTGGCGACTCCTTAAAATAAACAAAAAACAGGAATCTCCAATACGTCATACTTCTAATTTAACCTCTGCGGTTAAAATGGGGTATGACAGCTTGGCGACTCCACTGGGGACTTACTTAGGTTCTAACCATAACGGACTTAGTTTAAATAGGTTTTGTGTGCTTATTTTAATTACTTTATTTGTTTGTTAACTGTTTTACATGCTATTAATTGTTTGCTTGATATAAACTGTTTGTTTGATATAAACTGTTTATGTGTTACTGCTTTGATAAACTGTCATTCCGTTCATATTTCTTCCACTTCTGGAAAATTCACACATATTCACACACTTAAAACGGCTTCGCGGTTCGCGCCCGTTCACTATTAAATTACCTTTTAGTTGGATCGATCTTGTGGATTTAGTCGATCAGCGGTGCAGTCGACGGCCACGGACTTTCCACTCCCAAGTTGTCCGCTTGGGGGAACCTTGTGTCATAGGAAGCCAACTCTTAGTCAGCCTAAGATAGAGCTAAACCAACACCTTTTATTAAGAGCATACATTTTATAAACTAGGAGGTTTAATACCCTTGGTGTATTAAACCCATTAGACGACTTTACCCAAACGTCCAAGCGGGTTCACGACCCCGAGTGACACCAATCATACTTTATGTGCATGTTTGAAGGATAACTGTGCCTAAATATTGACTATTTGCTCTAATTAATTAAACTTTAGGAAGGAGGGAATGACTAACATTTCTATGACAGGTATGCATCGGAATACAACAAATGACGAAGATCAAGGGCATCACAAATGGAGCTAGAAGTTAGACATAGAAATTTTATTTACTTTATTTAGATTAGGAAACACTTTATGTTGTATTCATTTGACATGTAATAAATATTACATTATTTTGTACTTTATTTTTTGAGAAATAGAACCTGTTTAATTAATCAAAGCAACGGGATGACATATTATGGCACACTTTACCCTTCAAACAACGTTAGGCCCACCTCTGGCACAAAGAGGTCACATGCATATTAGGACGCGTTATTATGTGATCGTTTACATTTGTTTGACAACTAGTTGACTCTACTTGATAAATTATTTGCTACATGCCTTACTTGACTTTACGTGATCATGACTTTACCTAGATATGTTCGTGAGACTAACATCGTTTATACTATATGTTTCTTTTATCTTATTCCCAAAAAAAGAGAGTTGATTCGTGTTGACACTCAATGGCCGACCATCCTTACATCACAAGGTCAAAGACATCATCGTTACCTCAACGCAGCTGGGTTGTTCAAGGAAAGGCAAATGTTACGTCTGATCCAGCCACACCTATTTCAACTGGTCCGGAAAACATCATGGTTTCTAATGGCCCCCCTGAGACTTCTGAACATAGCATTACTCTCCAGCGGGATGAACATATCGCCCGCCTAACTCAAGAAATTGAGGATCTACGCAGAGAACTGAATCGGGTGAGAAACGTGACCAACTCATCGGTTACACTCCAAAGTCCGCCTCCTGAACCTAAGAACGTCGCATCAAACCCATCTCGTTTTCCATCACTTGAATCTCCAGTCCCTGAACATTTTCCTCCACAAAACACTGTACTTACCAACAACAACTTACCTCCAACCTACACTACCTATGCTGCTCCTGATTCACCACCCGTCAACCCACCAAGTCAATCACTAGGTCATACTCCTTACATTCATTTACCCACCAACACTAATCCACCACCTACAATTACTCTTCTAAACCCACCGAACCAAGCCATTACATACTCTGACCATCCACAACAGCCTTTCTACCCTTATCATTACGTTGAACCCTACCAAGTTCCACTATTCCCTTACCCTGTCTACAACGCCCAAGCAAACTACTACCAACCTCGAGTACCTCACTATCAAAACCCACCTGTTCAAGCTCCCACTTACCAAAATCGACCACATACCGCACATAGAGCCCGTCCAAATCCTGTCATAAAAAACACCCGTAATTACACTCGGTTCGCTGAACCTTTGGCTCAACTATTTGAAAGACTGAAAGCAGCAGGCGTGGTACAACCTATTGAAGGAAAAATTCTCAATCCTATTCCAAAATGGTTTGATAGTTCCAAGCATTGTGCATATCATTCTGGAGTTCCTGGGCACGCCACTGAGGATTGCTATGGCCTCAAAAACAAAATTGAAACCTTGATTAAGGAAGGAGCGATCCAGCTCACTGGAGCTCGACCCGATATGGATCCCCATCCCTTTGCCTACTCACGAAAACGCCAACGTGAACATGATAATTATCGAAAAGTTAAGAATCGGAAGGAGGCCGTTGCGCCAATTGGAAAAGATGGAGAGAGGCATCTCATCAATGTTCGTTGTGCCTGTGGGGATGATCCGAAAACAAGTGCCAGTGAAGATTGCTGAAACAACTACTGAGACACCAACCATCCAGGGTGCAGAACCAGGAGAGACTCTGAAGAACTGGACTTGTACTCCGTCCCTGATTCGCCAGGAGTCTTGGTGGACTGAACATGTAGTGAACTTTTATTTTTAAAAGCTTGAATCATGCTCAAAACTTTTGTTTGCTTTGCTTCATCTTTTGGAGGCTTAATCGTGAAAACTATGAATGCATTTCTAATTTTCCTTAATCATCTACTATTATTTTCTACTATAATTATCAAATCCGTCAACTCTACGATTGTGACATAAAATGAACGAATAGACAACATACATCCCGATAGAGTAACAATAAAACTAGGGGACAAGACAAGATTCCACTCGAGAAATTGAAATAGCCAATAGGTGATAACATAAGCCTAAAAGTTAGCAATTCAAGAAGAAATCAAAGTACGACATTAGGTTAGACAACCTAGTTTGCAACCTTTCCTTTAGGTACGAACTACGTTCCGACCTGATTCCCATGGTGGGATACGTAGGCAGCCCACATAGGGTTCGGTTGCTTTATAAAAAAATCCAAAATATCTTATGCGTACGAACTACGTTCCGACCTGATTCCCATGGTGGGATACGTAGGCAGCCCACATAGGGTTCGGTTGCTTTATAAAAAAATCCAAAATATCTTATGCATGCGAACTACGCTTGACCTGATTCCTCAGTGGATACGTAGGCAGCCCATATAGGGACTCGGTCATACTAGGTTAGAATTTTTCCCATTTGCATGCATACGAACTGCGCTGACCTGATTCCCATGGGGGATACTTAGGCAGCCCACATAGGGTTTGGTTGCATTTAGAACAAAAATCAAAAGATTTTGCATACATACGAACTGCGCTGACCTGATTCCCATGGGGGATACGTAGGCAGCCCACATAGGGTTCGGTTGCATTTAGAACAAAGATCAAAAGATTTTGCATACATACGAACTGCGCTGACCTGATTCCCATGGGGGATACTTAGGCAGCCCACATAGGGTTTGGTTGCATTTAGAACAAAAAATTCAAAATACCTTATGCGTACGAACTACGTTCCGACCTGATTCCCATGGTGGGATACGTAGGCAACCCACATAGGGTTCGGTTGCGCTATAACAGAAAATCCAAAAATCCTTATACAGGGAAAACCACACAGGGCCTGATTCCCTCGGCGGGATTCGTACACTATCAATATACAGAACCGTCACACCTAGATAAAATCCAACAAACCCTTTACCATTGATATAACAGAACTACGCTGACCTGATCCCTTGGCGGGATACATAGACAATTCACATCGGGTTCGGTCCCTTTATTAAATTTCAAACCATTCCTTATGTACCTCATGAACTACGCTCTGACCTGATTCCTTGGCGGATACGTAGGCAACCTATACAAGGTTCGGTCACACCACAACATAAGTTTAGCATACCCTTTTGAACCCAAAACTGGGGCATATTTTGAAAAGATATAGACAAAAGAACAGTTGGACATCGACAAGATTAAGGCTACCAGATAGGAAGTATTATAGACCAATTACTTTAGAAGTGTCACAATCTGAAGTTGGCAGAAATATTTTACAACTTACATACACATATTTACGCATATATATTTCCTTATATACATATATTTGCATATATATCTTTCCTTACATACATGCATTTACATATACATATTTCACAACTTATATACGTATAGTTACATTCCCTTATACATATACTTACATACCTACCTTTCAAATGAAATAATTTCTTTCAATTATTTCACTACTGTTTATCTACCGAGGCTTAAACGGAGATCACAAGATCCAAACAAACAAGACGAATGGAGCGCCAACCACGTCAAGCTTCGAGTCAACACGAATCAACTTCCCCCTCCCAAACTAAGAATTTTTCTTTGAGTGCAGGAACTTAAGACCGCGAGATCAACAGTCAAGTCTATCAATCATGGCAGAAAAGCATCATCTGGCTCAATATGGCCTCGCCTAAAAAGCCAAACGGCTTTATTTCTAACTCTACCTTTAATTTTTATTTTATCACAATAACTTTATGACTTTATATACCTATTTTGTAGGTTGACGAAGTTGGAGGCGAATTAAATCAGGATCGCACGTCATTAGTTCAGCCTGTCACGATACCATCAACATCATAAGCCAAACGGATATTCTACCGCTTTGCTCCATACTTTACCAATTACTTTATCATATACTTCACTAGCTTAACCATTTTATTCTGAACTTTGCAGGAATTATTGTCAAGTCCCCGAAGACAACCGGAGACACATCATCAAATCTCTGAGGACAATCGGAGAAGTATCATCAAGTCCCCGAAGACAACCGGAGACACGTCATCAAATCTCTGAAGACAACCGGAGATGTATCATCAAGTCCCCGAAGACAACCGGAGACGCATCATCAAATCTCTGAAGACAACCGGAGACAGATCATCAAGTCCCGAAGACAACTGGGCATCACTCGGCTATACTGCCCCATATGCATAAGCCAGACGGCTACACATCATCAACTTTAATGATTTACCTTGAACTTTACAGGAATATCATCAAGTCCCCGAAGACAACCGGAGACACAGCATCAAGTCCCCGAAGACAATCGGAGACACAGCATCAAGTCCCCGAAGACAACCGGAGACACGTCATCAAATCTCTGAAGACAACCGGAGATGTATCATCAAGTCCCCGAAGACAACCGGAGACGCATCATCAAATCTCTGAAGACAACCGGAGACAGATCATCAAGTCCCGAAGACAACCGGGCATCACTCGGCTATACTGCCCCATATGCATAAGCCAGACGGCTACACATCATCAACTCTAATGATTTACCTTGAACTTTATAGGAATATCATCAAGTCCCCGAAGACAACCGGAGACACAGCATCAAGTCCCCGAAGACAACCGGAGACACAGCATCAAGTCCCCGAAGACAACCGGAGACACAGCATCAAGTCCCCGAAGACAACCGGAGACACAGCATCAAGTCCCCGAAGACAACCGGAGATGCATCATCAAGTCCCCGAAGACAACCGGAGATATCGCATGGCTACACGGCCTCACTTGCATAAGCCAAACGGCTATACACTTACTTTACTCCTTACTTCATTTCTTTATTTCATCATCTACTTTACCTACTTTGACGAATTTACCTTATGTTTCGCAGATATCATTTATCATCGAGTCCCGGAAGAAAGTCGGAGGCCTTATCACTATCATCTTCAACTGCAACTAGAGATATTATCACGTCCTCAGCATACGCATCATGCATTCATTCAAGTCCCTGAAGACAACCAGAGACAACATTGGCCACACGACTTCACTTTCATTCCCACGCTCATATTTACTGTCATTTTACACTCTTCACAATTTTACATTTTTAACTTTATTACTAATTTTGACATGAATTTCAGTTTTGGCAGAAAATACAACCTGCAAGGACACAGCACAACGTGGAACTTTATCTTACGCAGTGAACTGGGGCAAATTTGCTAAAGAGGAATACCAAACTCACAAGCAAAGGTCACGAATCTACTCTCGAACTCAATTCCGCCTATGTCCACAAACACGTGATACGTAGGTTAAAATTCTCTTTCACATACTCCGCTAAAACTCTACTAAATCTACTCTTTTCACAATCTCATATTCCTTTCTACACCCCAGTGTCTCCATAACTCAACACTGGGGCATCTTTGAAGAATTCACATCGTGCCCAGTAGAGTCCTACTTAAAGGTGTGTTGCACGCCACATTTATAATTAGGAGGCTATAAGCATATGTTCCATTCTTGAACATTCTCGTCACCCGTCTACAACCCTTACAAATCGTAAATCCATAAATAACATTCGCTCAACGGGTTCGACCACAATTCCTTTTGCCTTCATAATATTTTTCACCAATTCTCCTAAACCATATCTTATAAATTCATATTCGTTGGTCCAAACAAAATTGGCTACTACGTCAACTTCTTCGCCCGAAGATTCTTACATCATCTCCGGTCGAAGAGGGGCATCTGTTGACACCCAATTTTGTCCCTCCTTTATTTAATCTACTCGGGTTTCTAAATTTGCTGACGAGCTAAATACTTTATTTTTTTCACAATATTTTATTGCCACTACTATTAATATCATTACTTTTATTTTCAACATTATGAGCATTACTTCATCACAAATTTTAAACGGTTAGTCATCGTTTCGTTTTCGGGTTTGAACTCGTTAAATTAATTACAAGACAACGCTTTGTTAAATCATTATTTTTTCTATATATTAATTGTCTTCGCATAATATATGTTGTATTAGTTATTAAATTAGAAGCCCAAAAAATAATTAAATAGCGGAGAAAGGATCAATGTTTTCAGCCAAATTAATAGCCCAAAATACAAATACAATATTATTTTCCTACCCAAATAAATAACCCACATTTTTAATACCCAACCCGCCTTTTCAATCCACATTTTAGCCCAAACGAATTATTGACCCGGCCCAGTCTACGTGACCCGACCCGGTCCAACCATTCCCTTATTCTCTTTAACCTAAACCCTAATCCCCTTTCTCTTTCCTTTCTCCTCTCTCTACCCTTTTCCGCCTCCTTCAAGCGCTCTCTCTCTCTTCTTTCTTCATCTTCACCGCCGCACCCCCTTGCCCACTTCTCTCGCCTCCCTCACGCTCCTCTCTTCCCCACACCACTACCCCACTCCGCTTCTCTCTCTACCCCACTCCTCCGCTCCCCTCCACTCAACGCCGCTACCCCACTCTCCACTCACCGCCGCTCCCCTACGCTCCTCTTCCTCCGCTCCACTACGCTCCTTCATCTCTTTTTCTTCAATACCAATGAAACCCTATAAATATAATCCTAGTTGAATCGTTTAGGAGGGGGGGCTGAAAACGAAAACCTCACAAAACACAAGTTTTAATCAACAAAGCCAGCGAACAATTACTCTATTTTCCTTTCATTTTCTGTTTAAAACTTTAAGTTTCTTTAATCGATTTCGAGTTCGTCGCGTTCGAGTGTAGATTCGAGACCTCGTCGATCCCCACTTCACTGTACCACAAAAAGGTAATGACGTCTTCTGTTTAGTTTCTTTAGCTGATAATGTTGTGTTGAAATCATGTTTGGACTTGAAATTGTGTATATTCTGCTGCTGTTCAGATTTATTGTCTTGTTAAATTTCTGTTAACATAGAGAAATCATGTTTTAATGCCTTGTTATGACCAGTCGTGATTCAAAAAAAACCTGTTTGCATTTCTTATTTCGTGTAGCTGTTATAGTTGTTGGATGATTTAATTTAATCTGGGAGTCTGATTTATGTGTAAGGGTTAAAAGGCGATACAAATAGATATCATGAATTCGCGTATGTAGCGCTGTCCCTCTTTTGCTCTATTTTATTCGAGATAATGTATTCGGTCATGAATGTAATTTACCTGGGTTTAGATGTGACGAAATGATTATACGACATATCGGTATTCGTTGTTGATTTTATTTGGTCTGCAAGATCATGGTCGCCTGTTTAAAATGATAGGATTAATGTCGAAACGACCAGTTTGGGATTTCAGTTAGTTTACCATGTCATTGCTGCAATACTAGTTTCAAAGGCCTGCATTTTTCTACATCCCTTTAGAATTCGTTTAAATTGATAGGATTCATGCTGAATATACCCATTTACAAATATGAATATCCCTGTTGATGCAGCTGTTTTGGTATGAATTGATGTTGGTTATTGGTTCAATCCATGTTTGGTTAAGTTCTAGTATGCATATGCTGTTCTCGTGGATAATCTGATTCTCTTTTGTTTGTTTAATAACAGCAGTATAGACCTGAGTTTTAAGCATAAATTATTATCCTGGTGTATGCTAAGCAGTTGGGACCAAAGGAATATGTTACAAATAATTCATTAAGCTTCAACTCTTGTCTTAGCAGTTTAGAGAGAATACAATGATATATGGTTATTTAAGCCCAATCCTGGTGGTATAATCTGTTAACAAGAATGCTACAGACTGAAATATATGACGATATGGTTGTGCTGTTTGTTTGAATATCTCAAATCCGTCTTGTGCTATTAAGTAATGTATGAAAGGTATGTTGTTGAAATTAGCAAAGGAACAAGTTTGAGGCTGCAACAAATTGAGTAGACTTAAAGAATATTAGTCATATTATTCAAAGTTTATGACTAACTTGCTTGCGTTATATACCTGCTAACATTGTTTGTGTCTCGGATTTAGAGGACTTAAACCTTTCATTGCATATGACCTTTGTTTCATCCTCATTAGTGTTAAATATGCATATATATTGTGGAAAATGATATGCAAACATGCTGCATATGTCTTGCCCAGAAAATTAAAAAAAAAAAAAAATCCAAGTGTACGATGTTTGATCCCTTTCCCTTTCCCCTGTATCTGCATACGTTTCTTCTTCAGAAAATCCTTGCTTGCTGCCTTAAATACATTGTATGAACCTGCAAAGGGATTGTTTCCCTTTGAGTTATCAAAACCAAACACCTCTGTCCCTTTTGGCTGCTGCTTTATTGTTGGGTTTGTGAGCCACATTTGATAAAATAGCTACTGCTGAACTTTGGTATAAACAACGATACTTTGGTCATTACTTTTAGCCAGCTGCTGTTGCCATTTTCTTGACTGTTGCTATACTACAAATAGCTATTGCATCTGTGTGTTAATCCAGTACCTGTGTCGAGAAAGATGTGGTTATACTTGGCCGCTATGTGGATATTACTTACGTTCGATAAAACAGTTGATGTTTTTGCTGCTACTTATAGCTGCGCTAATTGCTACGTTTGGAATTACGCTAGTGGTCGTTGTGTATCGCTTATTTGCCCATTTCTTCACATGTCACTTAGTTCCAGTTGCAAGTTCTTATATTTTAGGCTGAATATATCTTGGCACATGTTAATCATCTCTTAAGTTTCCCAGATATGATGATTTTTGTACATTATAGGAATTATACCCTCACACTAATTTCTTCTCCTTTCTTTTGCATGACATCGGGGATTGTGAGGAGTCTCGAATGAGACTCAACTTTGCTGCAAGATCGAACAATCATGCTACCTCCTCTCGAGTCAACCCACTCTAAAAAAGGGGATAATTCTGGGCCAAAGCCCATCACATTGGCAGCGAATAGCAGCAGTCCAAAAGGATTGAGCCAAACAGTAGTTTAGTCGCGGCAGGCCTAAAAATGGATTGAGCCCCTTTAATTTCTTTGCTCTTCTATTTTATCGTTGTGTATTTAATCTTTGTTGTATGACTAATTCTTTTGTTTGTTAATCTAGATGAACTTTAGCAAATTAGTGGAGTTTAGATGAATAATGGGTAGTCAATTTAAGGAAACTAATAATAATCAATTCCATGAAGTTTCATTTTTAATTATTTATAGAATCTATAATATTTACTTTTGGTATAATTGATTTTCAATAGCAAATTCATATTTTGAGTCAAAGGAATCATAATTTATGTTTTACTATTTAGAAGTGTCACAAATCTCACACCACATTAGCGTATTCTAAGAAAAAATAAAAAGTAAACTAACTCAACGAATAATTCTTTCACTTTAGTTTCTTTCCAACACTTAGAAATATGTATTTGTCTAGAACAACCTTCAAAGCTTTTACTAAATAACTCTTTAAATTTTAGTCATTTCTTTCACATATAAACATACATGTCCCGTTTTCTTTTAGTTTATTTTTGACTAAACTCTTTTATGCAATTGCTATTTTCTACAAGTATTATTTTAAACAACGCTATTATACCTTCGTCAAAACAGCATTAAAAATACTCTTTTATACAAATTATTATTATTGTTTTACAAGTTCTATTTTTACATATCTATTTATGGCTTTAGCCACACTTACAAAACTGCTTTCCTTTTTCTATAATACCATATTTACACTTAGCCTAACTAATCATAAGTCCGGTCGGTTAACCATTGTTAATGGGTCTTAAAGGATGCCTAATACCATCCCTTTAGACTAATTGAACCCTTACCTAGAATCTTAAGTTTCGCAGACCTTAAACAGAGCTAACTTTAGAAAATGACTTTAATAAACTTTAGGTGTCCTAATTCACCATAAATAATTAGGTGGCGACTCCTTAAAATAAACAAAAAACAGGAATCTCCAATACGTCATACTTCTAATTTAACCTCTGCGGTTAAAATGGGGTATGACAATGGTTATAAGAGTCTATAAATAATATTAGTAAGTGGAGGAAGGTTTGGAGGGTGAATGAATCAAAAAAGGATGAATTTCGTCAAAAGTCGGCAAGCTGGGAATACGATAACATGTACTTTTGGGTGGATAAGGAGTGCTTCACATGCTAAGCAAGTAATGATATGAAGTATTTGAATCGTATAATGACCGCTTGTTAAGTTTGGAAGTCAAACGAGTTGTAATACGAAAGTCGACAAAGGGTGTCGCAAGTTAAGTTTGTAAATTTTACTGAAATTTGGGTCAGATGTCGCGGAACTTTTCTCTCAATCTACTTGGTGTTACGGGGTGGTCCACCAACAAAATTGAAGGTCTATGAGTCTAGTTTCCATCATATTTAACTGTTCATCGATACGACGGCGGAGTAGCGAGATATTTGCATTTCCGTTCGAGGGTGCAAACTGCCGCTGGACAGAACAACCAAAGTCGGTCGCTGCCTAGCTCAACATATATAAAAACGCCCCAAATCATTTTGAACCTCATTTCTCTCAAGAACAAACCCTAAGATACCTCCCAAACCCTCTCAAACATTCCTCCATGATCCATGAACATCTCAAGGAGCTAATCAATCCATCTTAACACAACAAAAACCGTGGCAATCACAAAACCTTCATTTCTCCATAAAATTCGCTTTTCGGAAGAAAACGTCATCTTGAAGCAACTTCTATTTTGGATTGATTCTGGGAATCATAGGTGACCATTCGTAAGATATTCAAGGACTCGTGGAACGTGGAAAACTTCTTCGTTGAGGTATGTAGGCTTTCTCTTCTCTTTGTGGCATGACTAGTATTCAAATGACCTTTCGCTGAAATATCATTCTGTCAACTTGCGTCGGTCACGTTTACTAAAGGTTGAGCTAATCTCTACTTCATGTATGGCTTGTGTCGAAGTAGTTTCTACGTTTTCTATACGTTGTAGTTGGTTATCGATTGAAAGGCTTCTCGTTAAACTTGTGTCGTTTGTGCTCCACAATGGTTAAGTTCACTTCTCTTCATGAATAACTTGTATTTTCATGCCTTCTTGCAGTAGTTATCTCTCTTGTCTAACGATTGAAGAATAATGTTCCTTATAGTACTTTTCATGTTGGGATTGAGTCTACTATATTCATTCGGTTGAGCTGATCCTTACCTCATGTGTAATCCGTATCACGGTATATCTCATATTCCTTACATTTGTCGTCCCTTGAATTGAAAGATAAAGAACGTAGTGATAATAACTATAGGTGGAGGATAACGTCGATAGGTCACTCCGACTTTTTCTATGATATCCCTTTTGAGGTCGGTCTTGCATTGCATTTATATATATGTATGTATTTTCATTACTGCGCCGCGCTATAGTCAGTTGGGCAGGCACGTAGATATGTACCTAGATGTATTTCTTTCATTACTGCATCGTGTCATAGACACCCGAGCAGGCACATAGCTATGCATACCACTGATCAGTTGGGCAGAGATGATGATGAGCTCGCCTCATAGAGGGATTCATTATTATATGCTATGATAGATGCCTCCACAGTGAGGAATGATTTTACAAGCACGTATTTACATTCATATCAGAGTTATGGGTGCCCACAGTGGCTTTGCTATGAGTTTCAGGTTGTCTCTCCGTACCTTTTCTTATGTTCTATATATCTTACGTTTATGTTATGTTATGCTTTCCGCCTTACACACTCGGTACATCTTTCGTATTGACGCCCTTTTTGTGCGTTGTGATCATGTCCACAGGTACAGATAGACAGGTTGGTGTGCCAACCCAGTAGGGTACCAGATGTTCAGCGGTTGGTTGTTCCACTTCATTTCTCTAGAGTTGTTAGTCAGAGTCTTGAGTAGGAATGCATGCTTGTATATATATTATTAGGATGACTATGGATACGTCGGGGCCCTGTACCGACCAGTTGATGCATATTAGTGCTCTTATAGGCTTATAGACTATTAGTCAGTGGACATGTGTTGTGCTTGGCCTTGCCGTCCTTCTGACTATGGTCTTGTCGGTCCAAGTTATGCATATATATATATATATATATATATATATATATATATATATATATTTGGTTGGGCCTTTTCTGCTTACGGGTTATCATGTTTTATTCATATTGTCATCATTTGGCGGCCTTGACTGCCCGCGGTTCATGTTATGAAGTTTAGATATAAAGGTTGGTTCCCTCCGGCCTTCGGGTGCCGGCCACAGCCGCCCAAGGTTGGGGTGTGATAGATAGGGACTAGGGAGAGGCTCCACAATGTTCTACTTGATAATCTAGTGGCTCATATACAAACTATCAATTTTGATCCTTTGCATGATTATTAGGATGCTTGGACTGCAAATCAAAATGGGAAATTTACTATCTAATCTGACAAGAAGAACCTCAGGAAATAAAATAACTTTCGTGTTTTTATAATAGTATAGATAAATATCAAGATATATATGCAATTTGTAATGTTGCTGAAATTAAAAATTAAAAATATAAATTGTAAGATAACTTTCAAAGTTGAAATTGATAGATCAGTGTTATTTTTTTCTCTTTGAATATTGATTTGTGTTCAATACAAATCTTGAACAATTAAATCTATCATCTAGTATTTTAGTTTATACAGTATTTCGTGTATTTTCATTACTAAAAGCAATAGAACTGAAAAACATAAACTTTTTAGATTGTTTATATTTAGTAAAAGCTGATTGTTGAAATCGTTCGTGGCAGGAACTTTGGTTGAACAAGATTCTAGTGACCCCACGCATTAAAAGAATTTCTTATTTGTTTTTTTAAAATCTTGAATACCCTTAATAATAAGATATGTGGCTACTCCACTGACCAAAGATGGTAAAAGGGCAGGGAGTTCTTTTAAATATCCTTCATCGAGAATTATATTATAGAAATAAGATACAAATAATTATTTATTTATTTATTATATATAAACTGCTTAATTCCCTTGATACAAGGGAAAGTTCTAGAGTAGTTGTAGACGGGTTTACAAGCAATTGATTTAAGTCACAAATTCAAAACCCAACTACGACATCATAGTAATTACTTTTTGAATTCCCATATAATTAATTCTTGGCATGTCACAAACATTAAGGCATATTGTTTAAGTGGAGAAGAATAGAAATATCAATGCATTATCCATCGAACTTTGAACTATATGCTAAATTTGGAGGGAATACATGAAAGATATTGTTAGAGCCACTTGACCCCTAATTTATATATCGACAAGGGATCTTTCCTTCTCCAATAGAAACAAATCAAATTAGGAAAACAGAGCATCATTAAACACATAAAATTTTATTTCAAGTCATAGCAAACAGGAAAGCAACATGGCTCAAGCATAAAACAGAGAAAGTTGAAGCTTAAGAACTGCGACAGTTCAAACACCACAATAAATCTTAAAAGCATCGCCCCCGGCTCTGGCGCCAGCTTTTGTCCCAATATACTCAAAATATCCGGTAATATCATAGGGCTTAAAGAGTAAAGGGTGTTGTTCATCCACAAGCTCTTTTGGGGCCTCTATGATGTAATCTGATTTTGGTACTGAAAATAACTGGATGGAGAACCTATCACTGTCACCGCCCATTGTTACCCTATGAACCGGAGAATGCAATCGACCATTTGTCCATGCCTGTATAATGTTTTACAAAATATTTTGAAAAGAATTTAAGTTATATATATTATTAATGTGAAAAGAATTTTACATAATTAAAAAAAAAATCTACAAGGAATCTTCTTTAAGATTGTGATTTATCTTAAAATAAGACAAATGACCTAACATAATAAGTAAAAGTTACGGGGTAATGTAAAAAGCATGTTAGTGGCTTTCTTGTTTTCGAGAAGGCAGATATGTATTATGTGGCTGGAGAATGCAATCTTTGATATTTTGTAGTATAATTTATCATTCTCATAATAATTTTTTGAAATGCACCAACAACAATAACATACTCAGTGTAATCCCACAAAAAATTAGGAAGAATTAATTTAAACTGAACATAAATAAATAAATAAAACTAAATGATTCTAGACTAGCGAAGGAGACAATGCCGACTAAAACTAAATTAAATCAAATTAAATACTATTCATAATTATAATTAGGGAAGTCCATTAGAACTACTATTTTAATTTTTATATATTAGCTGATACTAATACATCAGAACTTAAGAAGAAAGCTAGAGCAAAAATATATAAACTATAAACGTCTTAAATAAATAGTACTCCTTCCATCCCAAAGTAACAATTGTTTTAGCTTAAAAATTATCACTTTAAATATTCAAGAAGAAAGTTGTCAATTATTTCCAACTATACCATTAATATTAACGAAGAACGACGGTATTTAAGAGTAAAAGATCAATCTACTTTTATTAAATAGGGATAACTTAAGAAATTATAATTTCTATTCATTATTTTTTTTGGAAGTAAAAAGAGCTAAAACGATAGTTAAAATTAAAACAGAGAGAGTAATGGTAAGAAACAACACTTACCACGAAGGAATCACCAGATAAAACAACGAATGAATTTGGTGCAATGTTGACATCAATCCAC
Organism: Lycium barbarum; assembly: GCF_019175385.1. Lineage (NCBI taxonomy): Eukaryota > Viridiplantae > Streptophyta > Magnoliopsida > Solanales > Solanaceae > Lycium > Lycium barbarum. The sequence continues at coordinate 13,055,627 of NC_083340.1, forward strand.
TCTTCTTTTTTCTTAACTTGCAATCCATTTACTCCATTTTGTGATATTATGGTCAACCAGCCACCATCTGTGTGGCCAACCAATCCAAGTTTATTATTCTCTTTTTCACTTTGAGCTGCCAACTTCTTGTAACGTGTAAATCGAAAACGAAAAAAACTGGAATTCAAGAATTCATCTATGTAATTTTTCATCCCTATACTCTCCAAAACCATCATTGTCACCATTTCATCCAATTCCATTAGCGGCTTTGAGTAGTTCCTTACTGCATTGCTGCCAATTTAATTTAGATAATGCATTGGTTAAAATAAACATACAGCTGGTAGAAATAGTACGAGTACAACGTGATAATTAAAAAAAGACACACAAGAATTAATGCCAATTTGGTAATAGGATATATTAAACAAAATATAACAGTCAAACCTCTCTATAGCTCGTTTGTCCGGATACTTTTTAATTGTTATAGCAAAATGTTATGGTAAAATGTTACTATAGAGAATGAGAGAGGTTTGAAACTGTTATTACACATGCACCTATTGTGTGGGTGACTTTCACTAGTATCGTTAGACTTATAAATCTCAATGGTGAATCTTTCATGCCCTTGCACCCGTTCCCACGGACAGCCAAAAAAAAAAAAAGGGGGGGAGGAAATAACTGGTAGGGAAAAAAATCACCTAAAGGAAAATCGCACAAAAATTTACGGAAAATGAAAGGCAACTTGTGAATAATAAATATGAAAATGAGAAGTTTTAACCAATCAAACATAGAAAAATTAGAAAACATGTTCTGACATATCAAACACATCCAAAATCTGGAAAATGAAATATCTTAAAAGAGCAGACATACCAAAAGTCAGATTTTCCATTAGGCCAAAAGATATTGGCAAATGTTTCAACACTTTGAGATTCGAGCAAGTCAGGAATGCAAAGGCTCTCATAAGATGGTAGGTTCGGAATCATCCCTTTGTAGCCATGCAAAGGTTTGTCTGACAAGTTTTTAAGTTTGGTCTCCAATGGAAATTCAAAGATTTCTTTTGAATTAGCAAACATGGCTTCTCTAGTTTCACTTGAAACCTTATCATATATTGCTTCAAAGCAACCGTACTCTTGTAAGGCTTGGAGAACTTGACTTCTTGTTGACTCCCACTCTGCACTACCTGTTTTCAGCTTTGCATTGCAAAAATTTATGCTAGGAATCTTGGATGCCATGGATGATATATTCACTAATATAATGGATTTGATCACACTAAGCTCCCTTTAGATATATCAAACAGACCTATATTCTTTACTCTTCCCTTCCAGCTATATATACACTCTTTGATACCTCTTGTCAATGAGTATACAAGTTTTAAAAACTTGCATAACTATTATTAAGTCATGAGTTTGTGTTAAATACTTCCTCCGGCTCGAAATAAGTGTCCATTTAGCTTTTTTCACATCTATTTAGAAAACACTAACTCCTATAAGAAAACACAAACTTCTAAAAAAGATAGGTATTTTGACTAAACTATCTTTAATTAATTAAGACTTTTGCCTATTTATTGTCTTGAGTAAATAGGGGAAAATCTGAAAAAATACCATTAATTTCTTCTTAATAATGTAAGCGACCACTTATTTTGAACCAAAATTAAAAGACTAAATGGTACACTTATTTGAACCGGAAAATTAAAGAAGAATGTCAACTTTTCACACTAAAAGAACTAAAATTGCTGAGTGCATATTTAAGTGATTATTTTGAACCTATCCTCAAACATATAAAACCATTTTTTCTATTTTTTTACCATATTAATATGTAAAGAATTACAACCTACAAAAAATTTCGTATAATATTTTAATATTTGAATCTTAATTTTAAAATATTAAATGAATATCATTCAATTTAACTCAAAAAATTAGTAAAATTGGCTCTCTAGAATCGAAATGTAACAAGTTTTCTGAGATGGAAGTATTATAAAATTGTAAATATATATAATTTAATCTAATTTTCTTGATATTTTCTTACCAGCGTGTAAAAGATAAATATAACAACTAAAATGGACAGAAAGATATACTAACAGACATGATTTGTGTTATGAAAAATAAAACTTACCATTTCATATGAGGATAGTTTATTTAATTTTAAAAAGCATGATTGCTAACATGTCCAGAGTCTTCCCACGCCCATACGTTTAGTAGTGAATTATATGCACACATTTCAATGCCAAGGCAGGTTGAACAAAAGTCCATGCTAGATTTAGAGCTGGTGATCTTCCGTCAAGCCTCTCAACCGGGTAACCCCGGCCCGGTTCAGGTACCGCTTGGCTCAACTGGCCGGTTGCCGGTTAAAAAACCATCCATGGCTACCGGTTGACAGTTAACCGGGGCCGGTTATCCGGTTGAAACTATCATATCCGTAACCGGCCGGTTTTACACACACACACACACACACACATATATATATATATATATATATATATATATATATATATATATATATATATATATATATATATATATATATATACTTAAGTTTACATATTTACAAATTCAAGATTGTTTTTTTTCTAAGTATATAACTTTCTATTTTATAACTTAAGTATATGTATATTATAAGTATATTCTAAGTATATTGTAGGTATATATGTTTAAGTTATATGTATTATAACTTAAATTTTATATTTACTAATAATTCATGAGTATTATAAAATTCAAGATTATATATTTGTACATATATATAGTTATAACTTTCTATTTGATAATTTAAGTAGATGTATATTATAAGTATATTGTAGGTATATTCCTAACTTAATATAAGTAATATTAACTTGAATACTTGTAAGAATATGAACACAAGTAAATAGAAGAAATCTCAATGAGCCATATATTTTATTCATTAACAGATAATATTTATTTGCAAGTTGTAATTTTTTTTAAATTGCAAATAATACATGAGTTGCAACTAAGTAGTACAAAAATAAAATCACATTGTTTTAACCATTTGGATAATGTCCGCCATATCATATTCATCCATTGAGATATCTTCCATGTCTTCAATTTGGTCTTCTTCACTTGCTATTAAAACTTCAATCTCTTCCTCTTCGCCTTCCACCGTTGCTAGCCTTTGGTTGCGCCGCTCCGATCTAATTCAATCGCGAATGCAAACTAGTACTTGCAAGCTAAATCTGGATAAGGAGTGTCTATGGTCTCCAATTTGTCGTCTTCCTTGGTTAAATGCACTTTCCGAGGCCACAATTTATATTTGAACATTAAGGATATCCCGAGTCATTCTTGCAAGTACCGGATAATTCGCCTTGTATTCACTACAAGAAAGTATAGAAATTGCAACAAAAAATTTAATATTTGGCAACAACTTAGTTTTATTGTTGGCAAAGAACTTTTTTTTTGCCAAATAATTTAATTTTGTTGCCATAGTATTGATTAATGTTGCAAAAAGTACTTTTGGCAACAAAAAAAAAAGTTGTTGCACGTTGTTGAAATGACAGCCGTTGGGAAAAGTCTATGCAACAAAAAAAAAATTGTTGCCAAAAGTACTTTTTGCAACAATAATCAATCTATGACAACAAAAATAATTTTGTTGCCAAATATATTTTTTCTTGTAGTGATTTCTTCCACCATGCTAAGACGTCCACTTCGTCGCTCATTTCCACCACCGGCTCCGTCAAATAAAATTGAAGTTCATCAAAGTTTGCACTACTACTAGAAGGAGTAGTAGAAATGTTTCTCCAAATTCCTAAACTAGACATGCCACGTTTTTTAGTTTGAGAAGTAGAAGTAGTAGGGTGTGGAGCAACGGGTATAGCATTTTTTTCCAACTTAGAATAATGTGTAAAAAAACAAAATTAAGCTCAACATCTACCGCTTTCTCGGCCTCAAATAAAGATGGTTCCTCGATAGTAATATCTAAATAATGATACATTTGTCTAACCAACTCAACGGTATAACAAGTTTTAAGACAAGGATTTAGAATAGAACCCAATATAAATAAAGTTGGGATGGGAAAATAATACATCTTAAATTTTTTTCTCATACTATGAATAGCCGCTTGATAACCCAGTTTATCACTATACTCATATAAAACTTTAGTTATTTTGTCACGCCCCGAACCATGGCCTAGGCGAAACACGGCACTCGGTGCCTTACTGCATGTGACCGAGCGAACCACATGACTTGCTGAATCATCATGAGGCATAACATGAGCGGAATATAACGTGAATGCGTGATGAGCCTTTATAAAATGCAATAAGTCATAATACTTAATCAAAATACTTGTTTAAACATGAGTGCGGAAATAACACGAATGAGCCAAAATAGCTATACGACTCCGAAAGTGTGATATGACATAACTGACTTGTCTAGTCTATGAAACCTCTAACATAAGTCTGAACATGAAAAACATACTCGCCGGGACAAGGCCCCTAGCATACCTTAGATGCATAGCTAATCATAAAATAAAGAGTTGACTAAACCCCGAATGAGATAGGGCTCACCAATAAGCTGATACGAATGCCGTCCTACTGAGCAGATGCGTCGTCCTGTAAATCAGTACCTGCATCGTGAAATGCAGGCCCCCGGGCAATAGAAAGGGGACGTCAGCACATTGAATGTACTGGTATGTAAAGCAACTGAATGAAATAAACATGGCACATGAAATAACATGATGAGAGCTGGAACTGAAACTGAAACCTGGCCATGAACATGTGTATCTGACATGGACATAAATACATATATAACATGGATAAAAAAACATTTTAAAAGTTGGGAGAGCATTAATATAACCGACATGTAACCACCACGTTGACACGTGGCGTCTGATCTCTGCCCGACCAGCTAAGTCGTCCTGTACCTTGCCGGGGTACAAGACGTGAACATGACATGAATGGATCCAAATCCCTCAATGGGGAAAATATGAAGGAATCGTCCTACTGGGCGGAGTGATCCTTATCCTACATTGGCATACGTAGTTTCAGGTATGAAACCTTCTCAGTAATTTGTGCAACTCCCAAAAACATGAACATGATATAGTTGGCTAAGAAGCCCATGATTTTCGTGAAATAACTTGTAAATAACTTGTAATCATGATTTCACGAAATAACTTGTAAACATGGTTTCATGAAATAACTTGTAATCATGATTTTATGAAATAACTTGTATTTAGCATATATGTATCTTGAATCATGGCATGAAGATAATTATATAATATCATTGCATGAAAGCTAGTAGACATGTAGGATATTCATGAAATAAGCATTTTTATTTAAAAACATGCATGCAAGAATCCATGGAATACGAGATACGAGTGTTCATGGATTATGGACAGATTCTCAATAATCATACGGAGTTATTAAGAACACAATAATGAATAATAGCAATTCATACATAACCTTTTCATGGACATCGACCTAGGGTTGTCATGAACATGGTGTAGAAACCCTAGTTTTCGTAAAGATTCATACTTTATGGAATAAGAAGCGTGGGGAAGAACAATGGTGTTTACACACATGGATAGCAACCCTACATACATGGTAATGCTCCAAAACTTGAATTAAAGACTTGAACTTTGAAGAAGATTTCCAAAATCTTGAACCTTAAACCTTGAGATGGGTTTTCTTGAAAACCCTAGGTTAGGAATGATGATTTCTTGTTTAGATTACAAGGATATATATTAGAATTGACTTGGATTGATTAGAATAGGCTTACCTTGGGGTTTTGGCTTACCTTGGTATTCTTGATGATAGGAGAGAATAGAAGGTCGTTCTAGGGCTTGGGGTGTGAAGAATGAAGTGAAAAGGCCTTAAAACGAAGTTTTAAAATTGTTATTGGACCTATTTTATGCCCTATTTTACGGCTTGTAAAAGTTTTACGGACCTTGGATACCATTGTAAATCAATTACAGTAATTTGGGCCTTCTAGACCAGTTTTACGGCCCAAATCTATGGCCCGTATAATTTTTACAGCTCGTAGATTCCACCATAAATCGGCAGAACACTGTTTTAGTAAAACGGGCATAACTTTTTTTTCAGATGTCTGTTTGACCTCCATAATATACCGTTGGAAAGGTATTTCAAATATATACAACTTTCAAGAAGGAAATTTTCCCAAATTCCTTACATATTTGTCCCTATACTCATTTTAAGTGAGACATGGTGCAAACTCACTTGAAAACACGCTCCATAGGGTAGCTTCCGACTTTCCTTTGCTTAAGGACTCTTCTCATGTCTTGATTGGGTTTCAAACACCATTTACACACTACTCAAATTGGGTTCATTATACCCCCATATTACGAGTCAAATCTTAGTCCAGATGCACGAGGTGCTACATATTTCAGCTAAGTATGCTAAAATTTCGGTAACCGCGGGATAGAATTGTCTAGAAAAAGCAGGAGTAGCGTATGCTAAAATTTCGGTAACCGCGGGATAGAATTGTCTAGAAAAAGCAGGAGTAGTATTATAATTTTTTTTCTAAAGTGTAGTACATTCCACCAACATCTTCCCAATCGGAATTACTTAACCACTCACTAATCTCCTCATTTTGATTGTTGTGAGTATTTTGTATGGGAACCCTATATTCATATGCTTGTTGCAACATAATGTAAGTGTAGTTCCACCTGGTATCAACTTCAACTTGAATTTTCTTAGGTATAAGGCCAACACTCACACATTGACTCTTAAAATCTCTAATTTTAGCCCTATAGGCATTACAAAAAAGAAAAGCAACCGCATTTCTAACCTTGTGAATAAGATCATCAAATAACTTAAGACCATCTTTAACAATCAAGTTTAAAATGTGACAACTACATTTCACATGGAAAATGTTTTCTAGTGGAGGGTTTAATTCATTTTTTATAAAGTCAACCGCCTTTGTGTTGTTAGAAGCATTATCTAAAGCAATACAAAGTGTTTTGTTATAAATGTTTAAAAAGTTCATAGTAGTTGTTATTCCATTCGCTAAAAATTTACCGTCGTGACGACTCTTGCCTTCATCATATATAAAAGCTATAATTCTTTTTTGCATCACCCAACTATCATCTATCCAATGACATGTAATAGCAAAAAAATCTAACTTATTAATACTAATACCAAGATCGGCGGTAAGGTAAATATTACAATTTAAAGAATTAAGTACATGACGCAAATAAAATCTATATTTTTTTTTATATAAATCAATAATATCCTCTCTACAAGTACTTCTAGGAATACCCTCAAACATCGGATTATAACTACGTTGAATATAAGTAACAAATCCCGGCCCCGAAGGAAATGAAAATGATAAAGCATCATAAGCTACCATTTTAGCTATCTCTACACGGTCTTTCTTGTTGTTGTAACTAATTTTTTTTCAGTATGTGGGTCTATTATTTTTTGAATACCCTCGGAACCCGTTCGCTCTCCCCAAACATCCTTATGTTTTGTCGTAAATGACTCGATAGTAAACCCGTTCCCCCATCCTTATTGTTCCTACACCTAAACACAAATGTTTTATTACATATATTACATGTGACTATTTCTTTCTCCCTATCTTTAGTCATATAATTCCAAACTTTAGAGGTTGTCTTACGAGCGGGTTTTGGCTGTGTTCGTGATTGTTGTGCTTGTGTATCTCCTATCGGATGTTCTGGTGATTGTGCTTCATCATCATCAACAACAATGGTTGCGCCAAATCGGTGTTCCATTACTTCGCTATCTAAAATTGGATTATTTTCACTAATGTCATAATAACCTATATTAGGTGTTTCACCCACAAATGTATCATCCATATTTCCCCTCCCCCTATTTCCCTCCAACTAGGTGTACTACTACTTTCACCCCGTCTCTTCATAATTAAATAGCAAGAAATTAAATCACAAGAAAATAAATTGCGGAAATTAAAGATAGAGTTGGAACGAAGGTACCAAATTGCCGGAATAAGTCAGATTGTTGCAAAATCTCCAACTCCACTAAAACTTTATTTATATAATTGCAAAAAATATAAAATTGAAACATGAAGGAAACTTTATAGTGTATAATTGAGAGAAATTGTAATTTTAAAGTGGCTAATTGTTGCAAAATAGCTATAAATTGAGAAAAATTGAGAGAAAGTGTAGAGAGAATCGGTATGGATGAAAATAAAATGGAGAGGGGTTTATATAGGAGTGGGGGAGGGGTTAAAGTGTTAAAAGTAAAAGTTTGGGGGGTTGAGGGTGGTGGGGGGCCAAAATGGTATGTTGGCCAACAGTCATATTTGGGCCCCAATATAAAAGATTTGTTTTTAAAATTTGGCTGGTTAACAGGTTGGCCAACCGACCGGGCCGGTTAACCGATCCGACGGTTAGAAATTTTGGGAACCGTACCCGGCCCGACTTAGACGGGTAACCGTCAACACGTAATCGGGAATCCGGGTCCGAAACCGGTTGGACCGGTTCAGTCACCGATTTCAACTGGTTCAATCGGCCTAGTTGGCAGGTTTATCTTACGTGATTGATCCTTTGCCCTATCCCAACTTATATTACATGTAGTTTCGTCATTTACTTTTACTTCTTAACTAGTGAACTTGTTCGTGCATCGCGCGGTAGAGAAGAACTAAATAATCCTTTTCTAATACATGAATAATAAAATATTAGCCTTCAAATAGTTTAGTTCAGGTTTTACTCTATTTTATTATTAATATTTAACTTTATATATTTTAGCTAATTTTTCATCACTTAACGGTTGTTAGCCTTTATAAATTAAAGAAAATTGATCTCTGTATGTGGAAGAGTAATAAATTTAAACACATTTTTTTATGTTCTTAGTATTTAAATATATATATATATATATATATATGATCTAAAATCCAAAGAAGGGGATAATACAAAAATAACGTACGCCCTCAACATGATGTACCAAAGTCTGATTTACACACCTAATTATATATTAGTATATCTGTACTTGTAAAAAGTATATCTTTTGCCGCCATATGAATCCCACACGGCATAGGGTGAATTTATTCTCCAGCTTTTGAGATGAAAAAACACATAAAAATAATTACAGCATTTTGTTTATAATTTCTTTTTCAGACTTAATATTTTATTTTAACTTTTTTCATCTTCTTGGTTTGTTCTCTTCCTTCCTTTTCTTCTTCCTCTATACATCACTATTCTCTAACTTTTGCCTTAATTTTTATCTATCCCTTTCCTTTTCGTTTACATTCTCTCTATTTTTTTTGTTGCTTTTTTGCTATCTTACTTTCCACACTTTCATCTTTCACAAAAAGAAAATAATAATAAGTGAAGTTTACTTTTACTTTCTATTGTGATTTATAGTATTTTTGACATAATTTATGGATATGTAAATCCTATGTCAAAGAACTTGAAAATGTTTTATCCGAACGTGTATAGAAAATTAGGTGGTTTGACCCTCATGCTCCGAATCATATTATACAAAGTGAAATAGAAATATTATGTGTATGTATCTCTTTCGAAAATAAAAACAAATTATCAAATTGTAAATTCAATTTTTATTGAACCTCCTTGTAGAAACAGTCTTCCTAATATCAAATCTAAACTAACAGAACAAACTCAAACAAACAACATTTACATACTTGTGATTGTCATAGAAGTAGCGGCGGATGTTGTAGCCAAAGGCTTTAAGGTAGAAAGCAATAGGTTCGTCAAATACCAATGTATAAGCATATGCTGCCCCAAAAATTTGGTGTCATTTTCTTTCTTCCTTCTTGGTGCAACTCTTTACCTTCTTTGCGACAACCGTGTAAGTTATACGATGATTGAACAATTTTTTATTAAAAACCGACTATCAAAAACCTCTCACCCATGAAATACAAGAGGATATTATGTAAATACATAATGGTACCATTTCTTCTCAACGTGCTCACGGCATAGAAGCAAAATGCATGGATATAGCACTTCAGATAGAGGCAAGCGGAAAGAATCAACAACTGCCTTCTTTAGTATTTTTTGAATTAGTGTATCTTAAAGAATGTAGTAAAGAAAGGTAACTAAGGGGGTTACATTTTTTTAATTATTGGGCTGATTAATTTTTAAATGTAAATAAAGAAAAAGAGGCAAAATTTTGAGCAAAGAAAAGATAAGTATGAATCCTGGCCAAAGAAAGGTGTTACATCACCATTCTTATGACCTGAACTCATACTTTATTCCATATCAATTTTTTCACATTATCTTGTTAAGTCAAAATAAAATGTAGGCATATCCAAAATTGAACTTGTTTAGTAACTTTTAAATTTAGAAGTACATTAGTAGTTTTGTATATTTTAGAAGTATTTATTCTGAAACATGTAAAACACAGAATTAACCTTCAGAATCACGTGATATACCTGTAAGTGATATGAGTTTATATCAATAAGTATTATTTCATGTTAAACCGACATTTCATATCTACAATTTAATTATCTTATATATCAATTTTCTTCTCTAATCCTAAATTATTCACATTTTTTTCTTGAAGTTAGGCTTAAAGTCAATGTACTGAAGGACTAAAGGATAATAATAAGAACAACAACAACAACAACAATAACAACAACAACAACAATGATAACTCCTAAAGCGGAAAAAAGTTAATTCAAATGACTAAAAATCATAAAGGAGAAAATAAATTTCAAGAATATATAAAGGAAAATTCTTTAATTTTAGTATTTTACTCCTTTTTATCCATAGATAAGATATATAATATGGATTATCTATCTAAAGTATTATAAATTAATAGAGTATTAAGCAAGCAATTTTTTCACGACTGGAATCACTTGTACGCTTTCCGGCGCAAACGGGCATGTGAAAATGTTTTTTACTAAAAAGCCCAAAAAAGAATAATATGCAGTGTTTATTAAGGAATAGAAGCAACAAACGTTTCTTATCAAACTTACAGATCAAAAATAGCATCGAACACAAAATTATTTTTGAATGACTTGGCTCCGTCCTTGCACTAACCGTTTCACAAGCTAAGCTTATCAAATATAATCCATGAACCTCCCCATATATTGATAATAATCCATGAACCTCCCCATATATATAGTTGTTAACTATTACGTTAGAAAATGGGAATAAGTATCATCAAATAAATCAAGAATTAGTGGGATACTAATTGTCTGCAATAGAATATGGAAGGATGGAGGAATAATAATTGAGGTTATTTATACTCTACTACGTGGGTTGAATCAGACAAACAATTTATTTGAGCTTTATTGCAAAGTGTACGTGGCTGCCTCAATCAAACGGTTAATGGGCTTTTATTACAAACGAATAATTACTTCATGAAGATTTTGTTAAGGGGAAGTGACCTAATAATACTACTTAAAATTCTATATTTGTCACGCCCCGAACCATGGCCTGGGTGTAACACGGCACTAGGGTCTTGCTTGCATGTGTCCGAGCAAACCTCATGGCTTGCTTGTCAACATAGGCATCAAAACAATATAATCTATATGATGCAATTTAAATGAATCATGAAAATGTAATTTGCGGAATGAATCATGAAAATGAATCATGAAAATGTAATTTAAATGAATCATGAAAATGTAATTTTTTCACATTATCATGAAAATGTAAGCATGAAATATCATGAAAACATAACAGTCTGTAAACATGAAAACATAACTGACTCTGTGGACTAACATCTATCTATGAAACCTCTAAAACTTGTCTGAATACTAGCTACTAGGGCATGGCCCTGGACTACCATAAACTGAATACTAATGCAGACTCCATGTTAAACCCCGAAAGGAGTGGGGCTCACCAATAAGCCGATAACTGAAGTGATCCTACTGCGCATGTGTATGCTCCTGAAAATCGGTATCTGCACCGTGAAGTGCAGGCCCCGGGCAAAAGGGACGTTAGTACATGGTGAATAGTACTAGTATGTAAAACCTGCTGAAATGAAGAACATGACACAACATAGGTATAGGACATGAACTGAAACAGAATGTAACTTGAACAGGAGCATGAAACGTGAGTAAAGTCTGAAAACAGGAAATCAATGGAAATACATGTATGTAAAACTACTTGTAACGTGGGGAACGCTATAGTATAACCGACAACATGATCTGGTACTTGCGTCCTACCAGCAGAACACTCACACCTTGCCAGGGATATGAGATTTAAGTAATAATAAGCATGTAAGGATCCAAACTGCATAATGAAGGTGTTGCCTGTTGACACCCAATTTTGTCCCTCCTTTATTTAATTTTATTTACTCGGGTTTCTAAATTTACTGACGAACTAAATACTTTATTTTCACTACAATTATTTTCGCTACTTTTATTTTTAAACATTACGAGCATTACTTTATCACAAGTTTTAAATGTTCGTTATCGTTTCATTTTCGGGTTTGGAATCGTTAAATTAATTACAAGACAACACTTTGCAAAATATTTATTTTTCTACATATTAATTATTTATTGTCATTACATAATATATATTATACCAATTATTAAATTAGAAGCCCAAGAATAATTAAATAGAGGAGGAAGGAACAATTACTTTTCAGCCAAATTAATAGCCCATGTGTCAAGCCCACCATCCATTTAAATAAATCAGCCCAATTCCCACACAAAAGCCCAACTCTCATCCAGCCCATGTTTAATTCGGATCAGTCCATACCCACTCCATTACCCGACCCGGTCCAGCCCACCCCTTTATTCTCTTACCCTAATCTCTTTCTCTTTTCTTTGCTTTTTCCTTAAAACCCTTCAGCCGCCCCCTTTCTCTCTCCACCCGCTCCCCTCCTTCCTTTCTCTCCTCACGTTCCTCTGCACCTCCACTCACTGTTGTCTCCCCCACACACCTACCACTTCCACCACGCCTGTCCCCCGCTTCCTCTCTCTCATACACTCCTCTCTCTCCTTTCTTAAACCCGAATTGAAACCCTATAGAGGGAACTCTCTTGAGACGTTTGCAGGGGGGATTGAACACCGATTGGGGAATTATTAGTCATACACGAATATTTCCTCTCACAAAAGTCTTGAGTCTTTTCCTTTTTTTTTTTTTTTTTTTTTTAAATCTGGTCTTGAACATTTTTCCTTAGCACATTCTTACAATTTTCCCATTTTTGGATTACCACTCGAAACTCTAAAGTCGTTTAAACATTCCGTTCTGTTTGGGTGGACTTTAGCCGCGACAACGATTTTGGAGCTTAGTTGTGTCGAGTCCTAATCTATTCATAACGAGAGAGTAGATTCGACGTCGTCGACACCCACTTCACTGCGCACAAAAAAGGTAAACTTTGACATATTTATCGCCTGTAGTCTTAATTTCTGCTTTGGTTAAGAATTTAATTTATTCTGCCATCTTTAGTAGTTATATATTTTCTTTGTTGTTGTATCGTTTGTTTGATGTTTGGTAGTTGTTAGGATAGGATATTAATCGCTAAAAGATGGAGTTCGAAAGATGTCTGTTGTAGTTTGGATAATTAGATTGAATTTACAGGACTTAGAACCTATTTAAAAGTCGAATATACATAGGATATACAGTGGGTTATCAAGGTAAGAAGAACGTATACATTCGATATACATCTGATATACACACCATGGTGTGTATATCTTAGGTATATTATGTATATAATTAAAGCAGATCGGCATTATCCCTCTTTGCTCTATTTGCTCTAAATAACGTATTCGGTCATGAATGTAATTTATTTGGTTTGAGATAGGACGAAAATGATTATACGACATGTCGATATTGGTTGTTGATTTTATTTTGTCTACAAAGTCGTGGCTGTTTTGTTTAAGCTGATAGGATTAATGTGGAATGGTTAGTTCGAGACTTAGGTTAGCTTACTACGTCATTACTGCATGGTTTAAGTCGAATTCGATTAATGCTAGATGATAGTCACCTGTCTGTTTAGTTGTGGTTTCCTCCAGCTTGCATTATCATGATTGGGTTTGTTAAAAGATAGGATCTGATCGATGTTAAGAGATAATGATGTGCTTTCATCTGTTCAAATGAGTTGGTGTGATTTTTTTAGATTATATGGCTTGGTCTTCAAAGGCATAAGTGTTTGGTGTTAATTTAAAACTTGATTGTCGTATAAGTTATTTGGGTTAACTGTTTGGACACATGCTAACTGTCACATGACTCATTTCAAAGTTCTGTGTGTGAAAAGGACTTATTTAAATGCTACTCTATTCTCAACATGTTTAATCAGTGTGTTTTAAAAACATGTAAACATTCCATGTTTAAACCAGCCTACTTGTTTAGTTGACTTACCCCTCTATCTATGCTTATCGCACTTTGCGATGTGTTAATTTACCTTACTTGATTGGTCTATGCTACCATTGCTTAATTTTATCCTCTGGTTGCAATGAATCCGTGACCAATGTGTGGTTACTAAGGTCACTACCTATCATTCTCATGGTTATTATGCATAATATGTGAGCCTGGCAGTCTGAATGTTGCGTAATAAAGCTATTTGTTTTAGTTCGTGTTGATTGAGGCTTGGCTGTTTAGTGTGAACCTACCTGGGAGTTTGTTTGCTGCCAGAGGCTTGGCTGTTTAGTGTGAACCTACCTGGGAGTTTGTTTGCTGCCAAGACTTAAGTCTTGATAGGGTGCCCTTGTCTTGAACTTATCATAGCCGCAATTTCTGAATTTGCTTCTTGTCTGTCACTTGTTTTTTTTTTAGCTCCACTGTGGCCTGCTAAGTGTCTAAGTCCAAGCATGATATTCATGTCCTATTTCTATAGATAATACTGCTTGCTTGCTTGCTGTTAATCCTGCGCTTATTTACTTCTTGAACTTGCCTACACTCTATGCAAAGTTTAAATAACTGTCATACTATGTCAAAAAGAACACTGTTAGAATTTACTTCTTTTAATTTCTATAGCATATTTCGCCTCTAAGCTCTTTCCATCTAAATGGTTAGGCATAGTCACGTATGTATGAATGTATATACATAAGATATACCAAAATATCCACAGTATATATATAATCTACTGATTTGTTTTGAGTTATATTTTACATGTTTAATCTTATTTATTGATCGTATACTAATTGTTTTCTTTCGTTTTTATGCATGATCATCGCATACGAGTCCAAGCGACTCATCATCTCTTGCATTTGGCGTCGGGCCAAAACCCAATGGAATCCTTTTCTCGAGTCAGCCCATCCACAACAATCTGTTAAATTTCGCTGGGCCAAAGCCCAGTAGCAACAGTAGCGGACAATGACACTCCTAAATGGGCAGAGCCCATTTAAATCATCTTACTCCTTCATTTTATTTCTTTTGCACATTTAACTTGTATTGTATGGCTAACATTTTTGTTTGTTAATTAAGATAAACTTTAGTAACATTAAGGGTCTTAGTTTAGTAATGGGTAGTTAATTTCACAAATTACATTCACTTCTATTTTTAAAACTATTTATAGTATCTATAACATTTATTTGAGTAATTAATTTTCAAAATAGCATGACTACATCTTTTGGCTAAGAGAATCATAATTTATGTTTACTATCTTGGAAGTTTAAAACGTCACAAAACTTACACTAACGTTAGCTTATTCTGAGAAATAAAAAGCAAATTAGTTTCAACGGATAACTTTTTCACTAGTTCCTTTCCAACACTTGAAATACATATTTGTTTAAAACAACCTTCGCACAATATACGTTGAACTAATAATCTTTCTATAAAACTTTATTAAATAACTCTTTTAAATTTGTTAGTCATTTTCTCCAAAAATATATAAATATTACACATCCTGTTTCTTTTAGTTCATTTGTAACTAAACTCTTTTATGCAACTGTTACTTTTCTACAAGTTTTATTTTTAATAACATTCTATTTCTGTCCATAACTTTAGCAATACTTACAAGATATTTTCTTAAATATTTAAATATCACATCTACATATTTAGCCTTAATTAATTAATATAAGTTCGGTCGGTTAACCATTGTTAATGGGTCTTAAAGGATGCCTAATACCTTCCCTTTAGACTAATTGAACCCTTACCTAGAATCTTAAGTTTCACAGACCTTAAACAGAGCTAACTTTAAAAAATAACTTTAATAAACTTTAGGTGTCCTAATTCACCATAAATAATTAGGTGGCGACTCCTTAACAAATAACAAAAATAGGAATCACCAATATGTTGTACTCTACTTTAACCCGGTTAAAATGGGGTATGACATTGCCTCCTTGCTGACAACCCTTATCCTACGGTGGCAACGTAGTTTCAGGCTATCTGAGCCTTCTCGGTTAACTAAGCAATTCCCAAAAACATGAACATAATATAGTTGGCTAAGAAGCCCATGATTTTCATGAAATAACTTGTAATCATGTTTTCACGAAATAAATTGTAACATGGTTTCATGAAATATCTTGTAATATGGTTTCTTGAGATAAGTTGTCAAAGTCTTGCAAACATGTTCTTGATTCATGAGTAATAACAATAGTTCATAATTATATATATAATTGACTTGAAAACATGCTTGTAACTTGTTAGATAAAATCATAAAGTTTCATATAAACATAATGAGAACACATGAGGAAGAATTCATGATTCATGGATTAAGCTAGGGTTCCTAATAACCGTAATGGAAGATTAGGAATACAATAACGAATATAGATACAAAATTCATGTACATAAATACATAAATACGGGCTACCAATATGTTGGGTTTAATGCGCTAGGATTTGAACTTCATGAATATCAAGAAAAGGAGCATGGGGAAGAACGTAGAGATTCCCACATGTGGATGGAAGTTCTACATACCTTAATTGCTCCAAAACTTGAATTAAAGACTTGAGTTTTGGAGAAGATTTCCTAAATCTTGATTCTTGAACCTTGAGATGGGTTTTCTTGAAAACCCTAGATCAGGAACAATAATTTCTTGCTTAGATTATTAGAATATATGTTAGAATTGAGTTGGAAGGGTTTGGATTGGACTTACCTTGATGTTTTGGATGGTTGCTAGGGCTTGGAATTGTGAATAATGAAATAAAAGAACTCAAGGCTTGAATTTATACAAAAGTGGGGCGGAAGTTATATGGACGTATTATACGGTCCGTATAATATGACCACATTTCATCATGGCTGAACAAAACGTCGATTTGGAGCGTCATGAAGTATGGACGACTTATACAGTCCGTATAAAATTATATGGGCCGTATAAGTAGTTCGTATAACATGACCATTGAACGGACTGCTCTGTACTCCTTCAGTAAAATGACCATAACTTTTTGTACAGATGTCCCCTTGACCCCCATAATATACCATTGAAAAAGTATTTCAAAGGGATACAACTTTCAAGAAGGAAATTTTCACAAATTCCTAACGCAAGTACCCGAAAACAGGCCATAAGTACAGACTGTCCTAGACTTAGACGAATTTAGAAGGCCTTAAGAACTTCACTTTTTGGTTTGACTTCAAAACGACTATTTATCACCCGAGTTCATCCCAAATAGATTCGTATAGCTAAAATATCACCTTTATACTAGATTCATACATTTATACCTAATTCGGATTTACGGGATGTTACAATATTATAAAACATAAGAATATTTTTCCTTATTTACAAAACAAACTAACAAAATATACCAAATTTGGGCTTAATGGAATACCCACAATTTTGGGCTTTTATTTAGGATTAGAATCTGGTTTTAAATGTGGGTTTAATTTTAGGATACTTACCAATCAAATTCTTCTTCTTTTCAAAACGATTTCTCTCTCTCACTCTCTCTTCCTCTACAATTGTTGATAGATTATGTATACATTAATAATAGAAAGCTTTTGATTACTGACATTAAATATATATAAAAGTTGGTTTGTATTGTTTTGCGATATATATGATCACCGTACGTATGAAATCTATATAAATTATATATACTGTAGTTCTTAAAAATGTTAAAAACTAATATATGTATGAAATTTGTATTAATATGATATATATCATTTTTGAGATATATGTGGTCACAATGTGCATGAAATGCGTATGGTTTGTATCAATTACAATATATATATATATATATATATATATCTCCATGTTTGAAGATGTAACAAAATTAGATTAAAGTTGTATTATAATTGTATGTTGAGTTGTATGAAAATTATATTTTAAAGTTTTATATTATATAATTAGTTCTATGAAATTTATTTTTAAGATGTTTATTGTTGTAGATATTTGAATAATACAATTTTAATATAATTTTTATACAAATGTTATACAATGAGAATTCCAATTATAATGGACTTTTTTTGCAAAATGTGGAGAAAATCAGGGAACAATGTATGTTAATTTGAATGGAGAGAGAAAAGTTGATAAAATAAGGGAAGATCAAGGTGGAGAAAATCAGGGACCATTTTCTTTTAATTTTTAATGGGAGAGAAAAAAGTGGATAAAATAAGGGAAGATCAGTTTCCTTACGTTATCTCCATGATTGCCGCCTAATTTATTTACCGTGTTTTATTCACTGCCTTTTAATTTACTTGATTAGTATAGATTTTGTAAGAAATTTAAAACTATTGATATATTTTGTAAACTGAAAAGTCTTGTCATGTTCTGTAAATATACCCTCTTACTACGCACATATACGTTTTTTGCCCATTTGTTAATACATTTAGTTAGTGTATTTATGTATAGAATGACAGAAAAAATGAAAAAAAAAAAAACACAAAAAAAGATAAATAGGAATGGTGGCCATAGAGAGGTGCCACATCACTTTTTTATTGCCTAGCTTTATATTATATATAGATTATATTAAAAATAAATTTTTATCTTTACTTGTCCACTTTAGTATATCAAGTGAAAGATTAAAAAAAAATCGCGATTCCAAGTCTATTGAGACTATATAATATACACCAATTAATATGAGTATTATGGTATACTTCATTTATTACTCAATCCGTCATCTTTACTTGTCTTGTATACTAAAAATAGTTATCCATTTTTACTTATTCAGTTTAGAAAATCAAGAGATAATTTTCCATTAATGCATACATATTTTACCCTATTATTAAATATTGGGTTGGAAAGTTCAAGAAATTCTTAGTGGTTGCATAACGTTTAAAGTATGTTTTATTGATTTCAATAATTAGGTTACTTAGCAATAATTATGGGTGATATAATAAAATTGTCATTTTATTTTTGACTCCTTAATAGTCGTGCCATGTCAATATATGACAAATATAAATTGACAGAGGGAGTAATTATTAAGGCGCGTATAAAAATGAACAAATAAAAGTGAAAGGAAGGAGGAGAATAGAATAAAATTAATATTAAACCCTGTTAGGGTTTTGCCCTGACTTTCTTACCATATTTGGATTTTACCTTTTTTTGAAGGAAGGGCAAAGAGTTTTCCATAATTGATTTTACTTTTTTAAAAATGAAAATATAAATCTTCCATATTTGAGTAACCCTTAAGTTTTGGACATTTATAAATTGAAGGCCTCATTCCTACAACTAGAGAACACAATAGCATCCACAATGTAGTCGTTAATGTTTCTTGTTTAGGGGGAGATGATCTCTCAATAATTTTTATATTTTTTAATGTAGGCCAGTTGGCCAAACCATATCAATATATTACCCCTCTTTTAATATAGTTTCTTTGTCGTCTGATTTATCGTCGTTTAAGGTTTGCAATGGTAAGCTTCGGCATGACGCCATGCTTATTTCTATCCCAACACGTGGTATCCAAGCCAATGGTCTAACGAGGTTGAAGACAGGTTCAAAGCATATTCAGATCAAGTTGTAGTCTTTTTTTTTTTTAAGGTGAAAAAGTAATGTTGTTGGCTGGGTTCAAACCTGGGTGGGAAGGGGCAGAGCCACGCCCAATAACCACTTCATCCACTCCAACTTGATTATCAAGTTGTAGTCTATTGACGATAATGAAGATTTTTTATCCAATAAGCAAAACAAAAGACTGAAGCGCTACATGTGGAGACGAAGTTTCAACCATATTTTCAACATTCCTGCTGTTGCATCTTTAAAAATTAAAAAATAAAATAAAAAACCATGACAAACAACAGTGATGAAGATTATGTGAAGAAGGCAGATCAAGTTTTGTCAAGAAAATCTAGGCCAAAAGGGGTGTTTTATTAGGGTTTTGCCCTAATTTTCTTATCATATTTGGATTTTACCTTTTTTTTTGAAGGAAGATCAAAAAGTTTACCATAATTGATTTTACTTTTTCCAAAAGGAAAATATAAATCTTCCATATTTGAGCAGCCCTTAAGTTTTGGACATTTATAAATTGAAGACCTCCTTCCCACAACTAGAGAACACAATAGCATCCACCATATAGTCGTTTAACAAGTCTTGTTTAGGGGGAGATGTTCTCCCAATAGTTTTTATATTTTTTAATTAGTTTCTCATATGTAGGCCAGTTGGCCAAACCATATCAATATATTATACCTCTTTTAATATAGTTTCTTTGTCGTCTGATTTATCATCGTTCAAGATTTGTAATTGTAAGCTTCCGCAGGACGCCATGATTTTTTTCGATCCCAACAAACCTAACCTCAAATATAATTGTTTTAAATGCAATTTTGACATATTGATTATTCTGGACTTCCCATCCCTTCGACGCTATCACCCAACTCGCAGTTGATTGAAGCAAGACAAATCAGGAAATTTAAATGTTTTATAATGTTCATATACGTGCCATCAATGTTTTAAATGCAATTTTTGGCATAGGATTGATTATTCAGGCTTCCCATCCCTTCGATGCTATCACCCACTCGCATTCGATTGAAGCTAGACAAATCACCGGATTTAAATGTTTTAGAATAATATGAATATATGTGCCATCATTTGGCAGCACAAGATTTACTTCGGCCTTTCACTTTTTACTTGTCCAGTTTAATTTAGACTTTGCACAGTTTTTTAGAAACAATAATTATTATGAAAATTTATCACAATACCCATATAATTGATGTTTAGTCTCTTTGGAAATAATTTGAAATATAAGTAATTAATAGTAAGGGTAAAACATTAAAAAAAAAAAATAGTATATGCTGAAAGTGATAAGTAAAAGTTAAATTTATCCAGGTTATCACAGGATTTCCTGCGATTATTTCTAATATGGAATGAGTCAATCATGTACTTTGGTATCTTATTGAACAAAAATGGTGATATTGTTCCTCCAATGATCAAGAATTTGTATTATTCTCATTATGCACATAAGGGAGGAGCCGTATGAGGTGAAAATCTCATTTATGATTCTGGAATGGAGATTACAGATAGAACTTATAATGGGGTCTCGAAAATAAGTTATTTCTGCTGGGCCTTTATCCCTTTTTAGGTTCATTAGCTTCTTGCTGTGGGATGTAAAAATATACCGGTAGGGAAACGTTCCGTCTTAGAGAGAACCCTCTGCGCGAGCGGTGGTGAACGAAGCGGAAGCAAGAATATCGGCTTGAGAATTTATTTTTAATATAATGGACAGACAAAAGTGAACAACATCAATAGTAATCTTCAATGATTTTCTGGCTTGCTTTTTTGTACTCTGACAAAATTAGAATAGATAGAATAGTTACTTTTTTCAACTTCCAATTTTGCTTCTCGATTCCTTTTTTTCCCCTTGTTTTCTTTATATTGTGTTCAAATTCATTTGGCTTTGATATATGTTATGAGTTGTTTAACCATTTACATTTAGGTATTCTTGACCCTAACTTATCACACGTGTGCTTCATGTTGGAGGTTACTAGAGTACCTTTTTCTTATATAAAGATCACAAAGATTGCCAACAAGAAGAAAAAGTATTATTCCATTTTATATTAGACATAATACTTAGATAGAAACTTCAACTTGACCTTAATTGGTAAGTAAACACTTTAACTTTGAGAATTCACATCTGACATTTTAATTTGGTTTAACTTGGTCCCGTAAATATCCCAGCTTTGAATATGCACATCAAGACATAGCTAAATTTAAGTTGTCCAGATGTGCATTTTCAAAGTTGGGATGTTTATGAGGCTAACTTAAACCAAGTTGAGATTTCTAGATGTGCATTTTCAAAGTTGAGATGTTTACTTGCCAGTTGAGATCAAGTTAAGGTGTCTATCTATGTATTATGCCTTTTATATTACTACTTCCTCCGCCCCAATTTATATGAGAGTTGATCTATTTAAGAGTCAAACGACTCTTTCTTTGACTCAATTACAAACATAGAAAAGTAGTCATGCTACTTCTTTTGTTTAATTTTATCATTTTATAGAATTATCATATTATATTAAAAGTAGGAAGCTCGTATCTTCAAAGTTAAATTACCATTTCACCCTTAAAGTAAATAAAAATCTAATTAAATATTCATATTTTAATTACACAAAACTTGAATTAAAAGTTAAGAAGGCAGCAACACTTTAATGCTTCAAATCAATTCACCGAAACCGTTTCCTCCATAATTATTCACCCACCATAATATATATATATATATATATATATATATATATATATATATATATATATATATATATATATATTATAAAGCTAGGCATAAACAAGGTGACGTGACACCTCTCTATCACCACCATTCGTATTTATCTTTTTTCTCCTTTTTTTGCTTTTTTTCCTAACTTCCTCTTATTTATTTGTTGAGTTATTCATTATTTCTGTTGAATAAAGCTATTCTTCCCAAGATTCAAAAAATGTACCTTTATGAAAATTAACGCGTTTAAGACTAAATTTATTACAATAACTCTGTATGCGTTACTATTCTGTTTGTATTACCCATTACCCATAAGTTACAAACGGAGTATTGCTATACCTAAGCATATCATTCTTCTCCTCAATCCAGTCTAATCTCCGCACAGAAAGTTCTCTCCTTTTCTTTTTGTTATTTTATTTCCCTTTTTCCTGTTGTGTTTTTGCCACAGTATAACAACTTTTTCCTCGTATTTCTATCTTCAATTCTTCTACAATTGATAATATGCTGAGTTTTTCACGTACTAATCAATTTCGTTTTTGAATATATTGAAATTTATATACTTTTCTTATGTGAACGAAAACGATTGTAGATTGAACAGGTGGGTAAATTACACAAGATAGTGAAAATTCGCAAGCCTTGCAGGAGTCTTTTGGAGGTAAATTTTTGCAGTGCACATTGTGGTAGAATCTTTTTTAGTTGTAGGTTGAGTTTACGGGTAAATTACACGAAATAGTGAAAATTTGCAAAACGGAGGTAAGAGTACTCTTTCGAGGTAATTTTTTGTGGTAGAATCTCTTTTATTTCTTTAATTGTGTTTGCTTTGAAAGTGACTTTGAATTTTTGGTAGGTGGCGAAAACATCAGACATAAATGACTCATCAGGTGCTCGAAAAGAAAAATGACATATATATATATATATATATATATATATATATATATATATATATAATGTTCTTATTAAGTACATCTTATGCATGTTGCAGGCTTATAGTTATAGTGTTAGTGTTAATTCCTATATAATTACTTTGTCTTTACAACGAAAAATAAAGATTTCTGTAAACGTGAGGCAAAAAATAGGAGAGTAAGAGAAAGAATAAGTAATGAAAACGCATAGGAGATAAAAGGGTAAAACATTATAAGAACGCATAGGAGATAAAGGATAAAACATTATAAAGGGAGAAAAAGTTGGAATGAAGTCCAACATCGGACATTGCATTTCTCCAAATATTTCTTAACATATTTTACTTTTCTTTTATTATTCTAGACTTGGATTGAATGTTTATTGAAGTCAAATGTATAACTCAAAGAGAAAAAAAAAAGAAAATATTCAAATAAATATAAGATTAATCCAGGTTACATGAGAAATTGTTTTCTTCTTTTCTAAAAAAAAAAAAAAAACTCAAAAGTGTCAATTGTAAAATTATTGTCTTTCGTACCTGCGCGAATCACGGGCAATTTCACTAGATATTAGTGTTAGTAACATCAAAACATGGATAATTTTAAGAGTTAGTGATCTGAAGAGTTTTTAAAATGAAGAAGAGTCAGTTTGAAGAGTTAGTAACGTGAAAGGTTTTTTTAAAATGAATAAAATCCATTAGGACTCCAAATCTCCTCCATCCCATGCTTCAGCCCTCCCTATAGCATGAATTTTCTTTTATTATCCTTCCAAGCTCCTCTTTTCTATTTTCTCTTAAATCAGCTTATATCCAGGTCGTATGTGAGTTGTTCGTTATGTGTTTTTTTGCCAATGATTTACTATAAATTATTTCACTAATATATATTTTTTTTTTTTTGCACTGTAATCCAAAACATAATTCATTGGAGGAAGTATGTATTCTGCAATGATAAATTATAAAATCAAGAAATGTCATGTTGTATCATACAAGATCATTGGATTTCTTGGTAATCGCTTTTTCTTTTCACACAATCCGAAAATGAATAATTTGCAGTTTCCAATATTCTCAAATTTAATTTCTTGCAGTGTAGGCCAAAATATAATTCATTGGAGAGGTATGAATTTTTCAATGATATTACATCAAGTACTATCATGTTGTATTGTACATGATCATTGGGCTCGATACTATTTTTTCTTTTCACGTAATCTTTTCAAAAAGCGTAAAACTTCCCAAAGCATATGGATTACTTCTTTCCTATTTTGGTTGCAAATACTTTTGGTTATTAAATTCTAGCATATTTTAATTTTCCGTGAATTTTCTTGTAATTGGGTCGCTTTTGGTTGCTCCATATATGAGCTTGAATCATAGATTGATCTTACGTCTTATTTCTACTTTTTTTCTTGTAATTGCACCAGGTGTAAATAGGTAGAAATAAGATATAGGTTTGCCTTCGTTTTAACATAATGAATAGGATATCATTTTGAAGTATGCCTTTTGTTAATAAGAGTTTTGAAGTATGAAATTTCGAATTACAAAATCAGTTACCTATATACTTGGAAGATAGTTTTATTATTCGCTAATTACATGGGCATGGATCTACTTTTTGTAAGTTCTTGATTATTATCCTCATCTATATGGATATCTTTTTCTTTTTGTGTGTGAATAAGGAATTATTTTATACTATTATTAAAGGATATGCAGAAAAAAAAAAGTTCCATATTATACTAGCTGTCATGGCGGATGAGTTACATTATGAGTTTTTTTTTTTTTTTTTTCAGATTATGATAAATTTATTGAGAAGGCATGTTAAAGTTTAAAATCTTACTTGGATTCTCAAGAAGTAACAACAATTATAAAAAAAATTTTAATCACAAAAGGCCTGTGTGCCTGATATATTCACTGAAGAGAGCTTACAAAAGAAGAGGGGGGCTTGGCCTGACCTCTAATCAGTTTAAGGAAAATTACATTGTGATCAGGATGAAATATTCCTTTAAACTGGGAGCAAAATACATGATCAACTAACAAAGAAGTTAGCTTTGTCATATCTTATTCTTAAATTAAGTAACTGACAAGCATCCAAGTGGTAAGCACCACGAATGATTCTAGGCAAAAATCTATGATCAGTGAGTAGCATAGGATTGTTCAGATTTGCACCATGTTTAGCTAGGCCATCCGCCACTTGATTGGCCTCTCTGTAACAATGAGTGACCTGGAAGTTAGCATGATTCAGTAGATCATGTAAGGAACTTAGAGTCTCTCTGAGCTTGGAATTTCTAAGGTCCTTCTGTTTGATCATATTAACAATCAAAAGAGAATCAAGTTCAAGAAAGAACTGATTGTAACCATTAGCCATGCACCATTGTACACCAAACAATGCAGCACTGGCTTCTGCCAAGTTATTGCTTTCACATCTCGATGGGGCAGAGAAGGCGATAATTAAGGAGCCAAGATAATCCCTGATCACCCCTCCTATTCCTGCTTTTCCACTTTGGGCAAAAAAACTTCCATCGGTATTGATCTTAACCCATCCAAGCTCTGGTTTCTTCCATAGTACCGGCTTGCAAATAACTTTTGGTTTCATCCTTTCCACTGCACTGCATAGTTGTGTCCATAGTGGAGGAAAATTGATCTTGGGAAAAGCATAGGCCATTGTCCTTTGCAAAGTCCAGTCAATCTAAAAGATGATTTTGCTTTGGACAGGTTTACGCTGATCTTCATATTTGTAGGAGCAGAAACTTTTCCATAGCGCCCAGCAAATCACTATTGGAGTGATTTTAAGTATGATCTTATGGATGCCATTGATAGCTCTAATCTTCCACCAAATCTGCAAGTTGTTCTTTGGATTTTGATTTGTAACTTTGATGCCTAGAGAAGCTCCAAAGTAATTCCATATCTGTACTGCCAACTGTCCCTGTATAAAAAAATGCTCCAACGTTTCACAGTTAGGGTTAGTGCAACATTTACACGTAGGTAGTAATTGACTAACATGTTGTTTTTTAAATTTACAGAGTATATCATCAAAAGGAAGCTTCCTTCTTAACATCCTCCATGAGAGAAAGGATATTTTGAAAGGAATCTTCTTATGCCAAACCTGATTGATGAAATTCATTACAGGGAACTTAGCTCTTATTATCTGCCAAGCACTATGATTATCGAAATTACCATCCATGGAAGAATTCCAAATTGTATAGTCTTGTTTATCAGGATTTCCCACAGAGATATTAAGAATTCTTCTGACAATGTTATCAGGTAGCAAAGTACCAAGTTTCCTCTCGTTCCAAGTATTTCCTTCTAGGAAATTCTTCACATTGATCTTTTTGGATTTAGGAGCATTGGGCCCCATTGAAGAGCTAAAGCTCCATTTCCCATCCAGTTATCCCACCAAAAATTGCATTCTCCATTGTTGATTTTCCAGACAATGTTGTCTTCTACCTGAAGTTTGATGTTCATCATTTTTCTCCAACTATGGGACTGTCCATATGTTCTTTTCCTAGCCACTGGATGTATATTAGAACAGTACTTAAAATACAAGAATTTAGCCCATGTGGATTGATTGGTTCTGAAATTCCACCATCTTTTGGTGGCAAAGGTGTCGCTGATCTCTTGTAATCTTTTAATCCCAATGCCACCTTCCTCTTTGGTTTTGCACAGATTCTCCCAAGACCTCCAATGGTGTTTGTTTTTTTTTCAGAAGTTGAACCCCAGAAAAATCTTTGTAGATGTTTTTCAATAAGCTTGAAAGTTGCTTTTGGAGGGTCCATAGTAGCAAGAGTGTATACTGGAATAGCTTACAACACATGTTTAATAAGAGTTAGTTTCCCTCCATAGGAGAGTAATTTTCCATGCCAACCACTTAACCTATTAACAATCTTTGTTACAAGACCATCAAAATATTCAATCTTCCTACAACCAATATAAATAGGACAGCCTAAGTAGTTAAAAGGAAATTGCTTTTCCAGAAATCCAGTAGCCTGTCTCATTCTATTGATCCTGTAGTTGGCCGTTTTGGGAGCTATGACAAAAAAGCTCTTGTCCCCATTAACTTTTAGGCCAGAGCTCTTCTCATATCTCTGAATCACTTTTATGACAGCTTTAATGGATCTAGTTTTTCCTCCACAGAAGATAACTATATCATCTGCATAGGCAAGATGATTGATTTGCGATGCCTTCTTGTTCATAGAGAATGGAGTGAATCTGCTATTGTTGTAGAGATTATTGAGTTGTCTTGTCAACACTTCTGCAGCTAGGACTCATATTAAAGACAGCATTTTTAACCTCGCTTTCAGAAAGAATGGCTGTCAGCATATTATTTTCAGCTTGTGATACTATACCAGGAATGCAATCCAGAAGATCCATGTTGGCCTTGTTCTGTTGCAGGTTGAATAATTTTCCAAAGTGCCTAATTGCTGCCCTTGAAATTTTCTCATCACATTGAATCCACCTGCCTTTGTTGTTCTTTATTCTATGCAATTTCATTCGGTTGCTTCTATCTCTTATAAGGCTGTGAAAATACCTGGAGTTACTATCTCCTTGCTCAAACCAATCAACCTGAGCCTTTTGTTTCAAAATTGATTCGTGAATAGTCATTCATCTTAAATACTCAGCCTGGCCTTTGTTAAGATCCGTTCTAGTAGCTTCAGTGTTATCCTGGATATCTCTTTCTTCTACAATCTGAATTCTATTTTCCCATTCTTCAACATTTTGTGAGCATCCCCTATAGTTATTCTAGACCAGTCACTATGCTTTTTACTCAGAATTTTCAGTTTCTGTTGTAATCTCCACATTGGGTTACCAATGATATTGATATTCCGAGTTTGCTTGACCAACTCCATGAAATCCTTCTGCTCAGTCCATAAGTTTAGAAACATGAAGTAGCTAACAGAGGAAAATTGGTTAGAATGACATTTAAAAAGAAGAGGTCTGTGATCCGAACCTGTTCTCACAAATGCCTTACATAGATACTGTTGAATTTTTGAACCCACTGGTTGTTTATCATGATTCTATCCAACCTTTTTCAAATCCTTTTTCTTGGCTCTCTATTATTGCACCAGGTGAGTTTTGGCCCCACGAACCGCGCATCAGCCATCCCACAATTATCCATACAGCTAATAAAGTTAAAACTCTTAGAAGCTCTATGCAGCTTACCACCCAATTTCTCATCGGGATCCACTATAACATTGAAGTCTCCTCCAATGCACCAAGGATATGTAATATTCTGATTGATATCCTCAAGGCTCTCCCAGAGATCTTTCCTTTCAGCTTTAGAACATTTAGCATAAACACTGGACATATAGTACTTTTCATTGCTAGCAGCATCATTGAATCTAATAGTAATTTGTTGTTCATCGTTAGCTATAACAGTAGCCAAATAATGGACAGTCCAAAAACACCAAATTTTACCATTATCGTTAGAAACACAATGTTGAAAGCCAAGAAATCTCTTATAACCTTCAATTTTGTCTTTACTAACCATAGGTTCCATAATAGCAACAAACTGACTATTATTCATTTTGACCAGATTTCTCAATCTGTGAATCGTTTTTCTCTTTTTTGATCTAACCCCCCTAATGTTCCATATAATAGCACTAATCATAGAAATATTAGAGGGTAGGTTTATTTTGAACTTCTTTCCTTTTTTTTTTGGATCTTTTCTTGCTTTTGCCCTTTCCTATCTTTATAGGTGAGACTCCAGCTTGTTCAAATCCTGCAACAGTGTTATCAATATGCTCCTGAAATGTTCTGGTAATTCTTGTTCAAAATGTCTTGGTGAGTTCACATCACCAAGTTTATCTTCTGTTTCTTCTCCCCTGTCTTTATTAACACTGCTAGTGTTGTTGATATCATCTCCATTCCCGGTATTTAAATCAACAAATAGCTGAATGCCCTGCTGATTCCTGATGTAAGTGTCAACACTAGAGGTTATGAAGCCAACTTCTTCCAACCCCCGTGAACTACTATCCTGCTTTTCCTCTTCTTGAGAATCAGCGACATATTCTTCAGTTGCACTGTTATTTTGATCAGTACCATCTTCCTTGTCGGTTTCATTAGAATCCTTACCATCTTATTCATTGTTAGTATTACCAACTTGTTGACTGTTCTCATTCTCTTCTGTCGCTTTATTAATTTTTGGGTGCTGTTGTTTGTCCTCAACGCTGGCAGTGATCTTCATATTTTCAGATGTATAATGTTTCCCTTCAGTAACGATTTCTTTCTTGTCTTCCCCATCTCCAACTGATATGTTATTGATTTTTTTACGAGCAGCACTGACCTTAATCTTGGTTCTCTTTTTTGGAGGCTTTTTTTTCTTCTTCCTCTTGATCCTATCCAGCTTTTCTTTCAACACAGACCCAGTCTTGGCCTCAGTATAATTCTTTTGCTCGTTGGCCTCTATAATAGAATGGTCCATTCTTGTGCCAATGGTTTCTTGTGGCTTATCTAGCCCTTGTTTCTCTGCTTCATTTTCCATTTTCTGCAGATTGTTTTCTACAACATTATCATCATCAACACTTTCCTCTACCTGTACTTTATTGTTTTGCCTTATCTTCCCATTTTCTTTATCCTCCAACTCCTCAACTTTCTTTTTTTCAACCCTTCTACATTGCAATATAAAGTGTCCTAAAATTCTGCAATGGTTACAAAATTTTGGAACGTTCTCATATTCGATCTTTTGGTAGAAACCTTTTCGAGGACAATTTTCATCCTCCGTTCCAACAAAAATAGAAGTTAACTTGGTCTTGGTCAAGTTTACCTCCACTCTCACTTTGGCCATGCTTGGTCTGGTACGATTTTCTGTTGCAGCATCCATGGTAAGTGGAGTTCCTATTGGAGCTACTACTTGTTTTACATAATTCCAGGTGTGCAAATGGAAAGGCAATCCAGGTAACAATACCCAAACAGGGACTATCGGAGAGTCCTCATCAGGTTTGAACTCCGGTGTCCATTTTTTCAACCACATTACTTGTTCATCAATTTCAATGGATCTTTTATACCACACAGCCTTAAAATCTTCTTCCATCGAGAAATTAAGAAAAACAGTACGGTAATCATAAACCCCGATAGTAGCTTTACCTTTGACAGTAATTTTCTCCGCAAATCTTGCTCGAAGTTTCTCTATTTGTGGTCTGGTTTTAATAAATTTTCCAACCAGTGTAAATCTGCATTCGTTAGACATCACTCCATAGTAATCTTTCGAGTTGAAGAGAACCACTGCTACTCCGTTGTGATTTGTGAATTTTGCTTTAACGTCGGGGTTCCCAAATCGATTAGGGTTCTGAATAGCAGGGGTCTGGATTGCTTTAGCATAGTTGGAATTGGATGGGGCTTTGTCGGTGGATGTGTTCGCAGTGTTGTTAGCATCTTCGTATCGACGCTCACGCGCCGTTTCCGGCGCCAATCTCGTCCCAATGGGGACGACGCGTATCGTTCAGATGCTAGAAGATAGCCATTTGGTTAGAGAAATCAGATTTGTACGGAGAGAGCATTTTTAGAGAGAGAATTTACAATTATAATTTAATTTTCAATCTCAAAGGAATAATTAAATTAACTATATTTTGAGTTGAGGATGAGACAATAACTTGACACTTGTATAAACTTATAATGCAGAATTCACTATGGTTGAAGTTGTTTGAGAATTTCCTTGACAAATTTTCATACTTATATTTCTAGGAAATCAAGGTTGCGGGATCAATGACTACAAGATTATTCACATTTAAATAATATGTTATGAAATATCAAAAAGGAACAATAAGGAGTTGTCAACCTGAATATTTGATATTTCATTATATGGACCGCATAAGAAAAAGGTTATACTGATTCAGTTGATTGTATATATCTATCAATTATAATAGTAATCCGCGATCAAGTCATTCGACTATGTTACTATCCATTTTTCAGCTTGTACTTTCCTTTCAATTTTTCAATTAGTCATCGATTACCCGTTTTAATGTTGTCTATACCGTTTTAAAAAGTTTGTACTGATTATCACGAGACACACATGCTCAAAAACTAGTGTTTTATATACATGTATGGAAAAATTTACCCATATTATGTTGACTACATTTATATAAAGTCGTTTCGTCGTTAATTCATTATAATGATGTTTATCACCGCATGAATCGCCGACATATTGCCGGTTGATCAATAATTCAGTGCTAGTCATTTATTGTTTGCTCAAAATAATGACAAGCAAAATGGAATCAAGATCCTCTATCCTACATAGTTTCCACCTAATTGGCAACTAAGTGAGTCCGAACCTAAATAACGGAGAAAAAATCTAAATGGATTGAAGTAAGGCCCCCAAAAAACTGTAAGTATTCTATCGGGAGCGCATGAAATGTATCTCTCAAAAACTCACTATTCTAAGATATAATACAGAACAAATAAAGTGACTTTGTTTCATAATTTTCTAAATTTGAGTGAGTCTGGTGATATGAAACAGAGCAAAGCGACTTTGCTCTATAATTTCTTTAAATTGAGTGGTTGTTTGAAAACTTTAATCAATAAATAAATGGGTCAAGTGTTTCCTTTATTCCCTCAAAAATGCATATAGAAGTTGCAAATTCTCTTGAAAAATGGAGATTTGATTTAGCTCGATGTTTCACCAAATTCCTTCATTGAGTAGAAGCGGATGATGTTAGTATATAGTAAGTAAAAAAGCTCAACTATGGTTGATAGTTAAAATTGTGCAGATATACCCTTGGTTAAATTTTAGCTCACATATATCCTTACCGTTCAGTAGTTGGTCTAAGTATGACTTAGTTTAGCTGGAGACTCCATTA
The DNA here is from genome assembly GCF_019175385.1 of Lycium barbarum. NCBI lineage: Eukaryota > Viridiplantae > Streptophyta > Magnoliopsida > Solanales > Solanaceae > Lycium > Lycium barbarum. Next base: position 13,087,633 of record NC_083340.1, read on the forward strand.
ACTTAATTAGTTGATTGATGAGTTAATGTCACACCCTAATCTTACTAGGTTGTGATGGGCACCCGACCCTTACTTAGGGCCGAGCGAACCCGCTGACTCTTACTACACACATAATCACTTTGGTCTCTTAAGTTAAATAAAAATGAAACACATTCTAAGGGCCTACAGAATCATTCCTTTCATCGTTCTCAAGGCAAGTGAAATTTTGCTATCATATGGAATCTGTAACATAATGCACAATAGTACATCAGCTTACAGAGCCGCTTACAAGACTGACAACCCACATACGTGACTCTGTTTGCAAAGTCTCTAACATCAATCAGAAATCATAACATATATATACTCTGACTCAACAACACTCCGGAAGGAAATGGAGCTCGCCAATCCCGCTGGAACATCTTCTAGCAATGTCTTCTACTCATCTGGGTGTACCTGCGTGGCATGAAACACAGCCCCCGAAGAAAGGGGGTCATTACGGAATATGTACTGAGCATGTAAGGCATGAAATACAGTAAAGAGGATCATAACAAAACAGAGATTTACCAGAAACAAATATGACCTTTAAAAGCATTAATGCACTTGCCCTTTTGAAATGAAAATCATACGTACATTATCATATACCGTACCCGGCCCATTATGGGACTCGGTGGATAAAATCATGTCATCACATCACCATATCATCATGCATGCATATATATAAATATATATACCGTACCCGGCCCTCTAGTGAGGGACTCGGTGAATAAAATCATGCCATCACATTACCATATCATCATGCATGCATATGTATAAATAAATATATATATATATACCATACCCGGCCCTCTAGTGAGGGACTCGGTGAATAAAGTCATACCGTACCCGGCCCATCATGGGACTCGGTGCCATAATCATGTCATCATGTACATATACCGTACCCGGCCCATCATGGGACTCGGTGCCAAAATCATATCATCATATACATATACCGTACCCGGCCCTCTAATGAGGGACTCGGTGAACAATGCAGTGGAATACGCACGATAACATATCCTGACCCGGGACTCAGTGAAAGATACATTGAGACATGCACGAGCAGAGTAGTGAGAAACTGTATGCACATAAATCAATTTTCAAGACTCGATAGATAGGTACGCTAACCGACACTTGAAAGATCACAAACACGTTTCGGGTCAATCCGAGTTAGTATAAGAAAGTTATGGACATTTTAGTACAGAAACCTCTACGAACGTTTTAAAGCAATCCGAGACCGTCTACGAAAGTTAGGAACATTAATTCTTACATAACTCTTTTAAAAACATATCAAAAGTGCATAAGAATCATAAACAAGCTCGGAATCAAAGAATAGAGTTACCCCAAGATACGTATCATACCTTACTTGGCTCTAGGACATGCCAAAAGAAAGAAAGGGTAAGCCTCACATACCTGTTCCACGTCCTATTAGCTACGCTTATTTGTCCAAGCTTGCTAGTCTACATTCAAGAGAATTTACACAATCATTAGACTCATCGTCATACGGTTGTCTTAGTCCTTCAAATAAATTCATTTATAATTTGCCGAAATTTCGGCAGCATTTCCCCTGTAAATTCAACCAACCCCGAGAATCCAACTCGGCCAAATTATCAACAACAATACCAACAACCACATTAACAGCTTCAACAATCAATTCAAATGCATTCTAACGTTAGTAACTCCTTTTACATAATTCGACGACATTTCACTTACATTCAATTCAATCACACACAATCAAGCTAACATCAATGCTCACACGTTCAAATACTTGCCCAAGACCTTATAAACAAAACTCAAGAACACTTCAAACAATCCGCGCAATGATCAAAACGGCCCAACCAATTTGCAACACCAACAGAAACTTTTCAACTCCATAAGAACAACAACGACACATTATTTTCTTCCAAATTCATAAACTACTCCAATAATCCACACATTAGCAAATTCATTCATACAAATATAAGAAACCATACTAATGTCTCATTAACTTCTCCAACAACCCACAAACAATTACAACTTCTTTTCAAGCCATCAAACCTTCCTTTTCATTATGGAATCCACAACAACAACAATCAAACTACTAAATAAAATCAATTCATCTTATCTTACCAACACACCTTTATTCGGCCACAGCCTTCACATCCATATTTCATGAATTTCATCCATTTCTACATACCACAACACTCACAAATCATCCACAACACATGAAAGAGAAGATTAAACCTTACCTTCTTCCACTTGTCTTCTTACTTGGCTAGGGTTGTATATTGCACAAATGAATGATTTGATTATTCCAACAACCACTCCATGTTAATAAGGGCCCTCCACTTGGTTGAATTACTAGAAGAAAATATTTTTTTGATCAATTTCTCATGGGGCCAATTTTTCTTAGCCATGACCGAATACCACCATGTCCCTCTCTTGAAGTTTCTTGAAATTTTTAAGAAGAATGAGTCTTGCTATGTAAGCCCCCACCTACATATATATATATATATATACATGGCCCATTAAAGGTGTACACATGTCCCACCTCATGGCTTAAGGTAATTGGCCAAGCCATGGGTGGGACCCACACACACGGCCAAAGTGGCCCTTCATGAACTTTCTTGAATACTTGTGAATTTCCCTCTTTGCCCCTAGCCTTCCACAATATTACCATGAACCACCTCGTGAATTTTCCTTTTTACCCTTAGCCTTTCTCAACATTTCCATACTAATAAACAACTTGTGTATTAAAATAATTCCGAAAAATAGTCTTGCCCTTAACTTACCATGACTATCTTGAAATATCCGAATGTACAAAATACGGGATATAACATCCTTCCCCCCTTTAGGACATTCGTCCTCGAATGTCGAATTAGTCTTATAAGGTCTTATAAACACTTCGGGGGAAATATTTCCTTTATAGCTATGGTACACAGCTCATTCATCCGTCAACATAACCCATTTAGGAGTTTAGACTACCTGTAGGTATAGGAAATAAATAGGGACACTTCTTCTTCATCTCATCCTCGGCTTCCTAGGCCATCTCTTCTCCTTTATTGTTTCGTCACAATACCCTAACAAAAGCCATGTCTTTGGTACGCAATCTTCACTTAACGATCCAGTGTGGCTATAGGCTACTCCTTTATCCTCATGTTTGCCTCTTGATACACTTACTGTCAATTCGTTTCTACTTCTTTCAAGTATCCTCCTGATATGCGGATATGTTTTGAACTCTGGCCTCGAGCTAATAAATTTTCCTCCTCGAGAGCTTGAAAATATTGCGATTCCTTTTAAGTCTAATATAATATGTTCTCCCCCCCCCCCCCCCCCTTTTAAGGGCTCCTTATACGCCAACAGTGTTCGAGTACCCTTGTCTACGATAATTACCTACTGCCCTTCACCTTCTTCTTTAGGCCGGGGTTCCGTCATCGTATGGTCTGGTCTGTCTATCTTCTTGCTACTTACGCTCTCATATTTAACTAGAATACTTGTAAAGGTATCCAATTCCGATGCCTTCTTTTCGTCTTTCCATACCTCTGTCTTTTGTGACTAACGGTGTTATGGACTCACTAGTTCATGGAGACGTCGAGATTCACTATGTCCTTTTATGAAGTCTTCAATTATACCTTACTCCTCATCTTCCTTCCAGCTCTGTGCATGACATATCGAAAACTTCTTACCATAAGTTTTTCTTTCATTTTTCTGTCTATATCATCGTTTTGTCAACATTTCCATACCCTTCCATCCACTATTAGTCCTTTCGCCCAATTAGCTCACTTACTCGTAAGTCTTATTAACTATGCGTTTGCACTGCAACTGTGCATCGATGTTGTTTCGAGCGTCCTGCTACTTTTGCTCTTAGCATAGAATTCTTACAGTTTACTCTCTCTGTGTCCTCGTTCGTCGAACCTTTATCTATCTTTATGATGCTACGGCCGGGTGGTCTCCCATGCACGTTCCTTGCACTTCATCACATTTCCTCTAAGATCAAATCTTTCAGACCTCACATGAATTTTCATTTTATGCCATTAATTTTTCTAATCAATCGTGTCGACCCATCCTCCTTGTTCTTTCCTCGATGCATAATCGGATTCCTATCGCTAATTTGTCAAAGTATCCTTCTTACTCCTATGGTTAAAGATTTCCAATTATTTTATTCCCAAACGTTCCCCTCTTCCTTCGACTAACCCGTTAGTATACCTTTCCTACTTTCATCCTTAACGCTTCTTGGGTTTCTTCTTCCTCGAGTACTTTTCTTCTCTTGTTATTGCGGTGTCATCTCCGAAGTTTGTGAAATATTCCTTAAAACGCGCAAATCCGTCTTCTTTCTTAAGTTACCCTTTTGGAAAGCTCCTCCATGTCCGAGGCATCCGTGTTAATCTTACCCTACGCCTATCTCTTTATATTCCTCTCACAGGCTGGGAATCTCTTAACATCGTCGCAAAGCCTAAACATTCTTTCCCTTACCTCACATCCCTTGTCATAGTCACTATTCTTTTAGCCCCACTTATTAAAATCGGTTCTCGAGCCCCACACATTCCTCTTTTGCTCCATATTACCGCACTTTATCCTTTTCACGTACCTATCTTTGAATCTTTTACCCAAGTAGTCTCGTGCCTTGCCTGTAGTTTCTCTCGGAGGCTTCACTCCCTGAGGTTTCTTACCTTTCACCCTTTTTCCGGCACTTTGATCTCCTTATCTTCCATTTACTCACTTTCTTTCTTTTTCAAGTATCTTTGTATTAGAACTTTCCAATCTTAACCTGTAGTGGAAACAGCATCAGCTTACCTTGTAACACTTGTACCATTTATTTTTGCTGTCACTTGAACTTCGGTACCCTCACTCGATTGATGCCTCCCATGTACTACCACGCCGACCGCTGGGATACACATGCCCATCGATACAGTCATAAATAGGATACCATCTGCATATATATATATAATTACTACCATCTCGCCCACAAAATACTTCCAACGCTATTCAAGCTTATCCTAATTCCAAAACTGTGATGCACTCTCTGTCTTTTCACCAGTCTAGTCTGCCTCGTCCTACGCGACCTCTTATGGTCTCCAACCATCCCGTATACTCTAATTTCTCTTAGGCTACTCTAGCTTCTCATTTGCCTCTTATGTCTAAATCTATAGGACTTTCAGTAAACTTCCCAGGGGGGTCACCCATCCTAATATTTCTCTCACCTTAGCACGCTTAACCTCGAAACTCGGAAGGAATTTGGTGTGTTAACGCTGATATAATCGCATCCACCTCATCGCATGACCTTCATTACATGATCTGGAGCAAGTCGAAGTCTTACAGATTCCGAGACATTTTCGTAACACGTCCTTCCCTTTACAATTACTATTTTAGCCTTTTCAATTCCCACTATTCACCTTTCACCTATGTGTATGGCTACCTCTCATCTTGGATTTCCAGATTCCTGATGGTAGGGAACACACTTTCGTCGCCATTACTTATAAATACTCGATTATCCACCTCTTTGGACTTCCGCTTGCCACTCTTATATAATAATCTACAGCAGAACTCATTGGTCGACTTTCCTTGAATCGCCCATTAGCCCTTGCTCCTACTAAACCTCGAATGTAACCCATTTTAATCCTTCGGACTGCTAATCGTCTTTCTCACAATTATTCTTCATGCTATGCCAAATCCATAAATCCTCTAAAACAACGCATCCCACTTATTGTCTATTTACAATATTTCCTTCCCACGCTTCCTTCTGTTAGGCGTACCTAATTGAACGACCTGATTTTGAAAGATTTCTGGCAGAGTCTTCTCTTACCATTCTAACTATTCAGAATCTGTACGCAGCAAATACCAACAATGCCTCACAGGGCATACAGTTATACGACGCATTCCCGCCATCCAGAGCTTCCAATTTCAGGTAAAAATATCAAAACTTACCTTTGTAACTTCCCATATCATCACTCACCTTCTTCCGTCGATACTGTGCTTCTGCTAAGATCAAGAGTTAGTACAAGGAATCTCATTTCCTATGACTTGGCTCTATCGCACGATCTAAGACAGAAAGAAGGTCAACAATCCCTAGATGCCCTGCAGCCTCCTGTTTATAAATGTGGCCGGCTTCATACCCATAAACAGGACTCTACTGGACACAACTTTGCAGACAACCCTTAGGACGACCTACTCTGATACCACTTGGTCACACCCTAATCTTACTAGGGTGTGATGGGCACCCGACCCTTACTTAGGGCCGAGCGAACCCGCTGACTCTTATTACACACATAATCACTTTGGACTCTTAAGTCAAATAAAAATGAAACACATTCTAAGGGCCTACAGAATCATTCCTTTCATCGTTCTCAAGGCAAGTGAAATTTTGTTATCATATGGAATCTGTAACATAATGCATAATAGTACATCGGCTTACAGAGCCGCTTACAAGACTGACAACCCACATACGTGACGCTGTTTGCAAAGTCTCTAACATCAATCCGAAATCATAACATATATACTCTGACTCGGCAACACTCCGAAAGGAAATGGAGCTCGCCAATCCCGCTGGAACATCTTCTAGCAATGTCTTCTACTTAACTGGGTGTACCTGCGTGGCATGAAACGCAGCCCCCGAAGAAAGGGGGTCAGTACGGAATATGTACTGAGCATGTAAGGCATGAAATACAGTAAAGAGGATCATAAGAAAACAGAGATTTACCAGAAACAAATATGACCTTTAAAAGCATCAATGCACTTGCCCTTTTGAAATGAAAATCATACGTACATTATCATATACCGTACCCGGCCCATTATGGGACTCGGTGGATAAAATCATGTCATCACATCACCATATCATCATGCATGCATATATATAAATATATATACCATACCCGGCCCTCTAGTGAGGGACTCGGTGAATAAAATCATGCCATCACATTACCATATCATCATGCATGCATATGTATAAATATATATATATATATATACCATACCCGGCCCTCTAGTGAGGGACTCGGTGAATAAAGTCATACCGTACCCGGCCCATCATGGGACTCGGTGCCATAATCATGTCATCATGTACATATACCGTACCCGGCCCATCATGGGACTCGGTGCCAAAATCATATCATCATATACATATACCGTACCCGGCCCTCTAATGAGGGACTCGGTGAACAATGCAGTGGAATACGCACGATAACATATCCTGGCCCGGGACTTAGTGAAAGATACATTGAGGCATGCACGAGCAGAGTAGTGAGAAACTGTATGCACATAAATCAATTTTCAAGACTCGATAGATAGGTACGCTAACCGACACTTGAAAGATCACAAACACGTTTCGGGTCAATCCGAGTTAGTATAAGAAAGTTATGGACATTTTAGTACAGAAACCTCTACGAACGTTTTAAAGCAATCCGAGACCGTCTACGAAAGTTAGGAACATTAATTCTTACAGAACTCTTTTAAAAACATATCAAAAGTGCATTTGAATCATAAACAAGCTCGGAATCAACGAATAGAGTTACCCCAAGATACGTATCATATCTTACTTGGCTCTAGGACATGCCAAAAGAAAGAAAGGGTAAGCCTCACATACCTGTTCCACGTCCTATTAGCTACGCTTATTTGTCCAAGCTTGCTAGTCTACATTCAAGAGAATTTACACAATCATTAGACTCATCGTCATACGGTTGTCTTAGTCCTTCAAATAAATTCATTTATAATTTGCCGAAATTTCGGCAGCATTTCCCCTGTAAATTCAACCAACCCCGAGAATCCAACTCGGCCAAATTATCAACAACAATACCAACAACCACATTAACAGCTTCAACAATCAATTCAAATGCATTCTAACGTTAGTAACTCCTTTTACATAATTCGACGACATTTCACTTACATTCAATTCAATCACATACAATCAAGCTAACATCAATGCTCACACGTTCAAATACTTGCCCAAGACCTTACAAAAAAAAACTCAAGAACACTTCAAACAATCCGCGCAATGATCAAAATGGCCCAACCAATTTGCAACACCACCCGAAACTTTCCAACTCCATAAGAACAACAACGACACATTCTTTTCTTCCAAATTCATAAACTACTCCAACAATCCACACATTAGCAAATTCATTCATACAAATATAAGAAACCATACTAATTTCACATTAACTTCTGCAACAACCCACAAACAATTACAACTTCTTTTCAAGCCATCAAACCTTCCTTTTCATTATGGAGTCCACAACAATAACAATCAAACTACTAAATAAAATCAATTCATCTTATCTTACCAACACACCTTTATTCGGCCACAATCTTCACATCCATATTTCATGAATTTCATCCATTTCTACATACTACAACACTCACAAATCATCCACAACACATGAAAGAGAATATTAAACCTTACCTTCTTCCACTTGTCTTCTTACTTGGCTAGGGTTGTATATTGCACAAATGAATGATTTGATTATTCCAACAACCACTCCATGTTAATAAGGGCCCTCCACTTGGTTGAATTACTAGAAGAAAATGTTTTTTTGATCAATTTCTCATGGGGTAAATTTTTCTTAGCCATGGCCGAATACCACCATGTCCCTCTCTTGAAGTTTCTTGAAATTTTTAAGAAGAAGAATGAGTCTTGCTATGTAAGCCCTCACCTACATATATATGTATATACATGCCCCACCTCATGGCCTAAAGTAATTGGCCAAGCCATGGGTGGGACCCACACACACGGCCAAATTGGCCCTTCATGAACTTTCTTGAATACTTGTGAATTTCTCTTTTTACCCTTAGCCTTTCTCAACATTTCCATACTAATAAACAACTTGTGTATTAAAATAATTCCGGAAAATAGTCTTGCCCTTAACTTACCACGACTATCTTGAAATATCCGAATGTACAAAATATGGGATATAACAGTTAAGAAGTGCCAAATATGCCCTTAAAGTATGTGAAATTAAGCAAATATGCCCTTTTTTAATAATACCTATGAGTGATATTCAACCAGGTCTGATTTCCCCATATTTAACCAAATTAAAAAATTAGTTCTTTGGTTGACAACCCTCTTCCAACTATGCTAATTTTTTATAACAGTGTTTCTCCAAAACAAAATGACTTTGCTCCATAATTTCTTAACTTGAGTTACTTCATAAATACAAAACAAAGCAAAATGACTTTACTCCATGATTTTCTTCAGTGGCGAATTTAGGGCCTTTTTTTGGAGCACGTGAACACATGGTCTGGCCAAAAATTAGGTATTTTATGTATATATTTTCTAAAATTAGTATAATACTACCTACGGGAACATATACTACAAAAGACTAAATGGTGCAGTTGATTGAAAATTGAGTGGTGAACCCATGCTCCAGAAATCCTAGATTCGCCTCTGATTTTCTTAACTTGAGAACCATTTGAGAAATTTGATTAATCTTCATTCTCCAATAGAGAACAACTCAAAAGTATAAAAATAAGCATCATTGAAAGCATAAAGCAGTCATTACAAACATAAGAAACAGGAAAGCTTATTAAGATCAAAAGTTGTGAGTAATATTATTTTGGAGGAATAAAGAGCAAGGATACCAACATAAAACATAGAAATTAAAGCTAAAGCATAAGAATAGGAACAAATTCAAATTCCACAATAAGCCTTGAGAAGATCTCTAGCTCCGTAACCAATTCCGGATATAACATGTTTATAGTATCCAGCGACGTCATAGGGCTTGAAAAGCATCGGGTGTTCCTGATCCACTAGTTCTTTTGGGGCCTCTACGATGTAACCTGGTTTTGGCGAAGCAAATAACATAATGGAGGACCTATCAATGTCGCACGCCATTTTTACTCTGTGGAAAGAAGGTGATAGTTGACCATTTGTCCATGCCTGTAACAATTTACACAAAATACTTCCTTTTTCAGCTTGTTTTGATAATATAATAAGTAATCTCAATCATGTCATGTATTTATTGGCTTCGTATAAATTTGAAATACAGGTAAGTTTTTACCGGGAATCACTTGCCATCAATGAATCCGCAACTAAAACGACAAAGGAATTAGGGGAAACATTGGTCTCAATCCAGTCTCCATTTTTCATCTGAACTTGCAATCCAGCTTGATCTTGTTTCACTATGGTCAAGAATCCAGTGTCTGTGTGGCCAATCATTCTTGGTTTACTCACATTTTCACCTTGTGAAACTTCCTTCTTGTAATTTATAAGCAGCAAACAAAAAGAGTTTTGAGCCAAGAATTCATCAATGTAATTTTTTATCCCTAGACTCTCCAAAATCATCCTTTTCAGCATTTCATTCAATTCCATAAGTGACTTTGAGTAGGTATTTACCACATTACTGACAAATTAATTTACTTATATGATTAAATTAAACATATAAAACTTGTAGAAATAGTAATATAAGGTGATTGTATTTAAATTAAAAGACGTGATGGAATAACAATCCTGGGATTACTATTTCTGAGGTAAAACAACAAAATGACAAAAATGCCATCCTCAAATACTCTTCTCCCAGGTAAAGGTTGGGCGAAAGACTAGGCGAGCTTACTGCTTATAACTGCCATGGTTTAAGCTTTAGGCTCCATAGCCGGAACTCTATTTAGGTATTAGGGACGGAAGGACGCCACTCAACACATATGGTGAGGTTCAATGCCTAACAAAAACGGCCAAAAGAAAAAGGAAAAAAGAAGGATATGCGGATGAGGAGACGAGAGAAAGAACGCATGCATTGAGATTAATTCTGCTGTCAGAGGTTCGAGGATCTATGAAAAGACATTTAAGGTTAAGGTTACGAAGTAAGAGAAGTCCATTGTTGAGAGAAGTGGTGATCTCGTCTTTGCTTGCGGGGAGAGAGGAAGCTTTCAGACCAAATTCAAGTCCTTTAAAAACATCCTCCCGTACAACACATCTATCGTGAGGCGAATGTGGTAGCATGCACTCTAGCTAGTCACTGGAGTACCTGGGCCTCGTGTGAATTTGTTGGAAATGAAGATGCTTTTTTCGAATTCTCCTCCTTTGTTTGCTTATTTTCTTTTCTGCAAAGACTTTCTTAGGACTGAATCATCACGATTAGTTCCTTTAGAACCCCTTAAATTTCCTTCTTTAATTTGAAGTTACTTTTATTAGTGGAAAAAATTCTTTAAGAAAATTAAGTTTAAAATTGAAAAATTAAAGTTCCTATATCTGATGTAAAATCAAATAAATATTTTATATGATGTTTTATACATCCAATTATTAATCCAATGAACCAAATATCAACTAATAAAAGTATATCCACAAAATAAATACTGATAATTCAAGTATAACTTATTCACTGATCAAACGGACCCCTAACTCCTCTAGAAACACAAGTTTTTCCCACTGAAATTTAGTCGGAAATTTGTGCTATAAAATATGATTTTTCCATCTCATTTCCACTGAACAACTCATTGGAAAAACGCATTGTGGGAAACATGTTCCTATTGAAACACTAAGAAACTTCCTAATTTTTTCGTGTGAAAACACTATGGTTTAGGTTTTACCCACCCACATTTAGTGGGAAATAGCCACTGAACATTTTTCAGTGGGAAATCAGTGGAAAAATAGAGATTTAATAGTAGTATAATTACTCTTACTCTTGCTTGAATCAATAATCTAATGCAAAGGAATGATCACAAAAGGTATGTTGGGCCTCATAATAAAAATGACAGAGCAGCCTAGTTAGTTGCAAGCCCAAGTTAATTACCCGGAATATTTAATTTCTTTTCTCTTTATTTAATTAGCTGTACTCATCTGTATTATAAGATTCTTAGAGGACTTATGTATATAACAACTGTGTACAGCTGTCTAAAAGGCAACTGAATCATTTTTCATTTTGCAGAGAAGCTTTAGATACTTCCAGAATTTCTCTCTCTAAAATTCTTAGCTTCTCTTCATTTCTTCTTCATTTTTCTTTCCGCATTCGCCATTTTAGTATGTTAATATGGTATCAGAGCAGAGATTCTGCTTCAGTATATGATTTCCAATTGAGCGATGTTACCCTCGTACAGTTTCATTGATATTTTTTTTTGAAATTTTGTTCTTCGCCGGAGCTCCGGTAACTTCATCGGTGATTTACGCGATTTGGTCAATTTGAAGCTTATTGTGGTGTTTGTTGACACAGACACACATCAATTTTGGTTGGATTTTGAATTTTGACAGAGTTAGGGTTTGTTTTCAAGTTTTCAGCAAAAAATTAGGGTTTTTTTTATTTGGAGTCTTCACAATCGAGATATTTGACATTGTGATCTGTGCACAGCTCTGTTTCTACAACAAAATTGGTAACTTCGCCTGAACATTAGGGTTTCCAGGCTAGAATCTTTGCATTTGAGACTTGTGACATCACGCTCTGTCCAAGCTTAGTTTTTGCAACAATTTTGGTGCATTCGTTCCTTGAATCTTTTCTATTGATTGTCTATTAAAGTAGCTTTGGTTTGTATAAGTATGGGAACTAATGCACCAGCTAATGGTTCCACTACTGCTACTTACGTTCCTGACTCTTCGAGTCCATTGTACCTTGCAATGTCTGATGTGCCTGGGATATCTCTTGTTCCTGTTCCTTTCTCTGGAACTGGGTTTGGGGGTTGGAGAAGAAATATGGTCGTTTCTCTATTCGCTAGGAACAAAATTGCTTTAGTAGATGGGAGTTTTACTAAACCTTTAGATGATTCACCCCAGCTTAGGCAATGGAGTAGGGTTAATCATCTGGTGATGTCATGGATAACTCATTCCCTTACCCTTGAGATAGCTGAGAGTGTGCAGTACTCTGAAACATCACAGAGCATTTGGTCTCAGTTGAATAAGAGATATGGGACTGTGAATGAAACTAGAATATTTGAGCTTAAAAAGGAGATAGCTTCCACTAGTCAGGGGTGTTTGGATATTGCCTTCTATTTCAATAAGCTCGAGAAACTTTGGGATAAATTGAGCTTCATGCACACTAAGAATGCAAATAGGTGCATCTGTACTGCTAAAGAAGCACTTATCCAAGAGGAAGAAGAAAATAGGCTCTACCAATTCCTCATGGGGACTTAATGAGACTTAAATGAGGATCAAGGGTAACTTACTGATGATGGATCCCCTTCCCTCTTTGGACTCAGCCTATAGTATACTCTTACAAGATGAGAAACAGAGACAAGTTACTCCTAGCTGTCAGTTTAGTACTGAGTCTGCCTCCTTCACTGCACAAACTGCTTCTCCCAATAGGCAATTTACTCAAAGAATTAGCTTTACTCCCAATAATCAGTTTCCCAAGTCCAATTTGGTGTGTAAGTATTGTAAGAAGGCTGGGCACCTCATTGATAAGTGTTACAAGCTTCATGGGTTTCCCCCTCATTTTAAGTTCAACAAAGGCAACAAAACCATTGCAATTGTTGAGGTTCAAAGTGGAGGCACTTCTAATCATGCTAGCTCCTCAGAGCAAGTTCCTACTCTCACCAAGGAGCAGTACAATCTGTTGATGCTCATGTTGCAGCAGACTCACATTTCAGATTCTCGGCTATCAGCATTTGCAAATTTGAAATGTGAGTCTTTAGCTGATATCAGCATTTGCAAATTTTACTGGTATTATATCTTTAGCTGATAAAATAAATAGTGTTTCTAGTGCTTGCATGCTAGGTAATGTTCCTGATTGCATTTGGATCATAGATTCTGGGGCCACCCACCACATGACCTATAACATAGACTTTCTTTTTGACATTAAACCCTTAGTCATCCCCTATCTAGTAAATTTACCAAATGGGTACAAAGTTAAAGTGACATGCGCTGGCTCTTTACAATTTCTCTCTTTCACCTTACACAATGTTCTGTGTCTACCATCTTTTCACTACAACCTCATTTCTGTCCACAAATTTGTTACTCAATTGGATTGCATTGTCCTGTTCACTAAATTTTCCTGTCTTCTACAGGCCCCTTCAATGAAGAGGCCACTGGAAGTTGGCAAATTGGATGATGGACTCTACAAGCTCCAACAATCAGCAATCTGCTTTGCATAGCTGTGCTTCTGGTTCTTTTGATATTCCTGTTTCTGTTAATTCTGTTCATGTTTCTGTTAATTCTAATTGTTGTTCTTCTGTTACTACTTCTCCATTGCCTGATGTCATCCTTATTCCCTGTATAAATCATTCCACTTCAAATAAAATGGAGATTTTATGGCACAATCGTTTAGGACATATACCCTTTGCTAGAATGAAGGATATTTCTTCCATTCTCTGTAAATTTTCTTCTCAACAATCTTTGTAGCCCAGACTATCTTTTCCTACTAGTTCTATCAAAACTGCTTCCCTTTTTCAACTGATTCATGTTGATTCTTGGGGACCTTATAGTACCTCTATATATGGTAGTTCCAAGTACTTTATTACCATTGTTGATTATTACACTAGATCTACTTGGACCCACCTTATGGGGTCTAAAAGCAATGCATTTCTCTTGTTAAAAGCTTTCTTTGCCATGGTCAAAACACAATTTGATGCTTCAGTCAAGTCAGTTAGGAGTGACAATGCTCTAGAATTAGGTTCAAGCTCTTTCAATAGCCAATTTTTTCATGATCATTGAATTATGCACCAAACATCCTGTCCACATACACCCCAACAAAATGGGGTGGTGGAGAGGAAGCATAGATATTTTCTGAAAACCTCTAGGGCATTACTCTTTCAATCTAGATTACCACTCATGTTTTGGGGTGATTGTCTGCTTACTACTACCTACCTTATTAACAGATTTCCATCCACCTTACTTCACAACAAATCCCCCTATGAACTTGTATATGGTCATGCTCCGTTTTTTTCTCATCTCCGAACTTTTGGGAGCCTCTGTTTTGCTACTGTCCCTAAGGTCTATAGGAAAAAGTTTCAGCCTAGAGCTGACCCTTGTGTATTCATTAGTTACCCCCTAGGAAAGAAGGGCTATCAATTGTATAATTTGACCACCAACACTACTCTTATATCTAGGGATGTAGTCTTTCATAAATCCATCTTTCCTTTTGCTCAGCCTTTAACCTCTTTTATTAGTGCATCTACTCTTCTTCTTTCTTCCCAGTAACCTGAACCTGATCCACCTTCCACTACTTCTCCTCTTTTAGTGTCTGATCTTCCTGATTTAGCTATACCACCTACACATGACCCTGTCCCTCCAGTTGTTCCCTCAGTTGAACCTAGAAGATCCTCTAGGGATCATCACCTTCCCTCTCACCTTCAACCTTACATCTGTACCATTTCTCCATTCCTATGTGGCTCTAGTTCCTTTTTTCTCTTGCTTTCAGTCATTAGATGGACCTACTGCATTTGAACCTGTCTTATCAGTAGGCTGCCTCAATTCCTGCATGGTAAGAGGCTATGCATAAGGAATTTGAGGCTCTTGAGGCCAACAATACATGGTCTGTTGGTTCCTTGCCACCTGGCAAGAAGCCTATATGCTACAAATGGGTTTATAAGGTCAAATATAAAGGTGATGAGTCTGTAGAAAGATACAAAACTTGGTTAGTTTGTAGGGGGACACTCAAGTAGAAGGTGTAGATTTCAATGAGACCTTTTATCCTGTCATCAAGTTTTCCACCATTAAATGTCTCATCTCTATTGCAGTTAAGAAAAAATGGCCTTTATTTTAATTGGGTGTGAATAATGCCTTTCTCCATGGTGATTTGGAGGTAGAGGTCTTCATGAAGTTACCACCTGGTCTTACTGTCTTTTCTCCTACTGGTTCACCTTTTTTTTTGCTACTTCAAAAGTCCCTTTATGGGCTAATACAAGCTTCAAGGAAATAGTATGCAAAGCTTTCTCAAGCTCTATGCTCAAGGGGTTACATCCACTCTATGAATGACTATTCACTGTTCATCAAGCAGTCCCGTTCCTCCATTGTTCTATTGGCAGTGTATGTTGGTGACATTATTTTGACTGGTGATGATTTGGATGAGATTACTAGTCTCAAACAGTTTCTGGACCTTCAATTCAAGATCAAAGATCTGGGTGTTCTTCATTACTTCTTAGGCACTGAGGTGGCTTATTCAGAGTCTGGTCTTGTCCTACTTCAAAAGAAAATTCATTCATGATCTTCTCTTAGAGTTCTATTGTGATTCTGTTAGCCCTGTGACCTGTCCTTTGGATTTGAATATGAAGTTAAAGGTTGTTGATGGTGATCTGTTATCTTCTCCTGAATCATACAGAAGCCTAGTTGGGAAATTAAATTTCTTGACCCACACCAGGCCTGATTTGTGTTTTGCTGTCCAGCACTTGAGTCAATTTTTGAAATCTCCCAGAACTCCTCACATGACTGCTGCCCTGCACATACTATGTTATCTTAAGGGTTCTTCTGATGTTGGTATTCATTTTAGCCACTCTCCTGATCTGTCCCTTTCTGCCTATTGTGACAGTGACTGGGCCGCTGTCCAGATACTCGTAGGTCTGTTTCTGGGTTCTGTGTATTCCTTGGTGACTCTCTAGTTGGATGGAAGGTAAAGAAGCAACCTGTGGTGTCTTTTTCCTCAGCTAAGGCTGAATATAGAGCCATTAGTAAGGTGGTGGCTGAGTTGACTTGGACTGTTCGTTTGTTGGCTGATTTTGGTGTTTTTGTTTCTGGGACTGTCCTAGTTTATTGTGAAAATCAAGCGGCTATTCATATTGCTCATAATCCAGTATTTCATGAGCACACTAAGTATATCGAGGTGGATTGTCATTTCATTACAAAGCTTCAGGATGGCCTTATTTCACTTCACCATGTTTCTACCACTGCTCAACTGGCAGATATATTCACCAAGCCCTTGACTGGGGTCCTCCATCATTCCATTTTGCCCAAGTTGGGTGTATTATTACCCTCCAACTTGAGGGGGGGGGGGGGGGGAGGGGTGTTGGGCCTCATAATAAAAATGACAGAGCAGCCCAGTTAGTTGCAAGCCCAAGTTAATGACCAGGAATATTTTCTTTTCTCTTTATTTAATTAGCTGTACTCATCTGTATTATAAGATTCTTAGGGGACTTATGTATATAACAACTGTGTACAGTTGTCTAAAAGGCAACTGAATCATTTTTCATTTTGCAGAGAAGCTTTAGATACTTCCAGAATTTCTCTCTCTAAAATTCTTAGCTTCTCTTCATTTCTTCTTCGTTTTTCTTTCCGCATTCGCCATTTTAGTATGTTAATAAGATAAGCAAGCATAATACCTATTATGAGGATTTCCATCAGGCCAAAAGGTATTGAAAAGGTCTCAACACTTTCAGGGAGGAGTAAATCGGCAGTGCGCCTAATGTCATTGAATGGTGTGTGTGGAAGTAGGTCTTGGTACCGAGCAAAGGGTTTATCTAGATATTCTCTCAGTTTGGACTCCAATGGGAATATTTCTTTTAAAGTATCAAGCATGGCTTCTCCAATTTCCTTTGGGATCTTATCATATATTGCTTCAAAGCAACCATACTCTTTCAAGGCCTGGAAGACTTGAGCTTTTGTTGAGTCTCATTGTGCAGTACCTGGTTTCAAGTCTGGCTTGCAAAAATCTATGGTGGGAATCTTGGAGACCATGGATGAATTTACTAATATAGTGGATTTGAATACACTAAGCTGCCTTCAGATATATCAAATGGACATATTCTTTACTCTTCCTTTCCAAATATATATATACTGGTTGTTGACACCCAATTTTGTCCCTCTTTTATTTAATTTACTCGGGCTTCTAAATTTACTGACGAGCTAAATACTTTATTTTTTACAATATTTTATTGCCACTACTACTAATATCATTACTTTTATTTTCAACATTACAAGTATTACTTTACTACAAATTTTAGATGATTCGTCATCATTTCATTTTTTTCGGGTTTGGACTCGTTAAATTAATTACAAGACAACACTTTGCAAAATATTTTTTTATATATTAATTATTTATTGTCTTTACATAATATATATTATACCATTTATTAAATTAGAAGCCCAAAAATAATTAAATAGCGGAGGAAGGATCAACAATTTTCAGCCAAATTAATGACCCGAAATGCAAATACAATATTATGTCCCTATCCAAATAAACAACCCACATTTTAATACCCAACCCACATTATATCAGCCCATTTCGAATAAAAATCAGCTCACTAACGACCAGCCCAATTCCCTTACCCGGTCCAGCCCAATTCTATTTTTACCCGACCCGGTCCGGCCCACTACAATTAAAACCCCTAAAACTCTCCTCCTCTTTCATTTCCCTCCCCTTCTCTCTTTCTCCTTCTTCTAGCCGCTCCCACCTCCCACCATTTCCACTCCATCCACTTCTCCTTGTCCCCCCACGCCTCATGCTCCTTCCACTTCTCTTTGTCTCCCACTCCTATTGCTCATACGCTCCTCTCTCCCCTCATATTTTCCTATAAAAAGGGGAATTCCATTTGTTTCTAGGGAGGAGTTTTGAAAATTCCAAACCTTATTTCTGTTTGCTCTTTTATTTTTCGAAGTCAAGCATATAAAAATTTCGAGGGATTTTTTTCAGATTTCTTTTGAGAAAGTTGATTCAGTTTTGAGGGACACAACTATCTTCCACACTTGATTTTTCCTTTTCCGGTGAACTTTAGCCGCGACCAACAATTACTCTATTTTCATTTTTTCGTTTTGAAACTTTAGTTACTTTAATCGGGTTCGGGTTCGGGTTCGTTCGAGTTCGAGCATAGATTCGAGACCCCGACGACCTCCGTTCACTGCACCCACAACAGGTCGGTGAATTTTAAGCTTTAACCTTTTCTCTGTTTTTTTTACTTTCACGGATGAATCTGCCTATTTGAAATAAAAACATGAATTTGAGTCTCTAGTGTAAAATCATGCCTTCGGAATATGTTAATGTCGTATATGGGATGCTTGTGTTGATATTCGGACATCTGTTATGTTGATGTATTGTGAAAGTAGATATCAAGCATTCCTCTTGTCGATACCTGTGTCGTATGGATTAAATTCATTTTTAGAAATCAATGTTAAGTCGCTGTTGTTTTCTGCCTGTATAAACTTCAGAGCTCTGTTGCTATCTTGATGGTTTCCAATTAATTTTTAGCTTTGTTTTCTGCTTGTTTAAAGTGCGACATGGTTTGGTCGATTTGATTTTGTAAGAGTTTCGGTATGCGAATTGAGAAGCATGAATCGTTTACAACTTTTGTATTTTCTTTTATCTGTTCAAATGATTTAGTGAAGATTGCTAAATTATACAGTTTGGCTTTCAAATGCATAAGTGTTTAGTTTTAACTTAAAACTCGACTGTCGTATAAGCTATTTGGGTTAACATCTGTCCAGTCCATAGTTTGCTAACCTGCACCAATGCTCTATTAAGTCCTGTAAGGCTGTTTAAAGTCCTTTGTTGACAAAATTGTTGGTTGTATACTATATGATCATTTCCGTTAAATTGGTACCTGATCAGGCTCATTTAACTAAGTTTGTTTTAAGCATTGAATTTGTAGTTTATTGGACATGTTCAGCATATAAATTGGTTGGCTGGTTCGGCCTTAATATATGTTAGCACATAAGTTAGTTCTATCTTGGTTTATTTATCTGTGCTAGCATTAGTATGCAGTAGTTGAATCTAGTTGTCCAATATGTATATCCTCGTATTGATTCGCATGTTCATTTTTGGTTGTTTGATCAAACACTTAAAACACTCTATGCCTAAAATTACTGTTGGTACTGCTAGTATGAAATTAGACATGATCCTTTTGCCTTAGGTTATAATTGCCTTGAAGGAAACTTATTTGATATGGTTTTCATGCATTATATTGTTGTCCCGTGTTTGTATAAAATCAGTTAAATGCTCTCTCCTTCCTGCACATGTGGCTGTTGCATTTAGCTAGGAATTCTGAAAATATGCACGATCTCCTGCACTGTTGAGAATGCAAAATATTTATGTGAACCTCATTCTTTATAACTAATAAGAGTGATTCAAATTTGGAAATAGAGGTGGGAAGAGATGTTGATTAGTTGGTCTCGCTAAATGGGATCCTATTTGTTGGACTACTTCTAATCATATTCCCTTTAACACTTTCTTATAAAAAAAAAAAAAAAACGAACAGGAGTAAAAACTAGTGAATAGGGTGTGTGTATGTTGCCAGGAGTAGTGATAGCAATAGCAATGGTAGGCTGTTGCATTTTGCTTTATTTGTTTTCCTTCTCTTCTGAGTCATGAGTATAAAAGGCAAAGACAAGTGTTTGGTGTTTATGAGGTGGCTCTGTTATGTCACTATGATATGATATTGGGAGAATATCGTGTTAGCCTCTATCCCAACAGCCATTAACGACTTCATTTCAATATTGCAATTGGAAATTTTGAGCTTACAATTGAACAAAATCAGAAATCGTGTGAAGTGTCCGTAAAAAAAATGGTTCTTTGGTTCTACTCTTGTAGTATGATATAAGGAAATCTCTGTAACTATTCCTACCCTTTAATAATCTATCTGTGCTAATTGGATCACTGCACTCTTCTCAACTTAACAATTTGTCACTTGGTTCCACTTACATGTCATATATGATTGACTCCCTCTGCGTGCTACTAGCATATACATCTTGTCCTTATTTCGCACTCTATCTGAAGAATGTTTTGTATATCTTCACTTTACTAATTTTTTTCTTTTATTTTTATGCATGAATATCGCATACGAGTCCCTTGGAATCGTCATCTCCCGCATTTGATGTTGGGCCAAAGCCCAACAAAATCCTCCTCTCGAGTCAGCCTTCCGTTCGCAGTGAACGAATTCTGGGCCGAGGCCCATATGCCATACAGTATCAGGCAGTCCGCAACAACACATATAAATTGTTACTGGGCCGAAGCCCAGTTGCAAACAGATGGCAACAGTCTAAATGGGATGAGCCCATTCTCATTATATCTACTCCTCTATTTTTTATTTTTGTGTGTATTTAACATGTATTGTATGACTGACATTCGTGCTTGTTAATTAAACTTTAGTAACATTAAGGGTTTTAGTTTAGTTGTGGGTAGTTAATTTTACAAAATTACATTCACTTCTAGTTATGTTTTAAACTGCTTATATAGTATCGATAACATTTATTTGGAATAATTTTTTAATAGCATGACTATATATATTTGAGTTAAAAGAATCAATATTTATGCCTTTATCTTAGAACACTTGAAATACACATTTGTTAAAATATTAATATAAATCTTGCAATAACTTTACAAATGCATTTTAATCTGCTAGTTAGCGTAATTCATAATCGGAATACATATGAAACATCACTCATCCCATTTCTTTTGGTTTATTTATAATTAAACTCTTATTAAATCACTACATTTTCTACAAGTATTATTTTAAACATTACTATTACACTTTCGTTTAAAAATCAACAACATTTATAAGTCGTGTTTACGAAGTAACATTAGGAATATCCTTTTATACAACTTATTATTTTTACATGTCTTATTTCTAATAACATTATTACCTTTTACTTTAAAAAACTTTAGCTATATTTATAGGTTATTCCCCAAACATTTATAATACTATATTTACCCTTAGCCTAATTAATCATAAGTCCGGTTGGTTAACCATTGTTAATGGGTCTTAAAGGATGCCTAATACCTTCCCTTTAGACTAATTGAACCCTTACCTAGAATCTTAAGTTTCGCAGACCTTAAACAGAGCTAACTTTAAACATAACTTTAAACTTTAGGTGTCCTAATTCACCATAAATAATTAGGTGGCGACTCCTTAAAATAAAACAAATTTAGGAATCTCCAATATGTCATACTTCTAATTTAACTCCGGTTAAAAGGGGGTATGACACTGGTCTCATGGTAGTTTCATGATATGTGATTTGCTACCTGATGCCAATGAGTATACACTATATACTGCTAGAAATACATATTTTTTCACTAACATTTAGTGGAAAATTTGTATTCTAAAACATGATTTTCCCATCTCATTCCCACAGAATCAGCTCACTGTGAAAACGCATGGTGGGAAACAGGTTCCCATTTAAACGTTGGGAAATTTCCTAATTTTTCCGTGTGAAAACACTGCTATTTTGTTTTTTCCCACAGACATTCAGTGGATAACCACTAAACATTTTTCCGTGGAACATCAGTGGGAAAATATATATATATATATATATATATATATATATATATATATATATATATATATATATTTAATAGTGTTACAAATTTTAAAAATATATATTAATAGTATTAAAGCTATGTATTTGTGTTATAATATAAAAATTAAAGATGAATGTTAACTTTTCACACTAGAAGAACTAAAATTGTTCAGTGCTTATTGAAGGGATTATTTTGAATCTACCCTGAAACATACGGAACCAGTTTTTGCATTTTCACTAAATGTCGATGGTATGACAGAATTACAACCTATAGAATTCTACTATAAAAATTCACTATTTTCTCACTAAAAAATGTTCAGTTGCTATTTTCACTAAATGTCGGTGGGAAATATCTAAATGGTAGTGTTTTCACATAAAGAAATTAGGAAGTTTTCAACGTTTCAATGAAAATCTATTTTCAACATGCATTTTCCCGGTGAGCTGATTAGGTGTAAATAAGGTGGGAAAAACCTCTGTTTCTACTAGTGTTTTGAGCATAATTCCGAATCCCAAAATTTTAATTTTAAAATATTAAATTAATTTTATTCAATTTAGCTTTGAAAATTAGCAAATTAAATTCTCGAGAAGCGACAATAACATATATTTAGGGACGAAAGTGTAAAGGAATGGATCTTGGGATATATATTTATTTAATTATAAAAAGCCTGATTGTTAAATGTCCAGAGTACCTAGCGCCCATACTCATTTAGTGGTGGATTATTATATGCACACATTTCAATGCCAAGGCAGGTAGAACGAAATCCGAGGCTAGGTTTGATACACGTGAATCATTTGGCTTAGATCTTCCGTTATTGAATTGCTCGATCTTGGCAATGAAGAACACCTGATGAACGGTGAAAGACTAACAGAGATATAAACAGAGAGTTATGTGTATTTAGGTGAAAATTAGATGCGTGTAATCGTGAGAAAGTGAGCGATTTTATAGATAGCTAATAGTAACGTCTTTAGTGGTCCTCATCTGTTTTTAAAAGATAGGAGCATAAGGTAAGACGTTTTACCTAATTTAGAGGAAGATGTCTGTAAGTCTCGAAATATGAGAAGTAAGCTCCATTGATCTTTAAATTTATTAATTACTCTCTCTGTCCCTATTTATGTTGCACATTTCAGGATTCAAACAAGTTTTTTTAATCACATTTTTTTTATGTCTTTAAATATTTTGAATTGTTAATTATTGTGACTTATGATACTTTTTACGTAGTTTTTAATTATGTAAATTTTAATTAGAAGACATAATGATTCTTTGCCCGAAAGACACAGTCAAAATTAACATATTTGATTCTCGAAATTCAAACTGTGGCACATAAATTGAGATAGAAGGAGAAATAAAATAGAGTAATAACACGAAAATATATAAACAACAACAACAACCCAGTGAAATCCCACATCGTGGGGTTACACGAAAATATATAAAAAGTACATTAAATGTTTAAGAGAATAAAAACAGCTTAAAAGACAAAATATCCAGGCTGTTTTTATTAGTATAAAAATAATGCATATTGTTAAAGTTATTTCTGAGATACAAATCAACTGTAATGTCTTCAACTTTCAAACAATTAAACTAACATTCTACTTCCCTAAAAATAAATAGTCAATAAATTTCATCAGTACTACTAATTTAAAGCATTACTCCATGAACAAATACAAAATTGATTACAAATAGCAAACTAATAAAAGCATGATAATTTTAGGAGACGTAGATGATAAAATAAGACAAGAAAATCAATAACAAGTGAAAATATACATTTCGGCATCTATTTTCCCAAAAAAAATAATCAAAGTTTATTAATTCTCAATATGTTAACAATTAGTAAATATGCAATATTATATATGACTCGTTATTCGAGTTACTTTCAATTTTCATTATTTTATAGATGAAAAGAAGTTTTGTGATTCATTTGTTAAAAAAATATAATTTTGAGGGTCAACAAAACTAATTAGGAAAATTAACACATAATTTACATAGAAATTACTGGGCAACTCCTAAGCATGAGCGTGGGGTGTTTTTAGGGTACACAAATAACGCTTGAGGTATAAGCCTCACAAAATGAAATCCCACACATAAATTTCAGAGCGTGTTGCAAGTACTCCGCCCAGAGACGAGCCCTCGACGAGTCTCAAAATAATTTTTCAAAGCAATGTACCTGGCAACAATATCGTGTAAATGGCAACTTGATTGTACCAAAAAAAGATCTAAGTGGCAACTTGAAGCGGTAGCTGCAAAGGCGGATAGCTCCCCCTCTTCTTTTTTTCTTTTGAAAGTTTGATATACTTATGGCTTCTTTGGCCGTCTTTGAAATTATATGTTTATTTTAAAAATAAAAAAAAATTGTTAGAAGTGCTTTTTGAAAAGTATTTTTGAAGAGTAACATATTGTGTTTGGATAATCAATTTGAAAGACACTTATGACAATATTAGAGCATCAAGTTGTGCTTGGTCAATATTCTACAAATGCTTTTTAGAAAATTACTTTTTTCAGCTTCTCAAAAAAAAAAAAAAACTTTTTTGTCAATATTAAAGGAACATTTTATTAATCACCAAGTAGATATTTACAAACCAGGGGTGGATTAACCAATCCTCTCCCCTCACGGTATGAAACCTCTATACCAATCGAAGAAAACAAACAAAACTAATCTACCAAAATTCCTAAGCTCCCAATGAGCTGATATAGTTAAGCAGCTTCATGTTGTATCTAACTCGAATACACAGATTGAGTTTCATCTGGTGCAGCATGCTGTCTCTGGTGGACGCCTTATGTTGAAACACTTGCATATTCCTTTCAACCAAATTCCATATACCATAGTAGCTAAGCTAGCTTTGAGTAGTACTCTCTTTCGTTGTTTACCTCTTGATTGCCGTTGTACTCATAGCCATTCTAATTCCCAGTCCTGAATCCTTTTATCCCATTTCTGTCATCTGAGTAGCTTTAGCCATAATTCCTGAGTAAACTGACACTCAAAAAACAGATGCTGCCTAGTTTCTGGAGCAGTAATACACAAAACATAATTCCTGAAAAATAATTTCTAATACTACTTAAAAGGCCCTTATTTTAAAATAAAATAAAATAAAATTAGGACAAACACCTCGACTCCCCAAAATAAGCATTTTTGACTTTCAAGAAGCTTGATCAAACAGAATATTATACAATCCCGTTTCATTTTATATAACACTATTTCTTTATTAATTCATTCTTTAATAGTAACACAATCTCATGGCATGTTAAAGAACTACAAGTTCAAAATCAGTGTTTTTTGTTTTGGCTGCGGCTCTAACATTCGTGTAACGCTCTAAAGCACACATGAAGGGTATCATGCCTTAAAATTACGTGACCGTCCTGCAATACTCTACCCACAGTCAGCGAACCAACTTTAAGTTGATCTAACACTTCTGAGAGTTCACGTTTTGAAAGATTCAATCGCATTAACTTTTTATCAAGAATTTTAAAAGCGTTTCGTTAATAATGTAGGTTGGAGATTTTTTTTTTCTACCTTGCCATGTTTCCCATTAATTTTTCTTACACTCAAATGACTATAAGTTGATCTAACTAGTACAAACATGAGTTGATTGAGACAACAAACAAGATCGGTACTCCAAAAAAGATTGAAGAAAATACGTTATTCCTTCATACCATCTCCAAAATCTAATTTATTGTAAATATGAAGTTTGCGTTTAATCTGATCTGTAGTGTTAAATCTCTCAATAAATAATTTATCATTGATTCTTTGATCAATTTCAGTTATTTATCTATTGTATAGAATAATTACAAGCAAAATGGAATCAGGATCATGTATTCATTCCTTCCTAGTCTCCACCTAACTGCCGGTAGGCAAACATTTTCTTCTCTCCTTTAATGTACCACCAACCTTTCAAAGTCCCCAAAAAAAATTTGGAAAGATAATGGAGTTTGAAGAGAATATATCACATCGGTGAAGGATGAGAACTCTGGGCTCCTTATAGCTTTTGGGATGTGAGTTACGTCCAATGCCTTATTTGACAAAGTTTTATTTAAGGCTAAATATTTCAATCGCCTTTTAAACTTATTACTTTTTGCATGTTACACTTTAAAATTTAACTAGTCGTCAGTTATATTTTTTTTTTCTGGCAAAATAGACACTTATACTTAGAAATACATGACCAAGTGATAGCCTTTCTATCATACATCGAGTTTAGTCGGATAAACGTGGCTTGACGTGACTCTTTTTTTTTTTTTTTAACACATAAAGTCGTCACTGCACTTGCTCACTAAAATAATTATTAATGACACTTGTAATTAAGTGTAACTAAGAAATTAAAAAAAAATACAAAAGTACAATAAATAAGAAAACAATTAGACAAATCCCATTCCACACCATATATACCTTCCCCTACATTTCCCTACCCCCGGCAGTCCCCTTTGTTTTCCTGCAGGGGCGGACTTACTTTGTAGGTGCCGGGTACTCGAGCACCCATCGACCACGACATGAATTGTGTATAGTTAAACAACCCCTGGACATCCCCCTTCTTCCTTTTTGGTTTCCATTCAATTTTTACGGTGGGTGATATTTCGTTTGTAGACCCAATCTCGATTTTCTACCTTATTTTCCTAGGCGATAATTTTGGTACGAAACATTCCTATCAGCACCTTCTCAAAACATAATTAAAAGAAAAAAAAATCAGGTGGTGAACATGTGAAGGACGATGAATTTTTGAACCTTTCTTCCTTTATTTTGTCTGAATTATGTTTTTAAGTTTGAAGCTCTAAATTTTCCAATTAGTTATTTGCCGGAGAAAATGACTGAATCTTTTTGGCTTTTTCAGTTACTCCTATAACATAAAAAAAAAAAAGGTTCAAGGAAAATACTCTCACGCACTCAAAACTGATATTTGAGATGCGCAATTTGTTTGATTTATTTTGACACAAAAAAAAAAAAAAAAAGAGATAGATAAACAACAATCATTTTCTTTAAAATGTTGCACCCTTAAATGCTTAGCATTTTGCGATGCAGCACCCTGTTGGTAGAAGTAATATTTATGTGCAATTCGTTTTCATGAGATACTTAAGATCTCTGGATTACCAATACAGAATGGAAGAAATAAAGAGGAACTGGGTAAGTTAAGGTCAAGTTCACTGGAATTTTATTAATTAAGCATGATCATACTTAAAAATTTGCTTACAGTGGATGAAGAATGATTTGAATTCCATCTTTAGGACGGAGGGTAAACATCGGAATCGGATAGTGATTATAATTTGGTGAAACAGTGAGCCTGTAACGCCGCAAGATCATCGACAGTGCTATTTTCACTTCCATTGTGGCGAAATTGTATCCAACACATTTTCGAAGACCATAACCAAATGATAGGAAGGCCATAACTTGATCCCTTGCTGCTTTAGACACACCATCAGCAAATCTCTCTGGCTTGAAAAGATGAGCTTCTTCTCCCCATACTTCACTGTTGTGATGAACTGCTAAAGTTGCTATAATCACTTCAATTCCTGCTGGAATTCTTAGTTTTCCCAATCTTGTATTTTTTGTAACATCTCTTTGTAGAAGAAGAAATGGTGGATAAAGCCTTAGTGCCTCATTTATTATCATGCCCACCTACAAGCAAATATCAAATAATAGGGGTTATAACTTTTTGTGAAGTTAGGAGATCAGTAAAAAGTAATACAGGAAGATCGTTGTAGGATTGCTTCTTCTATTCAAATTATAAAAAGATAAAGGTCAAAAACACACTTGAACTATTATTTTTTCGTGAGTTTCTCACCTGAACTATATGCGTGCGAGTTTCCTACCTAAACTATCACCAACTATTTATCAAAACACTCTTTAACTATCACTTGTTCCATTTTTGTACCTCAACTATTCAAATATTGTGTGTGTAAGATTAAAGATCTATTGTAAAAAAACATAAAACTAAAAATAAATTTGTGAAGAGCTTAAAAACCAATTGACCGGATTAATTCCAAGGAAGAATATAATAGGTCCTTACAATTTTTAGCCTTGAAATGCTTTCTGCCTTTGGATTTTCTTGCCCAACAGTTTCAAAAACTTCCTCTCTTGCTTTCTCTTGCCAATCCGGGTTGATTGCTAAGAGTAGAACACTCCAACTTAGCAAACTGGTCACTGTTTTATGTCCAGCAAAATAGAATGATTTGCATTCTTCTATGATTTCATCCACAGAAATTCTTGCTATTTGATCAGCATTAAAGCGACCCTCCAAGAGCGATCCAAGAAAATCATCTCCAAAATTGTCTGATTGTCGTGCCTTAACTCTATCTTCTCTTTTCTTTATGATTCCTGCGAACGAGTCACTGAGTTCTTCAAGGATTTTGTCTGCTTCTATCTCGTCGGATGACCTGAAAAATTTACTGTAGAGGAGCCAGAGTAAATTAAATAAAAACGATAGTAAGTTAAAGTTAATTTGATGTAAATAAAAGTTGTTTAAGCGTACTCGATAATAGGATTCTGATTCTTTCCATAGCTCATTGAACTTATATAAGCTATATTGTCCAGCATAGTGAATATATGTTTCCCAGTTGAGTAATCGCTTCCGAAAACAGAGTTTGAGATGATCTCCAAGCTTAAAAGCCTGAATTCTTCAAACACTTCAAGTTCTTTACCTTCATAAGATTTCCATGTTTTCAACATTGCTTCGACTCTTCCAACCATTGCTGGCAACATATCCTGTTTGATAGGTAACATTAGTTAGATATATTCACTACTGAAACAACTGCAATTCACTGCGAGCTTCGTCGTTAATTTATCGCTAAATTGTTCTTAGCTAGCATATTTGTTGCTAATCTGTAACTAAATAGGATTAGGGACAGATTTTGCAGTGTAACAACATAACTTGTTCGTCGCTAATGCCAGTTCTTTTTTTAATAATTAGTGGTTCATAATTTGTTCGTCACTAATGCCCAGTTTTTTTTTTTTTTTTTTTAATAATTATTGGTTCTTGAATCTTGATTTTAAATATTGGAGAAGATTTAAGAAATTAGTTCACCTTCAAGCTTTGGGCATGGAAAACATTGTCAGCCACTTTCCGAAGTTTTAACCATTTGTGACCTTCTTGAAAAACACTTCCATCCCCGACGAATTTCTTCAGGATGCCATCAAATTTAGCCTTCCCAAATGTACCTTGTTTGTTGGTAAAAATATCTTTGATCAACTCAACATCACTTACAATTAATTGTGGTTGACTACTATTCACCCAGTAAAGAAAAGTACTTCCTGATACATAAATTCACAAATCGTTTAAAAGGCAATTGATAAAAAAAAAAATGAAAAAAAAGAGAGAAGGAAAATGGATATTACCATATAGTTTGATCCATGAGTGGAAATGTGGCTGCAATCTAGGGAATATGTCATGTGATATATCCATGGGAGCATTATTGCATTTCAATTGCATTTCTAAAGTTGCTCTGCAATTTCCATTGCGAAACTCGTAACGTGGACCTTTGATTCCCTGTGAATTCATGAAATACTGTAGGGAAATTGGATACAACCATGATTTGTATAAGAACCTAGCAAGAACCAGTGTGGCAATTAAGAAAACAGAGAAAATTATTGCTATCATGGCTGCCAAGTTTCAAAAAGAACTCTGCCTTTATGGCTGTTCTTATCAAATTTTACGGCTTGATTTAAAGTGGCATAATACATAAATAGGCCCTTAAACTTGGTTTCATTTTGAAGTATGCCCTTCAACTTTGGGTGTGCATAAGTAGGCACCTCAACTTGTCTCTAAACACCTTCAAAATTTATCTGTCATGTTAGTGTCACGTCAGCATTTATGTTTACGTGTTTAATTTTTTACAAGTTGAGATGCCTACTTGTATACATCAAAAGTTGGAGGACATACTTAAAAAAATAGCCAAGTTTGAAGCCTATTTATGAAAAACAATTCCCTTCGTACCAAACACACCCTTAATTATATGACTTTTTATTGTAGTAGATCGTTAGAAAATATTTAACGTGTTTGGTAAATAAAACAAAATAAATTTTATTTAAGCTTATTTTCTTTATACTAATAATCTAAGATCATTTTCTCGACACGAGGAAAAAAGAATACTGTATTACTATATATATTTATAAGTTTGGCTTGCTTGCTCGTGTTATTGAGATCTTTGTCTTTTTTTAGGTGTCGTTTGGTCATAAATATAAAAAAAAAAATATTTTTTTTGAAATTTTTGAAGTTAGAGTTGGAGTTGTATTTAGCCATAGTTTTTTAAGTTGTAATTTTTAGTGAAATGTAGTGTAAAAAGGTGAAAAAAGTAAAAAAATCTTGAAAAATAAGTTTTTCTAAAAGTGAATAATTTTGATGGCCAACCGTCCACTTAAAATGCTTAATTAACTATCATATATTTTCTTCACACGTTCCAAGACAGAGCCACGAGATCTTGTTTGATTCCTTGCCTTGCGGACCTCCATTATTTGGATAGTACTCCGTCAATAAAATATTTCCCTTATTTCATTTTTCTGTGACTGCTTTTAGGTACTTCTGTATTTATTTATTTTTTATTTTTTAGGTAGAAGATGACAGTGCAATGGATCTGTTGGACAGGTTTACTGTTTATCTTTTATCGCTACAGGCAACATAATTGGATTAAAGCTCTGTGATTAGCTTTTATTGTCTGGGCAAAGAGCCAAATGGAATCTCTAAGAATTTTCATAACTTGCGTCAATGTGTGGTTTGTTGCCCTTCGATTTCATACTAGTAGTCGTAGTATTACTTCTGTAGCTTCTTACACTTCGATTTCTGCAACGACCATATGTTGTTTCTTGTACTTCGATTATTGTATTAATTTGTGATAGTCATGCTTTTTATAGTATATTGCCATGACTTTTTAAACTGTTTTGAATTGCTTATTCTTGTGCCGAGGGTCTACCGGAAACAGTCCTTCTATCTCCCAAGGTATGATAAGGTCTACGTACACTTTACCCTCCCTTGAGTCCTTGACCCCACTTTATGAGATTTTGCTGGGTATGTTGTTGTTGTTTGTGCGTCAACGTGTGGTGTCACTCTTTTGGAATATTTAGCTCTAGCATTGGGGCTTTCACAGCCCCCAACTAGTTAGCTAAGAAAATGAAAAATTCCACTTCTTGAAAATGGTTTGAAAAGACAGTATTTGACATGCAACATAAACTACGCGCGTGTATAAAAACTACACGTACCGAGTTTAAATCTTGAGGCTGGCGGTTATAATTTCACTTCGGACAAGTCTTGGTGGATCATAGGATTCCGCAAAAGTAGACAAGTTTAGAGGGGTAATTAGGTATTCTCTGTGGTAAAGGTTGTACTGTATAGGATTCCATCTAATTAATGGGTTTAAATCTCATAGTTTGCCAAAATATGAGTACTTCATAATAGAATCTTGCTTACTCTTATGTCCTTGTAAATTAAATCGAGAATACAGTTGTTACTTCTCGGGATGCATGTGGTTATACTATAAGTTGATAGTTCCTAGAGATTTAAATTGGTGCAAGATCTATTTTTTTTACTGGCCCTCATCCTGAAGCACACATGTTTGAATGAAATGCTTATTTTGTATAGAATTAATAGAAAAAAACAAGCTGATCTCAGAATACATTACAGGCATCTCCATCCATGTTAAGACAAAAACTGATGCGGTGATGGGCAATAGGCCCCAATGCAGTATTTTGAGCAAGATGATTTTGTCTGCATTAATAATTCAATTTGTATTTTATGCTGGATAAAATATAATCGTAGAGCCTTGGCCGCGAAATCAGTAGTACTGACTCTTTGAAGCCTAGGTACCTGTCATTAAACTGCGATTACGGATTCACTCCAGCGATCGTAATATAACTGTGCTCGGAGGGGCTGGGCAAGGATCTGCTATGCAGTGAACGCGGTTCTTAATTTCCACTATCGTGAAAGTACTAAGTTATGAGGATTTGTGAAATTTCCCATTATATATGGTGTAAATGTGGCTATATCAGCAATTGGCTTCGTAGCCTTCACACGTAGTGTCGTGATCGAAGTGGTGGACTTTCTACGATCGCACTACTGAACACTGGACTGGTACAACAGCCAAAAATTAGCAATGTGATTCCTGTTCCGAATCCCTCCAAACTTGGTTCCAGCACCCAAACACATCAAAAACAGTTATAACAGCATGTGACATTTCACTTGCGGGGTCAAATTATAATAACGGATCAGGGTGTTACATTGTATTAAAGCTAAACTTATGATCCCCTTAATGAAGTGAAATTAATGTTTAATATCGATCAACTTCGTAACATTTACAAGAAATCTGATCGAGTGGTGTTATGGTAGACCAGTAGTGCCTTATTTCAAACAAACCTGATAGGACTTCCATCAGGTTAAATGGAAACCTCCTCACGGATGAAGCTATAAACTAAACACCGATGGCTCCTCTCTTGGCCGAACCCTGGTCTAAGGGGAACTGGCGTGGTGATTAGAAATAGCAATGACGATTGGATCATTGTATTCATGAAAGGAAAACTCAACACCAAACATTCCTTTTGAATTGTTAACTCTTATACAACGATTTAAAATACATTGGAAAATACTCTTGCTCCACCGGGAATCAGGAGTCCACAGAGGTAATTAATTGGAATGATTAATGGTGATCACCTATCTTAGGCGAATATAGGATTTCTAGAACACAGGTTCACACCTAAAAAAAGAAGAAAAAAATGTATTAAGTAGGAATTGATCCCTAGTCCTCTAAGTAAATAACTCAACCTTCTACCAAGTGCATCATGTAGCCTTCTTGTAGCATGTGTTCCACTGAGTAATATTATACCAATTTTAAAAAATATATACATAAAATACTTTGTTTTACAGAAAGACCATGTGTTCACTTGACCCAAATCACCACATAAAATCGCCCCTGGCTCCATGTGGCATGTGATTATTATCTGAATTAATATATTCTATATATATCCAGATCACCAAAAAAAGTGCCTTATTTGATGCACTTCGTGGCAGATATTCTTATATATATCCAGTTCACCAAAAAGAAAGTGCCTTATTTTTTGTTTCCTTCATCCTCTGTTTTGAGAGGAGTAGGTTGAGGGAAAATGTACACCTATATTAAGTGGATCCAGGATTTAAAATTTATGAATTTTACAACAAATCGAGTTAATATACATTAACGTTTGGGTTCACAGTCACATACTAAAAGATATTTAGTGAAATTTTTAATACATATACAGAATTTTAGGCAAAAGTTATTGAATTCCTCTAAACCCGAAAATTTCATTTTGGATCCGCCACTGCAGCTGTATCAAATCCAACATGTTTTGGTTGGAATAGGTTCATCAATATTAATTGCTAGATTTTTGGGTGTCAATGATAGCTTCTCAATTATTGAATCAAGAGGAACGGGTCTCATCCTTCTTCAGCTTAAGATGATAGCAATCATTTTCTGTGACAAAAGCTCCATCTGTGTCTGTTTCTAATATTTAACAGAATATTTGAGAAGTGACTATGACAAACGTTATACACTATTAGGACTTGAGATAATAAATGAATAATGGATGATATTAGAGCGGAGCTAGTGCTTCAGTTACGGGTTCGCCTGGACCAGTATGTTCGATCCAAATTTTGTATTTATATTAAAAAATCTTTTGAATATGTACAAACTATTATTGTAATTCACAACCCAAAACCTTACAAAAACTAGAATTTCAAACACATAAACTTCAAATTCTGACTTCGCCTAGGACAATTTTGAGCTCAAACACAAAAATGTTGTACTGTTTTGGGCCTTTTCTCGACGGTATGAACTAAGCGATTGCCATGGAAGGGCAGACAGTAATGTATATTTTCATTGGCTGTCACATTTCTTAGTGGTCCCTTTATTATCTCTGACTCTCTGTGTAGATAATAACCAGGATAGGATAATGTACTTACGGTTCACTAATTCAAGGACAGACATCGCAATGCTGAATCCCTTATTCAGATTTACTGATTCTTGATCTATCTTTTTTATCTCTTCATATCTTTTGGTGATCCATTGTATAGTTTAAACTACACAAGGAAGCATGATCACCTAGGTTCTAATCATTTAATGCTTAGAATCAAGGCGTGAACCAAAACTACTAAAATCTGTCGAATTTGTTAACACCATTGTAGGTCCATTTAATGCTGATAGTTTCTTAATTCTTGCGAGACAATTTTCAGCATGCTTCATGGCAGAGGCAAGTCAGGATTTTTGGTTTATGATCTCTTGTCCATAACTAGTCAGGATTTTTGGATTATGATCTCCAATTTTTTATCATAATTATTTTTGCTTACTAGGTCCGTCTGATAGATTATTTGTCACACTAAATACATTTTTAACCCAAATACATAATTTAAACCAAAACTATTAAGTTCTCACAAACCTGTACACACCATTGTAGTTCCGCCCCTGCTTTATGGTCGGAAAATATGATTAAATCGTTCAACTGAGTTTTTCTGGATATATATATATATATATATATATATATATATATATATATATATATATATATATATATATATATATAAGAACTATCACTACAAGAAGAAAGGTTAGACCAAAATTTAAAGACCGAGTTAAAAATCTAGTAACTAAAAGCATACTTTAAGGACCAGAATTTTTGTCAGTCCCTAACTCTCGAATTTATATTTCTAATTGATGAAGGGAATGGATATGGTCCCGAATATGATCAACGTCTGGTCCCTACTACCCAAATCAAGTGGGACTAGTTATGGATCTAGGATCTCACTAAGAGGGTTCGAAAAAATACAAATGTAGTGCTTGAAATTTAAACTTGAAACCTCAAGGTAAATTTTGAACCTCCTAAACCACCGAGCCAACTTCTAATCTTGTGTTTGGAGGATTCAAAGTCTATGTACATACATAAAAGGATTACAGTTATATACTATGGAATATTTACTAAGGGAGTGATATGGAATGAAAAAAATACACAGAAAATCAAACGGACAATGAATGAAAACTCATTGCATTAATTCATTACATTGTTATTGAAAAATAAAAAACTACATCTCTATTTATAGAGAAATAAAAAGAATAAAATAAAATAAAATATATTATTTTCTTTATAGATACTAAACTAAAAGGAAACTAAATATTTTATAATTAATGCCGTAACTAGACTTAAAAGGAAACTAAATGTGGCAGAATATTGTTAGACTAAAAAGGAAGTAAATATTTTTACCATCAATTAAATCATAACGTAGAAGAAAAGTAAATTTTAATAGTTCCCCTCAAACTCAACTTGGTGTATCTAATTTGAGTTTGAAGACTTGATTATTCTCCTTCTTCTTGAAGGTCGTGTAAAATTATTTTTTAACTTCACCTTCATTGGCCAATTGTGATGGTTTTCACTTTTCCTCCAATGAAGATTTGTGAAGCATTCAAATATATATTGATGCCTGACATGGTTCAAAATAGATACAGATAAAATTTGTATGGATTAAAACAAGTATTGGTTAAAAATTGCATTGATTGAAAATTGGATCCCGGTGCATTGAAAGTGAACACGGGTTAAAATTATTGGAGCCCGGTGTGTTGAAAGTGAGCACGGATTAAAATTATTGGAGCCCGGTGCGTTGAAAGTGAGTATGGGCTAAATATGAGCCCCGCGTTAAAATAAAAGCATGGGTTAAAATTGGATTGAAAATGTTACGTCCCGTATTTTTATACATTGGGACAATCCGGATTAACTATGACAATTTAAGGCCAAGACTATTTCGGGGATTTGAAGTCCGGACTTTTGACCATTTGATTTTATTTTGAGACATAAGTTATATATGAAATTGATGGCATTGAACACTTAGGAAAAATTGGGACCACAATTCATAAAATTGGAATTTAAAAATGTGGTGCAAAAATTGCCATGGGGCCGTGTAAGTTGAGATGGTCCCACACCTTGTGTGGCCAATTTTAATTGGTCCAACACATTGTGTGGACCAAAGACATCTAAGGGATATAAGTGGACTTAAATAGATGACTCTAAGTCATCTTTCCCTCATTACACTTCAACACTTAGAACAAAAGAAAGACAAGAACTTGAGAGCCCTTTCCTCCACTATTTTCGGCCCCAACCAAGAAAAACCAAATCAAGTTCTAGCTTCCCCAAAATTATTTCTTTGGTATAGACCCACTATATTGAAGTCCCTAAGTAGCGTGGAAGTATTGTTTGGATCATTCAACCATTCATTGTGTCCAATTGCAAAACCCTAGCCAATTGTGGTATTGAAGAACAAAGGTAAGATTTCATCTTGTTTATGTATTGTGAATCTTGTATGCCTATTGTAGTATGCTAAAATGGATAGAAATCATGAAATATAGAATGTTGAAGTTGGGTTGTGTGTTTGGCATGTTGGCCGTGTAAAGTGGGGATGTGTTGTGTGGTATTGGATTGATGAATTTATTCTTGTATCATGTTAAATTGTTGTAGAATGGAGAAGAGAATACAAATCGTCGATATATGAATATATGTGTGCAATGTAGCCGTGTGTAGCCCCAAATGTTTGGCAAAGAATGAATTTATATCGCTTAGCGTCGTAATGGTTATTGTGATGACTTCTAGGTTGGAAATGGGAATTTAATGTCCCAAATTGACATAGTAAGCGTTGCGGACTGATTTCGAGAACTTTGTGCATTGAATGAAATTCGTATATATATGAATCCTTAACATATGTATATATGTGTGTTGTGGACGAATGTGAGTTTTATAAGGTGTCGAAGATCGCATTACTACCGCTTAGTATGTTAGTTGTCGTCGTCTTGAATTCTAGTCTTGAAATGAACATTTAATGACTTATGATTGATGTGAGGTTGTGTGGGCTGTTTTGAGGCTTATCGTGCGTTGATGTAATTGGTATATTATATGAGAATAACATCGTTATATTGTGGATTGTTGAGACAAAACATGACTTGAAAATGAGGAAAATAAAAAGAGGGCTGCTCTCGGCCAAAGGGCTGTTTTCGGCCAATTGGGAGAAAAATTGTGAATTGTTTAGAATGTCCTAGAATATTGTTGGTAAAGATTCGGGTTGATAATTAAATGTGTGAGCGATATTGTGGCTTGAATGTAAGCCGTTGAATTGAATATTTGGAAAGTTGTCGAATGATGAAAAAGAGAGCTATTAATGTTATTTTGCCTTCCGAATTTATTATTGATGTTGCTAGGTTGGTTATTGTGGTTGTTTTTGTTGATTTTTAAGCGAGATAAATTCTCGGGATGGCCTATTTACAGGGGAAGTGCTGCCGAGTTTTCTGTAGAATTTAGAGTTAGTTGGAATAAATAATTGCTTAAGTGCCTATGGTTAATATTGGGTATTCATTGGCACATTTTGTAGACCTTGGGGAGCCCGAGGCGTAGATTTGGAGTAGCTTTAGATTGGCTAGCTTGGAAGCACGTTCGAGGTATGTAAGGCAACTTCCTTTCTTTTTGGCATGTCTTAGTTTTTCATAGGCTAAATTAGAGCCTTAAGGAAATTCCAAATCCGACATCCGAGCATGTTATGATCCGTATATGTTCTTTGGAATTCTTATGCATGATTTGATGAAATATGAATCTTTATGTATTCGAAATAATCGTTCGGTGAACTTTGCACCAAAAGGGTTTCATTTTAAAGAATTCGCAAATTTTGAATGTCATATCTTTCGTATAAATGCTCGGATTGCTCCAATATATTTTTATAAAAGTTTGCATTACGCATAACGAGTATGTTTTCCATAAGCGGGCCCGACTTGGGTAAATTCCCGTCCTTGGGTCCCGCGACTTCCCTTTATGAAATTCGGGAGCTTTTGAAAGAATTTGTTAAGACTATTATTTCGATTTTCAAATATGATCATTTTGCTTATGTTTGAATTTATGATATTGATTTTATGCATATGACTACTCACGACTCTATTCGTGCATTCTGCTATTCCTTTCGCCGAGTCCCGGGCAGGTTCTGTTATCGTGCGCGCTTTGATATACTCCGGAGTTATGCTGTGTTTATGGTCCTCCGAGCTACTCGCTAATGAGGGTCGGGTTCCACTTATGTTTGGTGTTATGCTGTATATGGCGTTATGTTGGGTTATGATATGTGACGGGGATTCGGAGAATTTAAACTTACATATGGAGTTATGCTGTGTATTGGCGCCATTGACAAGCTGGCGACCATATTCTTCTGTACCCTATGCATTACTTACATATTTTTGAAAGTAAACAAATTTTGATATGTTGGATTTGCGCTTATGTTTGATACTCCCCTTTTATTTAAAGTCTCCTATATGTTTTCTGTATATTCTGCTTTGCATACTCAGTACATATTTCGTACTGACCCCCCTTTCTTCGGGGGGCTGCGTTTCATGCCCGCAGGTACCGACGCACAGTTTGGTGATCCACCGCTTTAGGACACCCCTTTTGCTGTTGGAGTGCTCTTCTCCTTTCAGAGCATATCTGTTGGTATATCTTTTGTTCGCTATGTTTGTATATATATATATATTCGTTCAGGGGTACGGCGGGGCCCTGTCCCGCCATATGACTCGTTTGGTCTGTATAGAGGTCTGTAGACGTATTTGTGGGTGTGTGTGCCTACTTTTGTACAGTTGGGTTTGTATGATCTCATTTGTTATGGCAGCCTTGTCGGCGTGCATTTTGTATATGTGTTTTGGGCCATTGTGCCATTTGATAGCCTTGTCGGCTTTTTGACATCTTTGATAGCCTAGTTGGCTTTTGATACATTTGACAGCCTTGCCGGCTTTTTGATATATATATATATATATATATATATATATATATATATATATATATATATATATATATATATATATATATATATATGCGTGTGTGTGTGTGTGTCTGCACATGGTTGCGTTGAAATGCGGCTGATGCAGTTTGATATAGTTTGAGACGACATATAGCATTTTAGCCGTATATACTATTTGGATGTGATTCGATATGTACAGGTATGTCAGGGTGCCCAAGTAGGGCACTAGTCACGGCCTATGGGGTTGGGTCGTGACAGAAGTGGTATCAGAGCAGTTTGTCCTTGGGATGTCTACAGACCGTGTCTAGTAGAATCTTGTTTATCGATGTGTTGTGCACCACATCGATAAACAGGAGGCTACAGGACATTTAGGATGTTTCCTTCCTTTGAATCTTAGATCGTGAGATAGAGCTGTGCTATTAGGATGACTCTGTTCTGATCAGTTGTTATGTTTTTCTTTCAGTGATGCCTCCGAAAAAGGCGGCAGCCGCCCAGAAGGGCAAGTCATCAGCGGCCGGAGAGACTAGCCGGGCTCGGAAGGGTACTCGGACCCTTGCTCAGATGATGCGTGATATGGCGCCCCGGCCAACAGACTCTGCTACGTCTTCATCATCAGAGGAGTCTGGAGCAGCTTCACCATTAGCTCCAGAGGCTCCAGCTCCCGCGCCTCCAGCACCCCAGCCAGGGGCGGAGGATAGGACATTGAGGGAGGTCGTGCAGCTATTGACTACTTTGGTAGCGAGACAGGTTCGCAGACGCGGGCAGAGGGATTATGATGATGATGACAGGCGTGATAACCTTAGGGTTCGAGACTTTCAGACATGCCGTCCCCCAGAGTTTTACGGGTCTAGGCCTGAGGAGGACCCCCACGACTTCATTCGGGGGATTCGGCGCTCATTAGATTTGGTCAGGGCTTCGGAGACCGAGTCTGTTGAGTTGGCCTCGCACAGATTGCGAGATGTTGCTGCCAATTGGTATGAGTCTTGGGAGCTATCCAGGGGTAAGAGTGCATCCCCAGCTACTTGGGATGAGTTCGTGGCTGCTTTTACCCGCCACTTTTTGCCCCCGGAGTTACGACGGGCGCGGGTTGATAGATTTCTACAGTTGCAGCAGAGAGGCTGGAGTGTTCGCGAGTATAATTTGGAGTTTGATTCTCTGGCTCGATATGCCCCTGCTATAGTAGCGGATATGGCTGACCGTATGCACCGGTATGTGATAGGATTGGACCGCTACTTGATCGACAGTTGCATGGCGATGGCGTCACAGACAGATATGGATATCGCCCAGTTACAGGCCCACGCTCAGGGTATGGAGGATCGACACAGGGCTGATTATTCTGGTAGGGATCGAGACAGGAGGCCGCCCAAGAGGGCCAGGTCCGCTGGGTATTCGGGAGGTTCTCGGGGCGGACACCCTCAGCAGCAGCCGTCAGGCAGATATTTTCCTCCGTCAGGCCGGGGTGCACAGTCAGCCGGCAGACGATTTGATAGTGCAGGACCATCTAGGGCTGGTCAGAGTTCTAGAGCTTCAGGTTCACAGACAGCCAGAGGTCCCAGCCAGTCCAGACCACCCAGGCCCCGTTGTTCTTATTGCGGTAAATCGCACCCAGGGGAGTGCTACCGAGCTACAGGAGCTTGTTTTTCTTGCGGCCGTCAGGGCCATATTATGCGTGATTGTCCAATGTCGGGTGGCTCTGGCAGTACAGTTCAGCCGACGGGATCAGCTGCAGGTTCATCTTCTACTCCCTCAGCTGTGCGCCCTGCGGGGCGAGGTATGCCGGTTCAGGCCGGTCGCGGTCGAGGCCGTGGCGGTGTTTCAGGTTCTAGCGGTCCTTCGAACCGCATATATGCATTGGCTAGCCGCCAGGATCAGGAGGCTTCGCCAAACGTTGTCACAGGTACTTTACTGGTTTTCTCCCGATCTGTGTATGCATTGATTGATCCTGGTTCGACTTTATCGTATATTGCTCCACTTATTGCTAATGAAATTGGGATAGAGTCTGAGCCGATAGAGCCTTTTGAGGTAGCTACACTTGTAGGGGATTCTGTTATAGCCAGACAGGTTTATCGGGATTGTTCTGTTATCATATCTAATCGTTGTACTAAAGTTGATTTGATAGAGTTAGATATGCTTGAATTTGATGTTATTATGGGCATGGACTGGTTAGCGTCCTGTTATGCTAATGTTGACTGCCAGCAGAAGGTAGTTCGTTTCCAGTTCCGAGGGGAACCAGTTATCGAGTGGTCCGGGAGTACAGCGTCGCTGAGGGGTAAGTTTATTTCATACCTCAAGGCTAAGAAGATGATTCAGAAGGGTTATATTCATCATTTGGTCCGTGTTCACGATACTACAGCCGAGGCACCCATTTTGCAGTCAGTTCCGGTTGTCAATGAATTTTCAGATGTATTCCCAGATGAGCTTCCGGGTCTTCCGCCTGAGCGAGAGATAGACTTTGCTATTGATTTGTTTCCAGATACGCAGCCCATATCTATTCCTCCGTACAGGATGGCACCGGCAGAATTAAAAGAATTGAAGGAACAGTTGAAAGATTTATTAGAAAAAGGTTTCATCAGACCAGTACATTACCCTGGGGAGCACCGGTATTATTTGTGAGAAAGAAAGATGGGTCACTGCGGATGTGCATTGATTACAGGCAATTAAATAAGGTGACTATAAAGAATAAGTATCCCTCCCCCGGATTGATGATTTATTTGATCAGTTGCAGGGTGCCAAATATTTCTCGAAGATAGATCTGCGTTCGGGTTATCACCAGGTATGGGTACGAGAGTCTGATATTCTGAAGACTGCTTTTAGGACCCGGTATGGGCATTATGAATTCAGAGTTATGTCTTTTGGGCTGACTAATGCTCCAGCGGTATTCATGGATTTGATGAATCGGGTATTTCGGCCTTTCCTTGATATGTTCGTGATTGTGTTTATCGATGATATATTAGTTTATTCACAATCAGCAGAGGAGCATTCTGATCATCTGAGGATAGTGCTTGGCACTCTTCGGCAGCAGAAATTATATGCTAAATTTTCGAAATGTGAATTCTGGTTAACTTCTGTGGCATTCTTGGGGCATATAGTCGGAGCAGATGGTATTCAGGTTGATACGCAGAAAATTGAAGCTGTACAGAATTGGCCCAGGCCTACTACACCTACAGAGGTACGCAGTTTTTTGGGTTTGGCCTGTTATTACAGAAGGTTCGTAGAGAATTTTTCTTCTATTGCGGCGCCATTAATAAGGTTAACCTAGAAGGCAACGAAATTTCAGTGGACCGATGCCTGTGAGCGCGACTTTCAGATGTTGAAGCAAAAATTAATTACAGCTCCAGTTTTAGCTCTCCCAGAAGGGCCAGACGGGTATGTGGTTTATTGTGATGCCTCTGGTATGGGTTTGGGTTGTGTGTTAATGCAGCACGGTCGAGTCATAGCCTATGCTTCCCGGCAGCTCAGACCGCACGAGAAGAATTATCCCACTCATGATTTGGAGTTAGCCGCGGTTATTCATGCTTTGAAGATTTGGCGGCATTACTTATATGGGGTCCACGTTGATATTTATACGGACCATAAGAGCCTCCAGTATATTTTCAGACAGAAAGAATTGAATTTGCGACAGAGGTGGTGGTTAGAGTTGCTGAAAGATTATGATGTTGATATTCTATACCACCCAGGGAAAGCTAATGTTGTAGCAGATGCGCTTAGCCGCAAGTCCATGGGCAGTTTGATTGATGTGCAGTATGATAAGAAAGAAATGGTTCGTGATATTCATCAGTTAGCCAGTCTTGGAGTTCGGTTAGCCGATTTTGGAGATGCTGGGATTTCTGTTCGAGGAGTGGCCGACTCCTCTATTCTGGGTGAGATAAAGCGGCGTCAGTATGAGGATCCTGTTCTGATTCAGTATAGAGATGCAGTCCGTGAAAAAGAGCAGACCCCGTTTAAGATTACATCTGATGGAGTACTATTATTCAGGGGCAGATTATGTGTACCTGACGTTGCGGGGCTGCGACAACAGGTTATGGGTGAGGCACATCATGCCAGGTATTCTGTTCACCCAGGGTCGACGAAAATGTATCATGATCTTCGATGTCTGTATTGGTGGGACGGTATGAAAAAGGACATAGCAGAGTTCGTTGCCCAGTGCCCAAATTGTCAGCAGGTGAAAATTGAGCATCAGAAGCCCGTTGGGTTATTGCAGGAAATGGAAATACCAGCGTGGAAGTGGGAAGTAATTAATATAGATTTCACTGTAGGCTTGCCTCGCACTCCACGGAGGTACGACTCCATTTGGGTTATCGTCGATCGGCTGACAAAATCATCCCATTTTCTTCCAGTTCGGACTACCTACACAGCTGAAGATTATACCAGATTATATATTAAGGAGATTGTGAGACTGCACGGAGTTCCTGTGTCTGTTATTTCCGATAGAGGTGCCCAGTTTACAGCTAAGTTATGGAGGTCATTCCAGGAGGGATTGGGGACCCAGGTGAGCCTGAGTACAACATTTCATCCCCAGTCCGACGGACAGGCCGAGCGCACTATTCAGACATTGGAAGATATGTTGCGTGCCTGTGTTATTGATTTTAGGGGTAGCTGGGATGACCATTTGCCGCTTGTTGAATTTGCTTATAATAACAGCTACCACTCCAGTATTCAGATGGCACCATATGAGGCTTTGTATGGCAGGAAATGCAGATCTCCGATAGGTTGGTTCGACGTGGGTGAGATTCAGTTAATTGGTCCAGATGTGGTCCAGCAGGCAGTCGATAAAGTGAAACTGATTCGAGAGCGATT
Source organism: Lycium barbarum (assembly GCF_019175385.1). Classification (NCBI taxonomy): domain Eukaryota; kingdom Viridiplantae; phylum Streptophyta; class Magnoliopsida; order Solanales; family Solanaceae; genus Lycium; species Lycium barbarum. Next base: position 13,131,230 of record NC_083340.1, read on the forward strand.
ATTAGCGGCCCAAAGTCGACAGAAATCTTATGCTGATAAACGACGTCGACCGTTAGAGTTCCAGATTGGCGATTGGGTTTTCCTGAAAGTGTCACCTATGAAAGGTGTTATGCGATTTGGCAAGAAAGGAAAGCTCAGTCCGAGATATATTGGGCCTTATCTGATTATTCGTAAAATAGGCAAGGTAGCCTACGAATTGGATCTGCCAGCTGACTTAGGAGCGGTTCACCCGGTATTTCACGTCTCTATGCTTCGTAAGTGTATTGGTGACCCTTCCAAAATCTTTCCTTCAGATGATATGCAGGTCACAGAGGAGCTATCTTACGAAGAGCAGCCTATAGCCATATTGGATCGTCAGGTAAGAAAGTTGCGAAATAAAGATGTGGCTTCGGTTAAAGTGCTGTGGCGGAATAATAACCGCGAAGAAATGACCTGGGAGGCGGAGGAGCAGATGAAGAAAAAGTATCCTCACCTATTTCCAGTACCTTCAGGTAATTCAAATTCTTTGTTTGCCTATGTTGATTTGTGAATGATTGGTATGTGATGGCTATAAAAGAAACTCCCCCGAGTTTAAGTAAGATTCGTATCGTTAATCCAACATTCGAGGGCGAATGTTCTTAAAGGGGGGAGGATGTTACGTCCCGTATTTTTATACATTGGGACAACCCGGATTAACTATGACAATTTAAGGCCAAGACTATTTCGGGGATTTGAAGTCGGGACTTTTGACCATTTGATTTTATTTTGAGACATAAGTTATATATGAAATTGATGGCATTGAACACTTAGGAAAAATTGGGACCACAATTCATAAAATTCGAATTTAAAAATGTGGTGCAAAAATTGCCATGGGGCCGTGTAAGTTGAGATGGTCCCACACCTTGTGTGGCCAATTTTAATTGGTCCAACACATTGTGTGGGCCAAAGACATCTAAGGGATATAAGTGTACTTAAATAGATTACTCTAAGTCATCTTTCCCTCATTACACTTCAACACCCCAACCAAGAAAAACCAAATCAAGTTCTAGCTTCCCCAAAATTATTTCTTTGGTATAGACCCACTATATTGAAGTCCCTAAGTAGCGTGGAAGTATTGTTTGGATCATTCAACCATTCATTGTGTCCAATTGCAAAACCCTAGCCAATTGTGGTATTGAAAAACAAAGGTAAGATTTCATCTTGTTTATATATTGTGAATCTTGTATGCCTATTGTAGTATGCTAAAATGGATAGAAATCATGAAATATAGAATGTTGAAGTTGGGTTGTGTGTTTGGCATGTTGGCCGTGTAAAGTGGGGGTGTGTTGTGTGGTATTGGATTGATGAATTTATTCTTGTATCATGTTAAATTGTTGTAGAATGGAGAAGAGAATGCAAATCGTCGATATATGAATATATGTGTGCAATGTAGCCGTGTGTAGCCCCAAATGTTTGGCAAAGAATGAATTTATATCGCTTAGCATCGTAATGGTTATTGTGATGACTTGTAGGTTGGAAATGGGAATTTAATGTCCCAAATTGACATAGTAAGCGTTGCAGACTGATTTGGAGAACTTTGTGCATTGAATGAAATTCGTATATATAGGATCCTTAACATATGTATATATGTGTGTTGTGAACGAATGTGAGTTTTATAAGGTGTCGAAGATCGCATTACTACCGCTTAGTATGTTAGTTGTCGTCGTCTTGAATTCTAGTCTTGAAATGAACATTTAATGACTTATGATTGATGTGAGGTTGTGCGGGCTGTTTTGAGGCTTATCGTGCGTTGATGTAATTGGTATATTATATGAGAATAACATCGTTATATTGTGGATTGTTGAGACAAAACATGACTTGAAAATGAGGAAAATAAAAAGAGGGCTGCTCTCGGCCAAAGGGCTGTTTTCGGCCAATTGGGAGAAAAATTGTGAATTGTTTAGAATGTCCTAGAATATTGTTGGTAAAGATTCGGGTTGATAATTAAATGTGTGAGCGATATTGTGGCTTGAATGTAAGCCGTTGAATTGAATATTTGGAAAGTTGTCGAATGATGAAAAAGAGAGCTATTAATGTTATTTTGCCTTCCGAATTTATTATTGATGTTGCTAGGTTGGTTATTGTGGTTGTTTTTGTTGATTTTTAAGCGAGATAAATTCTCGGGGTGGCCTATTTACAGGGGAAGTGCTGCCGAGTTTTCTGTAGAATTTAGAGTAAGTTGGAATAAATAATTGCTTAAGTGCCTATGGTTAATATTGGGTATTCATTGGCACATTTTGTAGACCTTGGGGAGCCCGAGGCGTAGATTTGGAGTAGCTTTAGATTGGCTAGCTTGGAAGCGCGTTCGAGGTATGTAAGGCAACTTCCTTTCTTTTTGGCATGTCTTAGTTTTTCATAGGCTAAATTAGAGCCTTAAGGAAATTCCAAATCCGACATCCGAGCATGTTATGATCCGTATATGTTCTTTGGAATTCTTATGCATGATTTGATGAAATATGAATCTTTATGTATTCGAAATAATTGTTCTCTGAACTTTGCACCAAAAGGGTTTCATTTTAAAGAATTCGCAAATTTTGAATGTCATATCTTTCGTATAAATGCTCGGATTGCTCCAATATATTTTTATAAAAGTTTGCATTACGCATAACGAGTATGTTTTCCATAAGCAGGCCCGACTTGGGTAAATTCCCGTCCGTGGGTCCCGCGACTTCCCTTTATGAAATTCGGGAGCTTTTGAAAGAATTTGTTAAGACTATTATTTCGATTTTCAAATATGATCATTTTGCTTATGTTTGAATTTATGATATTGATTTTATGCATATGACTACTCACGACTCTATTCGTGCATTCTGCTATTCCTTTCGCCGAGTCCCGGGCCGGTTCTGTTATCGTGCGCGCTTTGATATACTCCGGAGTTATGCTGTGTTTATGGTCCTCCGAGCTACTCGCTAATGAGGGTCGGGTTCCACTTATGTTTGGTGTTATGCTGTATATGGTGTTATGTTGGGTTATGATATGTGACGGGGATTCGGAGAATTTAAACTTACATCTGGAGTTATGCTGTGTATTGGCGCCATTGACAGGCGGGCGACCATATTCTTTTGTACCCTATGCATTACTTACATATTTTTGAAAGTAAACAAATTTTGATATGTTGGATTTGCACTTATGTTTGATACTCCCATTTTATTTAAAGTCTCCTATATGCTTTCTGTATATTCTGCTTTGCATACTCAGTACATATTTCGTACTGACCCCCCTTTCTTCGGGGGGCTGCGTTTCATGCTCGCAGGTACCGACGCACAGTTTGGTGATCCACCGCTTTAGGACACCCCTTTTGCTGTTGGAGTGCTCTTCTCCTTTCAGAGCATATCTGTTGGTATATCTTTTGTTCGCTATGTTTGTATATATATATATATTCGTTCAGGGGTACGGCGGGGCCCTGTCCCGCCATATGACTCGTTTGGTCTGTATAGAGGTCTGTAGACGTATTTGTGGGTGTGTGTGCCTACTTTTGTACAGTTGGGTTTGTATGATCTCATTTGTTATGGCAGCCTTGTCGGCGTGCATTTTGTATATGTGTTTTGGGCCATTGTGCCATTTGATAGCCTTGTCGGCTTTTTGACATCTTTGATAGCCTTGTTGGCTTTTGATACATTTGACAGCCTTGCCGGCTTTTTGATATATATATATATATATATATATATATATATATATATATATATATATATATGTGTGTGTGTGTGCGTGTGTGTGTCCGCACATGGTTGCGTTGAAATGCGGCTGATGCAGTTTGATATAGTTTGAGACGGCATATAGCATTTTAGCCACATATACTATTTGGATGTGATTCGATATGTACAGGTATGTCAGGGTGCCCAAGTAGGGCACTAATCACGGCCTACGGGGTTGGGTCGTGACAGAAAAGGTAGGGTTAAAAGTGGTTGAAGAAGTTCTTTTTCTTCATCAATTAAGTCCCAGATTCATTAAGATCAATAAACCTGGCTCTGATACCACTATTATGGAATGAAATATTTAGAGAGAAAATGGAAGAAAGAATGAATAATAAATCATTGCATTAATTCATTATATTGTTTCTTGTATTGAAAAATAAAATACTACATCTCTATTTATAAAGAGAATAAAATAAAAGAAAATATATTATTTTCCTTATAGATACTAAACTAAAAGGAAACTAAGTAATTTACTATTAATGTAGTAACTAGACTTAAAAGGAAGCTAAATGTTGCAAAATATTCATAGACTAAAAAAGAACTAAATCTTTCTATCATCAATTAAATCATAAAGTAGAAAAAAATTAAATTTTAACAAAGAGTTGGGCTGAACACCCTCTGCCTGACAAGAAGGGGTGGCTCAGATGGTAAGTATCTACCTTCCACCTCGAACCCGAAGGTTGTGGGTTCGAGTCACCAAAGAAGCAAAAGGGAAGCTCCCGGAGGAATGGGTTTGAAAAAAAAAAAGAAGAAGAAGAAGAAAGAATGCCCCCCCCCCTCTACCCCACCCCACCCCTCCCAGATTTGCCCCTAAGCGGGACTGAGCACCAGTGGCGGAGCTAGGATATTCATCTAAGGGGTTCACAAATATGAAGAAGTAAATACACGAAAAAGCTAAGGGGGTTCAACATCTACTATATATACATGAGAATTCCGACACAATTTTGTGGAGTCCTCCTTGTTGTATGTCATCTTAATCGTTTGCAAAAGGTCTTTTTCACACCGTAGGATGAGCTTATTATCATGTCTATTCCTTGACCATGTCCGAATGGAAAGTTGTCGTTATGTTTATTTAATTTTATTTTTAATTGATGTTTCGATTTTTGTGGGAACATGAACAGTGAGTAATTTTGAGTTTTTTTTTTTTCAAATGATCGAATTAGACTCGTGTAAATTGTGTGATCCTTTTTTCAATCCTGCATAATATGCTTTATAGGAGCTAGTGTTGTAAGTCCCTCTTCAGCTTTTGTCTTTGTTATAATTTTCCATAAGATTTTTGAGTTCTGTTCAACCTATTAAAAGAGTTTTTGTAATCTACTTATTTGACAGATAAATCTAGAACTGCAACGATACAAACATAGCTAGGAACTTGCTTTGCGACCAAACTGGAGAAGAAAGGGCGACAATCCAATTACTTTTTTGGATGTACATTTGCCTTTACCTCTGCTAGTTAAGTTGGGTAGTCATGAATCTCTTGAAGTTACTTTGGGTTGGATATTAGCAAACTTGAGTAATGCTCTTAAGAATGGACTGTTAGTATGTTGTTGGACGTCTCCTGCTTTTGGAGATTTTCCCCAAGGGGTACTTCTTACATTCTTATTCGAGACGGTATTTAGTTGCTAATTGAACTGCATTTTCTTAAGAAAGCTGCTTTTTTGGTTCTACTAGGTTGATACTAATGAGCTTTCTGTTTCTCTCATCATGTAGCAGCTAGTCATAATTTAGATGATAGTCCAAGAAAGATCATTTCTTCAGGAACAACAAGTCCATTGAATCTAAACTCATATGAGGTTAGCACTTTCTATTTGGTTTGTATGGGGTAGCACGACCAATATTATTATATCTATTTATTAGGAAGTTTTTACAATTAAGTGCAAAAGCAAGCCCTGCCTTACTATGTTTCAGCCACTCATTGGTTCCTGCTACTTTTGACAAGCCCTTGCCAAACCAAAGTCTTTTTTTTTTTAATTTTTTTTTTTGGAATCCCGAAAGTATTGCAAACCTTTCAATCGAGGAGTTTAATTTTCAAACAGAAATTGTGATTGAACCTAAAAATTTGGATGCTGTCATTGATTAACTGAGGTATAATTCTCAACCATATATTTCATCTAGAGGCACTCTACACAAGCTTTATGCATTTAGCTATTTTCTACTTGGAGGAAGTTTCCACTTATTACATGACACGATTCCTCGTGTGTTTAGATGGACAAAATGATTGCTTTTGGTACTCCTATTAGTCTGAACTGCTTATAAAATGTCTATGAGTTCTGAAAGATAATTATCTATAGTTGATTAAAATCTTATTTAAGAAAATGTAAAGAAATAAGTAACCTTTTGATTTTGTGCTAGGCTGTGGTTTTTGTGAACAACATTAAGACTTCTTGAAAGGCCTGCTGATCTGGCGTGCAAACGTGGAAGTATTATTCTGGCATATTAAGTTTATATCAGTTTGAGAAAACTTATTCAGGAAGGAAAGCTCAGGTGTCTTGTCCTAATTGTATCCTCAGTTTCAATAATGTGGCACATAATTTTCTTTTTAGTCTTTCCAAAGAGAATATCAATTTTTTTTATTTAGAAATAATTTAGCTTTAATGAGAATATTTATCACCACACAAGTGCCGGCTAAAGCTTATTTTAGATTATAGAAGTTCCAAAAGCTTCCTTTTTCTTTTAAATATGGTGTCTAGTCAAATGTAACACATAAATTGGGATGGAGAGAGTAGATATTACCAATAAATATATATTTTTCAATTATTTTTTCCGAAGAGATGGGTACACTCGGCGAATTGATGAGGGAAGGTAAAACAAGAAACATGGAAAGGTCATTGGTAGAATTTAAATCATGAACCACATGATGTATAAATTGAAGATGGAACCACTGGACTACAACTTCATTATTGATAAAATATTACAACGGTGCCCATGCTCATATGACAGATTGCTATTAAAAGAAAAGGCCAATTTAAGATTCACATCATGATAAAGAGCAATGCAAATGGGGAATAATGGAAAACATGGTGAAGTTGTCATTCATATTATGCTGAGATCTTCTTGAATCTCACTAGACAATTTTCAGGAGGCTCGCCTTTGCTCGGTGGCTTAACTTGCTCAAGCCTGCATCATAGCGATAAAATTGAAATATTCTTTGATCAGTAATTGATATTCTATATAATTTATTTCATAAAATGTATATATATAATTTGTGAATTACCTGTAGTTAAGAAGAAAGTAATGACCAACTACTAAATTCGTAAGCTTTGCCAAATTGGCTCCTGGGCACATTCGGGGACCTACTCCCAAAGGAAGAAAGGAGGTTGGCTTGATCTCTGCATCCTGTAAAATTATAGTGTTGTTCACTTGATACTATAACATCTTTGGGAATTTAATCATTCATGTGCAGTAATTACAAGGATATTGACTAAATGATGCAAATTTATGAACAAAATTAATAGTCTGTTTGGTCAAGTTTTTGAGAAGGCAATAGTATTTATTTTCTTAAAAATACTTATTTCAGAGAGTTGAGGTGTTTAGCCTAGAAAATAAAAGTGCTTTTGAATAATAGCAAAAGCAAATTTTTAGAAACTAAAAAGATAAATTTTCTCCATAAGCACTTCTGGAATTTTGGCCGAACACAAATTACAACCCTAATTGACAAAAATATTTTTCAGATTGATTAGCTAAACACTAGCAACTACTCTGTAAAAGTACTTTTTCAAAATAAGCAGATTTTGACAGTTTGGCAAAAAACTTACATCCCATCTTGAAGGATTAAATTCCTTAGGTTTCACATAAGTGTTAGGGTCCATATACCAATGCCCTGACGTTGTCAAAACCTTCCACCCCTTAGGTATGGTGTACCCTGCGCAATGGATATTGATTAAATCATTTTAGTGTATCATTAACATTAATTGGCTTTGAGATAAGAGAACCAACCATTTATGTTAACAGTAGTTTTTGCAATTCTAAAGAAGATTGTTTCAGTGCTACCAAAACGTAGTGTTTCATGATATACCTGTCAATTTTGAAAGAGATATAGTACTTAGTACAAAAGGACTTGATCTTATTGAACTTGAAAAGAAATATTTTACATTGTGAATGGTGTGCTGTGCCTATTAAAGAGAAATTAGGCCTTACGTTTGAAAGATACTTCATCTGTCCAATCTCGTCGAAAGTAAGGCCTGCATCTGGAGATGGTCTTCTGTTAACTATTTCTTCTTGTTCCTCCTGAAAACAGAGAAATTTGTCTTAATAAATTAATTTAAAAGACCCTCTCAACTTTATTGCACTTTTTGAATAAAATAAAGTAGTGATCCATTGATAACGTACTTTTGCTTTCTGCAACAACTCAGGGTGTTTTTCCAGATGCATAATTGTCTTTATGGCAACCAGAGCAACAATTTCATAACCACCAAATGTATAGGAAAGTAGCACTTTAATGATATCCTCATCACTAAATCCATTTCCATGTTCATCTTGAGTGTCTAGCATCGCGTCCAGCATGCTCTTGGGCCTGCCTTGTTTGTTTGCAATCATCACTTTTCTTTGATTTATTACGTCTTGAAGCATCCTACCTACTGCTTTTCTAGCCTGAAACCATAAAAACAGAGAAGTTACACAAACGAATAGTTCAAATTTTGTGCCCGGTCACTTATAACAATAGCAAGCCTAATACTCTTCACAGCAAGCATAATACGGTAACCTGAACACTAGCAAAAAAAAAAAGATAATATAAATTAGCAAGAGATAAGTTCTGTAGCTAAACAGCAAAATCGGCTGCTAATCCTATTTAGCGACCAATTAGATGGATTGTTAAAATGTTAGCTACAAAGCAATTTAGCGATGAATCGACGGCGGATTATTAAAAATTTATGTTGACTACGAGTAAATAGCAATGAAGTTCGTAGCTCATTCCAGATTTTTTTAGTGGAAAGATAGAAGAGTAACCTGATTCACCCTATTAAATTGGCATGATGGTGTAAATTTCTTTAGAACGTCAGTATATAAAACTTAAATCCATTTTGCCCCTATTAGATATATTATCTCTTTTTCCTCTTTTTTGGTGATTAATCAAATTTTAAACTCTAGATCTTACTAATTACCTTGACTCCCCTGTAGAAAGCAAATCCGGGGATATTAACGGCCAAGCTTTTGTAAGCTTTAAACCTGTGTTGATTCTCCTTGAAAACATAGTCAAGCACTTCTCGAGAAACTCCATCTTCGCCGCCTACAAGAACTTGCATAAGCACCTCAAATGCAGGCCTTTTCATCTCAGAGAGCAACTCGAGGGGTTCATCTGTGGCAAGCCATTTGTCGAAGGAACCTTTCACGATTTTGTTCACGCTGTCAAAGTAGTAGGACAACGATCCGTGAGTTTTTATCGCGTTTGCTGCTGTTCGACGAAGAATCTTGTGTTCTTGGTTCTCTTGATTTCCTAGGAGGTTCAACATGTAGTCTGGAAATGCTACGGCAAAATTCTCTTCATCCATCAGGATTTTCCTGCACGTTTCGGGCGTTGTGACAATAATGCTTGGCCTTCCAAACATGTGTCCCGTGTACATCCCTCCTGGCCCGAACCTAATTAGTTACACACCAATGTGAACTTCAAATTCAAATTCAAAACAGAACATCAAATTAATACAACAATAATAATTGTGTCATGAGAAACGTACCGAGTAGAAAAGTAAGCTGCAAATGCGTCGAGATTTCCACCGACGTAACATTTCAAGAGAAAAAGCATATTACCAACGAATGGCCAGCCCATGTCACCTGGAGGCAAACGACTTTCCTCTGGACTAAGTTTGAGTAAATAATACCAGCCATTTACTCTCTTTAGCACATTAATAAAGGTTAAAATCCCTATTCCCAGAGCTGTGCACAAGTACACTAACTCCATTTTTACTCTAAGAAACCTTTGTGAAGCTGATATATTGTAAGTTGGTTTAATGTATAGACTTCAGGGTCAGTATATATATATTGGACTTAATTTTGATTATACATATATATTCAGATCTAGATCTGCGCACCTATGCTTGAGTACTCTTCTCCTAGAGAAATGTGCCAGTTAATACTCCCTCCGTCCCATAATAAATGTCACTTTAGCCAAAAAAATTCGTCCCATAATAAGTGTCACCTTAGAAAATCAAGACATAAATTGACTAATTTTTTCCAATTCTACACTTAGACAATAAAGGAACATTTAAATGATGATTGAAAAAGTTACATAGTAACTTGGTATTGTTAGATTCGTAATGTCAAAAGGTTTACTTCTTGTGCATGCTCTAATCAAAAGATAAAAGTAATTTATTTTTATTATATAGAGGTAATTTGCTAAACTTTATATTGCATTATTAATTTGTTAATATGTTTATTTTTTGCTAATGTGACACTTATTATGAGACGGAGAGAATATTTAATACGGTGAATCAGCACCAAAAATAAGGCAAAAAAAGATTCCACCAAATTATAAGGACGTGCTATTCATTAAAAAATGAACGCCATACACACATTTTTAATGCCGGAAATCAAAAGGGGCAGCATAAGATAATACTCCTATTGAGGAAGCCGATTTTGTCTCTTACAAACTTGTCTTATTTTGTATTTTAAAACAGGACAGACTAAAATGTAACACCCCGTACTTTTAACATAAGCTTTGACCATGATTCTATACTTAGAAAATCAGATAAAGAATGTGAGAATTGAAATTTCCCTGTTCGGTTGTAAGATGGGGGTTTACGCCCATGAACAGTGACCGTATTTCAGTATACGGGTCGTAATTCAAGTCGTAAACTGGTACCAAGGATTTCTGAGCATTCTGGAATTTGGCATTTGGATGTCAAATGGTTAAATACGGACCGTATATATGGACCGTATATACGGCCCGTATTTCAAAACGTATTTGGAATTTGGGAAAACGTCCTTGATGAAAGTTGTAGAGCTTTGAAATATCTTTCCAACGGTATATTATGGGGGTCAAACGGACATCTGTGCAAAGAGTTATGACCATCTGTGCAGTCCGTATTTCAAAATACGGACCATATTTCAATGGATCCAGTTAGGACGATACCTTAATTTTACACTGAATGGATCCATCAGGCACGTTACCACCTTATACCCTGGCAAGGTATGAGGGCTCTGCTGGTCCGGCAAGGTACCAGACTCCACGTACCCACGTGGTGATATCACATGTCGGTTTATTAAATGCTCTCCCTACTTATCATGTTTTACTTATGTTATAAATATATATATATATATATATATATATATATATATATGTACTCATGCTCATGTTCATGTCCAGGTTTTCAGTTTCAGTTCTTATCATGTTATTCCATGTCCCATGTTATTTCTTTCAGTTGCTTTACATACCAGTACATTCAATGTGCTGACGTCCCCTTTTATTGCCCGGGGGCCTGCATTTCACGATGCAGGTACTGATCTACAAGACGACACATCTGCTAAGTAGGACAGCATTCGTATCAGCTTATTGGTGAGCCCCATCTCATTTGGGGTTTAGTCAACTTTTGTTTTATGATTAGTTATGCCTCTAAGGTATGCTGGAGGCCTTGTTCCAGTAAGTATTTTTCCAGTCAGACTCATGATAGAGGTTTCATAGACTAGACAAATCAGTTATGTTATGTCAGACATTCGGAGTAGTATAGTCATTTTGGCTCATTCATGTTATTTTCGCACTCATGTTTAAACAAATATTTTTATTAAGTATTATGACTTACTACGTTTTACAAAGGCTTATCATGCATTCACGTTATATTCCGCTCATGTTATGCCTCATGATGATTCAACAAGCCATGTGGTTCGCTTGGTCACATGCAGTAAGGCACCGAGTGCCGTGTTTCGCTCAGGCCATGGGTCGGGGCATGACATAAAATAGTAAAGCCAGCCCCTAAGATAAACGTATTAATGTAATTTTGTCATGATCCAAATTCAAGAGGCCGTGTCTAGAACCTAATCATTAGTCAGAGGCGGATTTAAGATTTAAACTCTACGAGTTCAACCTTAAGGTTTTTAGCATTAATTCATTATATTTTTAAAGTTATGTGTTTATATCTACTATTATTGTGATTTAGTAAGTTCTTAATTAAACTAGTACTCCGCTCAAAAGTACTAGATTCAGATGAACTTGGTGTCGTAATGATGGATCCGTCTGTCGTGAGCACATGGCAAACAAGCATAACTCATACGTGTATATGTAAATAAATGTAATTGAAAATATCAGCAAAATTATTATCAAAGTAAAATTTAAATTCTGAATCCGCCTTTGCTACCATCGGTCTCGGCAAATAAATGGATGGCTAAGGTTCTTCCAACAAACAAATGTAACCACTATTTAAATTTTATTACTAGTAAAGAAAAATATAAAAAAATATTCTTTAATTTTATTGAATATTTCAATCCAAATCCTCCGATCTACTCCTCTCTTTTGCGAAATTCCAAGAGACATTCCTAGAAAATTTTTAGTATGTGTGAGGCATGCCAAATCACACTTGTGTGAGGCATTTACTTGATTGACAAATGGACTTATGTAGGTCCTACATTCCAAGCAATTAAAGACCCATACTTCTTTCTTCTGTATTTACGGCTCACTGTTTGAGTTTTTCTTTTCTGTTTTGCAACACCTCTTCTTTTATTTTATCTCAACTATTTCTCTCTTTCACTTATATTTTCATAGCTCTTCCTTATAGTCCTATAAAAAAGTTGGATAGATATCATTATTATTTGTTTTTCTACCCTTCTTTATTCATATACTTTTTTTTGCGCTTTGACAAATTCGTATGGTTGGCGCTCTTTCTTTTGCCATTATTCCATGTACTCCTCAACCAAATCTACAGGGAAAAAGATGTAATCCTTGTATCTCAGAATAAAAAATTAAAATTGTGAAAGTTTTCAATTGACATCTCAAAAAATTATATCAAACCCCAAGGGAACCTCAAAAAAGATAATTCCTGAATAAGAAACTTACACAAAATTTATATTTACAATACTCACTGGATCTACGTACCTATGCTTGAGTTCTGTTCTCCTAGAGCAAAGTGAGCTAGTTAATATTTAATACGGTGAATCAGCACCAAAAATCAGGCAAATAAAGGTTCCACCAATTAATATGGACATGCTATTCATTGTAAAATGAACGCCATACGCACATTTTTAATGCCGGAAATCAAAAGGGATAGCATAAGATAATACTCCTATTGAGTAAGACAATTTTGTCTCGTATAAACTTGTCTCATTTTGTATTTTAAACAGGACACACAGACTAAAATAGTAAAGCCAGCCCATAAGATAAACGTATTAATGCAATTTCGTCACGATCCAAATTCAAGAGGCCGTGTCTAGAACATAGTCATGAGCCAGAGGCAGATTTAACATTTAAACTCTACGAGTTCAACCTTAAGGTTTTTAGCATTAATTCATTATATTTTTAAAGTTATGTGTTTATATCTACTATTGTTGTAATTTAGCGAGTTCTTACTTAACCTAATACTTCACTCAAAAGTAATAGATTCAGATGAATATGATATCCAAATGATGAATCTGCCCGCCGTGAGCACATAGCGAACAAGCATAACTCATGTGTATATGTAAATAAATGTAAGTGAACATATTAGCAGAATTACTATCAAAGTAAAATTCAAATTCTGAATCCGTATTTGTTAATACCAGTCTCTGCAAATAAATGGATGGCTAACGGTTCTTCCAACAAACAAAGCAACCACTATTTAAATTCTATTACTAGTAAAGAAAAACATTCTTTAATTTTATTGAATATTTCAATCCAAATCCTCCTATCTACTCCTTTCTTTTGCGAAATTCCAAGAGACATTCCTATCATACAAGATTTATTTAATTTTTTTGCACTCTTCTTGACCAATAAACGCACACTCCCATCTAGTTCACGGTCATTGAATTGACGTAAAACTAACAAGCTAAAAAAAACTTTGATATGTTATTTTCATCAAAATATTCTAACGTGGCAGTTCAAGCTATCATCTGATTTTTGACACGTGGTTGAAAAAATGTATATCCTCATATCATGAAAACTTTTCATTTTAAATCTATAAATAGTGCAAGACGCTTATTGCATTTTAATGTTAAAAATTTATAGTATGCAGTGGAATGATGAAAGGTGATACTAAGGGTCTTTGGTTAAATTATTTCATATTTGATTTAAGTATTTTAAAAATCACCAAAATGACGTTTTTAGAGAGAATACGGAAAATAAATTTTATTAAAAATGTCCTCGTCGAACATAGATAAAACGTGTTCAAAGACTCCAATTGTAAAAACAAATTTGAGTTTCTCGAAGAATAAAACAATATAGAATTGATATCATACAAACTATTTATCCCATGTGAAGATTGATAGTCAGGTAAAATTTTGATATATCTATACTCCCTCCATTAAATTTTATATGATTCGAATAAGTGAAGTTTCTTTGAACGCTTTTTTTTTTTTTTTTTGACTTTAAGCTGGTCAGCCAAACACTTTTTTTTAAAAAAAAAAAGTCATCACCATTAGGCTGTGGACCTATGGTGTGGGGGGTTTGGCTTGACCCCTACCATGTTAAATTAAGTAATTAGAGTACAATGATTAGAGGGGGACATGGAACCTTGCCTCTAATCTACAAAAGAAGATTGAAAGCCAATCTTAAGGAAAGAGGCAGCCTAGACAAATCTCTTTCCGTACTACAAAAGGGTTATTAACTAACAAAGAAATTAGATTTCTCAAATCTTCTTCTAAAAGTAGGTAATTGCCATTGATCCAGTTGAGTCAGTCCCTTTGCCTCGCCAGGTAAACTGTCATGAGAGTAATATACGGACCTGGTTCTACTTGATAAAGCAAGCTTAGCTAAGTAGTCCGCCACCGAATTTGCTTCTCTGAAACAGTGCAGGAATTCAATATTAGTGCCCTCCACATTCTTTAGGATCTTGTTGATTATGTGCTTGAGCTTCAAGTTTCCCAGATTTTGTTTTGTGAGCATGTTGGCAATGATTAGCGAGTCAAGTTCCATTTGAATATCATTTATGCCATTAATTTTGCACCAGGAGCTTCCAAACTCAACAGCCAAGGCTTCCGCATGGTTACTGCTTTCACATTCGACTGGGATAGAGAATGCCATGACCATCTTTCCGTGTTCATCTCGAAGAATCCCTCCAATTCCAGCTCTTTTAGAAGTACTGCAGAAGCTGCCATCAGTGTTAGCTTTAAACTTGCCAGGCTGTGGCTTTTTCCAGCAGATTGGAGTACATTTTTGCACTGGCTTAATTCTTTCCGCTGTCGCACAGGTACTGATCCAGTTGCCACCGAAGTCAATGTTTGGAACAGCAACGTTTAGCGCAGTTTTGATGTTCCATACGGTCTGGTTTTCCATTCTATATAATGAGAATTGTTTTTGCTCTCCAAACCTGCAAGAACTCCAATTTTTCCAAATTTCCCAGCATATCATAATAGGAGCAATTTTATACATAAATTTCTGTACCTTGTTGTTGGCTGTTTGGTTCCACCATTGATGCAGCAGGCCATTAATAGGAATATGTTGATGATTAATGCCCAAGGGGGCTCCAATAAATTGCCAAATATGATCAGCTACTTGTCCCTCCACAAATACATGTTGAATGGAATCATTTTCAGGAATAGTACAGCATATACAATTAGGGAAGCCTTGTTTTCCGAATTTAGCCACTGCTTCATTGAAAGGAAGCTTCTTATGAATCAATCTCCAAGTAAGAAAGGATATTTTAAATGGGATAGAACTATGCCAGATATTATTTAAAAAAAGGCATCTTAGTTCTATATCTTCTTGATAGGTGCCACGCTGAAGTATTTGAAAAGCAACCATTCTCTGTTTTATCCCATATAGCATAATCGTCACTGTCTTCTTGACCAGTGTCAATTGTGCTAATGTGAAGAGCAATATCTCCAGGCAACATATTATACAATTTAGTCATGTTCCATCTATGGTTTATCAGGAAGTGTTTGACCATGACTTTGTTGCCACCACCAGTCCTGTAATCAGAGAAGTAGTCAGCTAACGGACCAAAACCAAGCCAATTATCCCACCAAAAATTGCATTCTCCTTTATTGATTTTCTAGGTTATACATTTTTCAGCCTTATCTCTAGCTAACAAAATACTCTTCCATGCTTGTGAGTTCCCAGGGACCCATTTTTTTTCCACTGGATGTTTCCTTTTGCAATATTTAGCCACTAAGAAATCAGTCAGGTAGTCTTCACTTATCTTTCCTAACGTTTAGAGTAGTTATGGTTGAGATTGTTTACCCTTAAAAATGGTAACAATTAAATTTATAAGTGGGTTAATAAGATATGTGGTTTGATTAATAGGTTACGTATAACAATAGCAAGAAAATAATAAACGTATATTGATGAATAATAGTAAATAAAGCTTAAGAAACCAAATTTGTGAACTCAGAGAATAGGTCCGGTTTTGGAGATTGCTTTCTTTAACCGAGCCAATCACTTGAGAAAGTTCCACTGCCTCCTTTTCATATTACAAGTATGTAAAATAATGAAAAGTTAACCCTCAAATGAAGAGACTATACCCCTATTTATAGCTACAAAATAGATGGGCCTTAGTACAATCTAAAAAAAACTTTTTTAAGAAAATCCTAAAATGGATAAGGCGGTGTCCATACGGTCATTCTGACACTCATACTGTTGTCAGCTCAAATGGCGGAACGGTCAGGTGACACGTGGGTCTATAATGGCTACTCCAAGCCTATGTTGAGTGTGTTCGCCTCAGGCTCGTGTTCTCTTTGCTTATCAACATACCCTTGATTTTGACACTCAGTTGAATGAACTTACGACCCCTCGGTCCTCATTCCGTTCGATGGCCAACGACCTTATTCTTCTTCGATCTCGTATCGGTCAGCTGTAATATTTACTTTGGTTCTAACCGAATACAAATTTCTTCGATTTTTACCGTATACAGATAGTCCCCACACTTCTCGGATCGAAGTTTCATCGAAGTGACGGGAAGTGGAGTGATTACCTCGGTAACTTCCCTAGTAGGAATCTTCTTTGAGAATACGGAAAATGAAACGTCCTTTCATGTCACGTCTCTATGACTTCGGAAACGTGTCTCCTTTTTGGTTGGACGACTTGGGTAACCGCCTACAATATTTTCTCTATATAAGGTGTTATAATGGTTTTATTTTTCACTTTTTACCTTTCACTTCTACTTTCATTTTTCACTCTCCAATTCTTGATCATCTCACTTTTCCTTGTTCTGTTCTTGCCTTTTGTTCCGAAATTCTGTGTCTTCGAAAATTCGTTGAGCAAATTCATTTGTGGTCTCAAAATCTTCTCCATTTTCTGGAAAACCCTTCTTAACTTCATCTGTTCATCTCTAAATCTTCATATCTTCATATTTTTAGCCTTCAAACCTTTAGATCTTCATCTCCAGATCTTTAAATCTTCATATCTTCATACTTTTATCTTCCAAGTTCAAGAAATGACAACAAACACCGACTCTACTTCCCAAAACGTTCCTTCGATTTCTTCTCCAAGTATCGAACCTATCACCAGCCTCGGAGACAAAGCTCAACCCAACTCCTTCGAGCCTACGGCCAAAGACATAATCCCCTCGAGATACAATTTCAACCATGAATTTGCCATCGAAATGGTCGTAAAAAAAATTGACCGGGGTTTTGATGTGTGACGTTACCCATCCTCGATCAAAGAGAAGCACCTTCCCAAAGTCCGAACTGAATGTGGCTGGGCTAACCCCCGCATAGATATTATTGCTCCCGGTGATGATGAATCAATTACCGACTTTAAAAGGGGTTTTATATGTTTATACATACCCCTTCACCTTCAAGCTTAACCCTCCAATAAGTCCGGTTATTCTTGAGATGTGTTGGACATATAAAGTATGCTTTGCTCAAATAGTTCTGAATGTTTGGAGGATCGTGGCCTCTCGGTCTTTTGGCCAATAATGCCAAAATTAACTTTACCCTGCACCATCTGATCCGGTTATATTGCTCGAGGATCTTCCGTGGCGGAGTCATAAAGTTCGCCAAACGAGGGAGGAACTCATTCTTTCCTGCGTTGATGAGAACAGAGACCGGGGTTAGTACAAGTGTTTGTCTGAGTTAAGACCGTAGACATTATACCGGAGGAGTATATGCCTTTCCCCGAAAAGTGGAACGATAAACGTAAGTTCATAGGACCTATCTCCCTTTTATATGCCTTTGAGCATATCTTCTAACTATTCCTAATATTTCAGCTGATGGACGGCTTTCGGATGCAATCCCTGAATTTGCTAAGTGGATCGAAAATATTACCAGCCAACATCCGCATGAAGAGCGGACATGGAAAGATTTGTCCCATGACTGGTGAATAGCACAAAGTCGTGGTATCCTCTTCTTGCCTTATTCTTTATTATTTGCTTTCGTTCAACTTTCCCTGATCTAATCCTTTAATATTTAGGTTGGCCAGAGGTTCTTCGACCCCACGGCCCGTACCTGAGGAAGAACCCACCATACTGGATTCAGATTTTGATATTTCTAGATCAACATGGCTCATTGCCGAGGCTGAAAAGAAAAAGAAGAAACCCAAGTCTTGAGGTCAGAAAAGAAAGAAAGGCTCGAAGGATGCCGCAGGTATATCCGAAGCTCGAGGTCTGAGGGATGACCCCGATGATGACATTTGGATTGCAAGCATCAGGTTGGATCCTTCTGTTGCTACAACCACCGGGGCTGAGACAATCTCGGTGGAGGTCTCGGAAGGGAGTGCCACAGCTAATTTGCTGAGCTCAACCCCAGATAGGGAGGCTGAGACCCCTTTTCTCCCAATAACCGAATATCTCCAAGCCCCTGTTCCCATAAGTGTTGTTGAACTGATCGATGTAACGGGCGATACTTCACCCGAGGCGCTGCCTTTGTTAAAGAGGGCCAGAAGGGCTGAAACAACTTCAAGAGAAGAACGCCTTCTAGGGTCGAACCACCTTCAAGGGCAGAAACAACTTCGGCTCCTCCCCCTGCTCCATCTTTGAAGCAAGAGAATCTTGATGACATGTTCACCGATAATCCCCCAGCTATGGTGAAATACTCGGGGTTTGGGCACCTCCATATTCCTCAAGCATCGAGGAGGCCTTCTTGGTCCACTGAGTCAAGTTCAAGGTCCAAACTTGTAGATACTTTTCCGGCAGTAATTGCAGAGCCGGGGAGGACCAGGTCGACCATGGTCACCGTTCCTAAAGACCGTAGTTTTTTGTCTCGCTCCGTGGGGGTGTCCAGTTATCTACGACCTCTTGTGTCAGAGTACGATAAAGAGAAGATGGACGGGCTTTCATGGCAATGCCTTCTCAGCAAGGGTATGTATGCTGGCAACCAGGTGAGCACTTTTTCCCCCTTCCTCCAACAAGTTTTAATTTATTTGGTGTAACTTTCACTGTTTGCCAATATCTAACCTTTGTTGATTTTACTTTTGCAGTCTCTCTTGATTGTGAACGAAGGTTTTCTTCAAGCTTGGCACAACTTTGAACGAGCCCAGTTAGATGCCTAGGGCCGAGAGACTGAGAATTCAAACTTCTCTTCCAACAAAATGAAGATCAATTGAGCCAATTCGTTGCTCCTCAAACCCTCTAAGCCGAGCTCGAAGCAGCCAAGGAGGAGAACCATCTAAGCTTGATGATACAACTGAAAAGAACAAAGTCCTAGAAGAGGATAACAAGCTTCTCAACCGAGGGAACTTCGAATATGCTACCAAACTCAGTGAGTTAGAGGCCACTGTTACCCAATTGAGGCAGGAACTTGATTCGATTAAAGTCAAGGCTACAAAGATGGAGCAGAAGTTCAGGCAGCTCGAAGTCGAAAGGGCCACTGAGAAAGAAACCTTAAAGGTTGCCCAAGAGAAGGCCGAAACTCAAGCTCGGGCTAATAAGAAATTGAAGAGTGACCTCGAGGCAGCTATCCAGATAGTGATGGGCTTCAGAGCTAGTTGCTACTAATGATGTTCAGATCTCTTTGTGTCACACCCCGACCTTACTAGGGTGTGATGGGCACCCGACCCTTACTTAGGGCCGAGCAAACCTTCAGACTCTTGATGCACATAAAGTTACATCAAACTTTTAAATCAAATCAGATAAAATACATAGTAATTTTTTTTTTCTTTCTTTCAAAAATGTTCTTTCTCGAAGCTTCCAAGCGAACAAATCTATAGTCATACAAAATTCAATACATAACACAGACCGACATATCGGCTGACGGAGCCGCTTACAGACTGACATACTATACCCACGACGTTGTCTGCAAAGTCTCTAATACCATACAAAAACCATAACACATATACCATACCCTGAGTTGGCAGTCCTCCAGGAGCAAATGGAGTTCGCCACCACTGCTGAAATATCTTTTATAGGGTCCTTATCTCGTCTGGGAGTACCTGCGCGGCATGAAACGCAGCCCCCAAGGAACAGGGGTCAGTACGGAATATGTACTGAGTATGTAAGGCATAGAATACAGAAAGCAGAACTATAATCGAAACAAATAGTACCAAGAGTACGCATGTTATCCAGATTACCAAATTACTTGTTTCTCAGACACAGTTTATACAGACCAATACCGACCATACAGACCGACACAGACCATACCGACCAATACAGATCCTACAGACCGTACAAATCATACAAAGCATAACAAAATCATACAGAGCATACAGAATGCCGACATACTTACTTTCCAGACACGGATGGCACATACCGATACCAAATGTCAGAAGGAGTGTGGCACGTACAGAACGCACAGATAAGGTCATACGTCAGACGGAGTACAGAACGTACTGAATACTCAGATGATGTCATATATCGGACGGTACACAGAACGTACAGATTACTCAGATGATGTCATATATCGGACGAAATACAGAACGTACAGATTACTCAGATAATGTCATATATCGGACGGAATACAGAACATACAGATTACTCAGATGATGTCATATATCGGACGGAATACAGAACGTATAGATTACTCAGATAATGTCATATATCAGACGGAATACAGAACATACAGATTACTCAGATGATTTCATATATCGGACGGAATACAGAACGTACAAATTACTCAGATGATGTCATATATCGGACGGAATACAGAACGTACAGATGATGTCATATATCGGACGGAATACAGAACGTACAGATGATGTCTTATATCGGACGGAATGCAGAACATACAGAATACTCAGATGATGTCAGAACATACAAAATACTCAGAATCGTATGTCACATATGCGTATAACAGAACTCGGCCCTGTGATAAGGGACGCGGTAAACAAAATCATCATATATCAAATTCATGTATCATATATGCATATATCAGAACCCGACCCTCCAGTGAGGGGTGCGGTAACAGAGCCCGGCCCTCTAGTACGGGACGCAGTGAACAGACAGATCATATGCCATCCTGGCCACCACCCCATATCATCATATCATCAAACCATATAATAGAGCCCGGCCCGCCTATGAGGGACGCGGTGAACAATGCAGAGGAATGCGCACAATAACAGAATCTGGCCCGGGACGCAGTGAATCATATCGTAGCGGACACACGAGGACATAACAGAACCTGGCCCGGGACGCAGTGAAGGATACATTGAGTCATGCACGAGCAGAGTCATGAGAAACCACATGCATAGGAATCAAGACTTGACAGACCAGTATACTTACCGATACCTGGGGGCTCGGAACAGATTTCAGGTCAATCCGACGTAGTATGAGAAAGTTACGTGCGTTCGAAGTACAGAACGCTTTATAAGTGTTTCAGAAGCCTTTTTCGGGGAATCAGAGTCATAGTCATATCAGGCACCTTCGGATGTCCTTACGAATCAGATCAAATAGAGATTTTGGAACCACACTTACGTATAAGAAAATTATGGACGTCTTGATACAGAAACCTCTTTGAACATTTCAGAGCAATCCGAGATCGTACACGGAAGTTAGGGACGTTAAATCTTACAGAAGTTCTCTAACCATAATAAACATATCAGAACGCTCATATCATAATACTGATTTCGGAATTCTCATATCAGGATACTCATATCAGAATCCTTATATCAGCAAACTTACATCGGAATACTTATATCAAAATACTCGTATCGAAATACTTATATCCTTTGAGGGAGTCATTAACCTTAGTTCCTATGAACTGTCGACCATTGTCGCAAGTTATCTTGGCTGGAATGCCGAACTGGTAAACGATATGGTCCCAAATGAAGTTAATGACTTCCTTCTCTCTAACTTTCTCGAAGGGCTGTGCTTCAATCCATTTGGAAAAATAATCAATCATAAATAAAATGAACCGAGCCTTACCTGGAGCTCGTGGCAAGAGACCGACAATGTCCATCCCCCATTTCATAAATGGCCAAGAGGATAGGACCGGATGAAGCAATTCCCCCGGTCGGTGTATCATCGGTGTATGCTTTTGGCATCCATCACATTTTCGGACAATGTTTTTTACGTCCTCCTCTATTTGGTTCTAGTAATATCTTGCTCTGATTGTCTTTCGGACCAAGGCTTCAACTCTTGAATGATTATCACAGGTTCCTTCGTGGATCTCCCTCATCACATAATCTATTTCTACGGGCCCCAAGCATTTGGCCAAAGGTCCGTAGAAAGATCGACGATACAACTAGTCATCGACCAAGCAGAATCTCACAGCTTTGGTTTGAAGGGACCTTGATTCCTTAGGGTCTATTGGGAGTTTCCCTTCTCGTAAGTAATCTATGTATTTATTGTGCCAATCTCATGTCAAGCTCATTATATTTATGTCGGCAGGGCCATTTTCTACTGTCGAGTTTATTAACTGGACGACCGTGCCAGAATTGAATTCCTCCGGTCCGACCGATGAACCTAAGTTGGCCAATGCATCTTCTTCATTGTTTTGCTCCCTTGGCACATGCTACATAGTCCATTCTTTGAACCGGTGCAAGACTACTTAGATTTTTTCTAGGTACCTCTGCATTCGTTCGTCTTTGACTTCGAAGACACTGTTGACTTGGTTTACGACCAGAGGGAGTTGCACTTTACTTCAATGACTTCAGCCCCTAAACTTTGAGCTAATTCCAAACCTGTAATCATAGCCTCATAATCGGCTTTACTGTTAGTTAATTTTAAAGTTCTGATTGATTGTCGAATAATATCGCCTGCGGGCGCTCTAAGAACAATCCCCAATCCGGACCCTTTCACGTTCGATGCACCGTCCGTGTACAGGGTCCAAATTCTCGTGGTTTTCCCCAAGGTTAGAAAAAATTCTTTTTCTACCTCGGGAACCATTGCCGGAGTAAAATCAGCTATAAAGTCGGCCAAGATTTGGGATTTTATAGTCGTTCTAGGTTTATGCTCGATATCATAACTGCTTATTTCTATGACCCATTTCGTTAACCTTCCTGATAAGTCCGGTTTATGCATGATATTTTTTAACGGGTAAGTAGTCTCTACACATATGGGGTGGCATTGAAAATAAGGTTTCAGTTTCCTAGAAGCATTTACCAAGGCTAACGCTAATTTTTCGAGGTCAGGATGACGAGTCGTTGCATCCCCTAATGTTCTACTTACATAATAGATAGGGAATTGCGTACGTTCTTCTTCTCGGACCAAGACGCCACTTACCGCAACCTCGGATACAGCCAGATATAAGAACAATTGTTCATCTACTTTCGGATTGTGTAGTAAAGATGGACTTGGCAGGTACCATTTCAAATCTTCCAAAGCTCTTTGACATTTCGGTGTCCACACAAAGTCATTTTTCTTCCTTAGCAATGAAAAGAAACGATGACTTTTATCCCAAGATCTTGAAATGAATCAGCTCAGAGCAGCTATTTTTTCGATTAACCTTTGCACCACCTTCACGTTGTTAACCACCTCGATATCTTCAATGGCCTTAATTTTGTCCGGGTTGATTTTAATCCCGTGGTTCGATACCATGAAGCCCAAGAACTTCCCTGATCTAACGCCGAAGGCACACTTCTATGGATTCATCTTCATGTTGTATTTACGAACTATGTCGAAGGTTTCCTGCAAATGCTTTAAATGGTCCTCTATTTCGAGGGACGTAACTAGCATGTCATCAATACAAACCTCAATTATTTACCCTATTTGTTCTTCGAACATTCAGTTAACTAAGCATTGGTAAGTTGCACTGGCAGTTTTTAATCCGAATGGCATTACATTATAACAATAAGTCCCATATCGGGTTATAACAGAAGTTTTCTCTTGATCCTCCGGATATGGTTATATCCGGAGTAGGCATCGAGAAAACTCAAAATTTTATTCCCTGCCGTGGCATCGATCATTCGATCAATGTGAGGTATAGGGAAGGAATCCTTCGGGCATTCTTTGTTCAGATCCTTATAATCAACACACATTCTAAATTTATTACCTTTCTTCGGTACGAAAATGACATTAGCTAACTAGTCGGAGTATTTAACCTCCCGGATGGAACCTATTTTTAAAAGCTTTGTTATCTCTTCTTTGACGAAGGCATGCTTTACTTCGGCCATCGATCTTTTTTTCTGTTTCACTGAGGAAAACTTCTTATCAAGGCTTAACTTATGCATTTTTACTTCCGGTGGCACATCTGTCATGTCTAAATGGGACCATGCAAAACAATCGGCATTAGCTTGAAGAAATTTAATTAACTTATGCGTGAGCTCTGAGGTTAACCCCGTGCCAAGGTATACCTTTCTGTCCGGCAAGTGCACAAACAGGATAATCGGTTCCAGCTCCTCTATGGTAGATTTGGTTGCGTCTGAATAACCCGGTAGCACGAACGATCTAGGCATTCCAAAATCATCATCTTCGAAGTTCGAGCTCATCTCTTCCCTTTCTTTACCCAATAGCTCTTTGGTCCGGTTCTTTCTGAATGAGGGGTGCTTCTTTGACCGCGAACGTGAGAGGTGCTTCTTCGACAGCGAACATCTCCTTTGCCCCGAGTTGTTCCCCATAGATTATTTTTATCCCTTTCGAGGTCGGGAATTTTAACATTTGATGCAATGTCGAGGGTACTGCCTTCATGCTATGGATCCACGGTCTGCCAAGAAACGCATTATACTTCATCTCACTTTTGATGACATAGAACACTGTTTACTGAATAGTCCCGGCTATGTTGACCGGCAAAAAGATTTCTCCCTTAGTGGTTTCGCTTGCCATACTGAATCCACTGAGAACCCGAGCTATTAGCACAATTTGATCTAACAGTCCCAATTGTTCTACCACTCTCCATCGAATAATATTGGCCGAACTACCTGGATCAATCAAAATACGTTTAACTTGAGATTTAAAAATAAGGATAGAAATTACCAACGCATCATTATGTGACTGAATGATGCCTTCGGCATCCTCATCGTTGAAAGAAATAGATCTTTCAGGCACGTAATCCCTGGTCCGCTTCTCTCAAACAATTGAAACCTTTGTCCTCTTCTTTATCATTGGCCCTCGTGGTACATCCGTTCCTCCGATTATCATATTGATCACGTGTTGCGGCTCCACGATTTTGACCTATTTGTGATTTCCCCTACCTTTGTCTCGGTCAATAAAGAATTCATGAAGGTGACCATCTTTTAACAACCAAGCCATCTTCTCTCTCAATTGGCAACAGTCCTCGGTCCTATGGCCATGAGTACCATGATACTCACACATCACTCTTGGATCTCTTTGAGCTTAGATTGGATCTTAATGGTCTCGACCACCTGGCATCTTTGATATGGCCATTGGCCGAGACAAGATCTGTGGTATTGATGTTGAAGTTGTACTCTGATAACCTTGGGTTGTCACCGTCATTGGCTGACCCACCAGTATCACCTCTAAACAGCAGACCTCAGCTGCTAGTTCCGTGTTCAAGTCGCCTATCACTTCTACTCGAAAGATGAGCGGGGCCGATTCTTCCCTTATCCGTACTAAAGCCGAATTTATCTGGTCGAGCATATGGTCGGTACCTATCCTTCGATGGCCTTATCTCCTGTTCAAAATTCCTCCTCGATCTCTCAGAATTCTTACCCGCGTTTATCGGACCGGGGAGAAGTTCAAGTTGATCATCCTCTACATTAATCTTGGTTTTGTACCTATTAAGGACATCAGCCTAAGTTACTGCCTCGTACTCCAACAAATTTTCCTTTAACTTGAACGAGGCAGTGGAGCTTCGAGAATTGAGACCCTTTGTAAAGGCTTGAGCTTCCCACTCTTTCGGGACCAGAGGGAGTTCCATTCGTTCTCTTTGGAACCTATTCATGAACTCTCGGAACAACTCATTATCTCTTTGGGTGATTCTGAAAATGTCCGTTTTTCTTGCTTGTACCTTCTTGGCTCCGACATGGGCTTTGATAAATGTATCTGCGAGCATTTCAAAAGAAGTGATGGAATGCTCGGGCAGATGGTCGTACCAGGTCAGCGATCCTTTAGAGAGTGTTTCTCTAAACTTTTTTAATAGTACTAATTCGATCTCGTCCTCTTCAACGTCGTTGCCCTTTATGGCACAAGTATACGAGGTCACATGTTCCTGAGGGTCTATCGTCCCGTCATACTTCGGGATATCCGCCATCTTGAACCTTTTTGGGATCAACTTTGGGGCCGCACTCCGAGGGAAAGTCCTTTGAATGTACCTCTTTGAGTCCGATGCTTTTAGGATTGAGGGTGCCCCGGGGATCTGGTCCAGTAGTGAGTTGTACGTTTCCACCCTATTCTCTGTGGATTCAACCCGTTTAGCATATTTTTCAAGCATTTTCAGGACCTCAATAGATGTACCTGACCCCTACCTGTTATCTCTATCAACCACTCGAGCTTCCTCTCGCCTTGGTTTGGTAGCCCGAATTGGCCCTGCCGATGCTGTTCTGTTATCCTTCTTTTAGAGCTTAGCTATAACCGCTTGTTGTTCCTGCAACATTTCAAATATCAGACGTAAGCCAATTTCATTTGCGACACCCGATGTCTTTTGGGCTTGTGCCCGAAGCAAAGTAGCTAAATTGTTGCTATTTAAAGGATCTATGGCCGGAAAGGCGGCATTGTCTTGGTTGACGGTGTTCTGGTTAAGGCCTTCCATCGAGTTCACAGCATTTGGGTTGGCTGGATCAGCAGGGGGTGCGTTCGGGTTTGGTAGCTCGGTGTTGTTGTCATTTTCAGCAGCTATCTCGTTGTTGTTCACGTGTCCGGATTGACCACTACTTACCATCTTAAATATCTGAAACGCAAACTTTCAAAGAAAAAATGAAAGAGGGAGTTGAAAATTAATCACCACTATTATCCTAGGCCCCACAGTGGGCGCCAAACTATTTACCCTTAAAAATGGTAATAATTAAATTTATAAGTGGTTAATAGAATATGTGATTTGATTAATAGGTTATGTATGACAATAGCAAGCAAATGATAAACGTATATTGATGAATAATATTAAATAAAGCTTAAGAAACCAAATTTGTGAACTCAGAGAATAGGTCCGATTTTGGAGATTGCTTTTTTTAACCGAGCCAATCACTTGAGAAAGTTCCACTGCCTCCTTTTCAGATTACAAATATGTAGAATAATGAAAAAGCTAACCCTCAAATGAAGGGAATACACCCCCATTTATAGCTACAAAATAGATAGGCCTTAGTATAATATAAAAAAGGCCTTTTTAAGAAAAACCTAAAATGGATAAGGCGGCATCCGTACGGTCATTCTGACATCCGTACTGTTGTCAGCGCAAATAGAGGAATGGTCAGGTGACGCGTGGCTTGGTCTATAACGGCTACTCCGAGCCTGTGTTCGCCTCAGGCTCGGGTTCTCTTTGCTTATCAACATACCCTCGGTTTTAACACTCAGTTGAATGAACTTACGACCCCTCGGTCCTCGTTCCGTTCGATGGCCAATGACCTCATTCTTCTTCGATCTCGTACCGGTCATCTGTAATATTTACTCTGATTCTTACCGAATACAAATTGCTTCGGTTTTTACCGTATACAGAGATGAGAACGGAGCACCGATCTTCAAAATAGACCAAATCAATGTTGGATATCTTTTGCCTCTT
Source organism: Lycium barbarum (assembly GCF_019175385.1). Lineage (NCBI taxonomy): Eukaryota > Viridiplantae > Streptophyta > Magnoliopsida > Solanales > Solanaceae > Lycium > Lycium barbarum. Next base: position 13,158,973 of record NC_083340.1, read on the forward strand.
AATTATCTTCTCATATATCTTCTATTTACCAACAACTTTTCATTCAACTAATTCATTCCAAAAAAAATTATCATTTTTCTATATTTGGAGATAACTTAACTTTAAACTTCTCTCATTTTACCCTTATGATATGCTTTTACAGCGATTGACATCCCATGACATGTTTAAAGGTACAAGTTTCAAAAGTTCAGATTTTATTATAAGTGTACAATAATCCAATTGTCTTTATTATAGTTTCATGTCACTATAAAATAAAATTAAAATTAAAATTAGCTATAAACTTTGTCGTTAAATAGCTAGTGACTAACAAATCTTTTTGATAATCGATGACTAATCTATTGCTACATAGGATTAGTGACAGATTTTTGTATTTAGCTATGCATTTTGTTCGTCACTAATTTCTATTTTTTATATTAGTGTTTGAAGGCCAACTATTCTCCCTCCTGCTTTGATCTGATAAATCATTAACCCACTAACAAACAAAAATAGCATATTCAATTCATGATAAAGAACGGATGTCTGACAAATAAATGCACCCATCATTTAATTTTAGTATTATAGAAAAGAAAAATATATTCTTTTGTTTAATTGTATATTTATATTTCTATAATTGATAGTATTTGTTCGACCATCCAATTCACGCTCACCCAATTCATGCAAAACTAAAAAACTTTGCGTTGTTTGTTGTACTAAATTAGCTCAAAGATATATACTCTTAACATTGTGTGATATTGTGCGCTTTTGACCAAATCCGCACAGTTTTCTCCAAAAGACATCACACCATTAAGATATCTTATACCCTATAAGTAGCTCCCCAATCTTTTCATCTATTAATATGGACTTTGTTAGCACACCCAACAGTTTTCACCAATGTAATCTAATTAATGATAGCAGTTCAAGACAACCACTGATTTCGTACAATTATTAAAAAATATAACCTCATATACCGTGAAAAGATTTCATTTGACCTAGGTATATAGGCATCTATTAGCGCAAGATGCTTGATTTACTTCATCTTGGGTGCAAATTTTACGTCAGGTAGTTGAATGAGGGAAGTCAATTTTAAATAGTCAATTGGTTAAAATCTCTACTGCAAAAGTTTTGCAGAAAGAACCCTACACTTATCTACATCTCATGTATGTTTACATCATTAGTTTCCGACTCGAATGAATCGTGGAACTTTTATTTAGATTCTATATTTGTATTAAGAAATTCATTAAATATGTATAAATATATAGTTGCGAACCCAGTAACTATGACGAACATGGATTCAGTGGGAAATTTAGAACTCATAAACTATAAATTCTGGCTCTACCTCTGACACCATTAATCCATATTAATTTACCATGGTTATGTAATAAATTAAGGTGAGAATATTTATTAACGAACTATAATTTAGTTACAAGAGTGAATATGAAGACACATGTCATACATTTATTAGATTGGTGTATATGCGAGTAATTTTTTACCGAAGCTATATCATACTCCATCTATACTTTCCATTCAACCAATTAGAGACCTTTGTGAAGCTAATTAGGTCATTAGGTCATCAGTTGGTTTTAATATGTAGCCTTTGGGATCTACAATCTATTAGACTTTATCATTCATATTCAGTGAGCACAACCAAGACTCATGCACAAATTAAAGATGCCACCAAAACATGCATCGTTTTCCAGTCCATACTCATTTAATAATTCCATATACAAAAATTTTGCCCATGCAGGTAGAATGAGACGTTTGAACGAACGAATAGGATAATATAAACTAATTCAGTGAGATGATTTTGTCTTGTACTTATATAGCTTAGGAGTAGTACTGGCAGCAATACACAGAGACCCATAATTGGTACTCATGGGGACTGCAGTAGATGAAAGCATATGACTTAACTTCATTGATAAAACCAGTTTTGAAAAGTCCACTTTCCAACTTCATTCTGAAAGGAGTAACTGATTTTGGATCAACAATATTAAGTTAAATGATTCTGTCTTGTCACCGTTAATATCTCCCTTTTTTATAAATGCAGAATAAGTTAAAATTGGTTTACCCTACCTCCAATTAAGTCAAACTAATTAACGCAGTTTTCACATAGGATTATATCGATATCCCGTCCCCTCGGATACTATTACCTGTGCATATCTATCTAAGATCATGGAAATGACAACATAATTTGGTAAACCATATTACTCCTTCCGTCTGAAAATACTTGTAGTACTTACAAAAAATATCCGTCTCGAAATAGTTTTCATTTTAAAAAACTAAGGCCCCGTTTGTCCATAGATACCAAAAAAAAAAAACAAATTCACTTATTTTGAAATTATAGAGTTGGAGTTGGAGTTGTGTTTGGCCATAGTTTTTGAAATTGTAGTTTTTGATCAAATATAGTTGTAAAAAAGTGAAAAAAAGTGATTTTGTTTTTTTAAAAAAACAAGTGTTTTGAGTTTTTGGTATTCCGGAATACAACTTGAAGTTGTATTCAAAATTTTCATGGCCAAATGCTGATTCCGGGAAAAAAGTGAAAAAAATTCCAGAATAAAGTGAATAATTTTTATGACCAAACGGGGGCTAAGATAATACTTAAGTAGTTTTAATTTTTCCCATTAATTACAACATTGAAAAGGGACTACTTCATTGATGCAGTTGACATAGATATATAATAAATATTTATTGTGGAGATAACATGGTGCAATGTTTCAAGACAGTAAAATAGTCAATTAAGTACTTCCCTTATTAATGTTTTCCTAAGGGGTGTGTAAATGAAAAACACGACAACTATTTTGAGATAGAGGGAGTAGCGTATTTCTAGTTCCAAGATACTGGACCATAATAATACTATTTCACAAGAAAAAAATTGTTAAAAAAAATGCTTGAGCCTTAAGGCATGAGAAAATCGACCTTCCCCTATACAAATTAGAGAAAATGCAAGCAATTCTCTTTAAGATATACTAACAAAGTCATATTTATATTTTGAAGGGGAGCCTTGGAGTAACTGGTAAAGTTGATGCCATGTGACCAGCAGGTCACGGGTTCAAGGCATGGAAATAGCCTCTTGCAGAAATGCAGGATAAAGTTGTTGGAGTAACTGGTAAAGTCGCTTCCATGTGACCAGTAGATCACGGGTTCAAGGTGTGGAAACAGCTTCTTGCAGAAATGCAAGATAATGCTGTGTACAAATAGATCCTTGTGGTCCGACCTTTTTTCGAACCCTGCGCATAGCGGGATCTTAGTGCACGGGGCTGTTTTTTTTTAAAGTCATATTTATACTTGCAGATGTTCTTTAGCCACTTGACTAAGGAACACCTGAATTTATAGGGTTAGAAGAAAACTATCCTGAATAGTCATGTCTAAATTTGAATTCAAATTTTAAATAAACTTGAAAATACCAAGAGTTTTAATAAATAAAATTTTCAAACTCATTTTTGCATTTGGTTGTGGAATAATCACTTCATATAATATTATAGATTTAACTCTAAAGCACCATTTGACTTCATTCATAAATATAAGGGAAAATTTCAAACACATCCCTCACATTTTGCTTCGTTTCACTGATCTTCCCTCACTTTTGCAATATTATAGCTATCTCCCCTATTTTAACTTTTTTTGGAATAACTATTTTTTCTATTTATTGATAATTTTAAAAAAAAACATCTCTAGACTTATTTGCCCTCCCTAAGATTATGCTCTTTTGATTAAATTTTATTTTATTAATATTCCTTGAAAAGGTTATTTCCTAGGAATAATAAAATGGAATACCATGGATTATTCACCCGTTCCCGACATTATAATCAAATCCTACTTCTACAATTAAAAATCTGCATTGGAGAGAAGTTAGATTCCACAAACGCTAAAATCAAATTCCACTTCTACAATCACATTACAATATATGACTATGCAACGATGTGCAAGAAGGAGAGAACAAAAGGGAATTCTTTCAATACCCGATTAAATAAATGTGAATTTTTCCGTTGCGCCATTACTCAATAAGAAACTCGGTTTGCGTAAACTACATCAAAAGTTATTTCTTGACACAACAACTAGTACCCAAGCTAGCGGAAAGCTAATTCATGCTCATATTGTTAATTAAAAAATCTATGATAATAAAGCCTTTTAGATTTTTGCCCTTTAATTTGTCTTATTTTCTCAAATAGATAGTTGAGCTACCACAATGGAGAAAAAAAAATCAGAATGGAGGTTTGCCATTTTTCTTTTTTGGAGCAAAAATGAAGCAGATGAACGGGGGATGAAGAATGACATACATTGCGTGTATTAAGTCATTTATATTTCTAATATACAAAATTTAGTTTCAAAAAGTTAAAACATGATTGATGAAGAGAGAGAAAGGTAAAATGTTGGGAACAGGTGAATACTCCATGGAATTCCACTTTATTGGAAATAACTTTTTCAAAGGAAATATTAATAAAATAAAATTTAATCAAAAGAGTATGATCTTAGTAAGGGCAAATCAGTCCATTTTTTTCATTAACAATTGTTACAAAAAAGTTGAAATAAGAGAAGCAGCTCTAATATTACAAATGTGAGGGGAAGTCAGTGTTATGAAGCAAAGCGTGATCTCTGAAATTTTCCCTAAATATAAATATAGAGATTTTGTTTTGCATGCCAAGTTGCCAAAAATTGGATCCGGCTCCTCTCCGTTTCTCTCTCTTCATTTTCCTTAAGTTTTTTTTGGATAAAAAACACACGGAATAGATTAAAATTAATGGCTATAATTTGATTGATTAATGCAAGATCTTAAACATGATTTGAATAATTAATATATATTCCATATATTTTCTTCCAAAATTTTTAATAACCCCACAACTTAAACTATTTATTATCTTGTCCTATCTTGTCCATTAATATATTAAAAGAAATCCTCTCTCTTCCTACTCTTTTCCTGCCTCGTATCTTTCTTCAGATTTTCTTCTTTTAAATTGATAACACACTTTAACAATTATTATCTAATTTACAATTTACTTTTTCCCTCCCCCTCGGACGAGACATATACTCAAAGAAAGTTCTGAAATCAATTAAAATGTCGTCATCCATGCAATAGCTAGTTTTAAAGAGAAATTTCTAAAGAAAAAATGCAATTAAAATATTAACTCCTACAGAAATTGGAAGATAGAATGTTTATCAAGTAAAAAAAAAAACTGAAGAAAGATACGAGGCAAGAAAAGAGTAGGAAGAGAGAGAAATTCTTTTAATATATTTATGGACAAGATAATATGTTCTTAGATTGTGAGATTACTAAAAATTTTGGAAGAAAATACATGGAATATTAATTATCCAAATCATAATTAGGATGTTGCATTAATCAATTAAGTTTTAGTCATAAATTTTAATCTATGTCATGTGTCCTAATCCAAACAAGAACGTGGAAAAATAAAGAGAAGAAAAATGGAGAGAAACCGGATATTCAAATTTCGTAGTTTCATTTACTTGCATTAAATGTGTAGTCCCTAAAAAACTTTCCAACAAAAGCAACTAGTTAAACTAATATGAAAAATAGACCTTTCTTTAATATATCGTTGTTTAACATAAGATTTACTATAAGAATTTTGTTTTGCGGAAATAAAGATATGATTGAATATATGTACTTCCTCTATCTCAAAAATATTGACATTTTTTACTTTTCGAGAGTTAAATTTTTTAATTTTAATCGTGTGATTTAATATAGAGTTTTGTATTTTTTGAAATAAAATTTACATATTTGAAAATTATGTAAAAAGTACTACTCCCTTCGTTTCAATTTATGTGAACTTTTTCTGAGTACGAGGGTCAAACTTTATAACAACCTTAAATTTTAACATAGATTTTTCAAGTTTGTAAAAATAAAATTTACATATTTAGAAATTACATTAAAAGTGTTATACGTTATGATAATTTATTATTTCAATAATTTAGAAAAAATGTAAGGAAAACCTGATCAAAGAACTATCTGGTAGACTCCCCAAATAGTAAAGGGTTTACATAAATTGAAACAGAAGGAATATAAGTCACCATAATTAATAATTTAAAATATTTAAAAGTCGTATGAAAAATTACGATCAAAGAATAACTTATTTGACGCTCAAAAAGCGAAAAATGTAAATTTTTTTGGGACGGAGGGAGTACATGATTTGATCGAGATAACGTGCAACATGCTCCAAGACATGATTTGTTGAAATATCTTCTTTCTGTGCTCTGTTTTTTGTCTTCTTTTTTCTGCTTCAGACATATTATTTGGAAGTGATGGGATGCGTTTCCATTATTTGATGCTCTACTTATTGTAGTTAAAATTTATTACTAATTTTATTGATATATACATATACACATCATTGGCAGGACAAGATGATTTAGGACAGGTGTGGGGATTGTCTGGCTTCTCTTGCCATGTGCTTTGTCGTCCTCTAACAAATTAGAATAGAATAGTGCTTCATTAAGATTCCTATATTATTTCTTGATTCCTTTTTATTCTTAGGATTTTTATTTGTTGTCTTTTTTCGGATAATTACACAAATGACTATGATTTATTTCATAAAATTCAGATAATTATATTTTCTAATAGAAAAATCGAAAAGCCTTCACCTTTATTCCTAACATTAACAGTCACAATTATCAGAAAACTCAACATGATAAGTGGTAATTTTTTACTCTACATTAATTTTAATCTTTTTTAATTTAAAATCTAATAGATACAGACCCAATTAAAAGAGGACAAACTCGGACCAATTTTTAAATCTTCCGATAAGTGATAATCCACCCATTTGTTTATCACTTTTAAATGTATCCAAATGACGTATCCTACACATCCTCTGAAATCATCGTCCAATTCTCCATCAATATAATTCTGCATCTGCATTTTCAAGATTTCCATCCAAACTGATAGTAATTATTATCTCCAAAGCGCTCTGATTCTGAGTATCTATCTCTTATTCATATACCCCTCCCCTCCCCCCCCCCCCCCCCCCCCCCCCACACACACACCATTTCCCTCATAATTAAATTGGAAAGAACTAATTACAAGAGTATTACTTTGATACATTGATAGTTAGTAGTAGTTACTATTAAATCATAAATTTAATATCTTGCTATCCAACACAATGTAACGTTTTCTGATATATGTATACTAGACTTTGTAAAAAATGGGTTGTGTCGATCCTCTTTTAATTGGGTATGTATCTACTCTTATAAGATTAAAAATAAAATTTAAAATTAAAATGTAGAGTAAAAAATCACTACTCATCGGAAGGTTATGTTTTTTCGACAATTGTGACTTTTGCGTAATTAGTAGGATAAAGGTTGTGATCTTTTCCCTAGAAACATAATTATATGATTTTGATTTAAAAAAAAAACAAATTATGTGACCATTTATGAAATTGCCCTCATTTTTCTTGTTTTCTTTTTTAAATTTCTTTGTATCCAATTTTATTTGGGATTGATGTGTTATGAGTTTTTTTTTTTTTTTTTTGGTAACTAACGATCCTTATTAATTACCAGAATAAGCATTACATATTTAGCTTGGCTATCACAGTCGGCTAAGGTCTAAAGTCAACACGATTACACTTAAGTAGGATCATGCTGCTGCTAAAATTGAAGTTATGGGCTAAGGTTTGAACCCCTGGTGGGGCTCGAACAATACACGTAAAAGCAAGATCCTTGGCTAGTTTATCCACTGTTGTACTCTTATGCTCGAAGACGCTTTGATTTCGTTCCATCCACAGTGTGTAGATCACTTCAGCTATAATCACTCTTGCTCAATTGGGCCTGTTGCGATTTGCCTTTTCCACTACTAATGCACCATTGTAGGTACTCTTCCCAGTTAGTAGGAGAAAATCCAACCCTCTTACACCATTTCAATGCTCTATCCCACAGTGCCCGAGCAACTGGGCAGTGAACAAACAGATGCTCATGTTTCTCATTTTCCTGTTGACACATGACACAAGTTACAGTAGCCTCAAGTCCCCACTTTGTCAACCTATCAGCTGTTAACAGCCTCTGACGCATACAAACCCATATGGTGAAGCAAGCTTTTGTCCTTGCTAGATTGGCAAACATTAAGCATTTCCATGATGGTCTTGGTAAATCTCCTAGCAACTGAAGGTAGAAATGCCTGATCATTTTTTTTGCCAGGAGACGGAGGTGTACTCTGTTGCTCTATAACACTTCTAGCTGCCACAATTTTCCTAGTCATCCAACTAGCAGTTTGCGGTATTGGACACACACTTAACTGTTGATCTTTAATGTAATAAGCATGGATCCATTTGACCTATAATTTATCTTCTTTGTGCTCAAGATCCCAACATAGTTTAGCAATAGCAGCTTGGTTCCATTTTTGTAAATGTATTAAATTCAGTCCACCTGCAGATTTAGGACAGCACATGTTTTCCCAAGCTACTAAAGCCTTTTTAGTAATCACTTCTTCTCCTGACCATATATAACTTCTGCAGTATCCATCAATCAATTCCAATACCTTGGCAGGGATCATAAACAATTGTGACCAGTAGGCTTGTACCCCAAACAGGACAGACTGAACTAACTGGACCCTGCCTGCGTAGGATAGTTTCTTTGCTGTCCAAGTTGAAATTTTGGCAGTGATTTTTTTTATGAGGGGGTACTGTTACGCCCTATTTTTGAACTGGTCCAATATAGTTTGCAACTTCCCGGTTATTCTAACTGGTTTAAAAAAGAGTTAGAGTCGCCACCTAATTTTAACGGAAAATCAGGAAACCTATATGTATTTGTGTGTCTACTCCATTTTAGTCCACTAAACCTATGAAATTCTAGATAAGAGTTTTATTTACCCCGAGGGGAAGGTATTAAGCATTCCTCATAATCTGCCCAAAGACAGTACCTAAACTTAGTTTAACTGAACACTAGAGGGGGATTATCTGTTTGTTTATCATTATTATTACCTGTTTTCAAAATATTATGACCTCATGAAAAGCTACACTAGATGATAATATACTAAGTATATACAGTGTATAAAAATGTATTTATATCAAGTATTCATAAATAATGTATAGTAAAAAAATATATATAAAAGAGTATAAAGAGAATGTACCTCGTAAGTATAAAAGTATATCTGTCAGTACAAAGAGTATATATATATATATATGTTAGTGTAAAGAATGTGTAACTATATTAAGAATATAAAAAAAAATGTAAGACTATGTAAAAATAAATATATCAAGAATATAAAGAATGTTCGTCTATGTATATTGAAAGAATGTATGTATATTAAACATATAAAGAACATATTTCAAGTGTAAAAGAGTGTACGTCAAATCTAAAATGTATAAAGAATTGTATAACTAGGTATATTAGTGCATAGAGAATGTAAAAAATAATTTACGAATATTCATTGGCGTAAAGATTTTATATAACGAAATTATTCAGAAAAGTGAAGTTTATTTGGCTTGTTTCTACCGTTTAATTAAAAAGAGTGTTTGTTTAATGAATATCCTATCAAAAGAATAAGGAACAAAATAATTGTAAAAAGTATTGGTAAAAAATAAGTATAAGGAATTGTGGATAAAAAATGAGTGAAAATGTGTAATGCCTCTAAAGAATAAAAGATTTGTAAATGAACGACTTAATATTTGCCTAGCGTCAAAATGTGAATTTAACTTAATTAAAAAATGTATTAGTGTACACGAAACAATATAAAATATGAGTTGTATTAAGAGTGTATAAAGAATCTAAATTAAAGGATGGACTAGTATTTTTGCCTAATCACAAAAGTGTGAATTTATTTAACAAAGTATTTATACCAAGTCAATTTAATCTAATTATGAAAGTATTGACGACCTAAGTCTTGCCTAAAGCGAATGACAATTTTAAGTTTAACAAACAAGGCGACAAGTAAATAAATATATCAACCCGTCATTCCAAAAATAAAGTTTCCACTATACTATGAGTTTATGTTTTGTACAGTTATATAAAAAAATGCGGAAAGTAAATACAAACATTGATTCAATGAAGTCTCCGGGTTCCTTCCGAGTGTCGTCTTCGGGATGTATCTCTGGGTACCTGTATAAACACTTAGTAAAAGTGTTAGTAAGAGAATAAATAACTATCGAATGAATTAAAGAAATAATGAATAAACTTAAAATAAAAAACCCGTCTTTTGTACATGGGAGGCCTTGAAAATCGACGAAAATTTCTTCATCGGCCAAAAGTATAGTATTTGTATTAAATTGCAAGATGAAAGAAAAAGTATTAGTTAAATTTTTTTTGAAAAAGTCAAAAAGTAAGGTATGTGACATAAAGTGTTTAAAAAGTGATTTGATAAAGATTCTTTGAAAAAGTAATGTGACCAAAGTCCTTGAAAAAGTAGTTTGACAAAAAGTTATTGAAGAGATGATTTGATAAAAGAATGATGAAACTTGATTTGCCCCTAGGATTAGTATAGTGTATGTAATGTAACAAATGTATACGTGAATGATGTATGTAAAAAGAACATAAGAATACAAATGAAAATATAGGTAAATATAAATAAGATGTATAGCCAATATAGAGTAAATGTAAATAGCAGAATATATAGAAAATAATAGGCATGTAGTGTGATGGTATTGACAAAAGTGTAAAGAAAATACTTGACAATGTATACATGTATTGAAAATAAATAAAGTTGTAGAGACAATATAGCAAAATATAAATATGTATATAACGTATTTGTATAAAAAATATCTAAAAGAATAGATAGATGTAAGATAATATAAAGGAAAAGTGTGGAGAGTGTAAGGAAAATGTATGTAAAATGTAAAGAAAAATGTATAGAGAATACAAAAATATAGAAACAATATGTGAAGAAATTTAAAGACACAATGTATATAAATAAATGTAAAAATAATATAGATAAACAAATATAAAGGCAATGTATATAAAAAAAAATATAAAGACAATTCAAGTAAATAAATGTAAAGACAATATATATGAATAAGTAGAAGCAATGTATGAATGAAATATAAAGACAATTTAAAAAAAATATAAAAAGAGGAAGAAAGTGCTAGCCTTGCTAGTCTTCCTATAGAAAGGAAATCTAGAGAGTGTAGAGAGAAGAAAAATATGTGTGAGGTAGCGTGCAAGTAATGAGAAAAATGAGAGGGGAAGTTCTCTTTTATATAGGCAAAGGTAAAAAACTACTTTTTATCCAAACTCATGTGCCAAAACCATGGGCTTCACAAAATCATGGCTTCTCAAAACTATGTGTTAAATCTTATCTGTGTTTAAAATTAGTTCCTCCGACTTCCATGTAATAATAGATTGTAACTAAAAATAATAAAGTATAAAAATATATTTAAGGTAATTTCGTGAATAAAGTAAAAAATGTGATTTGAATTAAGGAGACTTGCTAATTAATTGAAGTAAAACTGTATTAGCATGTTGTTTATATACAAACGACTGTAAAAAAAATAATTATTTAAAATGAAAATAAATTGACAAAAATTCCTATTATTTAAAAATAAGGACAATCATCAATAAATTATATTAAAGTTAAAAAATGTATAAAAATAGTATATTGTGCTATTTAATGACTAGGAAGCCTAAAGAAGTTAATTTTTAAATACAGATGACCAAAATTGAGTGGCAACAAGTACCATTGCATGATAGATAGTTTCTTGGAGGATAGTGGGATACCCAGATATTTAAAAGGAAGCTCCCCCAAAGAAAACCCCAACTGTTGTAGAATTTGAGATTTAATATCTTGGGACACACCCCCAAAGTAAATTGAACTCTTACCAAGGTTTGCTTGAAGCCCAGAGGCAGTAGAAAATTTCATGAAACATTGTTGTATTGCCAGTACAGAATTCAGATCACCTTTAGAGAACATCAGCAGATCATCCGCAAAGCATAGGTGAGTGACACCCAGTTTGCCAAATTGTGGATGGAATTTAAAGGATTTTACAGTTTTCAGACTTTTCAAGCTTCTACTTCGGAATTCCATAGCTATGGCAAAGAGGAATGGTGAAATGGGGTCACCCTGCCTGAGCCCTTTAGCTGCTGGAAAGGCTGTTGTGTGTTCCCCATTAACAATAATAGAGTAGCTTACAGATTTGACACAAGCTAGAACCCAAGTAGTAAACACATGAGGAAATCCTAATTTTGTCATCACTTGTTCTAACTATATCCACTCCACTGAATCATACGCTTTTTGTAGATCAATTTTGATCATACACCTAGCTAAGGTATGCTTCCTACTATAGCCTTTAACTAACTCATGCGCCAAAATAATATTGTCAGAGATGTTCCTTCCTGGGATAAACCCAGCTTCGGCCTCACAAATCACAGAACCAATGACATTATGTAGCCTATTAGCTAGAATCTTGGAAATGATCTTGTAAAGGACTGAACAGCATGCAATCGGCCTAAATTTCTTAACACTTGCTGGGTTTTTAGTCTTAGGCACCAAGGAAACAATAGTGCAATTAACAGGACCATATAGTGAGCTAGTGGCTAAAAACTCCTGGACTGCAGCTGTGATATCCTTCTTTATAATGCTCCATGATTTTTTATAAAAAAAAATTGCATTAAATCCATCAATACCTGGAGCTTTGTCATCTCCTATAGGCTTTAAAGCAAAATAGATATCCTCCTCTGTCACCTCTGCACACAGTGTCATTCTTTGTTGCTGAGAAAGTCTAGGACCCTTCCTCATAGTGGTTTTACAAACAGCTGGAAAAGTGGACACTGAGGTTCCCATCAACCCCTTGTATAACATAACAAATTCTTCTTTGATCTTCTCTGGGTCATGTAGTTTAGTACCAGCTAGAGATGTGATTTTTAGGATTTGATTCCTGTGCCTTCTTTCTTTACAAACAGCAGAAAAATATTTGCTATTTGAGTCTCCTAACTTCACCCATTTGACCCTAGACTTCTGTTTTAGCGCACTCTCTTCTATCAAGGACCACTTCTCCAAATTAAGTAAGGCTTGTTTTTCTTGTTGGATCAAATTATCATCAGCTTGTTTCGCCAGTTCTTCTTGCAAGACTACCAGCTCTGTTTTAGTTTGGTCTATTTTCTGCCTTATGAATTTGAATTCCTGAGTGTTGAGCAGTCGCAAAGTAGGTTGTAGTGCTTTAGTTTAAGCCATACATTTTGCATTCTATTGGTAGCTTTGTCCACCTACCAGTTGTCACTCACAATTTGGAGAAAGTTCTCGTGGTCAGCCTATATATTGAAAAACTTAAAGGGGATGCATCTTGGTCTTTGTTGCTGCTGCAGTTTTATCATCATGGGGGCATGGTCTGAGATAAAAGGAAGATCATAAAGTGTAGAGACTTGTCCCCATTTGAGCATCCATTTAGAGTTACCAAAGATTCTATCAATTCTGCTAGTTATTCTTTGAGATCCATGTTGCTTGTTGGACTATGTATAATATTCACCTTGCCAAGGAAGTTCATGGACATCAATATGTTGGATGCACTCAGAGAAGTCATGAATTTCTTAGATAGTTACCGGGTTACCAAATAGTCTGTCATTCATTTACAATACAACATTAAAATCACCCCCAATAATCCAGGGTTGAGTGACCCCTTGAGCTACTATATCCATGTCCTGCCACAGAGTTTTCCTCAAGTCTCCAGTGTTGAACCCATATACAACAGTAATGACAAATTATTCATCAGATGCTTTGTCTCTCACTGTACAGTGGATCAGCTGAGCAGTTGCATGATTAACACTAACGTCAAACCAATTTGGATCCCACATAAACCATATTCTTCCATTAATAGCCTATTGGTAATTAGCCAGTATTTTCCATCCTAGTGCTATACTGTTCAGTCTACTAAGCATATTGTGTTCCTTCACCCTTGTTTCAATCAAGCCAGCTAATCTAATCATTTTATTTACTATAAACTTTTTTAACTCCCTCTGCTTATACCTTTTATTTATTCCTCTAATGTTCCAAAATAACCAAGTCATCTTAATTTGATTTTAGGGCTGTTCCACCTCTATCCATAGGTAAAATAGACGTATCACACTTACCTTTGCTCATGGACATATTGCCACTCCTGGCTGGGATAGCAGCAAGTGCAGGAAAGTTTGTCATGTTAAACTCAGGGCTGGTCCCAGGGATACTGCTTGTCACATTTTGAGCTGGTGTGTTTGGAACACTCTGCATAGGATCAGCAGCTGTGGGAGATTGAGGTACACCTGACCTTGTTGATCCAGTCTGCATCTGAATTTCCCCACCACCAGAGTTTCTGGTGGGCCTTGTGTAGCAGCATCATGTGCAAAGATATCCTCTTGTGTAGGGATAATATCAGGTGCAGGGAGAGTAACTCCTGTGGTCTTCCATTCTTGGGTGACTTGTTTACCATGCCTCCTCTTTCTTTGTGGAGCTAGTTTTTGCCCTTCTTGCTGTTCTTTGCATATATGACCAATCCTTTGGCATTTAGAACAAAACTCCGGCTTCCATTCATATGTCACAGCCTGCCTAAGTTGTTGTCCAGTAGGATCTCAGACCATTATCTCCTCTGGCAGTGGTTGTGTCACATTCACCTCAATTATCATCCTAGCATATAAGAGCCTAGTTTGTTTCGTGGTACATTCATCTGCAAAAATCGAAGTCCCTATTGTGCTTGCAATTCTGCTCAAAAACCCCAAACCCCAGCAATCCAAAGGAAATTTGGGAAAATGGACCCAAATGGGGATCTCAGCAACAAACTCAGTATTTAGATCAAATTGCTTGTTCCAAGTTTTCATTATCATCAGCCTGTTGTTAATGGTATATGGTCCAGCATAGAGAATTTCATACATGTCTTCTTTAGATGCAAACTTGACAATATAATAACTATCATCATGTAGGTATAAATTGGGAGTTGCCACATGAGTCCAATTTTGTGCAATATAACGGGACATAGCATTGTACCCAGGGCAGTCACCAAAGAAGTACACAATTAGAGCACATGTCCATTTGTCTAATTCAACCCTAACATCATCTTCTTCAAGTTGAGCTACTGCTACACCGTCAACAATTATAGGTGCGATATAGTTTAAGGCCATACCATTTGCAGCAACTCTATTATTTTTGAAGAGGTTAACCCATTTAGTTGCCATTTGCTCAGATCCAGCTTCGCCTTCCACTGAATTCGGGTTCCTGTACTCCGGCAATTTCTCCTTGTTCTTCGAACCCTTATCTGCCACTACTTGCGCCTCCGATACCACCACCTGCTCTACTGGGGTTTTAGAATTGGGGGTTTGCTTATGGGCTACCTCAGTATGACTCACTGAAGGCCCCGGGTTCCTTGGCATAGGAGGTGTGCTCAGTTGCGCCGTCGAGGTCAGAGTATGGTCACTTTGTGCATCAATCGAGTCCACAAATGTTGCTAATGGAATCTTGCGAGGTCTTCCTCTCCCTCATCCTTGTTCCTTAGCTGGTGTTTCCTTCGTCTGCCCTTTTGCCTTCCCTTTCGCCATGGGTGACTCACCGGAAAATGTTAACTAAAGTGTTGGATTTGGACGGTGCCAATATTGATAACGTCCAAATCCACTCCTCAAAGAGAAAGTGTACACGGTCGTATGCAATATAATTTACCCAAACTATGCGTCGGGGTCGATCCCACAGGGAACAATATACTAGGCGATTAAGAAAGTAAGCAACTTTCACTTACCAAGCTAAGCCAAACGATAGATAATATTTTCGTTTTTGATTTTAAAACTACCAAAGATAAAACTAACCTAGAAAGCGAGTAAAATGATCAAAGGCTACAAGTTTGGATACAAAGGAAATTACGCTCAAGTAACGATCCAATATATTTTATGATATTAGAACTAAGAGCGGGTTTATGTTAATAGATAATGGTTTCTAAAATCTCATTGAAAGTCTTCCAACCAAATCAATGAATTTCACTCTAAGCTTTTCCAAGCCTTAGACTGTGATATCAAGCACAACCAATTGAATCTCAAGTAACTTTCCCATTCATAGCTCAAGTTATTAGATGGGTTTTATGACCCAAATTCTTGTTAATTAATCTTTCCCAACCTAGATTTCCTCTTCCGAGCTCAATCAAAGTAAATGGGCGAGTCTTAGGGTTAGCTAATCCCTTAAGAAACATTAAAGAACAAGATTAATTAAATCAACAAAGACCCACTTCAATAGCAATAAAAATCATTCAATACATAAGCAAAACAAGAGTTTCATCCAACACTTTAATCATAGAATATTTCCATAAACAAGATTCAAGTGAAGAGAATAAATACTACACACTTAGATATACAATACAAAGCAAGGAATTGAAGAAATGAATTATAGGTTTAAGAAATGCTCAACCAAATCTTCAAATCTTCAACCCCAAAGTGTGGTGTAGGAACCTAGTCTCCAAAACTTGTATGAAATGGCCAAAGATAATGGTTTACAAACCCTAAAAGAGTATTTATAACATTTCAAAACGGGAACAAATTGTGGACAAAAATGCCCTGCGTGCAGCACATGCTGCAGCAAGTGCTACTCGCAGGCACAACATGCTGCAACAAGTGCTACTCGCAGGCACAACATGCACAATATGCTGCAGCAAGTGCTGCTTGCATGCACAGGTGCTGCTAGCATGTGCTGCCAGAAAGTGCTGCTTGTTCTATTTTTGCTCTATTTTGCTCCGTTTTGCTCCGTTATGCTCTCCGGTCATCTTATCCTACAAAACGACATAAATACACAAAAAGTAACAACAAAAGTGCTTGAAGAGTTACAAAAGCTTAAGAAATTAGCATTAAATATCCCGTAATTTCACGGCACATCATTCTTTAACCATTTGCATTCAGTATATGCAAGTAATATTTATCTTATAGTGCTATAGCATGTTGATTACAGGGAAAATGAATAGTAGTATTCTACATCGTTGCTTGACATAAGATAAAATTATCAAAAAAAATTGTGAAAATATCAGACAATTAGTTCGAGACAATGTGCAATATTATTGCAAGATCCGCACACCATGCTCACCAAGACAAAAAAAAAAAAAAAAAATGAAGAGAAAATATGCTATCCTTCAAACAATGAAAATATTGCACGGTTTGTTTGAGACAACGTGCAGTATTTCAAACTCGATGATCAGTAATTTATTCGACTTTTTTATTTGTACATTCATATTTCGATCTAGATCTACCTAACCTTGAGTAATTCTCCTAGAACAAAGTGTACTAAGTATTTAATATAGCATTGCATGGCTACCGCGGAATAAGATTCCACGGTTTAATTAATGTGAACATACAACAAATTAAATACCGAAGGTGGCATAAACAATGTTGAGTAAGATGATTTTGTCTAGCACGCAATCTTATATTTTATGATTATGAAGGATAAACTAAAATATTAGTAAACACAACAACATCTCAGGATAAACTAACTTAATTATATTGACGCAATTTTCACATATGATTAAATATTTCAGTCTAACAAGCAACATGGTTATCTCTGCCTCTTCGATATATGCTACCAGCCTATCACCCATGTGATTAAATATTCGCATATTTCTGATTCGAAGATATAAACTATTAGCTCATCACAACAAAAATACACACTAACGCGCGCACCCAATATGACTTTACAAACAAGTATTTTAACGTACGCGTGGCGCACATACCCAAGAATAAAATTATTTGAAGGGCCAGATAAACGGTTGAAGATACTTCATTTGCATTAATTTGTTTGAGTAACATATATTTTCTGGTGTAAGTGTACTACTAATCATAGGTACTTTCTCTAATGAGTCATACTAAATTTAATCGCTAGAAAAAGAGTTTCCAAAGAAAGTAAATAGTACTCCTCTATATTATAAAAAAACAAGTGTCATTTGGCCCGTGCCAAGCCCGGGCCCAAAACGACGTTAGAAATTGAATTTGTAGATTTTTTTAAAATTTTTCTGCTCTTGCTTCTTTAGTTTTGTAGCAGCAATTTAACACTTTAAAACATTTCTAAAATATTAAAGTATAAAAACGTATCTGAAAGTTATAGGAAAACATTTTTCTTAGCATATATATTAGAATTTTTAGGGAAAAAAAATCAAACAATTGAAAGCTCTTCTGATTTTCATTTTACTTAAATTTTTTTAGACTAAAGTTTCCGATGATCCAAATGAGCTTTTTATATGTTAAATTAATTTCATTTGTTTCTTTGAATTGAAGTCATACTGGCTAACTTATTTTTTACCAAAAGATATTACAGTATTCAATTAATGTCAAAAATATTTAACGCGAAAATATTGTTGTATGATGAAATAAATAAAGTTAACTTATAAATAAATATGAATAATTAAAAGTGTTGAAATTACAAGATATTTTTGTAGATGTTCTTTCAAATTACCTCACACAAAAAATACTGAAAAGTCAATAAAATTATCTTACTAAAATTTCTTTTTCCTTCCAAAAGATGCATGCTAAATTACATTTTTTTTTATTTTTCTTAATTTAATGAACCATTTTATGAAATCTACATTTGCAATAATTTTTTCATGTTGAATTTAACTATTTTGTCTTAAATTATATAAAATATTAATTATCCGGTATTTTGCAAAACATTTTAATATTAAAAAAGTAAAAAACAAATGTACTTTTCGTAATTGTCTAGTATTGCTACTATTTGTAAATCAAACTTTATGTTCTTTTAACTGTAGTGTTTTTTCAAACATTTTCAGAATAAATAGTATTATAAGAATTATATTTTAATTCAATAATTAAGCCTATATAATATAGAATTTGAATGACATGATAATATTTTTACTTGTCTATAATAAATTCTTAAGGAAAATATAATTTTAAACAAGTTTAATAATATTTCCTCATAAAAGACTCAAAAATGTATGAATATGCTTTGTGGGGATCACAATAAACTTTTCCATGCCATCATTTTTGGTGGCATAAAATAAGTCCTAAAGTTCTCAAAATTTACCAAATTGTGTGAGCATTCATAGAGTCATAAAAATTTAATTACGGGTAAAAAGAGGCAAACAAAATCTTGTGAGGACTACAAAAAATTGATATTTTCCCTTATATATAGTAGTAACAATAGATCAAGTTCCTTAATCAGAATCATTTTGACTTTACAAACAAGTATTTTACATTAATTTAGGACACTTACGCGTGGCGCACATACTCAAGAATTAAACTATTTGAAGGGCCAGATAAACAGTTGAAGATACTTCATTTACATTAATTTGTTTGAGTAACATATATTTTCTGATGTAAGATAGTGTACTACTAATCATAGGTACTTTCTCTAATGAGTAATACTATATAATTTAATCGCTTTGTCCGAAAATGAGTTTCCAAAGAAAGTAAATAGTACTCCTGTATATTATGAAAAATAATAGATCTAGTTCCTTGATTAGAATCGTTTACTTATAATTATATGGCTTAAGTCTTCGATAGACCCGCTGAACTTGTTCATATATTTCATTTAGACCCTCAACTGGGACGTTGACCATCTGGATCCTCGAACATAAGCTAAACTGTGCCATTTGAATACATTCTAGATCAAGTGTGGTGCGTGAGCTTCAGTTGCTGTGACATGGAAAAATAGACCAATAAAAATAAGCCATGTCAACAAAAAAAAATTAAAAAAAAACTATTTTAAAATCTATTTAAATAATTAAAAAAAAAACTGAAAAAACCCAACCCATCCTCTCCATTATGAAAACCTAGCCTACTTCGCCGCAGCAGCCGCTGCACTTCAAAATCTATTTAAATAATTAAAAAAACGGTGTCGTTTTTTGTCGGAGATTTGTTTAAATAGATTTTGAAGTGGAGCGGCAGCGGTGGCGGCGGCGGCAAAAGCGGCGGCGGCGAAGTGGGCTAGATTTTTAGATCGGAGAGGATGGGTTGGGTTTTTCAGTTTTTTTTTTAAATTATTTAAATAGATTTTTTCTTAAAATTTTAAAAAAGGAAAAATTTGGTCTCTCACGCTCTTTAAAAGCAGTGTATTGCACGCATGTGCCAAGCTGGCACGATGTGTTCAAATGACACAGTTTAGATTGTGTTCGAGGGTCCAGATGGCCAACGTCTTAGTTGGGGGATCTAAATGGAATATATGGACAAGTTCAAGGATCTGTCGATGACTTAAGCCTAATTATATAATATATCGCGGTGCATTTGACATAAGATGACATTATAAAGTTATGTTTTGTGGAAATATGTAATTGTAAGTAACATGATTCGTTGGAGACAACTTGCATGACAATTCAAGGGTGAAGCTAGAGTATGGACTCTATCGAATTCAATAGCTTTAGTCTAAATTCTATATTGTCATAATAAATTCATAAAATATTTAGAAATTATTAATTTAGAACGTAGTAACATAAAATAACTAGAATCTCAAATCATAAACTTCAAATTCTGATTCCGCCCCATAAACTTTAAATTCTGATTTCGCCTCTACACGACTTACTTATATCATGCTTCAAGAAAGATTGAAGAAATATGCATCCTCCTAGTCTGCATTATATATAGTTTTAATATTACTCCCTTTGTCCCAATTTAAGTGTCTTACTTATTTTGTTTTATTTTTATCCTAAAAAGAGTGCATCTTTCTATATTTAGTAGGTTGACAATTCAAACAACCTACATGGCAAGTTTAAAACCACAAAATTCAAATGGCATTTTAATACATTACACATTTTAAATTTAGGGCCAAAAAATTCAAAAGTCTCTTTTTATACATTAAATTTTTTACCCGGCCAAACTAGAACACTTAAATTGAAACAGTGGGAGTACTAATTAAGTATATTTATTTTACTAAATCTGCTTTATCAGTGGTAATTATGTTATGCTTTACAAAATTAAATTTAATTACAAGTCCTCCAACGAGTTTGAAAAATAATTACTTAATGATAAATATTGATTTAAAAAAGACTAAATAATTCTCCTTTGAGTTGTTAAAACGGATAAGTAAAAAAGGAAAAAAAAATATTTAATATACTTATTAGATAAGAAAAAATGATAGGAGGTAGTTCAAACGATATCTGAGATCAAACTTTTTTTTTGGTAAACCAGATATTAATATAAATTAAGAAGCTACAACAGCAGTTTTATTGTTCACCGGAGAGTTTCTCCGATTCAGTTCAAAAGTTTCATCAAAGTTATCAAAATTACATTAATTAATAGTTCTTTTGAAAGTAGTTAGTTCCATGTTTGCCCAAAAACTTTAATTCGCATACACCGGAGGAACTATCACCTGCATTGTAGCACCAAAAATTCTTTTCTTCGCTCCTTTTTAAGCTAGACCATCCACCACTTGGTTCTGTTTCGGTAGACGTTCCTGATCTGTGGGTTCCCTAGCTCCATCATCGTAGATCCGCATTCATGAATTAAAGCACTGTAAGTTTCATGTCCATTACTAATCATATGAATTACCTCTGTTGAGTCACTTTCCACCATGATTAATTTCAAGTTTTGTTGTACTGCTATGATGAGGCCCTCTAGTAGCGGATCAACTTTAGTGTAGGTGTTTGTTGCAAGGGGTATGGTGAATCTAACAATCCAGTCGCCATTGTTGTTCCTAATCACCCCTCCCAGTCCCCCAATTCCAGGGTTCCCAATGCAGGCTCCATCAGTGTTGAGTTCGTAGTAACCTCTATCCGGTGAAATCCAGTTTACATAAATGTCCATGGTGGGTCTGGTGTGATCTGGGTTACTTTATGAGCATGTAGTAATCCATGGCTTTCGACTATGTGCCTTTGTAATTGATGGGATCCTTTTTGTGATTGAATTGGTTTGCTATTTCTGGTGAGCCATATATGCCAAAAACAAAAAGGAATGATATCTTTCTAGCATGTGCTACCAGAAAGTGCTGTTTGTTCTATTTTTGCTCCGTTTTGCTTCGTTATGCTCTCCGGTCATCTTATCCTACAAAACGACATAAATACACAAAAAGTAACAACAAAAGTGCTTGAAGAGTTACAAAAGCTTAAGAAATTAGTATCGAATATCCCGTAATTTCACGGCACATCATTCTTTAACCATTTGCATTCAGTATATGCAAGTAATATTTATCTTATAGTGCTATAGCATGTTGATTACAGGGAAAATGAATAGTAGTATTCTACATCGTTGCTTGACATAAGATAAAATTATCAAAAAACAATTGTGAAAATATCAGACAATTAGTTCGAGACAATGTGCAATATTATTGCAAGATCCGCACGCCATGCTCACCAAGACCCAAAAAAAAAAATGAAGAGAAAATATGCTATCCTTTAAACAATGAAAATATTGCACAGTTTGCTTGAGACAACGTGCAGTATTTCAAACACGATGATCAGTAATTTATTCGACTTTTTTATTTGTCCATTCACATTTCGATCTAGATCTACCTAACCTTGAGTAATTCTCCTAGAACAAAGTGTACTAAGTATTTAATATAGCATTGCATGGCTACCGCGGAATAAGATTCCGCGGTTTAATTAATGTGAACATATAACAAATTAAATACCGAAGGTAGCATAAACAATGTTGAGTAAGATGATTTTGTCTAGCACGCAATCTTATATTTTATGATTATGAAGGATAAACTAAAATATTAGTAAACACAACAACATCTCAGGATAAACTAACTTAATTATGAGCCTGTTTGGATGGGCTTATGCCTATAAGCTGCAAACAGCTTATAAACTGTTTTAGATAAGCTAAGTTAAATGGGCCTAATTATTTTTTTGAGCTTATTTTAAGCACAAAATGACTTTAAGCTGGCAGTCAAACACTTAAAAAAACTGAAAACAGTTTATAAGTAACTTATAAGTCAATCCAAACGGGCTCTATATTGACGCAATTTTCACATATGATTAAATATTTCAGTCTAACAAGTAACATGGTTATCTCTGCCTCTCCGATATATGCTACCAGCCTATCACCCATGTGATTAAATATTCGCATATTTCTGATTCGAAGATATAAACTATTAGCTCATCACAACAAAAATACACACTAACGCGCGCACCCAATATGACTTTACAAACAAGTATTTTAACGTACGCGTGGCGCACATACCCAAGAATAAAATTATTTGAAGGGCCAGATAAACGGTTGAAGATACTTCATTTGCATTAATTTGTTTGAGTAACATATATTTTCTGGTGTAAGTGTACTACTAATCATAGGTACTTTCTCTAATGAGTCATACTAAATTTAATCGCCAGAAAAAGAGTTTCCAAAGAAAGTAAATAGTACTCCTCTATATTATAAAAAAACAAGTGTCATTTGGCCCGTGCCAAGCCCGGGCCTAAAACGAAGTTAGAAATTGAATTTGTAGATTTTTTAAATTTTTTCTGCTCTTGCTTCTTTAGTTTTGTAACAGCAATTTGACACTTTAAAACATTTCTAAAATATTAAAGTACAAAAACGTATCTGAAAGTTAAAGCAAAACATTTTTCTTAGCATATATATTAGAATTTTTAGGGAAAAAAAATCAAACAATTGAAAGCTCTTCTCATTTTTATTTTACTTAAATTTTTTAGATTAAAGTTTCCGATGATCCAAATGAGCTTTTTATATGTTAAATTAATTTCATTTGTTTCTTTGAATTGAAGTCATACTGGCTAACTTATTTTTTACCAAAAGATATTACAGTATTCAATTAATGTCAAAAATATTTAACGCGAAAATATTGTTGTATGATGAAATAAATAAAGTTAACTTACAAATAAATATGAATAATTAAAAGCCTTGATATACAAGATATTTTTTTAGATGTTCTTTCAAATTAACTCACACAAAAAATATTGAAAAGTCAATAAAATTATCTTACTAAAATTTCTTTTTCCTTCCAAAAGATGCATGCTAAATTACATTTTTTTCTTTTTCTTAATTTAATGAACCATTTTATGAAATCTGCATTTGTAATAATTTTTTCATGTTGAATTTAACTATTTTGTCTTAAATTATATAAAATATTAATTATCCGGTATTTTGCAAAACATTTTAATATTAAAAAAGTAAAACAATGTAGTTTTCGTAATTGTCTAGTATTGTTACTATTTGTAAATCAAACTTTATGTTCTTTAACTGTAGTGTTTTTTCAAACATTTTCAGAATAAATAGTATTATAAGAATCATATTTTAATTCAATAATTAAGCCTATATAATATAGAATTTGAATGACATGACAATTTTTTTACTTGTCTATAATAAATTCTTAAGGAAAATATAATTTTAAACAAGTTTAATAATATTTCCTCATAAAAGACTCAAAAATGTATGAATATGCTTTGTGGGGGCCACAATACCTTTTCCATGCCATCATTTTTGGTGGCATAAAATAAGTCCTAAAGTTCTCAAAATTTACCAAATTGTGTGAGCATTCACAGAGTCATAAAAATTTAATTAGGGGTAAAAAAGATCATGTGAGGACTACAAAAAATTGGTATTTTCCCTTATATATATAGTAGTAATAATAGATCTAGTTCCTTAATCAGAATTATTTTGACTTTACAAACAAGTATTTTACATTAATTTAGGACACTTACGCGTAGCGCGCATACTCAAGAATTAAACTATTTGAAGGGCCAGATAAACAGTTGAAGATACTTCATTTACATTAATTTGTTTGAGTAACATATATTTTCTGATGTAAGATAGTGTACTACTAATCATAGGTACTTTCTCTAATGAGTACTACTATATAATTTAATCGCTTTGTCCGAAAATGAGTTTCCAAAGAAAGTAAATAGTACTCCTATATATTATGAAAAATAATAGATCTAGTTCCTTGATTAGAATCATTTACTTATAATTATATGGCTTAAGTCATTGACAGACCCCTGAACTTGTTCATATATTCCATTTAGACCCCCAACTGAGACGTTGACCATCTGGATCCTCGAACATAAGCTAAACTGTGTCATTTGAATACATTCTAGATCAAGTGTGGTGCGTGAGCTTCAGTTGCTGTGACATGGAAAAGTAGACCAATAAAAATAAGCCATGTCAACAAAAAAATTTAATTTAACAAAAATCTATTTTAAAATCTATTTAAATAATTAAAAAAAATCTGAAAAAACCCAACCCATCCTCTCCGATATGAAAACCTAGCCCACCTCGCTGCAGCAGCCGCTGCCCTTCAAAATCTATTTAAATAATTAAAAAAACGGTGTCGTTTTTTGTCGGAGATTTGTTTAAATAGATTTTGAAGCGGCGGCGGAGGCGAAGTGGGCTAGATTTTCAGAGCGGAGAGGATGGGTTGGGTTTTTCAGTTTTTTTTTAAATTATTTAAATAGATTTTAAAATAGATTTTTTCTTAAAATTTTAATAAAGGAAAAATTTGGTCTCTCACGCTCTTTTAAAGCAGTGCATTGTACGCATGTGCCAAGGTGGCACGATGTGTTCAAATGACACAGTTTAGATTGTGTTCGAGGGTCCAGATGGTCAACGTCTTAGTTGGGGGATCTAAATGGAATATATGGACAAGTTCAAGGATCTGTCGATGACTTAAGCCTAATTATATAATATATCGCGGTGCATTTGACATAAGATGACATTATAAAGTTATGTTTTGTGGAAATATGTAATTGTAAGTAACATGATTCGTTGGAGACAACTTGCATGACAATTCAAGGGCGAAGCTAGAGTATGGGCTCTATCGAATTCAATAGCTTTAGTCTAAATTCTATATTGTCTTAATAAATTCATAAAATATGTGGAAATTATTAATTTAGAACATAGTAACATAAAATAACTAGAATCTCGAACCATAAATTTCAAATTCTGATTCCGCCTCTACACGACTTACTTATATCATGCTTCAAGAAAGATTGAAGAAATATGCATCCTCCTAGTCTGCATTATATATAGTTTTAATATTACTCCCTTTGTCCCAATTTAAGTGTCTTACTTATTTTGTTTTATTTTTATCCTAAAAAGAGTGCATCTTTCTATATTTAGTAGGTTGACAATTCAAACACCCTACATGGCAAGTTTAAAATCACAAAATTCAAATGGCATTTTAATACATTACACATTTTAAATTTAGGGCCAAAAAATTCAAAAGTCTCTTTTTATACCTTAAATTTTTACCCGGCCAAACTAGAACACTTAAATTGAAACGGTGGGAGTACTAATTAAGTATATTTATTTTACTAAATCTGCTTTATCAGTGGTAATTATGTTATGCTTTACGAAATTAAATTTAATTACAAGTCTTCCAACAAGTTTGAAAAATAATTACTTAATGATAAATATGGATTTAAAAAAGACTAAATAATTCTCCTTTGAGTTGTTAAAACGGATAAGTAAAAAAGGAAAAAAAAATATTTAATATACTTATTAGATAAGAAAAAATGATAGGAGGTAGTTCAAACGATATCCGAGATCTAACTTTTTTTTGGTAAACCAAATATTAATATAAATTAAGAAGCTACTACAGCAGTCTTATTGTTCACCGGAGAGTTTCTCCGATTCAGTTCAAAAGTTTCATCAAAGTTATCAAAATTACATACATTAATAGTTCTTTTGAAAGTAGTTCGTTCCATGTTTGCCCAAAAACTTTAATTCGCATACACCGGAGGAACTATCATCTGTATTGTAGCACCAAAAATTCTTTTTTTCGCTCCTTTTTAAGCTAGACCATCCACCACTTGGTTCTGTTTCGGTAGACGTTCCTGATCTGTGGGTTCCCAAGCTCTATCATCGTAGATCCGCATTCATGAATTAAAGCACTGTAAGTTTCATGTCCATTACTAATCATATGAATTACCTCTGTTGAGTCACTTTCCACCATGATTGATTTCAAGTTTTGTTGAACTGCTATGATGAGGCCCTCAAGTAGCGCATCAACTTTAGTGTAGGTGTTTGTTGCAAGGGGTATGGTGAATCTAACAATCCAATCGCCATTGTTGTTCCTAATCACCCCTCCCAGTCCCCTAATTCCAGGGTTCCTAATGCAGGCTCCATCAGTGTTGAGTTCGTAGTAACCTCTATCCGGTGAAATCCATTTTACATAAATGTCCATGGTGGGTCTGGTGTGATCTGGGTTACTTTATGAGCATGTAGTATTCCATGGCTTTCGACTATGAGTCTTTGTAATTGATGGGATCCTTTTTGTGATTGAATCGGTTGCTATTTCTGGTGAGCCATATATGCCAAAAACAAAAAGGAATGATATCTTTCCAAAGTAGAGAAGAGTCAAAATTTTATTTTTGATGCTGTCAAGATTGTTTGCCCAATTGTGAGGATTGAAAAGAATCATGATTCCAGGTTTTCAGGCTTGCTGAGATTGCACATGTTGTGCCAAAAGGTCAAGGCATTAGGGAAGTCAAAGAAGTTGTGTCGAATGTTTTCATTGGTACCGATGCACAAGCTGTAAGTGTCTTGGATATTTAGCCCTATGGAAAAGAGGTAATTGTTGGTTGGGAGCCTCCCATGATAGAGGATCCATATCAAGTATTTAATTTTGTTAGGAGTGTTTAACTTCTAGATTCAGTTAAAGTTAGCATGGTGGTGTTGAGGGTTCCTTCTGGTGCTATTATCAATGAGAGAATAGGCAAACTTGGTGGTGAACCTTCCATTACTGTTAAGACTCCAAATGATGTTATCAGTTCTTCTAGAGTTTGAAGGAAAGAAGACATCCTTGATGGCATTGGAGAGGTGGAGAAGATGCTCAAATGTGAGCTGATGAAGGTTCCAGTTGACATTGCTGCATACAGTGGCAATCTTGATGTGTTCAGAGTTATGAGGAAGGGGCCCTTGGATTTGGTGCCTAAGTCTTCCAATGTTTAGAACCCAGTTACCCCCACCACCCCCCCCCCCCCCTAAAAAAAATTGGTGCCATTACTAATGTTAATTACATTGAAGACTCATTTGCTACAAATATTCCAACCTTCTAGAATAGCCTTCCAAGTTCTGGTTTTCCCATTTGTGATGTGGCTAGTTCTACAATGCTTATGGATCAGAATGGATGCCCAGTTTGCACTAGGATTTTTAAGCAGTCTTCTTGCTAGGCAACTGATACACCCAAATTACACCTTTGAAATAGGTATAAAGCGATCGTTGTTCTAATATATAACCCAACGAGGTTGGCGTCGAATACCACAGAGAATACACTGAAGAAATATATTTGCTAAGTGTAACGCTCGACTATTAGTCTATATTTCTAGGGAAGGAGGTATAATAATGATTGGTTTGAAGATTGTTAACCACTTGTTATAAAAGATAATCTATTGGTAAAAGGATTAAGGTTGTGGTTACAAAGGGAAGTAATGCAAATGGGTATCAATTCAACTTATTTATATGTTTAGATGTAGTAAACAGGCTTTTGCTTGGTTTCAGCTTTTTGGTTCCCAAGTCCCCCTTTATTTTTTAGAAGGGTGATGGTATCCTATCCTAGAAGGTGGATTTTTTTTAAAGCAGAAGTGGTGCCCAAGATGAAGCTTCTTTGGGTTTTGTTAATCTACTTCGTGACAATAGAGGGCAGAGCAATGTATTGCATTACATGGTTTGGTATACTGCTCAGAGTGGCCTTGGCTAGTGTGATTCTGCCAGCCATATGGAGGAACTTTGTTTCTATCCACTCATTCTAGTGTTGAGGTTCTCTATGATGAATTAGAAATCAGATTTGGCGGGCTTGTTGTGGAAAATGGGGAAACTAAGGTATTTCCCTAGGGTGTTTCTTAGCCTAATGCTAAGATTTTGGGCAACCTCAGTTTGGCTGTCTATGGGAGTGTTACCGAAAAAGATGACCTTTGATTTTTGAAAGTTGATTCTATGGCCAGAGTGGGAGCTAAAGAGTACAACGATGTCAAGGATAGTGTTGTAACTTTTGGGAGTTGTTTTTGCAAACAAAGTTAGGTCATCAGCAAATAACAGATGGGACATCTTGGGGGCCCCTCTGCTAATACCAATAGGTGTCCAATTCTTTATAGTTACTTGGTTGTCAATTTGTCTGGAGAGCATCTCCATGCAGAGGATGAGTAGATAAGAAGAGAGAGGGTCCCCTTTTCTAATTCCTCTGGTAGGAAGGAAAAGGGTGGTTTTGCTGCCATTGACAAGCACAGAGATAAAGCTTGAGCTAATGCAGGAGAGGATAAGTTTGCTAAGATTTTCAGAGAAGTAAAAAAAATGGAGCATCTCTTTTATGAAGGAGCATTCAATTCTGTTAAAAGCTTTTCAAGATCAATTTTAAGAATCATGTTGTTGTTTCTACCTTTCATATTTTTGAATTGGGACATTTAATCTTGGACTATGATGGCATTTTCAGAAGCTCTCCTGTGGGAGAGAAACTGGCTTGACTGGGTCCAATGATTGTGGGAAGGAGAGGTTTCAGCCTTAATACTATGATCTTGGTGATGAGCTTGTACATGGTATTGCACAATCCAATGGGCCTGAAGTTTTACAAAATGGAAGCATTTAGGAATTTTGGGATGAGACAGATGTAAGTCTGGATCCTACTTGCTAGCTTCAGAATATGGACTCTTGTGGTTAGCTTTTGATTCTGCTTTTCTAAAAATATTTACCTCAGCGTCTATTTTGCAACTGTTGAAAGTGTTATGGGCAAAATTAATGGCTTTCCTTTTGAATCTATCCCAGCACTTTTGATGAAACAGGGGATGAAGCCCATCTGGGCCTGGAGCTTTTCTGGGCTTAAAGGAGAAAAGAGACCGCTTAATTTCACTATCTCTCAAAGGGGCCCCAAAACAGACTTTGCCATATTATCAAGAGTGTTATGTCTAGGATTTGTGGTGCCACTACTTCTAAGGGAGGAGAAATGCTCAAAGGAATATAATTGAGAGTAAAAGGAGAGAATTACAGATGTGATAGCAAATTGGTCATAAATCCAGTTTCCAAAGTCAATTCTAAGAGCGAGGATTCTGTTTCTTCTTCTCCTATTGATGGTGCTGGTATGAAATAAGTTTGTGTTAGCATTTCCTTCAACAAGACAGATCTTAGATTTGAGTTTCCAAAACGCAGATTCCTAAGGATACCACAATACTCCTTGGACAAAAAAAATGCTCTAATTCTAGCAGAAAGGAGCTGGCTGGTAACTAGCAAACTTTTGGATTCCGTTTATTCTAGCCATGATTTTCCTTTTTTTTCGTGAATATGTTCGCAAAGACAATCTTGTTCCAAATGGAAAGTTCTTCTTGAAAGGAGGAGGTTGATCTATTAAGGGAGTTGACAGTATTAAAGTTATTTGGACAATTCCTGCGAGGTCTGGGTGACTACACCTCATAGTTTCAAATCTAAATGACTTGACTTGATTCCTAGAGATGTTGTTGTCCAGATTAATAAGAAGGGGCCAATGGTCATAGTGGAATCTGGGCATATGGGTAATAGTTGCATCAAGGTAAGCTTTTATCCCACTATCACTAGCAAAGCACCTATCTAACCTTTCCAGGATAAGGTCTTGCCTATTCTTATATCTTTTGATAGACCAGGTAAATCTGCTACTCTTAAAACCCAGATCTACTAGCTTGCACCTATTAATACAATCCCAATAGGAGTTCACTCTTCTTTAAATGTTAGGGTTGCCTCCAAATTTATCAAAAGCTTATAGAACTTCATTAAAATCCTTCCTACTAGCCATTTACCCCTATAATTTTGTCCAATATCAATTAAGTCTTCCCAAAGGGTCTGTCTAGTGGAGAACTCAGGGCTAGCATAAATAGCAGAAAACATCCAATTTGAGGGATAATGGAGTACCTGAACATTAACATGCACTCCTTGGGCATTTGTGGTGATGTTTTATAGCTTCATCAGCTCTTCCTTATACATGATGATGATGCCACCAGAGAGCCCAATAGCAAGGGATTGAACCATGGAATAGAACCTTAGATAGTCAGTAAGGGCTTTATGATCATTGAGCTTGGTTTCAAGCAAAGCAGAACAAGCAAGGCAGGGTTATCGGAATGAACCATCTCCCTACAGCGTCGACGTAACTCAGCATTGTGAGCACCTCTAGTGTTCCATATTTTGAAGTTCATCAGGATACTTTTTGTCTTGTAGGAGTTCAACTTCAGTCCTTTTCCCTTTCTTGATAGGGATGGAGCTTGGGTCGATATCTTTCGAGCTTTCTTCCTCCCAAATGCCAGAGTCAATAGACTTTTGAACTTTCCAGAGCTTTATCTTAAGGGATGCACTATTCCTAGGAGTATTTTTGACAAGTTTCTCGGGAATCCTACTACAAGGATTTCGCTCGATGGCCATTTATACCTTGTTTGGATTAGCTCCTTTAGCAACAGAAACTCTACTTTTGGTGTTCCTAGTTTTGCTAGAATGGATTGCAAGTGCTGGAGTTTCATTTCATCTAGTTCACCATTTATACTTCCTCTACTTCCCCTTCATTTTCTCTCATCCTTTTTCCTAAGGTTTCCACATTCACTATAGGGATTTGGATTTGGTGTTCCGATGCTGGTGGGGCCGGTAGTGGTTCTGGTGTCAGTGGTGGAGGCATTTGTGCTATTTTTGGTATGAATTGAGGATTCATTAGTGGAGAGCATAGATTGGGAAAGAACTACATGGTTTGGGCCATCTGGGTCACTTGCATGTTGAACTCTGTCGGAGTTGGCAGTGGACCCCCGAACATCTGGGCTTGGGTCCAGGTCAACAGCCATAGCAGTGTGCCATAGTTGGTAAGAGATCTGTTCATCCCTACTTGGACTATCTGAGCTAGAAAAGCGAGGTCTTGAATGATCACTGATACATGTTCCCTTCTTACTTGATGGTCTAAAGTCGGGGTTTGGTCTTGCATCACCATTTCCAACCAAGAGGCAAGTAGATGATCTGGTGGAATTTATTCTATGATAAGGATAAGGTTCTGGTTTAGTGGGTGGTTGTGTTGGTTTTCCATTGTTGTTCACTAAGGTCAGAGAAGTGAGAGAGGGAATTTGGAAGGTTTGAGTATGATATGGGTTGCCTTTTTGGTATTGCAAATGTTTAAGTTATCGCTAATGGTCATACATGTCGCATCATTATAGATTTCTATCTTCGAGGAGACGACGGGTGTCATCCCCATAGATATGGAATGCTTTTTCTGAACATAGGGACTTTTTTTTTTTTGGGGGGGGGGGGGGGGGGATTATGTTTTAAGTTCTTCTCCAGTGAATGATTTTTATTGGAAGGGAGAATATTATTAGGAACCTTAATGTTTTTGTCATTTTTGTCCTCCAAAAAGTTATATTTTGGAGGGATGTGTTTAATGGGGTCACTACAATTTTAATTAATAACTCCTGTGAAAATATTTTTCTTTTATTAACTGGTTTGGTATCGTCAACAGGTTCAAAATTGTACAAACTGTCAGTGGCTAGAACATTGTCGTTTTCGTTTAAGTTCCTATTTTGATGAACGATGTCTTTTGGCTCAATATTTTCCCCATTGACATCGTCATTTGGGTTGTCTTCTTCAAGAATTGAGAAAGCATTGGTTGTCGAGTTTTTCAAGCCTTTTCTGTTGTCGGATGTTGCTCGTGCTTTCTCACCATGAGGATTAGCAACCCGAGGTTTAGGAAGAAACTAACCCGACACAACATCGTATAATTTTACCTGTCTTGCTGCCCTATTTTGCGGATTTTCTCTTCCGTTGGTTGGTGTTTTACAAGTAGATGGGTTTACTCTTCCTGTCGCCATTTTCTTTTTAGGGAATTCCACGGTTTTCCAGTTTTCCTTAGTGGATCCCAGTAGTATAGGTGTGCTAGTTGATGCTTGTTCTGGTTGGGACGACCTGAACTTGCATTTTTCTAATGTATGACCCAGCCTACTACATCCAACACATAAAATCCCTTCACCCTTGTTGACACCTAATTTTCACCTCATAAGCTGGGTATTTTAAGTTTCAAATTTCCCGAGTCAAAGATAGAGAAAGGATACTTCCTTTTAATTTTAAAATTTCAAAATCCCGAGGAAATTGAAAAATTGACATTTTATTTTTTATTGACAATTATAAGAAAATTCTATTTATTCTCACAAGTATGATTTGAAAGGAGGATATGTATCCCGCTCCGTCTAATTCGAAAAAATTGTTAATCAAAACGACGTATGAATTACAACTCGTTTTTTACCGCATTTTAACATTTTTAAATATTACTCGGAAGTATGTCAATATTAGGCTCGTTTTAAAGCTAATATTTTGAATCTACGAGTTTTAAATTTTAACTAGCCTAAATAATTATTTTATTTAGTGATATGCGTATTTATAATATTTGGTCTTTAATTGATTTAAATTTGGGGGGGGGGGGGGTTATCTTAAAGGGGGGGATCTTTTAAAAAGGGGGAATGGAAGTTTATTAAAATAAACTTCCACCCCCCCCCCCCCCCCTCAATTTAACCCCTTCCTATTTTCGGGAGATGGAGGCGACATTGCTAGGGTTTTGCTCGCACCTTCAATTCACGGCAATTTTGGGCATATTTTCGCTAATTGTTTGAGGGTTTTTTTACCTTAACCATGTGCTTTCATGGTTTCTAGGTTCAGTTCCCTTCGAATATTCGTTTTGCTATCTAAATTAATCCCTAAAACTAGGATATTACTCGGGTTTGATTAGGTTAAGGTTACCATGGGTAGGATCACGAACCCTTAGCCATTTTGTGCACCTTAGCACCACAAAATCATAACCTAGGAAAAATTTCCTAGCAAGTCCCCAAATTGAGGTACATGAATTGGGGATTTTATCCCATTGTACGAATTAGTACAACTATACCATTGGAATATAGGTTGTTTTGTACTATTTTGATTTTTTCAAATTTTTATTTGATTATTTGGATAGATTTTAGGGTACAAATGAGTTGTATTTTGTTGTCCTATATGGAAAATTTCGAATTATCTGTTATAGGGTACAATTTTAAGATTTTTGGGGGGAAAACTTAGGATGAGGTGTCCATTTTTATCCTAGGATTCCCTAATTTGGAAAAATCTATAAATAGCAAGTTGAGGAATTGGAAGAGGACCGGACATTACCTTCTTTTTTTTTTTCAAAATTTAGAAAAGCATAAGCTAAAAACTATAAGAGAGATAGAAGAAATATATGTATGAAAAACAGTTTTTATAAAGAATACCTATTCAATATATATAGATATACATGAAGTAAAAGATAAAGAAAGGGGATTTTCAGGATCGAAAGGGTTAGTGGTTTGAAGTTTGAAGATTCAATCCTATTTTGGTCTTTAAGTTGCCCCAATAAAAGGTAAAACCTATTCTAATCCTTTTTTCCTATTTCCAGTTATGATTAAGCTTTGTTTAGACTTGTTTGTTATTTGAAATGCCATGAATGCTTAGTCTGGTACTCAATATTGTTATTTCTATGCTTGTTTCATTATTTAAAGTTATAGAATGAGCTAATTGTTAGATTTTATTATGATATTATAACTTACTAGCTTGAAGAATAGAAAGAAGCAACTGAATATGAGAGTCTAAGGTTTTCTTAAGATTGTTTCAAGGGTAGCTAGTTAGATGTTTAGGATAAGAAGTTTAGTTGGCCATAATCTATATTTGAAACTATAATCTCATGCTTTCATTTTTGTGTTTTGAAGCTGTGGTGATTTTGGAGACTGTTTTGGATATAGCATAGGAGTATTTAGCTTGATTTTTAGTAAGACACAATTATTTTGAAATCTGGGAATTACTCCTATGGTTTATTTTAGTTTCTAGACTATATTTTGCCTATATATAGTTGGATATGATTCTCTATTAGTTGCTTAAGAGGGTACACTTGTTTGATATGCTAAAAACTATTTTAAGTTAGTAAGTTTTTCCTTCAAAAATAATTCATGAACTTGTTTGTTTAAAACTTGAATGAAGTGTTGCTTAAAAGACCAAACATCTTGAAATTGCCTTTTGGTTTGAGTTTATAGTCTGTTACTTTCTCTGTTGTCAAACTGTTGAAAATGGTATACACTAGAGCCTAGTGCTTGATAGCTTGATTTGGATTGGTATACTTACAGTTTCTTATGTGAAAATGATCTTGAGTCATCACCAGAATCTAGTTTTGTTAGTTTGAAGTTTTGAAAGACTTCTTAAGTGTTTATATTATTCTAAAAATGAATACTGAATAGCTTTGAATGGACTTGCTATCTTGGTGTCTGGCTTATAAAGATTTTGAAACCTGGGAGTTGTTAAGAGAAGTTGGTTAAAGATTGAAGTCTGTGTCTGCCTAAAAATGAGTTTTCATTAGTCTATGGGGAATTTATGCTTGCCTCATCTGAGATTTGCATAATTAGAAGGTCAAAGTCATAGATGGGCCCCTGAACTTGTCCTGATTTTTCATTTAGACCCCTTAACTGAAACGTTTACCATCTAGACCCTCGAACATAAGATAAAATGTGCCATTTGAACCCCTCGTGCCAACTGGGCACACGTGTGGAGTGCACTGCTTTAAATAGAGCGTGAGTTACCAAATATTTTTTTTTTAAAATTTTTAGTCATTAAAAATTAATTTTAACAAAAACTCTACTTTAAAATCTATTTAAATAATTTTTTAAAAAAAAATTAAAAACCCAACCCATCCTCTCCGATAGCCCACTTCGCCACCGCCACTGCCTCCGCCATCGCCACTGCCGCCGCCGCTACTCCACTTTAAAATCTATTTAAATAAATCTCCAACAAAAAAGGGCACCATTTTTTAATTATTTAAATAGATTTTGAAGCGGCGGCGGTGGCGGTGGAGGCAGCAGCGGTGAAGTAGGCTATCGGAGAAGATGGGTTGGGTTTTTCAATTTTTTTTAAATTATTTAAATAGATTTTAAAATTGATTTTTCTTAAATTAAAATTCTTTTGTTGACATGGCTTACATGTCACTAGTCTATTTTTCCATGTCACTGGTTTGTTTTTTCATGTCACTGCAAGTATACGGCACGCGTGTGCCTAGCTGGCACGAGGGGTTCAAATGACACACTTTATCTTATGTTCGAGGGTCCAAATGGTCAACGTTTCAGTTAAGGGGTCTAAATGAAAAATCAGGAGAAGTTCGGGAGTCCATCTATGACTTTGGCCTAATTAGAACTTGAAAATGGCTTTAAAGGTGCAGAACTTCACTAAATTGCAATTTTGTCCCCCTTTTACTTAAAAATAAGCTAAAATATGAACTTGTTTAACCTATCCTGGTACAATCTTCTATGTGGTGCATCTTCATGACCTAGGATAGAGGTCATACACCCTCTAAGTCCCCTGCCTTAAATCTTCTGTAGTTTGGTATGATATATGTGGAAAATCATCTAACCATGTGACTAAAAATGGAAACTTACCTTGAAATCAGCTATTTAGACCAAATTGTGTTCATCTAGGTGTTGTTTGTGGACCATTGTGATCCATTTAAGATGGCAATTGCTTTTGAGTGTTGTTATTTGCTCCAATTTATAATTTGACACTCCTCAGAACTTGTCTTTTGGACATTAAGGCTGTGATTAGCTAAGTATGGCCTTTAAGGATTAAAAGTTGTAAAATAAACCTATTTTGACCCTAGAATGCTAAACTGTGACGATATGATACCTTGAAACCTGTAATTCTGATTGTTTCTTCTTAAGTCTGAAAATTAGAAACTAAATGGAAACTATTGATGCTGAGAGCTTCTAAAATGAATTTTAATTTCTTATTTTTGTCATTTGATTTTCAAGACTATAGGATAAGGACTTGTATTCTTGACTAAAAAATAGAATAATGGATCTAGGGAAAGGATTAGTGTTGTTGGTGATTTTATCCTGTTCCTACCCTATGTCTTATTTGCAACTTGACTGCAGTATCCACGTAAGTTGCCATTGGTGTCTTGTATTCCCCTTATAATGATATTCCTTATAGCTTGTACATTCCCTTTGCTTAATATGACTACCTAGTAGACTAAAATGAATTTTAAAACTGAAACCATGCATAGGTGATCCTGTTTGTACTTGACTTACTTGTAATGTCCAGTTACTTGGCCTTGTTTGTTTGTTTGAATCAAGTCTTGAACAGTGAACCATCTTCTGCACCTAGGACATTGCCATGAACCTTTTTGTCTTAGTTTTGGAATTCTTGAAACTTGTTACTCTTCCTACTTGAAGTTTCTTTTCACTTCTGATTTGCTTGTGACTTACAGACCATTTTTCCTATCTTATATTGGTTACTTGTTGCAATGTTCATGTTGGTTTGTCACATGTGACCTGTATTTTGCACTTGGATTGCTTATAGACTACTTGGTCCTCCTTGCCTGATATGATCACCTAATAGACTAAGTGTAAGGAGTCTAAACTAGGACTAAGGCTGTTTAAAAGATTGAGTGTGATACTTGCTTTTGTGATACACCTCCCCCTTGTTATTTGCTTGTGAAATTTGAGATTGTCTCATATGCATTCTTCCTCCTATTTGCTTGAACCATGTCTGATATTGTTAAGGGCCTAGGATAGTTTCATGCCCCTTTGACATGATCTCTGAGGCTTCTGAATACCCTTATGGATACTATCCTTGCTGAATTAGTCATATGATGCTATCCATACTTTCCTTTACATGTGCTTGAGCCCCTTTGCCAACTGTTGAACCACGGTAGGACTTGAGAGTTGGTTTAAGACCAAACTTTCCCTTTAAGATTCTGCCTAAGTGTTTAGAGTTTGTGATAACTGCTATAGCTTGAATTCACATTTTTGCTTACACCATTACTTTAGACGAAGTTTGATCCAAATCTCCTGGTTTGAAGCCACACCGAGAACCTGTTTTAAAAGCTGAAAGACTGAAAATTTATTACTTGTGCTAGAAAGAAATTTGGAAAGGGAACTGCAAGTTTGAAAATATAAAGATGCTTTTTTCCTATTTGATGATTAACTTGGCTATTCCTCAATCTTTACTTAGCGTGCCATCTTGTAATGAATTCTTAGTGGCACTGCACATTTCCCGAGTCTTGTTTGGGATTGGCATAGTTGTTTGATTGGGAAAAACTTATAAAGGTATAATGCAGCTCTACTTCTTCTCCTTTGATTGTATATTATTATGTATTTAGCATAACTGCTAGATGTAGTCTTCACTTGTGAATCACTACTCCTCCCTACTTAAAGCTGTGTAAAACTTGTAAGATTAATTCACTTAGCCAACATTAGAAGACTATGTGCAACTGAACTTTGAAAACGGACTGAAGATTGCAGTTTTGAAATCTCAGTAAACTGAGTACTGCCCTGAATGATCTTGTCTGGCACTAGCCTAGATGTAAACTTTAGGTACACCATTCTATTTGTTACCACCTCTGAACTTTGTCAAAATAGGCTTAGCTTGACTTGAAGGTTTTATTTGTGAATGAATTTGTAGAAATTTTATACCTATCCCTAAAATTGAAAGTTTGAAAAGTTCTTATTAACTAAGTGTTTCCCTTACTTTAGTCTTAAATTAATCATGAGTTTCAAGTGAGAAATTGACTCTTAAAATATGTTGTGTGCACTGTGTTCTGGACACTGCCTCACATGCGTTTGTTTGGATTAAAACTGTTTGTTACTTTCTTATCTTTGATTGAGTTGTCATTTGTTGTGCTTGTCTGAGTTTGCTAGCTTAGTATCCATAGCCTTAACTGCCCATCTACTTGATTGTCTGTTGAATCTTGAGTAATATGAACCTGAGAAATTTAGCTCTGTTCTGGGAAGATTGAGTATCTTGTGAATGCTTTAAAAGGGGTATTTGAGAGGAGTGAATATTGAAGGGTATATAGTGCATATTGGTTATATATGGAGGGTATATCACATAGTATATCATGTATATCCTACAGTTTGACACTCAGAAATATTTTGCCTATTCAGTAGCTGGGCCAGTTAGGCCTGTCTACTGTTTTCAACAGATATATTTGAGAGATATGTTCCTTTTTCGCACAAATTGTCCCTCCCTATTTGTTTAATAATTATGGGTCTAGCCCAATTCTGTTGTAATTTAATTTTTGGCATTATAATAATTTATGTCCTTAAGTCAAATACTAATACAATGTATGCCCTTTTTATTTGTAAACACCCTATCCCTTCGTGGGTCCAACGAGGCCCACCAACTCACTTAGATCGAGTCAACCTGATTATGGACGGACTGAGCAATTGGAGCAGATTTGGAGCAGATAAGTTTAAAATTGCATTTATTTTTTGTTGGGCTTGGTAGGCCCAACCCCCTTACCTCGTATTATTTACTTAGAAGATTTATGAAATGTGTTTATTGCAACCTTTAAAAATGGTCATGAAATTTAGAGTTGCCAAAACCGTTTTTTAAGTTATAAAAATTAATTTTTGATAAAAGTTAACATGCAAATGATTTTTTAGACTAAGACTGCCTTACGGATAAAAAATGAACATTATTTGTATACAAATCATGATTTTGAACAAAAGTGACTTGATAAATTTTATGGACTTAAAAGACAAAAATAATTGTGAACCGTGCATATGGACATTTTGGACCAAAATTGGACTTACACCATTTTGGGATTAACTTGGACTAAAAGGATAAAAATCTAAAATATGAAATATGGCTGAAAATGGATAATAATAGTAGCCTAAAAATGATTTTTTTTATAAGACTTAAAGACTAAAAACCTTTTTCTAAAACTCGGTGGGCTTACGTGGTGTTCTACCTAGGTTAAAGGCCTTCGAGAGTTAACCTCGGTGTTCTAGTCCGAAACCTAACGTCCAATTTTGGGAAAAACTCTACCACTTTCGTTTCTTGAAATGTGATATATTTTGTATGAATGACTAACTCTTTGTTGTGGAAATATAAGCCGAAATAGTTTTTTCATTATAAGCAATTCATATCTACAAAGGCATACTATTAGAACCGGTAGGTCAGCCGTATTTTACGGATCTTTAATACCGAGGTGCCTAACACCTTCCCCCGGGGATCACCTGAACCCTTACCCATATTTTAGTTAGATTAGGATTCTTTTGAAATTTAACCATTCTGAATGAACCCTTTTCGAACTGATTTTTCCTAATTTCCTAAAAATTAGGTGGCGGCTCTAAAATAAAGTCTATTTAGAGTACCATCCACGTAGAAGTATATTTTTTCCTTTTTTTCAGTACGATTAACAGCCGTACTTCCCCGGGACACTTTTCTTTTTAA
Source organism: Lycium barbarum (assembly GCF_019175385.1). NCBI lineage: Eukaryota > Viridiplantae > Streptophyta > Magnoliopsida > Solanales > Solanaceae > Lycium > Lycium barbarum. Next base: position 13,198,894 of record NC_083340.1, read on the forward strand.
ATGAGGCAAGTGCAAATACGATTTGGAAAAAAATAGAACCGCTACAGATGGCGATTCTGCTGGGGACAATTTAAGGTTCTAACCATAAGAGTTCCAATAATTTGTGTGGTTGTATGATATAAATTGTTTAAGTGATATAAATTATTTATGTGTTTAAATTTTCGTAAAAATATAACTGTCATCCATGCATGCATATAACTTATATGCATGCATATTCCGCCACTCCTGGCATTTATTTTATATTTTTCTTAGGGTGACGACGCGGGATGAGCTACGGTCATAACTTCACTAAAAAAACCTTTTGCTATATTCTTTGGAGGTCTCTAAGGTCGAGTGCGGTCATCCCACAGCCTTAGAGAGCCTACCCCCAGCTTGTCCGCTTGGGTAAACTGTGTCATTTGCTTGAAAAACCACTCTAGAATAATTAGCGTAGATTTAAGCTAAATCCTTATTGATATAGGGCATGCTGACCATAGACCGGTTTAGGTATCTCAGACCTACCTGAATCGGACAGGATAGACACCTTACTGTGTTCAGATGGTGTAAAAACCTGAAAATACTGCATCCCACTATTTGCTATTTGGAAGCATTATTGTGCCATGTGTAAAATAAATTATTATTCCTGGGGGAGGGGAACTAACAGTGTCCTGTTTTGCAGATGTCTCCTGATGTGCAGTTTGATATGATTGTGGGTCCACCACCAGGTTTAGTGATGTGGATGGAGGGTTTGACTAATGATCAGAAAAAAGAGATAAAGGGTTGCATAGGGCACCTACCTTCGTTGATGAGTATGATTGGGGATCCGGGTCTGCTGGAGATTATTATTGGTTATTGGGATAATGATAGAATGGTGTTCAGATTTGGAGAAATAGAGATGACTCCCACTTTAGAAGAGATTAGAGATGTTTTGGAAAGCGTAGCAAGCGCTAACAGGTCAAAAAAGAAGTTAGCTCCAAATATCCTCATCCCTAACAAATCTATCCTAAAATAAATCAAAGACATGTTTGCTGTCAACAAAGCTGACTGGGCACAGGGACCCACTATAGCCTTTAGAGAGTTATATAGGAGGTATTCATCCAAATAAGGGTACGAAAATCACATTCTTGAGTTTTCTTCACTCCAATCCTAGGAAGCTAACCAAACGCTAGCCTTTATCACCTGCTTATTGGGAACCATGATATTTCCACTAAATGTCTCCCTAGCTATTGACACCTGGGTCGTCTTTGTTGCCCATGCTGTTCTTAGGGGAGTTACGACGAATGGACTTACCAAATATTTTGATATCATCCCCATTATCCTATTAGATATATACCGAGCTTTAGGAAAGTGCCGCAATCATTATTATTACTTCTAGGGTTGCAACCTCTTAGTCCAATGGTGGATACCAAAATATTTAGATAGGAGTGGTTTATCTTCTCGCTGAGATCTGGTCCTGAGAGAAGATGATTTGGGAGTCGTCGTTGTGCCTTGCGGGGTTCAAGATAGAAGAGGATGGGCTCACATCTTTTCCAGACTGGGAGAAGAACACATTAGGTGGAGAGTACCTGATTTTCAGTCCAAGAATGTTTGTGTTAAGAGCCGTAGGCGTCCATATTTACCGCTTATGGGCATTAGGGGGATCAGACCCTACGCCCCATTGAGAGTACTTAGACAATTTGGTATGAGACAGGTTATTCCAAATGTGGGAAATATGGGAGAGTTTGTACGAGATTACGAAGAAGGTCATATCGAGGGTATAAAGGATTCCCAAAAAGATTAGAAGAATGTGATAAGGGAAGATAAGTTGGATAAGGATCCAAACAATCCAAGTCATGATAAAGACTACTACGAGTGGCTTAGGGCTGAGCTAGCTGGTACTACTACTCCAAGACCGTATTTGTACAAGTTTCCCGTAGATAGGGAAGCCGCGAATGCAATTCAGGTTAGAAGAATGAAACGACGGGTGGAAGAGAGAGAAGTGGATCATCAAGCAAAAACAGAAAATGACCAAGAGATAATTAAGAGTTTAACAAACGAGGCGGATGCCTCATTAAATAGCTTAGAATGTCTTGACACTTTTGTTAAGGGAGTAATAGATAAAGCGACGTCATTGACTGAAGATCAGAGAGGTCAGTGGATCGGGATAGCATTGATGCCACCATGTAGCCATTCAGATCGTCTTTCGAAGGGCCAAGAAGGCACGGACTGAGAGAGAGAGAGAGAGAGAGAGAGCAGATCTCAATCCGAGGAGTAGTCTTCTTTTGATGCTTTATATTTATTTATCTTAAAAGCCTTGCAATCCTACTTGGGAAGATATTATTAATGAAAACGTTGGGATTTTGTTTTTGGCAAAACAGTAAAGTTTTTTTACACATGGCACAATTTTACTTCATACGCTAGTAGCCTCGGAGCAACGGGGTATAGGAAAATGAATCATATATTGTCTAAATGCTTATTTGATATAACTATTGTATGGAAAACATATATGTTATTAAAACTCTTGATTGGTCCACATTTCGGACATTACCTAAAAGGAAAACCAAGAAAACAACCCCTAAAATCAAATCTAGCTCCACTTTTAAAAGGTTGGTTTGCTAATAGGAAATGGAGATTCCAGACAGCATGAGTGCGACTTCTCCTTATGTCAACCTAGTCAGAGATGATGAGAACATGGAAGCAACGAGTAAGAAAAATAGACAGTGGGATGATAATATGGCCCTAGCTACTGCTAGAATGAAAGAGGATGTCCATGTTATGCCCTGTTTTTAACGGATTAAAACTAGTTCACAACTTATGACTATGTTTCCTCTGATTTTGCAAATTTTCAGAGTCGCCACCTAATTTTACGAAATATTAGGAAATCATTTGTAAAAAGTAAACTCCATTTTTTAGTCTTTGAAACCTGTGAGATTCTAGGTAAGAATTTTATTTACCCCGAGGGGAAGGTGTTAAGCATCCATCAGCGCCTATCCGAAGATAGTCTTTAAACTTAGCTTAATTGACACTATAGGGGGATTATTTAATTATTTATTATTTATTATTACCTATTTAAAGAATTGTGAAAAAGAAGCTACTCTCTCTAAACTATTTGTATAAAAAAGGGGATTTTAAAATAATTATAACTATGTGAGTAGATGCATATTCATAAGGGAAATAGTCAATGCTAATGTATGCATGAGAAAAATATATATGGCATTTATTTTATGTAAGAATAGTATGTATAATATAGAATAAGAAGATATATTTTTTTTAATAAGAAAACAATGTATATATGTGATATGTATATCACGGGTAACTAAAAATAGCTATTGATGACGTGATAGTACCATATAGATGCATATAATGTAAAGACGACCAAGGGAATTAATGGAAATAAGGTAGTATATGTATGATATGTGCTAAAAAAAATAATAGTATGTGGGTATACTCATTGTAAAGGAAAGTGATTAATACGAGTTGTAAAATTATATGTACTGGGGATGTATATTGTTTACCAAAAGAGTACATGTGTATTTTTTGAAGATTTAGGTATAAATATGGTTATTGTATATAAGGACAGAATATACAATGCAGAGTATAAAAATACATATTTTTTATGAGAAAATAACATATACATGGAGTATGTTTATCACATGTAAAAATAGTATAAAGAGGTATATTTTTAGAAATAGCCATGGAAGATATAATAATATGTCTAAGTACCGTGATAGATATAAGTACACACATAGTGTAAAGATGATTGGCTGATTTCATAAAAAAATAAGATAGTATATCTATGCGTGTAGAGCATGTACCCTGTAGCTCTCGTAAAGTAGCCTAAACATTTTGATTTAATTCTTAAAGTCATTTGGTTTAGAGACACCTATTTCTCAAAAACAAAAAAAAATTGGACTAGGCGATCTTTTGTCAGGAATGACTTCGGATCTCACCTTTTCGGAGGGCTAGAGGTCTGAATCTAGTGGTTTCTTCATAGTTTTAGGCTCCAACGGACTGAAACGAGCCTTTACTTGTTGGAAGATCGGCTTAGAAACCCAAAGATCCTTGCGTGCTTCTTGATTTGGGGGGGCTGATTCAACTTGGACGAGCTGTTCGAAGCTCTGTCACTTGAAGAAAAGAGGAGAAAGGGACTGGGGTTGACAGCGGAGGTGATGATTGTTCTTTATCCGGTGGTCTGACGGGTGTGGTGGCTTCGAAGTGAGGTGAGGTGACGTGATAGGGGTGGCAGCCATGGCTGAAGAGAGAGAGATCGTTTGGTTAGGTTGGGAGGATTAGTTTAGTTGGTTGAAGTGGAAAGGCATTTAGGGTGTTTAGTTTAGGTGTTGGGCCGGGTTGGGGATTTTGGGCTGGGGCATTTTTGGGCCACAGATTTTTGTAAAATAGGAATAGGATTTTGGCCTAAATTTTAGGTAGATAAATTATTTTAGGTAGACGAATTATTTTTGTAGAGTCAATTAATTAAAATATGCTCCTTTGTCCTAATTAATTCCCACAAAATGTATAAAGTACAATAGAAGTAATTTAATATACATATTTAGTTTTTTTTTTTTAAATATAGTAAGAAGATGATAAACATAGTAATAAATAGGACTAAAGGAAAAATGCCAACGCCAATATTGATATAGGAATACCAATATTATTTTTTCGAGTGATTTTTTTTAAAAAAAAATGATGTTTAGTCATTTATAATTATAAAATATGATGTTTTTTTTTTTGGTAATTTCTAAGAAACAATAAAAATGTCCTTAACTTTAGAGAAATATATCTCAGAAAATAGCGTAATAATTAGTGAAAATATTCCTAGCTCCTTTTGGGAAATTTTCCCGACTGAGAAGCATAGTGAAATTAATTAAACGAAAAAGGAGGGCCAAAATTGGGTGTCAACAGTCCAAAATAATAAGGCAGCCAATGAGAATATGAAAGAAGCCAAAACTCTCTTGGCTTATATTGAGGAGCTAACTAAGCAACACCCCACCAATCGGGTAAAACGAGGAAAGACGCCTGAAGCGCCACTTGGGAGTTATGTCTCACTCAGCCAACAAGAAGGGCTTGACCTCGTACCTTATGGAAATGACAAACTACTTATCCCCAATCTGAAAGTCTATGGAGACCAGCGCGAATCTCAGCTCGAGGAACCTCCGGTTTCATGCACGATTGTTCTCAAGGGCACGAGATCGTACAATTGGGGTACGCCAATAGAAATGTCCAAACAAGAGCTCTTAGAGACTTTGGGGAGTTTTGGAGTGTATGCGCAAAGCCCAAATCTATTACCGCCGTGTGCTCCTTCTATGATTTACAGAAAGTGTCTTTACCACCGAAGTCAGTCGGGTCATACAGCCAATATGTAACACCCCGTAAACTTGAACTAGGTGTGAATTTGTAAAAATCTAGTATTTATATGATATTTTATCTATATGAATCCATTCTTGATGAATTCGGGTAGAGGATGGTCGTTTTGAAGTCAAACCAACTAGTGAAGTTCTTAAGGGCTCTTCAATTTGCCTAAGTTTTGGTAGGTCTGTCTTCTGGGCGATTTTCATGAAAATGTGTTGCGAATTTGGAAAAAGATTCCTTGATGAAAGTTGTAGATCTTTGAAATAGATTTCCAACAGTAGGTCGCCCAGCCCAAACAAAGCTGCGTACAAAAAGTTATGCCTATTTTACTGAAGCTTGTCTTCGCTGGAAATTTTGCCTGTGTTACGGTGACATGTTACGGACCGTAACACATGTTACGGGCCGTAACATGAAACGTAACGTCTCAAAAATTTCCAGAAACTCTCTGGAAATTTCCACTAAGGGACGGTCCAAAGGACGGTCTGTAACACGAAGGACGGTCCGTCCTTTAGAGGCGTCCTTTGGCCCGTTTTCACCAGAAAAATATAAATAAGACCCTTGTTTTGTTTATTCCTCCACTTCCGAAACAACCCTAAGGAAGAAAATCAATCCCCCAAGTCTTTAAATCAAATGTAAGGGCATCCTTCCTTATTTTGGATGTATGTCTATTTTGGAAACCCTTTTGACTATGAAGGTAATTTGTATGTCTCTTTTGAAAACCCTTTTGACTATGAAGGTGATTTGTATGTCTCTCTTTTAAAAACCTTATTATGGATATATGTCTTTTTCTCGAAAGTTCTTTATTGAATAAAAAGGGTGAACTTCTCATACAAAACCCTATTGTATGCCTCTTTAAAAATAAAATCCTTTTTGAATATAAAGGTAATTTATATGTCTCTTTTGCAAACTCTCTTGAAAGATCGATTCTTTATAAAAACATGTTTTGAATGATATGATGAATTGGTTTTACACTCTTGAAATCTATTATAGGTTTGATTAATGGTTAATGTGTGTGAGGGGATAAACCCACATTAAGCCTAGATTGTAACAAACCCTACATATGTATGTGATATTATGAATGTTTTCCTCTATAGGAGATGCTTAATAATGATGGTTAAGGGTTGGTAATGATATTCTCATTGATGAATTAGGACATGGAATCTTTCGTAAAGAAGTTATACGTTTTCAAAACATTCTTTGAAATGATTTATCTTTACGATATGGCATAATGAACCTTAATGGTAAATGGTGATGTGACTACCTTGAGATGAATTGTAATTCGGCTTTTATGCTATGAACTCTGTTTATGTGATTTATGCCTAGCCATTCGGGAGGATGAGTGGTCACCGAGGATTTCATATTCCGGTGTGTTTATGCCTAGCCATTCGGGAGGATGAGTGGTCACCGAGGATTTCATATTCCGGTGTGTTTATGCCTAGCCATTCGGGAGGATGAGTGGTCACCGAGGATTTCATATTCCGGTGTGTTTATGCCTAGCCATTAGGGAGGATGAGTGGTCACCGAGGATTTCATATTCCGGTGTGTTTATGCCTAGCCATTTGGGAGGATGAGTGGTCACCGAGGATTTTATAATCCGGTGTGGTGCGCTGTGACAAGGGAACCCTACGGTCATCCCCTCGATGTGATTGATTCTTGGGCCTGTATTGGCATGTGTGATATTCGTATTCTCTCATGGAACTGTTATTGACAATCATGATCAATTTGAAAGGCATAATTGAAAGTTGTAACTTAACAAAAGACTTTATAATCGATTTTGATAATTCTTATGGAGATACACATGCTGAATACTTGTTTTTATACTGATTAATGGCTTTGTAAACTGTTTAACAAATGATATTAAGAATCACAAAGTGGAATGACTGTTTTTATGCTATCTTTTCAGAACTGATTTCTTTATGTATTATTATATTTTATTTTTATAATACTTGTTGTTCCCGAGGCACTCACTGAGTACGAAAGTACTGAGGCATACCATTGTTGTTTTTGATGGTATGTTAGGTAGCGGAAAAGAGCAGGTTCGTGATCCTCTCGACGCTTAGGAGAAACTTGTTTATTTGGTGAGCCCACATCCTTGTTAGTGGGACACTTCCTGTTTCATTTATTATTCTAGATTTCCGGGCTGCGTCCCGAAGTTAGATGATGGTTGTGTCTCTTAGAAGCTCCATAGATAGTTGTCAAAATTGTGGGTAGATTATCAAAAGTCTCGTATGACTTAATGGGTGTTTTCCACGTTGATGACTATTACTTATAAAGACTTCCGCTGATTTAATTCATGTATTCATGATTTGTTACATTTAATTTATAAATTGTTGGAGGCGAATGTTGAACCTGGCGGGTTCAAGTATCATTATTGTGTTGTTTAGGTTCTTCCGATGTTGTTCATGACGTCGGATGCCGGTCACGTCTAGGGTGGGTTTTGGGGCGTGACACAATGAGTGTGGAGCGTTGGAAAAGAAGTTGATCCAATGGATTGACCAAGGGAGAATTAGCCAACTATGGGGGCCCTACTATTTCCTTACCCATGACCAAGGAAAAAATCATCCAGAAAAGATATCAAGGGTTAGGTTCTGGAGGAGCGACTTCTCCAAACTCGATGAGTCACATGCTAGGATTCACTTCCTACTGTGTAGTGTGAAGAAGATAAGAGCAGTGCCACAAACCTATCAGGGTCGCCAGGACCTCTAAGAGAAAGGGTGTGCGTGTTTCATCATGGTCGCCCTAGCCATGACATTGAGGAATGTGTGGATTTCAACCTTGAACTGGAACGCCTCGTGAATGAAGGCCATGTTTGGATTGTCGTAGGAAGACAAGGATAGAAGATGAAGATGAAGATGACAATGAAGACTTGTTTAGTATGGTTGGGTAGAAAAACATAAGTATCCCTTTACTGCTTTCAATAAGATAGAATATCCCTTTCCCTTTTTATGTAAACGAAACCACGCCGACCTGATGTCTCGTTAGGGATATGTGGGAAGCCTACATAAGGCCTGGTCAGGGTAAAAAACTAAGTTTCGGGTAGCATAGAAAAAACTTTTTCTGTGTATGCCTGAACTACGGATGGACCTAATTTCCCTTTGGCGGGATACGTAAGCAGTCTATTTAAAAATCAGTCCTTTATAATAAAATTAAAATCCCCCTTAGTATAGGATGGGTAGAATAAAATCCACTATGAAGAGCACTCACCAAAAAGTCAATATTCCTAAAAACACAAAAAGACCAAAATACACTTTAAATGTGAATCAGTCAAGAGTTGAAATAAAATATATGAATCTATGTGCTATAAACTGCAAATAACATGATATCTTGTGTTTCGCGCTTAAATCTAACCCTAAATTGGGATCCTTTTAGTTGTTTTCTGTTATAGACAAGGGTCGATTCGCTGGCACCAGTTACTCGATCAAAAGCTACTGCAGCGTCCTTAGAACCTCAAGAAGAAAACATGCCTGAGACCAAATAACAACCAAAATAGAACTGCTTTAGTCGGGGGTACCCCAACAGCTGACATAACTGGAATGCCTTTGGAAGAGGCCGTTAACTGCTAATGAGGCAATGGGCTGAAGCTAGAGAAGAAGCACCCCGGCTGAGGGCTGAAAAAAGAAAATGCTACTAATACTGAGGCTCGAAGGCCTCCACCTATTTTCCCAAATCTGGACTTACCGATCCCTGACCATTTCCCACAAACCCAGAATGAGGTTATTTTTCAAACTCCAATGCGCCGAAACACCACCCATGTGGGGGATTCCTCCCACCAAACACCAGCTTGTCAAATACATGGTCACGCTACAATATCTCATAACACAAATACCTATCAAGCCCCTCGGGCAACAGGAGTTCCTGCAATCCACCCCGTGCAACCAAATGTTACCTTTCAAGACTATGTCACCCATATTGACTCCTCGCCAGAACTAGAGAACATGGAAATGTTCTTTGAGGCTAGAATATACAAAAACTGAGAAGGAGATGGAGAAGAAAATTGTTGAACTAGAATCATGGCTCTAAAAAGAAAGAGGGGCTGAGATACTCTGATTTGTGCATACACCCAGAACGGGGACTACCAGAAGGTTTCAAAATTCCCAAATTTGACCATTTCAATGGGTCGGGCAATCCCAGGGCCCACCTGAGAGCTTATTGTGACCAATTGGTCGGAAATGGCAAAAATGAAGCTTTGCTCATGAGATTATTCAGTCGAAGTCTATCAGGAATAGCCATAAAGTGGTTTATCTCACAAGACTTCAGCCGATGGAAGCCATGGGAAGAGATGGCAAGTTCATTTATGGAAAAATTCAGCTTCAATGTGGAAAATGTGCCTATCGCTTCTCATTGGAGAAAATTTGTCAGAAATCGATTGAAACCTATAGAGAATATGCCAGTCGTTGGAGAGACGAGGCAGCGCATGTGCAACCATCTATGACTGAAGCTAAGCTTGTAGCTGCATTTATATGGTACCAAGAAGCTGATTGTTTTGACAAAATGATAACTATAAAAGGGAGTTCCTTTGCGGATTTAGTCGTCGTTTGGAAAGATATCGAAGATGGGATCAAGACCGGCAGGATTGTCAATGTATTAAACAGATCGGGTGCGTCTGTCTCCACGAGCGGCAAAAAGAAGAGAGAAGATGTAGCTTATGTTTCTACAGAAACTAGCCCAAAAATCCAAGGAAAGGAGATAACCTACAAAAATCAAGACAACTACCAATCGCCTCCACCAACCAGCTATATAACCACTTCACCCCAATATAGCCCAATGTCTGTATGCTACGTACAACCCGGTTACCAAGCTCCACAACTAAATTATCAAATACCAGCACCTAACAACTAAGCTCCACGACCAAATTACCGAATGCCAGCACCCAATAACCAAACTCCACAAAAGCAGATTTTATAAAACCAGCCTCCACTAGCAAACTATGAAGCACCCTAAAAGAAACCTCCGAGAGTATTCACTCTTTAACCAAAATTAAGGGTTAGTTTGTTTGCCAAACTAAGAGATGTCGGTCGAATGAATGTTGTTCCACCAAAACCTGCTAACCCCAAGGATCAATGGTACAGGGCAGATTTCACTTACGTCTATCATTCTAACCAAGTTGGCTATACTATAGAGTATTGCATAAACTGAAGGAACAAGCTACAAGACATGATTGACAATCATGAGCTTATCCTAGAACCAACACCTCCAAATGTGGACACATATCCTCTCCCGAAGCATGGAGGGAATCAAATTCACATGATAGAAAGAGGTGATGAATGGGAAGAGATCCTTGCGATAATTCGTCCAGATATTGAAGGGTTGGAAAGCACCGTCGCCTCGTTGTCCTTACAAGAGTGAAAAGAAATGTTAGGCCTTTTGATAAGGAAATCTGAGATGTCCCAGTCATTTGTTGTAGCCAAGAAAGAGCCCTTTGTGCTCAAATGTACCTCAACAGTCGCTCGAATTCAGAACAAGCCGTTCATACTCAAAACATCAGTGCCAGTTAAGAACACACCTTTTATGATCAAACCACCGCACCTGACGATGGTCAATAAGGGAAAAGAGATCGCTGTTGTGGTTTAGGGTATGACCAGGTCTAGAAGGTGTTATGCTCCAGAAGAACCTGTACTCGAAGCGCCACGTCGGGAACATCCTTAAAGGAGGCCAATTACTGAAGGCGAGGTTGAAAACTTTTTGAGGCAAATGCCAGTCAAGGATTATTCGATTGTTGAGCACCTACATGCGACTCCTGCCAGGATATCAGTAATGTCGTTACTACTCAGTTCGTCTCAATATCGGTTGGCCTTAATGAAAGCTTTGGATGAAGTCTAAGTGCCTACCGGCACTACGAGTGAAACATTGGTCGAGATTGTGGGGTATGTTGTACGAGCGCATAGGCTATAATTTTCTGATGATGAATTACCAAGAGAGGGTAAGACCCACAACAAGGCCTTACACATAACAGTCAAGTGCCGCGACAAGATTATCCCTCAAGTGCTAATTGATGGAGGGGCTAGGTTGAATATATGCCCTGTGACGACTTTGAAACAACTTGGATATGATGTTGGCGAAATCCGACAGAGTCGAACAAATGTAAAAGCTTATGATGGTGCGGCTAGTGACCCAATTGGAGAAATAGATCTACACATATAAATGGGTCCTACATAGTTCGTGGTGGAGTTCCTCATCATGGATATCAAAGCGAGCTACAACTTATTATTGGGACAACCATGGTTGCACGCCGCTGGAGTTGTGGCATCTTCGTTGCACCAGTCTCTCAAATTGATATGGGATGATCAAGAAGTCGTGATTCACGATAAAGGAAGTATCCATAACTATCCGTACAACTCTATACCGATCATAGAGGAGTCACTAGTTGGTACTGATTTTCACACCGTTGAATTAGCCATGATAGATCGCAAGGGGGATGATGAAGGTATCCCTATGCCACCAGTTTACAAAATGGTTGCTACAATAATGATAAGAAGTGGGTTTGAGCCCAAAAAAAGGTTTGAGAAAGAACTTATCAAAAAACCAGTAAGTATAAAAAATGGGAGATTTTGATTTGGGGTTGGGTACGAGCCATGTGAGGCAGAAGAGAAAGAGTCAGACCAAGGACCGAGAGGTCCTGTAAATAGATCTACACATATAAATGGGTCCTACATAGTTCGTGGTGGAGTTCCTCATCATGGATATCAAAGCGAGCTACAACTTATTATTGGGACGACCATGGTTGCACGCCGCTGGAGTTGTGGCATCTTCGTTGCACCAGTCTCTCAAATTGATATGGGATGATCAAGAAGTCATGATTCACGATAAAGGAAGTATCCATAACTATCCGGACAACTCTGTACCGATCATAGAGGAGTCACTAGTTGGTACTGATTTTCACACCGTTGAATTAGCCATGATAGATCGCAAGGGGGATGATGAAGGTATCCCTATGCCACCAGTTTACAAAATGGTTGCTACAACAATGATAAGAAGTGGGTTTGAGCCCAAAAAAAGGTTTGAGAAAGAACTTATCAAAGAACCAGTAAGTATAAAAAATGGGAAATTTTGATTTTGGGTTGGGTACGAGCCATGTGAGGCAGAAGAGAAAGAGTCAGAACATGGACCGAGAGGTCCTGTTGAAATGAGAAATCCGTTCCCTCATCTATACCAGTCCTTCACAGCATGCCCATTGAGTCACAACAACAAAGATACATAGAAGGGTTTAAGGATGTTATTTTCGTAAGAGGATTGCGCAACCATCATTGAAGAATGCTTTGAAGCATTAGAGATTCATCGTGCTGAGCCAGGGGAAACAACAAGCGGATGGACTTCTGCTCCATTGTTCACTCTACGGTAGAAGGAATGTTTACTTTTAGAAAAACGGGGAAAGTTGGCTTTGAGGCCCGGCTTGTTGCCTTTTCATGCCTTCTTATTACGTGTTGTTTAATAATGGAAATAGCTCGATGTTTCATTCCGAGTCAGGACCATAGTTTGTATCACTCCTTTTAAAATTCCAATGAAAACGCCTCAAAGTTTACAATAAGACAAAACCACTTTACTTTTCCTATATATAATTATACATAAATACGTAATTAAAATCACTTTTACATGATTGATAACCGTGTTATTTTGTTTTACAATAATAATACAGAGGCCCCAAATAATGTCATGACATGTTACGAAGCAAATAAAAAACACGATGAACAAAACAATGATCAAGAAGAAGAGATAACTGAACCAGAAGGATTGATAGACGTCGAAGAGAAATATGAAACTAGACTGACACCAAGCCTAGAGGAAACAAAGGCAGTTAATCTAGGGAATGAGGAATTGATTCGGGAAACCAGAATAAGTATGCATTTGACAAAATCTGAGAAAGAAAGGTATCGGAGCTTGTTGAAAGAGTATGAAGATGTTTTCGCCTAGTCATACGCCGATATGCTGGGTTTGAGTATGAACATTGTTGTCCATAGGCTGCCGATCCTAGAAGGATTTGCCCCGAAAAAATAGAAAATCAGGTAGCCTAAGCCTAATGTCAGCATCCGAATTAAAGAAGAAGTAGAAAAACAGATTCAGTCGGGAGTTGCGGAGGTGACACCATACCCGACATAGCTAGCGAACATAGTCTTGGTACCAAAGAAAGATGGGAAAATAAGGATCTGTGTAGACTATCGTGCTCTTAACCGCGCTAGCCCAAAGGATAATTTCCCACTACCAAACATTCACATACTAATTGACAACTATGTCAAGCATGAGGTGCAATCTTTTATGGATTGTTACGTGGGCTATCATCAGATACTGATGGATGAAGAAGATGCTCAAAAGACGGCATTTATCACACCATGAGAGTATATCATTACCGGGTAATGCCTTTTGGGCTCAAGAATGTTGGCGCTACTTACATGAGGGTAATGACTGTCATCTTTCATGATATAATACATAGAAAGATTAAGGTGTATGTGGATGACATCGTCATCAAGTCCCGAATGGGTGAGGACCACCTTGAACATTTGAAAAAAATTCTTCGACAGACTCCGCAAGTACGATTTGAAGTTGAATCCTGCAAGATGCGCATTTGGAGTGCCTGCCGAAAAGTTGCTAGGATTCATAGTCAGTCTTCGTGGTATTGAGTTGGATCCCACAAAGATCAAAGCAATTCAAGAACTCCGACCGCCAAGTGTGAAGACTGAAAATTTATTACTTGTGCTAGAAAGAAATTTGGAAAGGGAACTGCAAGTTTGAAAATATAAAGATGTTTTTTTCCTATTTGCTGATTAACTTGGCTATTCCTCAATCTTTACTTAGCGTACCATCTTGTAATGATTTCTCAGTGACACTGCACATTTCCTGAGTCTTGTTTAGGATTGGCATAGTTATTTGATTAGGAAAAACTTATAAGGGTATAATGCAGTTCTGCTTCTTCTCCTTTGATTGTGTATTATTATGTCATTTAGCATAACATCTAAATGTAGTCTTCACTTGTGAATCACTACTCCTCCCTACTTGAAACTGTGTAAAACTTGTAAGACTAATTCACTTAGCCAACATTAGAAGACTATGTGTAGCTGAATTTTGAAAACGGACTGAAGATTGCAGTTTTGAAATCTCAGGAAACTGAGTACTGCCCTGAATGATCTTGTTTGGCACTAGCCTAGATGTAAACTTTAGGTACACCATTCTATTTGTTATCACCTCTAAACTTTGTCAAAATAGGCTTAGCTTGACTTGAAGGTTTTGGTTGTGACTGCATTTGTAGAAACTGTATACCTATCCCTAAAACTAAAACTTTGAAAAACGTGTTGCCTTTACTTTAGTCTTAGATTAATCATGAATTCAACTGAGAAACTGACTCTTAAAATATGTTGTGTGCACTGTGTTCTGGACAGTGCTTCATATGCATTTGTTTGGCTTACAACTGTTTGTTACTTTCTTATTGTTGATTGAGTTGTCATTTGTTGTGCTTGTATGAGTTTGCTAGCTTAGAATCCATAACCTTAACTGCCCATCTACTTGATTGTCTGTTGAATCTTGAGTAATATGAACCTGAGAAATTTAGCATTTTTCTAGGAAGATTGAGTATCTTGTGAATGCTTTAAAAGGGGTGTTTGAAAGGAGTGAATATTGAAGGGTATATAGTGCATATTGGTTGTATATGAAGGGTTTGCCCTTCAATGGGTTTTGCTCTCCATATGAGGGTATATCACATAGTATATCATGTATATCCTACAGTTTGACACTTAGAAAATTTTTGCCTATTCAGTAGCTGGGCCAGTTGGGCCTCTCTACTGTTTTCAACCGATAAATTTGAGAGATATGTTCCCTTTTTGCATAAACTGTTCTTCCCTATTTGTTTAATAATTATGGGCCTAGCCCAATTCTGTTGTAATTTAATTTTTGGCATTATAATTTAATTTATGTCCTTAAGTCAAATACTAATACAATGTATGCCCATTTTATTTGTAAACACCCTATCCCTTGGTGGGTCCAACGAGGCCCACCAACTCACTTAGATCGAATCAACCTCATTATGGACGAGCTGAGCAATTGGAGCAGATTTGGAGCGGATAAGTTTAAAATTGCATTTATTATATGTGGGGCTTGGTAGGCCCAACCTCCTTACCTCGTATTATTTACTTAGAAGATTGATGAAATGTGTTTATTGCAACCTTTAAAAATGGTCATGAAATTTAGAGTTTCCAAAACCGTTTTTTAAGTTATAAAAATTAATTTTTGATAAAAGTTAACATGCAAATGATTTTTGAGACTAAGACTGCCTTACGGATAAAAAATGAACATTCTTTGAATACAAATCATTATTTTGAACAAAAATGACTTGATAAATTTTATGGACTTAAAAGACAAAAAGAATTATGGACCGTGCATATGGACATTTTGGACCAAAATTGGACTTAGACTATTTTGGGATTAACTTGGACTAAAAGGATAAAAGTCTAAAATATAAAATATGGATAATAATAGTATGCCTAAAAATGATTTTTTTTTATAAGACTTAAAGACTAAAAACCTTTTTCTAAAGCTCGGGTGGGCTTACGTGGTGTTCTACCTAGGTTAAAGTTCTTCGGGAGTTAACCTCGGTGTTCTAGTCCGAAACCCAACGCCCAATTTTGGGCAAAACTCTACCACTTTCGTTTCTTGAAATGTGATATATTTTGCATGAATGACTAACTCTTTGTTGCAGAAATATAAGCCGAAATAGTTTTTTCACTATAAACAATTCATATCTGCAAAGGCATACTATTAGAACTCATAGGTCAACCGTTTTTTATGGATCTTTAATACCGGGTGCCTAACACCTTACTCGGGAGATCACCAGAACCCTTACCCATACTTTGGTTAGATTAGGATTCTTTTGAGATTTAACTGTTTTGAATGAACCCTTTTCAAGCTGGTTTTTCCTAATTTCCTAAAAATTAGGTGGCGACTCTAAAATGAAGTCTATTTAGAGCACCATCCATGTAGAAGTATATTTTTTCCTTTTTTCTAGTACGATTGACAACCGTACTTCCCCGGGACACTTTTCTTTTTAAATGAGTCAAGTGCAAATACGAATCTGAAAAAATAAAACCGTTACAACCCTCATGGTGGATTACCTGGATGTGTTTCCTGATGGTTATGGTCGATTTCACTGGCTCTTGGAGTGAGACTTATACACAAATTCGAGTATATCTTCCTCTGAGGATTGATGATGTACAACTGTCAATTTTGAGGAGTTTTCCTAATTTTTCCCCACTCTGTCCAGCAGTTTAATGTCATAGAATTCTGTGAGTAGCTGCGGTAGTCTAACCCATATTGCAATTTTGAACGAAGTTTGATTCCTATTTGATCAAGCTTCTAAAATCAGCTTATTTTGAAAAGTGTATTTTTTAAAAGTGTTTTCCAAAAAAGTGTGAAAAATGTTTGGTCAATTAATTTTAAAAAGCAATTTTGAGTAGCAATAGTATTTGACCAAGTTTTTAAAAAGTGCTTCTAAATGTATTTTTCCCAAAAGTGCTTTTAGAGCAAAACTATTTTTTTAAGCTTATGAAAAACAGTTTTTGCTACTCTCCAAAATCACTTATTTTCTCATAAAAGCTTGGCCAAACACCTCATTTTTTAAAAATAAGCACTTTTGAAAAAAAAAATAAGCTTGACCAAACAGACTTTAGTTTCCAACAAAATAATTTTGGGGAAAGAACACCCATGCCTACCAAACAGAAAATAATTACTCGTCCATGCCTCTATTACTTTCATGCCCCCAAAACTATTTACACTTAATACACATTATAGCTTTTGTAGGTAATTGTCTTTTTTAAAAAAAAAAATACTCTACTTCTTATCTTCCTTTCTTTCTTTTTTTTTTTTTTTCTCCTTTTCTGTTCATTTAGTTTTTTCCTACTATATTTTATTTTCTTTTTCACCATAATCTAATTCCATATTTAATTCTAACTTATTTCTTTTCATTTTTTCTATTTTTTGAAATTTCTTTATTTCTTGTTCTTTTTTAATTTCATTTATTTCTTTTTTTAATCTCCATAATCTAATTTCATTCACCTTTTTGCTATTTTTATTTGTTTTTATTTTTTAATTTCAGGAGATTTTCATTTATTTTTTTCTCCTTTTTCTAATTTCATTTTTTCCAAATTTTTTTTTTCATAATCTAATTCTACAGAACCTTTTGGCTCCTTTATCTTTTCCAATAAAAAGGATAACTGTTATATTATCTTTTCTATTTTTTTTATATCTCAAAAAATAATTTATTCTAGCATATGGTATATCAAATCAGGAGCAGTTGAAGTATATTATTACAATATCTTATGATACTCACATGGTATATATCATATATCATACATGACTTGTGGTTCATTCATTCAAGAAAAGCACTTAGCCCTCTATGATACCAACCAAATATATATCATATACGGACAAAGTATCATAGAGGATTGATTCATCCCTTCAATAAAAACACAACGCAATCATCTATGATACCTCCATATGGTATATGTCATACACTGACATTGTATCATAGGAGATTGATTCATTTCTTCAAAAAACACTAATCAGTCCTTGCTGATAACCACATGGTATATCATATACTGAGAGGGTATCATAGAGTATTGGTTTATTCCTCCAATAAAAATAAAAACTCAATCATCTATGATATCCACATGGTATATATCAAATACTAACAATGTATCATGAATGAATGATGTGCATGATATATACCATGATGGTATCATGAAGGATTGCTGAAGTCCTTGAATGAAACAGTCCCCAGTCCTCCATGATACCGTCATGGTATAAAAATATCCTGAGATGGTATCATGCAGGACTGCTACAGTCGTTCAATGAAACACTCTTCAACAATCCTCCATGATACCATCATCTTATAAAAATATATTGAGATGGTAGCATGCAGGACTGATGCAGTCCTTCAAACACCCTTCAACAGTCCTCCATGACACCATCATGGTATAAAAATATATCGAGATGGTATCATACAAGACTGCTGCAGTACTTCAAACACTCTTCAACAGTCCTCTATGATACCATCATGGTATAAAAATATACTAAGATATATAGACTGTATTTTCTATTAATTTAGATTTAAATAAATAAAATAGTGACATTAATATTTTACTTAGTTAATTCTTGTTATAATCTAATTATATAATTTTTTATATATTTTTATTTGTCTAATAATAGTTAGCTAATATTTTTATCTTAAAAATAAAAGACAAAAAAAAAGGAGCAAAACTAAATTAAAAGAAGACGAAAATTGAAGAAAGAAAAAAGCATAAAACAAAATAAAGATGCTGATGCTCATTTCAAACATATGCTAATTGGAAGGAAAGCATTAATTATTGAGAAACTACACAAATCAAAGGGCTTGTCGGTAATGCTTGTCGGCCCATCTTAGGGAGTCACCTAGTAATTGGAATTGGTGTAACTACTAGGGTAGTAATTACATAGCTTAGTAATTATACAGTAGTAATTACAACAATTTGTTTGTTTGTCATAACCTAATTACAACGTAATTACAAGCATGCTATTTGGTTTCATAAGTATAATTACACAGTTAGTTTAATTTAAAAATAAAATTTAATTATAAAAAATTAAAATTAATATTTAAAAAATATTTTCCTTTATAAAGGATATTAAATTAGTTATTTAATAACAAATTTTTTCTTGAAAATATATTAATTAATAATCATATATTTGTAACTAATATTGTAATAAAATAATTGATATATATTTTTCAAATTAATAATATTTAATTTTAATTAATTATAATACTTAAAAGAAGACTTTTTTTTGTGAGAACGACATGGATTGGATGTTTGACAATATATATATATATATAACATAATTCAAACGTTTGACACAAAAAATTCCATCAAATGTGAGTGAAAAATAAAAAACATGCAATGTGAAAGCAAATAACTTAAAATTGAAAATATAACCTAAATTCAAAATCCAAAAGAAAAAGTTTAACATAATACTCTTATGTCAAATTCCGAAATCACATAAGTAAGTTCCACAATAACTTAAGTAAATAATTCAAAAGGAAGGGAAAATATAAGTCTATAACCTCATTCATAATGAAATTCTACTTTAAAAAGGTTACTCGTTATATGTCAACTTTTTTAATGACTCATTCTTTCCAATATTAAGAGGTGTAGTTTCAAAATTAGAATAATAACACGGTTATGCTAAATAAATAAAATAAAAAATACGAGCAATTACATGGATCACAAGAAGTAAAGATTGGGAATGAGAAGAAAGGAAATGAAAAATAAATAATATAAAAATAAAAATACATTTTAAAAAATAAGAATAAGTAAAAAGTAAAAAATAAAAAAATAAAAAAGAAATTGAAATACTAGAAATAAAAAATAAATTAAAAATCAAAAGAAATTAAAATAATAGAAATTAAAAAAATTAAATAAACAAAAAAGAAACAAACTAAAAAGTAGCATGTAATTACAGGGTGTAATTACACCCAATTCTCAACCCCCACCCCTGAGAATTGGAGTGTAACTACACCCTCTCAATTACACCAAATTCTCACCTAACTGTGTAATTACTTAGTCAAACAAACAGGTCAAACTGTGTAATTACACCCAATTACAATTACCTGGGTGGCTTCTCAAACAGGCCCTTAATGTGAAGCAAAGGGACACTCGGGTAATTAGATTTAGTTGCTTAGGCAGTTACGTAATTAGAATATATGGGGGCATATCCGGATAAATATTTTGCTCTTCATGGGTAGTTTATGTATTTCCCCAATAATTGGGCAACTTACATAAATAATTACATTTTGTGATTTGTTTTAGGCATAGCTACACTTTTGCTAGTTACATTTCGTAGTTATAGTAACATGTATTCGAATTCGGCCGTATTTCGTTGTATTCAATTCGGATGTATTCAATTAAGTTATATCATTCCTAATTAATTTTACACTATATTCAACTTATTGTATTTTAAAATCAGTTGTATTCAAACAACATAAGTGCAAGAAAATATATGATTGTTCGGCTGTATTCATTCGTATACAAAAAAATCTCTTTGGAAATAAAAATACATAAATAAACACTCTATTTACACTAAAAAAAATTACGAATACACTCAAATATGACATACAAGAAATAAAATCACTTTATCACTAAAAGAATAACGAATACACTCAAAACTGAGATACAAGAAATAAATTACGCTCAGATCTGAAATACAAGAAATAAAATAAAAATACGCTCAGATTTGAGATACAAGAAACAAAATACACTCAGATCTGAGATACAAGAAACAAAATACACTCAGATCTGAGATACAACAAATAAAATACACTTAGATATGAGAAAATGCAAAATTCGGTGGTTTGCCATGGATTCCGCCCATAGAAGACGACGAGGGTGGAGGAGAAATGAGAGGAAAGAGAAATCTTCTTCGAAATACGCTCAGATCTGTGACTGTGCCAGCAGTGCATCAAGATGAAGATCTGGGCGGTAGCGCCGGCGGCAACAGCGGTGTTGCTTTCTTCCTCTGGCGGATCGAGAATACCACGACTTCTTCACGGCTATGACTGTCGCCTTAGTTGTGGCGGTGCAACGAAGAGAGAAGGGGAGAGAGGGGTGAGAGACGGCTGAGAGAGAGAGGGAGAGAGAGAGAGAGAGAGAGGGGCGAGTGACGGCAGAGAGATAGAGGGGATGGAGGAGAGAGAAAATGGAGGTGAGAACTCATCTGTATGTGATAAGGTTTACAAAAAATAGAGGTGAGAGATGGGTTTATTTTCTTTTTATTGTATTTTACTTTAATAGTCAATAAGTGTTATTAACATACAATTTTTAGCTATGAGAAGTAATTAATTCAAACTATAGTTACTAAAAATAATTATTACTAATACTTAGCTAAGCCATGTAGATTTCCCTTTAATGTATAGTAGGGGTGTTGAATAAGCGGGTTGTGGTGAAAATGAATAGAAGATATGTCCAAAAGTCACTTGGGCCGAAATGAATAGGTTAAAATGGCCTAAAAAGTGAATCATAATCCAATCACTTAAATCTTACTAAGTTTTAATTTATTTGTTTGTTCTTTTTACATAATCTTTTAAATATGTAAAGAGCTCCACATTGGCTCTTTAATGGATGATTGGTCTCTTTAATATGGTTTGGACAATCTTCACTTCTTGAATATGGGTCAATTTGAGCTATCTATTATTCAAATTTAGGCTATATATCAAATCAATTTTTAGATGAGCTAAAACGAATTGGTTAAATTAGGCTGAGCTTATAAATGAGTGAATCAATATAATGACCCACCAAAGTTTAAACGGGCCGACCAAGTTATATTTTCATGAGCTATTTTAGCACTCATAATATATATATATATATATATATATATATATATATATATATATATATATATATATATATATATATATATATATAATATAGCCTTCAGGGTCGGTAGTTTATTAGACACCAAGCTGATTCAGGCACAGGAAGATGCCACCAAATCATGTGCTTCTGTTCAATACTATCGACAAGTATAAGAGAAATAAATTAATTTATAAATAGTGCAATTTTCAGATAGAATTGATTACATTAAAACTCAATTATATCCCATCCCCGTCGATGCTAACAATGTTAAAGATCCTCAAGAAGAAAGTCCCTGCTGCCAAGGCTGTGAAGAAGACCCTACATTATAATTATAACTATATATAAGAGAGAATCCATGTGTTTCGTAATACTCACAATCTCAAATATTTTATTTTTGTCCCTATTTTAGCCTTTATTTACATAGTTACCTCTATGTATATTGGTAAATTTTAGAAATGTTTTTGGCAATTATACCACATAAAGCAACAAAGGTGGAGCAACACTTGGCAACTATCAAGAATTTTTTCCAAAAGTTAAAGGGTCTCACATACTACTTTACTCTAGAGCACATATTTTTAGTCTGTTTGGCCAAACTTTTTTTCTCCAAAATCACTTATATTTTAAAAGTGAGGTGTTTACCCAAGCTTTTGGAAAAAAGTAAGTGCTTCTGAAGAGTAACAGAAACAATTTTTTCAGAAGCTAAAAAAAACATATCTTTTGCCCATAAGCACATTTTTTAAAAGCATTATTGAGAAAAATACACTTAGAAACACTTTTTAAAAGCTCGGTCAAACACTAATTACTGCTCAAAATTACCTTTTAAATTAATTGGCCAAACACTAACTGCTTTTTGCCAAAAATACTTTTTCGAAAAGCACTTTTCAAAATAAGCTAATTTTAGAAGGTCGGCCAAATAGGCTATTTCTCTTTTTGCCCAATCTACATTTGCACAAAGGCTATTTTTAAAATTTTATTTTTAAAAATTGCAGCAATGCTCTAAAGAAGGATTCGGGCCTTTTCATTTTATACTTGTCAAATTGGAAATAGAGCAAGGTATAGGATTATATATATAAAATTATATATGTATTGTATATATGTACTGATACATTCTTATATATTTGCACCCACAGTTAAAAACCAAATTTATCTATATGACCTAAACTATTTTAAAAAATAACTTAAAATAGGCTACAATTTATTATTCAACAAACATGTCATATTTTTGCTTAATTTTGGTCTAATCAATTTTTTTAAATGTTAATAATTTGATGAAGTTATCATGTTTTTTACCAGTATTTTCTAAGGTATCACTTTATACAACTTTCTTAATCTAAATTAAAGAGTATACTTGGGTTTGAAAATTTACTAAAGTGCAAATTTCATGCAAATTTATAGCTGCTTTAAACGAAGGAAAATAAAAAATTAGAATTGTCATTTTCTTATTTATATACTCCTTGTATATGGTTGAACTTATACTCATATTTAGATGAGTTAGTTTTTATATACTATCATGAAATCATATAAAATTGATAATATTTTATTAAGGATGATTTAGTGAAAAGACTTTTTAAGTTCTAGGTATGAGATTTTGGTTAGAACCAATTTTTTTTCCAACTAAAGCATTTAGTAGGTCGTACTTTACATTTAAACATGCCCTACATCATATGTTCCTCTCCATATGTTTTTCTCTATTAAACATCCAACATTTTACTTCTTTAGTAATATCATATGTGCTTATGAATACATAAAGTAAAATTATTGAATGACATTGTTTAATGTTAAAAATGAAGGTAGCGTTATCAGTCAAGATTAGATAATCTTTAAAATCTCCTGTTTTATTAACTAAAAATCAATCTTTTTAAGCATAAAGCATATATGAATAACTAAATTGATTCTTGAGGTTCATTTTATGAATTTAGGTTATTTATTGAATTTCGTCTAAAACTAAGGTTAAAAAACACATTTGACCAACATAAAGCCAACACATAAAATAACGAGTGAAAATTAATAAATATCAAAAGAAACCTATTTCTATCTATAATAAAAATCGCATGCTCACAAATTCATAAATTACAAAAATAATTTTTAATAAATGATCTTCGCCGAGTTGTAATTTGATATCATACTTTATCGTGTTAGTTTATAGAAATCACGCGCCCTTATGGTTTTTTCTAATTTTCCCACCAAACTTATTTCCTCATAAATACTTTTTTTATATAAAAAAAAAGAATCTATGCAGTTATATGACAAACAAACTTTCAAAATATGATTAACCTGCAATTACATTAAATTAATTATGTATTTAAAAAAGTGAGACAAATTAACTTATTTGATTATACTTATGCATTATTTTTATATTCTGAGTTTGGGCCCGGGTTTAGCACAGGCCTCCGACAACTAGTTTTCAAATATATATAATCAACTTAGAAACTTTTCTCAAGCCAAATACATGACACTTGTTTGGTCTTGCTTAATTTAAATAGTGTTTTTTGTTAAAAGTGTTTTTTGTTAGAAGTGTTTTTTTGGAGATGTACTTTTGGAGAGTAGCAGTTCGTGTTAGCTAATTAATTTAAAAAACACTTTTACGGGGAGCAATATTTTGTATGTGGCTAAGGTTCCAAAAGTATTTCTAGAGAAAAACTACCCTTTTTTTTCGATGCAAAAAACATATTTTTTCCCCTAAAAGCTTGGCCGACCACCTCGATATTCTAAAATAAACACTTTTTAAAAAAATAAATAATTAAACTTTTTGACTTTCCAGAAATTTGTTCAAATATGGTTGTGTTTGGTATGAAAGATTTCCAGGAAACTTTGTGTATATATAGTACATAGTAAGTGGGAGCTTCCTTTAAGAAACTAACTTGAAGATGGCACACGTTCTTCAATTCTCAAGCTCATTCTTATATTAAATCCCTTAGAACTGCTAATAGAAAAAGCACATGCATGTAAATGTTCTTTTATTGACCAGCAAACGGAATCTACTGTTTGTTTTACATTAATCTGTTGAGTAAGAAATTATTTCTCGATCCGTAAGATGGCGTAATAACTATAGAAACTTCCTAAGGAGTCGTTTTACTTTCCTTAATTTGTTGCCTGATTCCCAAAAATTTTCCAAGAAAGCAACTAAATTACGAAAAATAACGGAGTAACTTAGAAATCAATACTTATAGAGTATTAGAGTTTGTAGTGTGTACTAATTGTATCAGATTTTTTTTTTTCACGGTCAAGTTAAGACCACTTTCAACATCATGTCACTATCGATATATCAAGACTAATATGGTAATTAACTGAACTACTCCCACCGTTCTTTTTTACTTATTCCCTTAGACTAAAAATAATTTTTTCTTTTTTACTTGTTAATTTTAGCAAATCAAGAGAAGTGTATAACTATACTTGCATAAAGAACTATTCCGTCGTTAAAGTTAGATTTTTAAAGCATAATTAATAAAGTTAATTTTGTTATAAATATCCCAAGTAGTGAATATCCATTAAGTTATAAATATCCCAAAATATCCCAAAATATCTCAAAATATCCCATGTCCTGTTGCTCCTATAAATAGGATGCACAGATGCAATGTTGAAAGAGCAGAAGTAATATAATCTGATATCTCTCTACATATTCTCTCTACATATTTCTTCTGTGTATTTACTTCATAGTTTTATTTTATAATACGTTATGAGCACGAGCCTCAGCCATCTTGAGCAAATACTTTGAAAGCCTCGAAGGTGCAATTCTTGGAATTACACTGAGTACAAGTCGTTGCCTCCTGGAGATAAAGTAAAGGACTTGCAGTACTTATTTAGTCTAAACAGTTCAGGTAACATGTTCCAAGTATTTTTCTATCTTTGTTTTGATGGTTGATTGTTGTTGACTTTAACAACTATGAAAATTTTAAACTGATTTTGGGAGAAGCTCACCATCAACGTAGTAAGAAACATTGCCTTTCTTTTTTTAAATATTACTATGGAATATAGCACTTCGGCCTCTTTTTGCCAAAATATCTTGAAACCAAAGTTGCTGAAGGCCTTATGCCAATATTCTACTGGAAGGTTAGTTCGCAAATATGAATTGATTAAATGAGTTTATATCCGTGAACACCAGAAGTGGTAATATTTTTACGGGCTTATTGTGTTTATGATTGAAGATGTGTTAGAGAAAAATTCTCCACATTATATGTATGCCTCGATTTGCTCCTAAAGTAGCAATATCTTAAAAGAGGCTATAAGCTATCACGATTTGATATGCTTAAGGCGCGTTCAGATAATTATGTTTTATTCCTGAAGAATTAAAACTTTTGATAAATGCTATAAATATAGATCCATTCCCTGAAGTGAATGTGATAATATGTAGTAAAGCCTATAAATATAAACATGCATTTGATTGTGAAAATATCATGATCCATCTCCAGAAGAGGTAGAATAATTGAGAAGAAATATTCTGAATATTATATGCTTTTCTCCCGAAGTACTAAACTCATAATTTTGCTCCACGAGTAGCAAACTTTGAACTCTACTCTAGAAGTAGTAAGCCTATGTATTTTACTCCTGAAGTAGTAAGTTTTTTAATTCTACTCCTGAAACAACTCTGAAATCTACTCCCGAAGTAGTAGAATTCAAAAATTTACTCCTGAATTAGTCAACCTTTAAACTTTACTCCCGAAGTGGTAAAACTTGAAACTTTACTCCCGAAGCAGTAAAACTCTGAAACTTTACTCCTGAAGCAGAAAGAATTACCAAAATATCTGAGAAATACTTTGAAGCAATATTTTCTTGTGTTTGAGCAAAATAACGAGCTATTGATGAGCGTCGTATTTCAAGTACATTTAAATAATCAGGTTTCATTCCCCGAAGTGAATGAACAAATACCACAACTTATCTCCTGGAGGGATAAAATACAAGGAATGTAGATGTTATATTCTGGTGGTATGAAATTCAGACATTGCTACATGTACCTGTCGTACGTCGAAACATATTTCTAAGGCAAAAGGAAGAAGAGTAGAATGCTTTCTCCTATAACCACATTAATACATTATGGTTAGTTGTTATTGATTTCCTTGAAGGAAATAACAATTAATGTATTTCTTTATGAATGATTTGATTATTATGTGTTTGAGCTTAGATACAAAATTCTCAGTTAATGATGAATCTCCCTGAAGGAGATGTTTGAAATATTGAAGTTTAGAATTCAATGTTTATTTCGTGACACCAGTAGTGTCGAAATTTGCTTTAATGGTGCCAGAAGTATTTAAGAAATATTTGGTAATAGAAATTAATGATCAAAGGCTCCAGAAGAGCTAATTATTTATTTACAAGTATCATGACACTAGCAGTGTCCAAATAATATATGATTATGGTGAACAAATTGATGTCTCTCGAAGAGCTTATATATGATAGTACCATTCATCTCAGATCATAATTATTTCGATCGGAAAATAAATTATAGTAAACCTGAAGTTTACTAGCGAGAAAAATGGTCATCATATTGAGACTACAGATGATTGGAAGATTGAATATCTCCAACTTATTACGGGTAGGGTCACGTGTGTAAAGCGTTACCCGAGCATGATGAGATCGCATGTCACAATAAACCAGAAGTTTTGACATAAAATTTCATGCAATAGTAAACCAGAAGTTTATTAAAAGAAATAGCACTCGTCATAGTAAACTTGAAGTTTACGGGTACATATAATTTTATCAGTTGACAAGACCATTTTGATCGTCCTGATTTAAATCTGATGTGCTAATTGAGTATTAAAAAAACATATTGAAGAACTAGAAGATTCTTCAAGAATTTGTTTGTGTTGCTTGTTCTCATGATAAGTTGATTACACCAGCTAATGTTGGGACTGAATCCCCAAAATTCTGAAAAATATAAAAGGTGAATGTGGGCCCCTTCACCTGCAATGTGATGTCTTAAATAGATACATCTATTTAAGACAGTCATATGTATGTTTATTGTCAACTGGCAGTTTGACATTTATAAAGTTGCTTGCTCAAAATAATTGAGTTGGAAGCACAATTTTCAGAATATGTAATCAAGACAATCATCTTGATAATGCTGATTTATATCTAAGTTGGTTTGGCATTGGATGCCTCCATAATACAGCTAAACCATTGCTTATGAGAACAGAGTTTCAGATGTTGGTCTGAGATATGATATATTGCATACAACAACACTTGTATGCTTCAGATCAATGAATTTTGATAAATTCTCCCCTCATATTTGGTTCAGGGTCAGGAACTAGATATTTCCATCTTTTAGCATTTGATGTGTGGTACATGATTAATGGATATACCATGATGCACACAGATGGATTTTCCCAAAGAAAATGGGGACATATGTCACTAAAATAAGGGGGAGAGAATAAGCAGCTAAGAAATATGTTGTGAATTATCATCAGTATGATCCTCAGATAATTCAAGTCAAATGCTGGAAGCATTTGCTGACCCAACTATTTCATATTTCATCTGCAAAATGCTCTTAATGTCCCTGAAGGACAAAGTCTACAGCGTGCATGGAGCATGGCAGACCAATCGGTTCCAAATATAATAATCCTTGAAAAAGGGAGGAGCAAATGATCATAATAAGGAGGCAATGTGCTCTTGAAGAGCTAAGACATAACACTTCATAAACCTTATAGGAGGTTCAGGTACCTGAAAATAATGAAGTGATGAGATCTCAGTAAGTTATGTCGAATTGCGAACCGATACAACATGATATCTTGTCGACAATATACAATATATCGCGCAATATTGTATAAGGTTGTGAGGATTTGATTTCTACGTCTCTTAAAGCATGTTGACGTAGAATAATTACCAAGTAAAATGATCCATCTTGGTAAACGTAATGTTTATTAGGCCAGCAGTCCAAACAACAGAAGATGTCACATTCTTTATACTGATGGATGCTGTCACGGCCTATGTGGCTTACTTGATGAAATTTATATGAAAATTCCTGAAGGATATAAAATGCCTGAAGCATTTGGTTTAAAGTCTCGGGAAATGTATTCAATCAGATTACAAAGATCATTATATGGTTTAAAACAATCAGGGCGTATGTGGTATAATCGCCTAAGTGAGTACTTGATAAATGAAGGATATATAAATGATGCCATTTGTCCATGTGTTTTTATTAAGAAAACAAAATTAGGGTTCATTATACTTGCTGTTTATGTTGATGACATAAACCTCATTGGAACTCCAGAAGAGCTCCAAAAGGCGATTGAATATTTGAAGAAAGAATTTGAGATGAAAGATCTCGGAAAGACAAAACTCTGTCTTGGTCTGCAAATTGAACATTTCGCAAAAGGGATCTTTATACATCAATCTGCCTATACTGAGAAAGTTTTAAATCGGTTTTACATGGACAATGCGCATCCTTTAAGTACTCCTATGGTTGTTCGCTCACTTGAAGTGAGCAAAGATCCGTTCCGACCTCAGGAAGAAAACGAAGAGCTACTTGGTCCTGAAGTACCATATCTTAGTGCAATAGGTGCACTTATGTATCTTGCTAATGCTACAAGACATGACATAGCATTTTCTGTTAATTTACTAGCAAGATATAGCTCTTCTCCTACACGGAGGCATTGGAACGGGATTAAGCATATATTGCGATATCTGAAGGGAACTAGCGATATGGGTCTGTTTTATACTAACAAAGGTAGTACAGATCTTGTTGGTTATGCAGATGCAGGTTATTTATCTGATCCACATAAAGCTCGATCTCAAACGGGCTATCTGTTTACATGCGGAGGTACTGCTATATCATGGCGATCGACCAAGCAGTCCATTGTTGCTACTTCTTCAAATCATGCTGAGATAATCGCTATTCATAAAGCAAGTAGAGAATGTGTGTGGTTGAGATCAGTGATACATTTCATCAGAGAAAGATGTGGCTTGAAGTGTGATACAAAAATACCCACAGTATTATATGAAGATAATGCTGCATGCATAGCTCAATTAAAAGGAGGTTTCATAAAAGGAGATAGAACAAAACACATTTCACCAAAGTTATTTTTCACACATGATCTCCAGAAGAATGGTGATATTGATGTGCAACAAATCCGTTCAAGTGACAATCCTGCAGATTTGTTCACTAAATCTTTGCCAACTTCAACTCTTGAGAAGATGATATTCAAGATTGGAATGCGAAGACTCCGACATCTGAATCTTGGTCTTCGTCAGGGGGAGTGAAATACGCGTTGTACTCTTTTTTCCTTAACCAAGTTTTGTCCCATTGGGTTTTCTTGGTAAGGTTTTTAATGAGACAGCTCTCAAAGCGTATTTCTAGATATGTGCACTCTTTTTCCTTCATTAGGACTTTTTCCCACAGGGTTTTTTTTAATAAGGTTTTAACGAGGTACATCATCTATTAATGGACATCCAAGGGGGAGTGTTATAAATATCCCAAGTAGTGGATATCCATTAAGTTATAAATATCCCAAAATATCCCAAAATATCTCAAAATATCCCATGTCCTGTTGCTCCTATAAATAGGATGCACAGATGCAATGTTGAAAGAGCAGAAGTAATATAATCTGATATCTCTCTACATATTCTCTCTATATATTTCTTCTGTGTATTTACTTCATAGTTTTATTTTATAATAAATTTAGTAAAATAAACCTCTAATAAATGCTTTATTAAAAGACGTATCAAGTCAACATGAATGAAATAAAAAGAAATGGAAGGAGTATAAAGTAAGCCAGGGGCGGAGCCACCGTGCAATTTAGGGGTTTGGCAGTACCTAATATCTTTATCTTAAACCCTGTATTTGTGTTTAATAATCCATTATGTACAAATTATATATACAGAACCTAGTAAATGAAAAAATTATGGTTCTGAACCTATAAATTAAAAATCTAGACTCCGCCTAATATTATGTTGTAACTGATTAAAGTTTATATTATTAATAATGTAAAAAACCTTACATTGTTAATATATATGCGTCAAACTCTCATATGATTCTTTTTTTTGTTTTCCCCCCAGTATCCGATATCCGTATTAAGGCCAGGCTAAATTTTGATTCGCACCGGGAAGTCCCACATTGGGCGCAAAGCGCTCCCTAATAAAGGTGATTCCGTACCGAGGGGGACTCGAACCTGAAACATTTGGTTAAGGATGAAGGAGTACTTTCTACTCTACCACAATCCTTGTTGATTTTTTATTGATTTCCCAACCGGTATTCGGTAGCCGCATCGGAGCACGCTTTTATCAAGAATGTAATAATTTTACATTGTTAGTATTTATGCTTCAAAGTCAAGCTCTTATTTGCCATCTTTATTTTCTTTTTATTTTATTCTACTTTATTTAAAAACTCTTACATGATATATTAGATATATTATACTGTTGTTTGACATAAGATGACTTCATGAAGATTTTTTTTGTGAAGAAATATTAATACTAGTAAGTCTGATTTGTATTACGTACGTGCACATGATTCTTATACCATGCTCTGGCCCATGTTTTACGAAAATATATTCCTCCTGGGCGTGCTATGTTTTTTTTTTTTTTTCTTTCTGCTGCGAACATATCATTTGAAAAGTGATTGAATGTGTCGCATGGTTAATTATTGTAATTAAGATTTACGAATATTTAACTAATTTATGTGCGTCATTTTGAAAGTATCTAGGCAAGTGGTGATCGTCAAGATTCTTTGGCTTTCTTGCTTGCTTCGTTGTACTCTGACAAATTAGAATAGAATAATACTTTCATAAGAGTATTACTCCCTCCGTCCCATAATAAGTGTCATTTTAACAAAAAATAAGCATATTAAGAAACTAATTATGCAATGTGAAGTTTACCAAATTACCCCTATATAATAAAAATAAATTAGTTTTACCTTTTGATTAGAGCATGCAAAGGAAGTAAACCTTTTTACTATAGGAATCCAACAATATCAAGTTATTATGTTGCTTTTTCAATCATCATTTAGATGTTACTTTATTGTCTAAGGGTAGAATTGAAAAAAATTAGTCAATTTATGTTTTGGTTTCCTAAGGTGACATTTATTATGGAACAAAAAAATTTGGCTAAGATCACACTTATTATGGGACGGAGGAAGTTTGTTTTTTCTTGATTCCTTTTTTCTTTCCTTTTCTATTTTTCTTGTTTTATTTTTTCTACTTTGGTGTTCTCTGACAAATTTAGTTTTCTTGACAAATATGTTACTCTTTTAAATAATCTTCATAATCCAACTTACTGTAAATATGAAATTGATCTTCAACCTGATCTGCAGTATTATCTTTCAATAAATTAAATAATTTGTCATTGATTCCTTTATCAATGTCAGTCACTATTGTTAGCTCAAAATAATGACAAGCAAAATGGAATCAAGATCACGTAATCTTACCTATCCACCTAACTGGCAACTGCCAATAGACGACGTTTTTCTTCTCTAATTTAATGTTCCACCAACCTTTTAAAACTCTCAAAAGATCAGAAAAAACAATGGCGATTTAAAAAGTGTGCCAGTTGAATAAGACGGATCTCATTTACCATTTTAGGTTTCTAAAATATCTTGAGTTAAGTGAGGAGGAAAAACTTACTCGAATTAGACAAAATGCACGCACGTGTTCCAACTTCAAAGATACCAATGAGAAAAAAAAAAGTTAGGAATTCTCGGAAAGTGAAACAATATAGAATCTATAAATAATACAGTACATGTTATTATCCCATGTGAAGATTGATAGTTAAATCAGGTCCCTTTTGCCATAAATGGCCCTACTGTTTTTAAGTCTCTATTAAACCACATGTCAGCCTTGCTGCTGCAGTCTTTTTACTCAAGCTTAAGTTATATTTCCCATTATTATATTTTATATAATCAGGTGACTAATTAAGTTGTCTCTTGACTTGTAAAAACAAAAAGACAATTTACATCAGATACAGGAGATTTAAGCAAACCAAAATAAAAAAATAAAAAAAAGGAAAGAAAAGAAGAAGAAGAAAGAAGAAAAGATGCAGGTGGAAAAAAATGCTTATAATTGATCTTGCAAGGATATTTCATCTAAACACTTAAATTAAATCTTGTTGCAATTGAACACCTCACCTCCTAATAAAGTGGTCCAGTGAGGCAATTTCCATCAAACTTTGGAAAAACTTTTGTTCGGGTTTTCATTCGTCTATTAGCAGGTAGTTATGCAATTGAACACCTCACCTCCTAATAAAGTGGTCCAGTGAGACAATTTCCATTCAAATTTTAGAAAAACTTTTGTGCGTGTTTTCATTTGTCGATCTATTAGTAGGTAGTTAAGTTAACCATATAAAATATGTCATCTCCTTCAATTATGCGCATCAACCTTAAGGAGAAAATGCCTAGGTTTTGTAGCTTATTGAGACAAGTGTGTATAATTAAAGGAGATATTTTATATGGTTAACTTAGCTACCTAATAAACGAATGAGAACGCGCAAAAAATAATTCAAAATTTGAACCGAAAGTATCTAATTGAACACTTTATTAGAAGTTGAGGAGTTCATTTGAAACAAAATTAGTTCAAATGTCTAAATTGAATATCCTACTGAGTTTAAGAGGTTGGCTATGTATTGAGCCATATATTAAGCTTGCCAAAACGAACTTCAAGATGGCACATGTTCATCAATTTCCATTAGTCAATCTTTCGTTTGAACCAAGACTTATCTTCAGAAGCTAAGCCAAAGAGCGGGATGTTATATCCAATTAACAACACCTATATATTTTCAAAGTCTTTCTCGTGATGTCATCCTAAGCCATGTGAGTTTCACATAATACACAATGCCATGCTTTCCAAATGGAAATAAAAATAGACCCACATCAGCATTTTCTGGTTTCTGAGACCTATTTCACGTTCATACAATATTTACTTAAAACAAAGGTACGTTAGACTAGCGTTTCAAAAAGATGATTCCTAAAGCATGATAACAAATTTCTTCTAATAACTCTCAGAATCTTTAAAGCACGAAACTCGTCCAAATTCTCAAATATAATGTTTATTCAGCACTACGACAGTGATTTACCATGACATCTATTATGGAGTTCTTTGTATTTTGCACCTCTAATGTATGTTCTCTTTTTTAATTTGCACCCTATGCTATAACTTTTAATGATTTGCACCCTAGTCCCTTGCAAAACTATAATACTACTCCTTTTATAATATTTTCAAGAGGACAAAATAGGCAAAAACATAAATAAAAGAAACAGAACAGCATACTATGGCGTAAACAAAATTTGAACTTAATAATATAACTAATCTACCTCAAAGATGTATTGTTGGATCTATTTCTCTGCACTTATGTAACAAAAAGAAGAAAACAAAGGTAGCGAACATCCTTTAAGCTTAAAGCTCAATTAAACTTTGCATCTTCCTAGTCGTTGTACTTAGGAGTACTGCATCTAATTAAACTTGTATTTTCGGACTTCAAAAATAATACTGAAAATGTATGTTGTTAGAATTTACCGACAGGGTGCAAACTAAAAAAGATGACATACATTAGGGGTGCAAAACCCAAAGAACCCTCTATTATACAAAATAAATCCTTGATATTTCTAGCAATTGTAATATAAGATTATGTTTTCTACTCAGAGAACGCGACGAGTAGTTAACTTCAAAAACTTAAATACACACTTAAAACAAACAATTGTCTTATGCATAACTTAGCCTTCAACTTATAGATGATCCTATAGTCAAACTTTCTACATATATTCGGTTCTAATAGCATAATTCATATGAATGACAATTTTATTTTCACAAGAATGAACACAATATTTTCCAGAAGCACTCCAAAACTACTAGTAGAAGTTATAACCGTTCCTTTTTAAACAACTCTAGATCTTAGCTATAATTTTAACATGAAGATTCATTTTTGACTTTGTTTGTTTGATATTGTTGCTTCCAAACGCACACGCAAGTATACGCGGTCGTACAAGTAATATAGACTGTTAAGTCCAGATATCGATCCCACGGAGACTTAGATTCTACTGTTAAACCAATTCAAATTCGAATAAAACTATTCAAGAAAGTGAAAATCAACATGTTTGTTGTACGAAACTAAAACTGAAAAGTAAACAATTTGTGATGAGTGTTTTTGTGACTGAGAATATTTCAACAAAGGTTGTAAGGTTTATCAGATGAGAGAGAGTTCCAGGGTCATGGCTTTCGACAATTCAATTGATCTTCTAACAATTCTACCTATCTTACTTCCTGGGTTACTAGTTGATGGGTTAATTATAACTTTATGAGTATCTTCCGAGTTGCTCAAAAGCCTATAGATGCTACTATAACGCCTATATCCCTATGTTCGTCAGAGGTAACAAGAACGCATTTACTTCTCCATATTCAACTAAGCAAGGCTAAAGCGTATATTCCTATCCTCATTAGCGAAATGATTATACCGAACAAGCCCTATTTATTCTTATTACGCATGCAAATTCCCTATCCCTAGTTCAATTTACACGTCACAGATAGTGTTCAACTATTAGCAAGATAATCAAACAATTAAGACCAAGAATAAATAAATAGCCCAAAATATCGAAAATCAATAGATAATAATTGTCATCAAACCAACTTTCAAGTCTTATACCACAACCCTAGAATTAAGAAGTTTAGCTACTCATGATTCTCAATGAACAAGAAGAATTCATGAATAATCTAGGGTTGAAAAAGATGAAAAATAAAATAAACGTAGAAAGAAGGTAATATGACGGCTTACAAGTCTTGGAATAATCCCAGCACGTCATTAATAATGAACAAAATATCTATTTATAGTTTAGGGTTGTTAACCAAATAAAAGGGTCCTAATCCTACTTAAAATCGGACAAAATTGGGCATTCCCACGTTGGCCACGCGTCGCGGGTCCAACGCGGGGTCTTCAGTGATTTTGGCCGCTATTTGTGCTGAGCATGTTACGAGGGCGTGACATCTAATTGAGAAGTTCCTGCAGCTTGATTCTTCCGTTATGAGCACGCGATGCGGGTCTGGCACCTGAGTGTCACCTCGTGTTACATGCGCGACGGGGGTGTGGCACATTTGTGCTTGATTCTTCCAGAAATTCACCTAAGTGTCGCAAGCTTCTCTCGTTCACTCGTGTACACAAGGTCACCTCCAGAATCAACCAAAACTGCTCGGTTTCCCGTCGTTTGTCTTCATCATACCTAGACACATGAAATATAGCGACATAAGCTCAAATACGACGATTTCATCATATATTAGGCAATAAAAGTCTCAAAAATGTGATGTAAAATGACACGAAACATGATATTTGAGTCAAATATCACCACCCCCCACTTAGAATTTGCTCGCCCTCGAGCAATCACGAACCAACATCAGACTGCATTTCTCATTTAACTCATTCAAACAGGTCTGCAACGGGATTCGGCTAGTATGACTATCTCAAAGGAAAGAATTCAACACCAAAACAATTAGCCAAGTTACGAAAGCCATGCCAAAGATTTAACACCTCATTTTCAAAGCCAACGACCATTTTCCTGAAAACACGTCACTTTTAAAAACAATTAACCCAATGACACCACTTTAAAGCATGTAAACATTCTTATGACCAAGAAATCAACACTTCACCACTCTATTGCTAATTATGTGCCCTTACCAAAAGAAAGTAGTCCATATCTCTCGAGAATTACATATGCTTAAATCCATGGACATAATATCGATAATTACGCTCACTCTCACAAAGAATATCACACGCAAAGCTCGACGTACCATAGGCTTTCCCGTAGTGTAACCACTTCACTAATACAAGTAAGACGAACCTAGAATCAAGTAGGACTTCGAGGGTTGTAATGTAGGCTAAGGGACGAGTAAGAATTATTTGGATAATAGTGACTAACCTCCCTAAGCACTTTAATACATATACTTCTATCATTCTTGCACAATTTCTTCATTAGCCCTTATTCAACACCAACTAACCTTTAAATTTCTCCCAATTCACCCATTTTTCGTTGTTTAAGCACCACTCTTTTAAAGGTCACACAAGTTAGAAGGGAAACATTTTCGCTACATTTTTTTTTCAGATTTCTTTTTTTTGTTTTCAATTCCCAACTAACAAGTGAATTAGTTCTTTTCATTCAGTGCTCCCATAGTCATCTTAGATTACAATTAACAACAACTTCCCTTTTTTCATTCACATCCCAACTCTCATTATATATGTCAATGATTAAAGTGCTTATAGAGTATTTGGATCAAAAATCGAGTTTTATAGAACGAAGGGGTAAAGTCTAATTAACTGCTATCAAAGAGAAGGCTAAAGGATCAAAAGGGTTAACTAGGGTTCTATTTACAAGTTGGCAGGATAAACATTTTAGGCTTTTTGGTGACTAATCAAAGAAACGCCTCTATCATTTTCTAGGCTTAATCGAACTTCATTTCGCTTCGTGAACACATTAGGCAAGTTCTAGACGTCAATACCAAACATGGATCAAAGTGCAAAACCTTACACACACATGACACACAATCAACGCAAGAGGGATCCGGTTGTCCCTCGAATCAAATAACAACAAGAATCAACAATGCCAAGTGGGTCATAACGAGTCAAACACAAAACCATTTGCAGGTGTTTTCAAGAGAACTGATAAGAATTCAATCCATGCTTTTACAAAAACAAATTTTTAGATCGCTCATATGCCAAAACTTCACCTAACCCGTGCACCTAGCATTTGAATACCCCTATCCTAAGGACTAATTTTCCCTCAAGCAGGTTGTCATCTACCCGTCATCAGGAAAAGCCCTTTCTATGACTAAGAAGTAAAAACTAAAAGAAAATAGAAATCCTAATGGATGATTCATGCCACTACTAAGGGCCTACTCTAAAAACAAAATCTTTTTTTTTTCAAGTAATCCTAACCTAAAAAGACAGACTGAATTGAAGCTAGATCCTTAAAAAAAATCCTAAGGCATAAGCATCCTCTATCTCGAGACGTACTCTCACCCCACACTTGCTTTCATGCACTGCTCTCAATACATATGAAAAGATAAAAACAAAAGTAAGGCGAGAGATACTCCCTGAGGCCCACTAGGGTCTAGTCATCCTCATCAGAATCAGCAGCCTTGCCATCCTCAGGCTCGGCTTCCATCGCAACATAATCTTCATTCTCGTCCCCCATCTGGGACTTTACCTCCTCACCCGCGGCTGTATCAGCCTCATTCAAGTCCGTTGAGTTCACATCCTCATCAGCAGCTAATGCGGCCTCTTCTCCCATAAGAGATCGGGTATACGGGGTGTGCGGGACTGCAACAAACACACTGGACAGATTGACGTCGAAGTGCTCAGTGGTCACTGTCATCCTTCTGTAAAGTTGGGCCAACACTGTGGATTGGGCTGCCCTCTCCTCGGCGGGGTTGAGCTGCTGCTTCCTGCTCAACTCTGGTACCTTGATATTTCAAATATCAAGGGCATCCTTAGGAGGTGATAACACTCTATCAGACGGCTGTGCTAATCTGTCATTCAAGTTCATCAAGTAAGCCGTGAGAGTGTTACCGAAACTCAACTTTGGCGGGGTGTGTAATTGATCATTCTGCATCTCCTCCATCATCAAATACTTTATGTTAACGGGCTGTCCCATCATAAGGAAGTATACAATGTAAACCCGTTATTTTTGCACCTCAGAATAGTGCTCCAATGGCCAGATTAGGTAATTCAACAAACGCAGCCATACCCTTGCCTCCTGATTGAAATTACTCATCTTCATGTACTTGTGCTTACGATATTTTCCCGCATAACGGGCCCATGAGGCTCTGGAATCCATACCACACAAGGTTTCCCGAATGGCCTTGTAATCAGGCTGGTAAATAAAGTCCAACAACGGTTCAGTAGGATGATTAGGGACGCCCAAATGTGCACATAAGAGGGATGGAAAGATGGGTATATCCCCTCCCCTACAATAGATAGTCGGCTCCCATTTGCCATGTCGGGTGAACGTGATATTGGCATAGAGCTCGAGGCAAGATCGACGTTAACTGGCCCCGGTGTCTTAAAGATGGACACCCATCTCATGTCTACAAGCCGATTGTACACATTCCTGAAGCGGCGCTGCAATAGGGTGCCATTGATGGCACGCTCATGGATGTACCCTATTGCGGGGTGAATGTGTCGTATCAATCCTCCCTGGATACACGGACATCTGGCCTGGGTCTGGACGATGGAGCACGAGGGATAGGGATGGTTGGTTGCTTACCCATCGATAGCGATTTTATTGTCTTTTTAGCTTTGGGGGGGGAGGAGGGGTTGGCTCTCCCCCGTTTTGTGCCTTGAAAGGTGGAAGTGGCAGCCGATTTTCCCTTACCTTTGGTGTTAACCATTTTACCTGCAAAACAACACAATACCAAACAATGAATCCAATAAAAAAAAAACAGAGTCGTGAAACGACCCCACTTAAGTCTTTCCCATGTTTTCAAGTTTAGAGTTGAGTGGCCCAACTTTGTGATTCGTTTTTCTCTTCTTTTTGGGCCTTTTCAAGATGAACACCTCAGTTGGGGTTGAACCGACCCCACACTTACTTCAAACTAAGTTGGACTAGATTAAAAAAAAATCAAGAATCGACATTAGTTTCATGTTTTAGGACTTTGGGTTAGTGGTTCATGATTTTTCTCAACCCAATTCTCAATTACTGACACACAATCGATGTCCAAGGATTCAGATAACTATTCAATGTCATATTGCTACTCAAGACTTCACAATTACACATAAAAAATCATTCGAGCATTTTTACGAACACCTTGCAGGCATAGAATCCTCCCTTTGAATTTGAAGAAACATTGGTGGGTTTAAACCCTCCCTTTCACAATGGAAGTCATCTTCTAGCCTTAGACATCAATGACACACAACCAACACAAATCCCCGCCCCGATTTCGCCCAAACCCAATAATCCTAGTTTCACAACTTCAATCTTTTAGGAACAAGTGAAAAAAAGAAAAGATTGTGCTTACCTCTTGATGTTATGAGATGAAATCACAAGTTTGTTTGAAGTTGCAATTGGGTTTCCTATGGAATTTGGGGAAAAGGAGTGAAGGGATTCAAATTTTAGTGGGGAGGGGAGAGGGAAAGGTATGTGAAGTGTTTTGAGAAGGAATGGGAATGGGGGGCGGATCTAGTTTTTTTTAAATTTGAACCGCCAATTCCGCGTTGACCCCGCATCGCGGGTCCAACGCGGAATATTTATTTTTTTCTAAAATATCAAAGTTGGCGTTGGCCCCGCGTCGCGGGTTCTACGTGGAAAAAATAGCTGCAGAATATTTCTATTCAGGCGTTGGCCCTGCGTCGCGGGTTCAACTCATACATTAAACCTGGAAATAATTTCAACTCGTACTTGCTTGTTTTGTGGTCCACCTCCTTCCCTATTCCTGCAACATGAACAAACGTGACTTATATGCATATAAACGTTGGGTTGCCTCCTAACCAGTGCCTTAGTTAAGGTCGTGGCATGACTCTTTTTGAATTTTTTTTTCTTTTTACACACGGGTTGCCTCCCGAGAAGCGCTTGATTTAACGTCACGGCACGACGTAGGCTTTCCTCAAGCCTCCTTTAGATCCATCGAGGTTTTCTCCGGATTGATGACCTCTCCAAAATAGTGCTTGACCCTCTGCCCATTTACCAAGAATGTCCATTCTGCATTCAGCGGCTTCAGCTCAACCGCTCCATGTGCGGTTACCCGAACGACTTCACACGGTCTCGACCACTTACTTTTCAACTTCCCTCCGAAAATCTTCAGCCTGGAGTTATAGAATAAGACTAACTGCCAGGGCACAAAGTCACGAGGTTGGATGCGCTTGTCGTGAATTCTCTTCGTTCGCTCCTTGTACATTTTCGCGTTCTCATAGGCATGATAGCGAAATTCCTTCAACTCGTGCAGCTGCAACAGTCTTTTTCCTCCAGGTTGAACCATGTCTAAATTCAGCTTCTTTATTGCCCAACATGCTCTATGCTCGAGCTCAACCGGTAGATTACATACCTTACCAAATACGAGCTTATAGGAAGATGTGCCAATTGGAGTTTCGTAAGCTGTTTTGTATGCCCACATAGAGAATCATCGAGCTTTAGTGCCCAATATTTCCTACTTACGCTCACAGTCTTCTCCAAAATCCTCTTAATTTCTCTGTTAGATACCTCCACTTGACCACTCGTCTGAGGATGATAAGCAGTCGCTATCTTGTGTTTCACCCCATACTTGAGCAACAATTTATCAAAGAGTCGATTGCAAATGTGCGTACCTTGATCACTGATGATGGCTCGAGGGGTCCCAAACCTTGTAAAAATGTTCTTTTTTAGAAATCTTGCCACCACACTAGCATCATTGGTGGGAAGTGCAATGGCTTCCACCTACTTCGAGACATAGTCTACATCAACCAATATGTACTTATTTCCCTTGGATGGTATGAAGGGACTCATGAAGTCGATACCCCACACATCGAATAGTTCAATCTCTAAGATGCCTTTCAAAGGCATTTCATGACGCTTGGAGATATTTCCGATTCTCTGGCAGCTATCGCAGGCTCGCACAAATTCATGAGCATCTTTGAACAAAGTAGGCCAATAGAACGCGGACTGAAGTACCTTCGCAGTTGTTCTGTCACCATCGTGATGTCCCCCATAGGGTGATGAGTGACACTTCTCAAGAATCTCGGAGACCTCATTCTCTGGAATACACCTTCTGATCAGCTGATCTGTGTCGACCCTGTAGAGATAGGGCTTTTCCCATACATAGAAACGACTATCATGCAAAACCCGCTTCTTCTTCTCGTTATTAGCACTAGAGGGGGGGGGGGGGGGGTAAATCTCACTTACTATAAAGTTCACCATATCTGCATACCATGGCACTTCAGCTGATTGAAGAGCAGAGAGTTGTTCATCCGAAAACGTCTCCTTAATCGCCACTGCTTCATCCACATGTTCCCGATCTTCCAATCTCGATAAGTGATCTGCTACCTGATTTTCTGTGCCCTTTCGGTTAAGAATCTCGATATTAAACTCTTGCAGTAGCAACACCTAACGAATAAGCCTCGGCTTTGCATCCTTCTTCGCAAACAAATAACGAACTGCAGTATGATCAGTATATACAGTCACCTTCGTGCCTACAAGATATGATCGAAATTTGTCAAAGGCGTAGACAACCGCCAAAAACTCCTTCTCTGTGACAGTATAGTTCATCTGGGCTGCATCAAGTGTCTTGCTGGCATAGTAAATAGGATGGCAAATCTTGTCCCTTTTCTGACCAATGACAGCTCCCACAGCAAAATTACTTGCACCCAAGAACGATGCCCTCTCGAACCATGAAATGACATTTTTCCCAGTTAAGTACCAAGTTCGTTTTTTCACAACGAGCTAACACGGCATCAAGATAGTTCGAGCAGTCATCAAAAGAATCCCCAAAAATAGAGAAGCCATCCATAAATACCTCCACATAGTTTTCCACCATATTGGTGAAAATAGCCATCATGCATCGCTGAAAAGTACCTGGAGCATTGCACAGACCGAAAGGCATCCTCCGGAATGCAAACGTACCATATGGACATGTGAATGTGGTCTTCTCTTGATCCTCAGGTGCAATCATGATCTGGTTATAACTCGAATAGCCATATAGAAAGCAATAATAATCGTGCCCCGCCAATCTATCGAGTATCTGATCCATGAAGGGCAAAGGAAAGTGATCTTTTCTGGTGGCGTTGTTCAACTTGCGTTAATCAATGCATATTCTCCAACCAGTAACAGTACGTTGAGGCACCAATTCATTCTTCTCATTCTCTACTACAGTCATGGCCCCTTTCTTCGAAACCCATTTGCTCTCAGAGATGGGATAAATAATGCAGCTGGCAAGCCTCACGATTACCTCTTTCTTCACCACCTCCTTCATGATCGGGTTTAGTCGTCTCTGGCATTCAACACTAGGCTTGTTGTCCTCCTCTGATAAGATTTTGTGCATGCAAAACGAACTACTAATACATTGAATATCAGCTATCGACCACCCAAGGGCTCGGATTCGATCTCTTAGCACTCGTAACACACGTTCAACATGTACATCAGTCAAATAAGCAGAGGAGATTACAGGAAATGTGTCTCCACTGCCTACGAATGAATAGCAAAGATAAGGGAGTAATGGCTTCAACTCAAAAACTGGAGCCTCTTCAATATATGGTTTCGGCTTCTTCCATGACTCTGGTCTATCTAGCTCCTCAAACGGTGTGTTTGCTCGTAGGTAAGCACATGAAGTGTCAAGAATTCTAAGACACTTCTCGACTTCTGCATCAATCATCAAATCCTCCCCATCTACCAAAGCTGTCTCCAAAGGATCTCACGAAGCTAGAAAGTGATCTAACTCTGCATTAGTAAGCTCGGGCTCTACATGGAAATCATCTTCAAGTCCTCATAATAGGCTGGAAGCTTGGTAGCTTTAAACACATCAAAAGTCGCCTCTTGTCCATCAACTATCATGGACATCTTTCTATCTTTCACTCGGATCACAGTATCAATAGTAGCCAAGAATCCTCTCCCCATGATGAGAAGAACACTCTTATCTGCCTCATAATTGAGTATCACAAAATAAACTGGCAGAATAAATAGGCCTACTTTCACAAGAACATCCTCAATAATACCATCAGGATACGCAAGAGATCGATCAGCCAGCTGCAACGTAATGGTGGTTAGCCTAGGCTCACCCAAGCCCAACGTTCAGAACATAGAGATGGGCATCAGATTAGTACTAGCACCCAAATCACACAATGCTAGCCCGACTTCAATGTTGCCAATAGTAATCGAAATTGTGAAGCTGCCCAGATCTTTCAACTTTTGAGGAATTTTACTCCTCACTCTAGAACTGCACTCCTTAGTAAGTGCAACAGTCTCAAACTCTGTCCAACGCCATTTTTTCGTAACCACATCTTTGATATACTTAGCAAATTTTGGAACTTCTTGCAAAAGCTCCACCAAAGGTATGTTGATGTGTACTTGTTTTAAGAGTTCAAGAAATTTCTTGCAAGCCGAATCTGCTTTCTGTTTCTGAAGTCGTTGTGGAAAGGAAGGGGTGGTCGACCCACTTCCTCTACATGTTGCTCTGCGACTGTCTGCTTTGGTTCAGCTCGCTTAGCAGGGATAAGTTCTGCCTCTGCTATGTTCTTCTTTTTCGGAGGCACTTCTTCAAGCTTTCTGCCAATCCTCAAGGTGACTGCCTTGGACTCCTTTAGATTCTTCTCAGTATCACTAAGAAGAGCTCCTGGTGGTCAGACATTCTGCATAAGAGCCATCTGCCCCATCTGACGCTCAAGCTCATGAATTGATATCTGCATCTCACTCTGAACTTTCTGATTCTGCTACTGTGTTACTTGATTTTGAGTTATGAGCTGCTTCATCATCTCTTCCAAATTGCTAGCTGGCTAAGCTTGATGTTGCTGATAATTGTTCGGCTTGTGGAAATCCTGCTTTCCAAATGGAGTGTTGTAATTATTTCCATAATAGTTTCCCCGATTTCCAATACCACGGTTCTGCTGCCCCACAAAATAGACAAACTCTGGATTCAATAGGCAATTGCTATAATCATGAGGTTCACCACAACTTACATATGCTGCCTGCTGAATATGTTGGACTGGTTGAATCTGCTGAGCTTGAGGAAATGCTCTCAACATAACGTTAATAAGAGTACTTATATCAACTCGAATAGCTCCAATATCATCAACTTGAAGAACCCCAGCAGCTTTCTGTGGCAACACCCAGCTAGTCTCATACTCAAGATGACCCTCAGACATCATCTCAAGGAGAGCTTCCATCTCTTCATATGTTTTGTTTAAGATCTGCCCTTGAGCTGAAGCATTCAACAAGGCCCTTGATTCATGATTAAGACCTTCTACAAAATAGTTTTCAATGATCTCCTTTGGCTGCATGTGATGGGGCAATCTCGCAAATAGCCCTTATACCTTTCCCAAGCGTGTGGTAGAGATTCAGAATCTCTCTGAATGAAGTTAGCAATTCTTCCTTGCAGCTCTTTTGTTTTCTTGGGTGAGAAAAACTTGTCGATAAACTTATTTGATAATATCTCCCAAGAAGTGATAGAACTTGTAGGTAGATTCGTCAATCATTCCTTTGCTTCGCCAATCAGTGAGAACGGAAATAAGGACAACTTCACATAATCATCGGTAACATCTCTATATTGGAAATTCTCGCTCAACTCCACGAACTGCATCAAGTGCTAATGCGGGTCTATTTATAGTTTAGGGTTGTTTACCAAATAAAAGGGTCTTAATCCTACTTAAAATCAGACAAAATTGGGCATTCTCGCGTTGGCCACGCGTCGGGGGTCCAACGCGGGGTCTTCAGTGATTTTGGCTCCTATTTGTGTTGAGCATGCGACGC
Organism: Lycium barbarum; assembly: GCF_019175385.1. NCBI lineage: Eukaryota > Viridiplantae > Streptophyta > Magnoliopsida > Solanales > Solanaceae > Lycium > Lycium barbarum. The sequence continues at coordinate 13,243,885 of NC_083340.1, forward strand.
GGGCGTGACACCTAATTGAGAAGTTCCTGCAGCTTGATTCTTCCGTTATGAGCACGCGATGCGGGTCTGGCACCTGAATGTCACCTCGTGTTACATCCGCGACGGAGGTGTGGCACATTTGTGCTTGATTCTTCCAAAAATTCACCTAAGTGTCGCAAGCTTCTCTCGTTCACTCGTGTACACAAGGTCACCTCCAGAATCAACCAAAACTGCTTGGTTTCCCGTCGTTTGTCTTAATCGTACCTAGACACATGAAATATAGCGACATAAGCTCAAATATGACGATTTCATCATATATTAATCAATAAAAGTCTTAGGAATGTGATGTAAAATGACACGAAACATGATATTTGTGTCAAATATCAGATATCGCAGATGTGATGCTCAACATCTTTTCAGATCTACAAGATTATGATATATCGCGATGCATAACAAACATATTACATGGATGACCAAACTTTCTCGAAATAAGGTGCACAAGGTCTTTCCATGGCCAAAAGTAGACTGAGATTTGGCGGGGAAGGGGAAAGGTGTGATGAGGCCGTTTGGTAAGAAATAATGAAGCTGGCGTGTTTGGTACGGGGGAAAATATTTTCAATTTTTTTCACATTCAGTTCATCAAAAATTGTTGAAAAACAAGTTACACAAATAACATTTCATATTGATTCTGTACTCCACTCTAGTTTCGGGCCGTTCATATTGGATATGAAAATTTCAGTTTCAAGATTGAAGAAATTACAATCAAATAAGCACGGACTGGATTGGATTTTTTAGGATCAGTTTAGAAATAATCGATTTAGATATTTCGGATTTTCGGTTTTGATCTGTTGAGCTTTCAAGGCAGGCTTATTAGTCGGTTTCAGATTATATAATTGGTTTGAATGTTTTCTGGTCATGTACTACACAAGAAAATAAGTAAGAAATCAAATCACTTATTTTCCTGAAAAGTCATTTTCCACTAATTTATTTTTCATGGAAAACACTTTCCTTGGGTACGTTAAAACACACCCTAATTGTGTGTGGGCAATTCTTATTTTGGGATGGTCTTTAAATTTTGCCCCTCATATTTGAAATCTTTAAATTTTCCCCTTCGGCTAAACCCCATGGGTTTCGGGTTCGAACCCCCACACAGTCAAAATATTTTTAAAAATTCGCAAGGCAGAGTTTAAATTTCGCTATGCTCCCACCGACATACACTTGTGAAGGAATTACCAAAGTTATGCCGGACTCGGCATACTTATGCCTTATGGGCAGACTTGGCATAAGTATGCCGGGTCCGGCATAACTTTGATAATTCCTTCACAAGTTTATGTTAGGTCCGGCATAAAAGTTTTCCCATTAAAAGTATGTCCCCACCGGCATAAACTTGTTAAGGAATTACCAAACTTATGCCGGACCCGGCATACTTATGCCTTATGAGCAGACTTGGCATAAGTATGCCGGGTCCGACATAACTTTGGTAATTCCTTCACAAGTTTATGGCGGTGGGGGCATACTTTTAATGGGCAAACTTTTATAGTATGCCACATAAGGCAGAATTTTTCCTTAAAGCATAACTAAAAGTTTGCCTTATAAGGCAAAGTCTATACCTTAAGAAAAAGTTCTGTCTTATGGGGCATACTTTTGGTTATGCCTTAATTAAAAGTCTGTCCCATAAGGCATAGTTCCTTAAGGAAAAGTTTTGCCCCATAAGGCATAACTAAACTATGCCTTGAGGAAAAGTTATGTCCCCTCCGGCATAACTTTAGTTTTTCCTTAAGGACTTTATGCCGGATCCGGCATACACTCCCCCAGCCCTGCCTTGCGAAATTATTTTTTTATTTTATGTCTGAGCGGGGGTTCGAATCCAGAACCTCAGGTATTCAAGCGAAGGGCAAAATTTAAAGACCACAAATATAAGGGGCAAAAATTAAAGACCACCCCAAATGAAGGGCAATCCGTGCAAAAAAATGATTGTGTGTTTAAGGTACAGGAAGAGAGCTAATTGGTTTGGGCTATTAATCTTGAGAAATTGGACTTGTTTTAGTGGTAATGCCGACTTTGATGCGGGCTGATTTGTCGTTGTTTTGCACGGATTTCCCTTCTTTTGGGGTGGTCTTTATTTTTTGTTCCTCAAATTGGCGGTCTTTAATTTTTATCCTTCGCTTAATATCCGAAAGTTCTAAATTTGAATCTCAGTTCAATAAAAAAGGAATTTCGCAAGGCAGAGATTTGGATTCGCAAGACAGGATTTTGCCTTCAAAACTCTGCCTTGTAATTTTTTAAAAAAAATTGACTGAGCGGAGTTTCGAACCCAAAACTAAGGAATTCTAACGAAGGGAAAAAATTAAAGACCGCCAATTTAATGGACTAAATTAAAGACCGCCCCAAAATAGGACATTCCTGCAAATTGCCCTTGATTTGTCGCCAATTTGGCCTTGGTTAGACTGATTTGCGTGGCTATTTTAATAGGAATTTTTACATTGAACAGCCAGCAAAATAATAGCGAGACAAATGTGTAACTTATTTGGTGGTATTAAAATCAAAGATAACTGTTGGGGCCTTTTACTTTGTTTTCCACCTTAAATTTATTTTGATTTGGACTTCTTGTATTATACTTTGGAGTAAAATTGACCACTTTAAGCATATATAATAGGTAATCAATTAATAACTTTCAAATAGTTGAAAATATTAATATAGTAGGGATTAAATAAAATTACTAACAAAACTAAATAAAATAAAATGTCCAAATTATTAATGATCTAAGAATCCTAGAGAAAAAAATTATGGAAGAATAAGTAGGATAGGATTGGATGACGACAAAGCCTTTGCACCATAATCTAATGTTACTACAGGAAGTCAATCAGATTTTTGGTGAAACTCCTGCTTTAGTAATTATTTATTTATACTTCAATCTTTCTGGTTCTCTTTCCCTTGATCAGATTCTTACCTGGTTCAATTATCATAATGCTAATTTTGGAATGTTTCTCCCTTTTTTCAAATTTTTTATTACCTTCTGCAATATAATCAAGGTCAATTCAAGTACATATGAATACGGATGAATCAAGGTGATCAAGCAAGCAGTGTCTCAGAGCTAGAATCTTTTATTTGTGCCAAAGAATACACCAAATTCTGTGAAGGAGAGGATGCTTATTAAAATAACATTAGTTTATCTAGTACATGATCTTTACTTCAATAAGATTTGTACAAATACAACATCAACCACGTGCAATTTATCATTCGCAACAAATAATACAAATAGTATGCACGATGTGGGACTATGAATTAAAAGTCAAATCAAAATTAAACAGTTTTATTAATCGATCGACAAAGTACATGGAAAAGATAGATGGGACGCAGCCCAAATAATATAAAAAGAAAATAAAATGACTTGACGCCTTCATGGAAGGACGTTTGGGGGTATACTCAATTTGTAGACTCAACCTCGAGCTCTATGCCTGTAAAAAAAATACTCCGTATAATTATTTGTATAGTTCACATTTTTATATGAAACAAAGCCAACACACATTCCAACAAGTATATATCGAAGTCAATTAAGATCTGAAGTATTACACACCTCAGACTCAAGTAGTAATCTTTTGACTATTTTCTCTTTGAATCTCATGAACTCGAATCCGTATCCCATCGTTGAAGTTCAAATAAGGTTGTCGTATGATGTTTCCCTTATTAGAAACATTCCACCTGAAAATTTGAAATGAAATTGAATACTAGAATTTTACACTTATAAATTGAAGTTTTCATGGTTAATATATTGATTATAACCTTATGCCTTTTTAGATAGGCCAACGAAAATGCATACCTAAATCTTGTCATCAAGTAGTGGAGAAAAATAGATGTTTGCATCTTTGAGAGATCAGCTCCAACGCACATTCTATTTCCTCCACCAAACGCCATGAACCTTTTGGATGCACCATGTAGTTCTTCATCCTTTTAAATTCAAATTTTATATTGATCAGCATGTACATTACTAATTTGAAAGTATACAAAATGAAGATAAAACGTTAAAAATGTATAGCTTATATTTACATATATTTAACTAACCTTCCATCGTGATGGATTAAACTCAAGGGGGTTCTCATACTTGTTTTCATCTAAATGAACTGATGGTGCGCATACAACCATTGTCCATCCTTCGGGAATAGTATATCCTGTGATTAATGTCTTTTACTTTAGTACTTCGAAGACAAATGGAAACAATTTGGCAATATCAACTTCCTTATATTTTATTTGATCTTATGTAAAGAGGGACCCTTTGGGAATATTTTTGTTCAATAGATGACAAAGATTGCAAGGAATTGACATTTGCAACTATATTATAAATGCGAAATCTTGAAAGAAGCGTTTGTTTTAATTTATCAATGGACAAATTAAAACACGTTAATATAATGAAATTTACCTTTAATTTCCACATCTTTTAGTACTTTTCTGAAAATTCCTGGGGCTATATTGGCAAGCCTTACTGTTTCATTTGTAACCTGTCAATCATTTTGAGTTTAGAAACATAATAACACGAGTTCAAGCTTAAAGTAATTGTCTCAAGATAATGTCGTAATTTTGGCAGGCCATATACTGAATAATATATTTAAATTAGATTAGAAAAACCTTACCTTATGTGTGAAGGTCATGGACTTGTACTCAACCCATGAAATTGGGGCGTCTTTATCTTCTCGGTTTCTAAGAATGTTCTCATGTTCTTCCTATAAGGTGTTATGACATCATATAAGTTAAAACAATTTAATTAAAAGAAATTAATTTAACATATGGTTATTCAACTTTTATCGACATCGATGTTACGGAATTTTTTATTACAAAAATCATTCAGCTAAAGTATAGCACTTAAAGTCACTTAATTATTTTTTGGTAATAAAAGAATTACTCAACTTTCCCTTGGTATCACATACTAAACATTCTCTAGAGACCAAAAAAATAATTCAATTTTGTCCATATATCATACAAAATGTCTCTTTTATTTTCTCTTAATGACTTTTTGTGATACTTAGACAAAGTTGAGTGATTTTTTTGGTTACAAAAAGTGTTTTAGTGACTTTTTTAATACTTAGATAGATTTGAGTTATGTTTTGTTATAAAAAATTGTTTAGTAACCTTATAGCAATAAAGTGAAAATTAAGTGACTATTCATGAGATAACCCTTAAAAAGAAGATAACAAGATACAATAAACACTGTTGTAGAGCACAAACCTTTAGTTGTTTTAGAACATCAGGATGTTCAGTAAGGTATTTAAAGAGTAGTGTCATGGTTGAAGAAGTAGTTTCATGGGCCGCAAATATAACAAAGAAGATTAAATCCACTGCTGTATCTTCAGTTATAAATGTTTCTTCATTGTTTATTTCTTGAAGTAAGTTATCTATGAAGTCTTGCTCATTTGCTTTCTCCTTGGATGACCTCCTTTTCTCGAATATGTCTTTGATCATCTTTATAGCACTTTTACGCCCCTAACTCACCAAAAATGAATCAATTAATTTCACAAGAGTAAATAACGATGAATTATGAAACAGTAACAATAACAACTTATATAGGAAGAGAAATTAAGTACCTGTAAACCTGAATGAAAAGCTGTTCCAGGCAAATTGATAGGAAATGAGAGAAAGCCTTTAACAAAAGCTTTGTAATGTCCTCTTAGAGTCAATGCCTCTTGTTCATTCATACCAAGGATCTTTCCCGCAATAAATACGAACAACATCTATATATTAAAAAAAAATCCAAAACAACTAATTAGTAAGACGCAAGAAGAGCAAAGTCAAACTTCTCTATTACGGTCATCCTATATAAATAGCATTTTACTGTAACAATCATGTTTTCTATGTTATATTACACTAGTCAAAATAGAAGTTTTTTCCACCAACATTCAGGGGGAAATTTGTGTTATAAAACTTTTTTCCCACCTCATTCTCATTGAACCAGCTCACTGGAAAACAAATGGTGGGAAACAGGTTCTCATTGAAATGCTGGGAAACTTCCTAATTTTTTCATGTGAAAACACTACTATTTAGGTTTTCCCCACCGATACTCAATGGGAATAGCCATTAAACATTTTTCAGTGGGAAAATAGTGATTTTTTAGGAGTGTTATATGTTCTTTAAAAAAACATTTTCTATAATAGACAAAAAATATTCAAACAAACGACGTTATTATATAGAGATTTGACTGTATTAAAAGAAGATGGAATTGTTCATGAGTTACGAGATCCTCACAATTTCAGAAGCATCTTTGACTTCAACTTCACCTTGGGTTGTCCATCTATGCAAGTGTTCACGAGTTATGAAATCAACTTCAGACACCAACTTAGTCTTAAGTTTATCTGGTCCTGTAAGTGATAGAACTAAATTCCTAAGATATTTATGGGCTGATCCACCACTACCCATCAAACCTTGTTTTCCAGAGAGCTCAACAGCACTCTTTGTGTAAGAACATTGGAACAACTTATCTTCTTGTTGGAACACATAGTAATTTATCTCCGGATCTGTTGATATCACTATTGGCTGCCCAACTAAACTTGTTTTAAATAGAGTTCCATACCTAAAACAAAGTATCATCATATTAATGTTACCATAACAAATCAAGACAATGTACACACTACATGAAACATATGATTTTAATGAAAATTAAAGTGTACGTACTTTGCTGTTCTTTTAGCAATGAAGGGTGGAATTCCTTCATATGGACCTTTGGAGAAATATTGAAGAGTCTCTCCAATAAGGGGAATACCCATAGAACCAGGAGGCAATATTCCTTTGCATTTGGGATGTCTCCATCTATACACCCAATGTGTTATTCCTACTACTACTAGTCCTACAACACAGAGAATAATATTCCACATTTTTTCACACGTTGAGGGTTTTATTTTTGGATTTCAACTTAGTGTTGAAACTTGGAGTGCAAAGTAGTCCTACTTATAGAGATGGTTTATGCTGATTTTAATTCTTTTCCCAACCCAAGAGGATATATAAAATGGTGTTCCAGCCTACCATTAGTTGGTAGAGGTCATTGCTATACTAGAGCAAGCCACACTCATATTTTAATTTTTTCCTTTTGGGTTTTTTGTTTTATTGAAGTAAATGATTTGCATTATGTATCATTTGCATCTGTGCATGTGTCATATACCCATATTGTGTAAAATACAAAGGCACGAGCTTGTCTGAGAAGAACGTCTAAGTGATGTAGTCTTAAACTATTACTAGTATATACTAGCTGTAAAAAGAATCACTTGTTCTAATTACAAGGTTTTGCTTCCGATAGACAAGTTGCAACAAACACATTTATGAATGAAGTAGTTCTAGTTTTGTTTCACAATACTTAGTGTTTTAGTAAACGAAATTCAAAATTAAATGATAAAGTGTGTTGGAGAACTGATATTTTAAGAACATTGATAAGTGCTGTTGGTAACATAAGATCTTTCACATGAAAAGAATTAAGTGAATTCTCAAATACTTCAATTTTTAATTCCGTAATTTTTTAGTTTGCGACTTATAAAATTGATTAAATCTTGTTTTGGGATTATTATTTAAGCTAAAAAAGGAAAAGGAACAATGAGAAGGTAAATATACTATCTAATTAATGAGGGAGAAAATTTATATTGCTTACTCTAACCGTATATAACAATAACAACAACATACTCAGTGTAATCTCACAAATGGAGTCTGGGGAGGGCAGAGTGTACGCAGACCTTACCTTTACCTTGAGAGGTAGAGAAGCCACTCAGCCGTATATCCTTAATTAAAAATTTTAAAATGTTAAAATTAAATCTTTTATTAATAATAATTACATGGATTATATATTATATTCCCTCTGTTTCAATTTATGTGAACCATAGTTTGTGCCAAAAAGAATGACCTCTTTCTATATTTGGAAACACTTTACCTTTATGCAATGATTTATAGCCACACAAAATATATGTGACTCATTTAGGACCACAATTTTAAAAGTCTTCTCTTCTTTCTTAAACTCCGTGTCCAGTCAAATGGGTTCACATAAATTGAAACAGAGGGAATATATAATAATATATATTTTACAATTTTGGGGCCTTTAATATTTGTGGCATAAAGGGTTTCATTTGCTTTAAGCGACCATGTCATCATTAACCACAACCATCACCAAATATCATTCATCAGTTAGCACGGACAATCCCCATTGATATGATCCCAAACATTGATACAACCCCTTCAAAGCCTTTCACTCGTAGCCAAACAAGAGAGCTCCAAGTACTTTAAGCCATGTTCATGAGGAGAGGAGCGTTGGATGAGCTTGAGGAAAGGATCTGAGAAATAAACAACATTTGGGAGATAGCTTGGGAGGAGATGGAAAAGGAAGCAAACTGCTCAAAGCGGCTAGGAATGCAAAGACGGCTATATGTGCAATTCGTGGCTGAGGAGTGCTATTCATGGCCACGAATACCATTCGAAGCTAGAATCGCAAGCCAAGGCCAGGATTGCAATTCTAGTGAAGAGGAGCCCACGTTGGGTTAATTTCGTAAAGTACCACTTTAGGGCCTTTGTTGTAATAGGCTTTAATATAAATAGAAGGGAAACTTACATACACCACCATATTTTGAGATTTCCTTACATATTGTAGCTACTTTTTCATATTTACCATATGTAGCTGATTTTTAGATTTTTACTGTTGTATTTCATTTGTAAAAATACATGTATTTCCTGACTTCCTTATTTTTTGAACGATTTTTTAGTGCCCCATTAATTATGGAATCTTCTAATAATGGATACACCCCACAAATCACGTATTTACCATATCCTCCATAACTCATCAGGTTTCTCTTTCATAGTTAAATACATATATTTTTTTTCCTATTTTTATTGGGCTAAATATTTGGGCTGTATTTCCTTATAGTTTAATACATGTATTTTTTTGAGCTAAATATGTCGGTTGTATTTTCTCAGAGTTAAATACATGTATTTTTTTCCTATTTTTTGAGGCTAAATATTTGGTTTGTATTTCCTTATAGTTTAATACATGTATTTTTAAATATAACTGTATATAAGAAAATACACTCTATGCAAAAAAATACAAGCGAAAATATAAAAAATACCACTGTATTTTCACCACAAATGATGAACACATTCAAATCTTTTAAAAAAAAATACACTGTAGTCGTGAGAAGAAATACAATATAAACAAAAACGCTAAAATTTACCAAAATTTGTTACTTGTAATGGGAGTAAAAATCATGCTAAGATGTGAGAGAAATCGTGCTAATTATGGTAAAGAATAATGGGAGTAAAAATTGGATAGAGAGAATTTAAGATGTGAGAAAAAATATTTAAAAAGGAAAAGAGATTGTGAGTAAGTGAGAGAATAGTACCTTATTTTTTGAAAAATACACTGCATTTATAAAAACAAGTTATAGATGGTAATTTGATAAATAATTAAGTTATTAATAATAAATAGAAAAAAAGATAGTTAATATTAATAAATAGGTCTTAGACATAGCTATAACAAGTAAATTTTCCTAAATAGAACCCGTAGCCTTTTCACTTACCTTGAATTTTGATGAAACTTGTGAGTTTGAGAGATTGTTTAGCTACTTATAATCATAGTTTGTTTAGTTAATTGAGTATTATTTCTTAGTTGCTACATGAATCTTTTTCCAATGAATTCATACTTGGATTGCTTATTTGTGGACTTCAATTGAGTCTCCTTGAATTCAATTAGTATAGGTTCTTTGGATTGAATCAAATTGGAAGGGTTTGGGTTTAAATATACTCAAGTTTGCTCATAGGTTCATTATTCATTGAGTCTTCCTGCTATCCTCTAATCCTCTCATCCCGAATTCTCTTTATTCAATTTCCGCTTTATTTTCGTTTTTGATTTCTAGAGTTTCCCAAGTAGGATTCTATCACCCATCGACAATTAGCTATCACCATCCCCGACCATCAACCACCCTATGAAATAAGTTTTCTAATTTTTTGTTAATACAGTATTAGATCAATTAGTATTTTATTTGAAATTATTATATTTATCAATTATCAATAAAGACAAATTTTATGAATTCAGATATAGAGAAAATAAATATTTTTAATTATTTAATATTTAGATCTTAATACAATATTTTAATATCATGATGTATATTTACACTCCGATATGTGTGTATCTAATGTCTTAATCACAAAAAAGTCAAAAAAATATAATCTTGTGATATCAATGGAATTTTTTCACAGAAAAGGTGTGGATTCGATTCTGGCTCTCAATCTTTCACTTATTTCCCCTTACCCGTGCATTTAATAGAAAAAAGAGATTTTATTTTTAAAAAGAATTACTATTTCTGAGAGTTCATAATTTGTCAGATTTAATCATATCAACCTTTATCATCAACAATTTTAAAAGCTGTTCGTTAATAGTTTGGATTGGACTTTTTTTTTCTACCTTGTCATATTCCCATTAATTTATCTTACGGTCAAATAACTACTACTTAAGCTGATCTAACAAGTACCAGCTTGATCTGATCGAGACAAAGAGCAAGATCCATAAACCATGCTCCAGGAAAGATTGAGGAAATATGTTGTTCCTTTGCAATGTTTTAAGAGGTGGGGACGGTAAGGATTTAGCACGGGGCAAGACGTAAACCCCGAAACACGGGGCGTACATCCCATGCATCTACAGGGCGTAAGTATGTTGTATCTCCAATTTTATAATTTTAGTATTAAGAAAATAAGTAGAAGTAAAATTTTATAAAACACCAATAATATAGAAAAATTTATTATAATTTTTATTGGAGAAAAATAACACAAAAATATAATAACTGAGATCGATCTCCACATCTACTAGTCCTTCTCACCCTCAACTAATATTTGCATTAATTTTTGTTCATATATTTTAAAGAAGGAGAAGGATAAAAAGTGTAAGAGCAATGACCAAAAAAACAAAAGATGAAATCTCTATCCTATCGATTTCAGGCATAAACATCTGAAAAGGTTATACATCTGAAAAGGTTATATATGGTAGTGTCATTTTCTATGAGAGTGCATTCTTTATTTTTTAGGAAAAAACACCACAACATGAAAACATGATAGAATAAAGTATAAATATCATTACATGACCAATAATAAAAAGCATGATTTATAGCAAAAATACATTTAAAATAACAAAAATCAAATTTAACGCCCGAGGGGCTACGCCTTTAAGCCTGCAGCTTACGCCTCAAATTAATTCTAGGAAGTACGCCCTATGCACTATTAGAAAAAGAGGTTTTTCGCACCGACATTTAGTGAAAAATTTGTGCTAATAAAACATGATTTTCCCACTTCATTCCCACTGAATAATCACACTAGGAAAATGCATGGGGGGAACAAGTTCCCATTGAAAGGCCGGGAAACTTCATAAATTTTCCATATGAAAACTCTACTATTCTGTTTTTCCTACCGACATTCAGTGGAAATAGTCACTGAAGATTTTCAGTGAGAAATCAGTGGAAAAATAGTGATGAAGCTATTGCTGTATTGTTTTTGACACGCCCTGGGCGAGGACTCGCCCATGGCCTTTAAAGACGGTGTTCCTTCGTATCATCTCCAAATCTTATTTATTGAAATTTGAAGTTTCTTTGCAATTTGATCTGCATAAATCTAATCTATTGTAAATATGAACTGTTGGAGTTGAAGATACAAGTAGTGCACAAAGCAGTAGTTCATGCAAACTGCATGCATGCACAATACAACAGTATGCGACCTAGTATACTATTTGTATAAGTATACATTGTAATTAAGTAGATTGTAATTAAGGTAATTGTTAATTAAGGTAAATTAGGATCCTACTAGAAGTAGGAGTTAGAATCCTAATAAGAATACCATGTTGTAAAGGCGGCAGAATAAGGCTATAAATATAGCCTTTATATACACGATATACACACAAAACGATAAAAGAAAGCTAAGCTTTTGATTACTTCTTGTACTGTGTTTTCTACATGGTATCAGAGCATTCAACATAAAGCCATGCTGTGTGATTAATCTCCCTCATAATCTCTTCATAATGGCATCAAACTCAACCTCCATGTCACTCTCCACCTCTAGCCTTCATCACCTAATTGTTGATTGTCCCATCAAGCTTAAGCCAACCAATTACCTGATCTGAAGAACATAGATCTTGCAACTTATGCAAGTTTTGAAAGTAACTAAGTGGATTAAGAAGGACAATCTAAGCTTGGGTGAAACATCAGACACAGATGAGAAGGAAAAAGCTGTTGTAGGCAAGGAAAAGTCTGGGCAAGACAGTGAATGGGAAGAAAAGGATGTACTGCTGAGAACTTGGATTTCAGGCACCAGGACTAAAGAAAGTATGTATCTAATTGTTGGTTGTCCTACAGCAAAGGAGATGTGAGAGCGCTTAGAAGAGGAATATCTTCAAGCAACAAAAGACAAGGAGTTTCAACTCAAACAACTCCAAAATATCAAGTTAGGATCAAGAAAACTTGATGAATACATAAAGGAGTTTAAGGGAATATGTGATGGTCTCTTTGCCATACACAAACATGTTGATGATTATAGCGAGGTTATAAACTTTGCAAGAGGTCTTTGTCTAAAATACAAGACCTTTAGAACTGTCATGCTTGGAAAAGCACCTTATCCTACTCTCAACCAATTTGTCAATGCCCTTAGAGTCTGTGACATGAGAGAAGATAGTGAGAAAGTGATTCAGGAAAACCATAACATGGCCTTCTCTGCACAAAGAGGCAGAGGTAGAGGCAGAGGCAACTATAATCAGAATAGAGGAAACTCTAACTATAACTCAAGGGGAAGAGGTTTCAAACCTGCAGGATAAGGAACTATAGTCAGAATAATCACAATGGACAAGTCTTAAATCAAGTGAGGGACAAGGAGTCATCTGCCAATCCTTGTCAAATCTGTGGTAGAAACAACCACACGGCCCTCAAGTGTTTCTATAGGTGGGATTACTCATATCAGGCTGAAGAAAATCTGGGATTACTCATATCAGGCTGAAGAAAATCTTCCACAAGCTTTATCAGCAGTCAACTTACAAGGTACAACATCTGAGGATAATGCAATGTATGTTGACTCTGGAGCAACAACTCATATGACCTATAACATAGGTAATTTATCTGACCTTAAAGCCTAAAATGGAACTGAGAAAATTATTGTTGGCAATGGATCCCATCTAGATATTACACATGTTGGTAACACTACCAAGTCTGGTTTAAAAGTCAAGGAAATTCTAGTAGTTCCAAAGATAAATAAAAACTTGTTGTTTGTTAGCAAACTTGCAAAGGATAATGCATGTACTTTTGAGTTTGATGAATCTGATTTTGTTGGTTAGGACAAGAAGTCAGGGAAACTAAGAGAGAATGACTCTATGCATTGGAGGATAACAAAATCTTTGCATTAACAAGCTGGAAGAAGACAGATGGAATTTGGCATGCTAGATTTGGCCATCCTAGTTTAAAGTCTTTACAATTTTTAGATAAAAATAAATTTATAAATATTAAGAGTTGGAATAAATTGCCTGTTGTCTGTACTAGCTGCTAGTTGGAAGGAGTTGTAAACTTCCTTTTGCATTGAGAAATAAATAGAGAAAGAACCTTTGCTCAAAATTCATTGTGATCTGTGGGGACCTGCTCCTATTGAATCCTCTCAGCACATGAGACACTATATTTTGTTTGTGGATGATCATACAAGATATAGTTAGTTATATCCAATCAAGAAGAAGTCTGAATTTTTTAAAATCTTTGTGAAATTTCAAAAGATGGTGGAAAAACAATTTTCTAAGCCAATTAAGATCTTCCAGTGTGATAGAGGTGGTGAGTTCATTAGTAATGACTTTATCAAACACTTGGAAAACTGTGAAATCATAAGGAAAATGTCATTTCCTAACACACCTGAACAGAATGGAATTTCTGGGAGGAAACACAGACATATTGTAGAAACTAGCCTCACACTGCTCTTTCATGCCAAATTACCTCTTTTTCTTTGGGTAGAAGCCTTCCTTACTGCAGTGTTTTTGATAAACAGGCTTCCATCCTCAAACCTCTAGAATGAAATACCCTTTGTTAAGTTACATGGTGCCTCACCAGACTATAACAACCTTAAAGTTTTTGGATGTGGGTGCTATCCTTACATCAAAGGACATACTAAGTTCACTCCAAAAACCTATCCATGTGTGTTTATTGGCTATAGTAGTCTACACAAAGGGTGTAGATGTTATCAACCATCTACTAGGAAGGTGTTTGTATCTAGGCATGTGATTTTTGATGAAAACTCTCTTCCTTATGTGCAAACAAAGCAGTCCTCTCAGATTTCTCAGAATTCTTCTACTCCTCACTTAGCCACTTTTCTTGAGTTTTTCTCTATGTAGGATGGTGTTTCCAATTCAGGGGAAGTGTTGACAGACACTACTTCTCATGATGCTGATATGGTTGATCACAATGCAGCAGAATCAAGTTCACCTGCTCAGACCACAGTCGTTGATCACAATGTTGATACTACAGATGATGGTACTGAAAGTATTTATGTAGAAGAATTAGTAAGTCAAAGCTCAGGTGATGAAAGTAGTGGTGACATTGAGGAAAGTCAAAGCCATGATGGGAGTCTACTCATGATGTTGATACCATTATCAAATCCACAAGGCATATAACTAGAAGTGGACTTCTCAAAATGGTTCAACATTGGAAATAATACTCAGAATCTTGAGCCTAATATACAGACTGAAGATGGAACTACTGCAGTTGTAGATAATGAGCAAACTCCAGCAACAGAACATCACATGATAACAAGGTTGAAGTCTAAGAAGGCACAAACTACTCATACAGCCTTTGCATCAATCAGTAATGCAACAGAAGCTGAACCATGAACTATGACTCAAGTACTTAGAAGTCCAGGCTAGTATGCTACTATGAAGGAAGAAATAGATACTCTTCACAAGAACCAAACCTGGATTTTGGTACCTAGGACAACTCATATGAATGTGGTTGGGTCAAGATGGGTGTTCAAAACCAAAATGAAGTCAGATGGATCTGTAGAAAGACACAAAGCCAGGTTGGTTGCCAAAGGATACTTTTAACTTGAGGGAATTGATTTTGAAGAAACTTTGAGTCCTGTTGTCAAAGCCACTACTATAAGAGTAGTTTTATCAATTGTTGTTAGCCTGCAGTGGCCTATTAGGCAACTTGATGTCAAGAATTCCTTCCCGCATGGACATTTGCAGGAAGAAGTTTATATGACACAACCACCAGGTTTTATTGATCCACAATATCCTGATCATGTGTGTTCTCTAAAAAAGGCACTCTATGGTTTCAAACAAGTACCTAGAGCTTGGCTTGATAGGTTCAACTTACACTTGCTACATCTTGGCTTTAAGTTCAGTAGAGCAGACTCCTCATTATTTGTTCTACACTGTAGTGAAGGTACTATTCTACTTCTCCTATGTGTTGATGATAAAGTGATTACAGGAAGTTCTCTTCCACATATCCAAAGGATAGTTACAGCACTGAGTAAGGAGTTTGCAATGAAGGACCTTGGTCCACTACATTTCTTTCTTGGCATTGAGGTTACATACTTCAAAGGAAGTATTCATCTAAACCAAAGCAAGTATGCCACAAAATTACTAAAAACACTGATATGGAGATGGCCAAGGCAATAAACACACCTCTTGCGCAAAAGCATGGTTTGCATGAAGCAAAGGGAAGTCAAGCTAATGCCTCAATATACAGGAGCATTGTAGGGAACTTACAGTACCTCACATTGACTAGACCAGACCTAGCTCATGCTGTCAACTTAGCCAGTCAGTTCATGCAAGCACCAACTGTTGAATATTTCCAAGCTATTAAGAGAATTCTCATATATGTGAAGGGAACACTACAACTTGGACTCAGAATAATCACACAATCACCTCTAAGAATGTATGGATTTTCTGATGCAGACTGGGGTGGATATGCTACCACAAGAAGGTCAACTACTGGATATTCAATCTATCTAGGTGCTAATTGTATCTCTTGGGTGTTACACCCCGAAAAATTTCACGTTACAAGATCGTAGACGGCGTGGTACGAGCTCGGAAAAGAGTAAAGTTATACAAGGATTAGGGATAAAGATCAGATGATCTGAGTATAATAATACATATATGTATGACATTTGGAGACCATAAGAGGGTGAATCGGTCCATATGTTGCTTGCTGAAAAGCCCTCATCACTGTAAGCCAAGTGGGGCCCACTCACCGGGACTTTATAAAGGACATATGAAGAGATATATAAGTAGTACATGGAAAGTTGAGCAAGTCCTAAGAAGGATCCTTAAGCCAAATATGGGCATAAGCCCTCCAAAAGGACGATTTAAGGAAACATTTTCGGATGATCTGAGTTAGAGGGGCCAAAACAACATTATAGGTTTGTAATTTGGAAAAACACCAAGAATGAAAGTTGTAGATAATTGAATTAGATTTCCAACCATAGGTCGTGGTCCCACACACAATATCGATATCAAGAGTTATGACCTTTTTACTGAACGAACGCGCAGGCTGAAAAATTAAGCCAGCGCGAACGCGCCCAAACAGGGCGCGATCGCGCTGAAGGAATTTTAAATCGGTCCAGGCAGAACCTGGACCGCTATTTAAAGGGGATTACCCCTTATTTTCCTCAAGAAACACCTCAAATATTCTTCAAAAATCTGGAGAATTCTCCCCAAACCCTCAAGCCAACTTTTTAGCCCAAACCAGGTAAAAATTCTCAAATTCCGGTCTAGGCGACGTATAGTTACAACTACAAAATTGTATAGTGACGCGTTATGGCTTAAGATCAAGGTGGAGAAGCGAAGATACGGAAATATTATCGAGATAAAGGTATGAATCTCTTCCTATTTATGTTAGTACCGGTTTAGTTATGGAGAAAACGTGGTTAAATAATTGTATAACTGGTTGGTTAGTTATGGAAGTTGGAAAACATCGTGTGGGCTGTTCTATGGAATACTTTAGAGTTGGAAATGATGTTATTGGTGTTGATATTGTTATTGTTGTTGTTGGTTGTTGAATTGAGAATTCGAGCTAGGCATATAAACAGGGAAGATGCTGCCCAATTTTCGGCAGAATATAGAATAGTTTGATTTGAAACTTGGAACAAGTGTTCAATAAAGAGTCTAACGTTAGTATAACTCCTCTTAAATGTAGACTTGCGAGCTCGGACGAATAAGTGTAGCTAATAGGAGGTCGAACAGGTATGTTAAGGCTAAACCCTTTCTTTCTAAAGGCATGATTCTTTGTTATAAACCTTTGTGCCATATCCATAATATCCTTGCTTCCACAAATTCTAGAAGCCTATGAATCTCATGATCCTTATGATATTGTTGAGCTTACTCATGATCTTGAGACTATTATTTGTGATTGATCTCACCTCATAATACTTGTTCTTTCGAGGTGAGATATAGCGATGACGATTCTAAGATAGTTGATCTTCTAAGGAAGAATATAGTGATAATGATAATGCTAATGATGATGTTGGTTTCATTTATGTATTTTTATGTGTATGTATGTATGTATGTATGTATGTATGCATTGCATCCCGCTGATCAGCTGGGGATAACATCGAGTCCCGCAAGGGCCGAGTACTGATAAAATCAAGTCCCGCAAGGGCCGAGTACGGATAACATCGAGTCCCGCAGGGCCGAGTACGGATAATATCGAGTCCCGCAAGGGCCGAGTACAGATAACACCGAGTCCCGAAAGGGCCGGGTACGGATATGACAGATGTATGTATAGTAAGTGTATGTGAATGCATAGGTATGTATGCTGTGTATGGATGTGTATGAAATGTTTTTCCTGTAGACGAGTAGTTTACATGATAGAGATCTTAAGAAGAGTACGAGGTATAATTACTTACTTTATCTTATGTTATCAGTACTTTATCTTATGTTATCTTCACTCTGATATCATACTACTATTCATACCTTACATACTCAGTACATTGTTCGTACTGACGTCCCTTCTTGTGGACGCTGCGTTCATGCCCGCAGGTGCAAGTAGACGAGACGAGGATCTTCCATAGTAGGCTACCTGCAGGTACCAGTTCTGATTGGTGAGCTTCATTTCTTCCTGGAGCACTGCCGAGTCTATATATATATATATATATATATATATATATATATATATATATATATATATATATATATGATTTTGTTCAGGGTATGTCGGGGCCCTGTCTTGACTTGTATACTTCAGTCATGTTCATAGAGGCTTTGCAGACAGTTCTTGTGTACAACTTAGTCATAGTGTGACAACAGTAATGTTGGCATCATGGTTCCAATGTACACACACTTATGCATGATGTTATATTCGTATTTAGCCTCTCGATCCCATTGTTTCCATTTGAGACACGAAGGATGTAAGTTATAAGTTGGTTCGCTCGGTTTCCGTAAGGTGTCGGGTGCCAATCACGCCTTACCAAGGGCGGGGTATGACATTGGGCATCTAAGAAACAACACACTGTTGCAAGGTCAAGTGCAGAGGCAGAGTATAGGGAATTGGCCTCAGCTGCAGCTGAAGTTACTTGGATCACCTACATTTTTAGAGACATTGGTGTCACATTGACATCAGCTCCAATTCTATTTTGTGATAATCTGAGTGCACTATACATGACTGTGAATCCTATCCTACATGCTAGAACCAAACATGTTGAAATGGATTACCATTTTGTAAGAGAAAAGGTGGCTAGAGGACGGCTCATAACTCACTTTGTAAGATCATAAGATCAGCTAGCTGACATTCACACCAAGGCACTCACAAAGTAGCAGTTTGCAGGATTTAGGAGCAAGCTAGGAGTGGATGTTCCGCCTCTCACTAGCTTGAGGGGAAGTGTTGAAGATGTTGAAGTTGAAGATACAAGTAGTGCACAAAGCAGCATTTCATGCAAACTGCATGCATGCACAATACAACCATATACGACCTAGTATACTATGTGTATAAGTATACATTGTAATTAAGGAGATTGTAATTAAGAAAATTGTTAATTAAGGTAAATTAGGATCCTAGTAGAAGTAGGAGTTAGAATCCTAGTAGGAATACCACTGTTGTAAAGGCGGCAGAATAAGGCTATAAATATAGCCTTTGTATACATGATATACACACACAAAAAGCTAAAAGAAAGCTCAGCTTTTGATTACTTCTTGTACTGTGTTATCCACATGAACTTCCTTTGCAATTTGATCAGCATAGTTACATCTTTCAATAAATAATTATCAGTGATTCTTCTATCAATGTCAGCCTCTTATTGTTTGTTGAAAATGATGTGAAGCAACATGGAATCTAGATCTTGTAATCCAACCTTGTCTCCACCTAACTGCCGGTAGACGATGCATGTTTTCCTTCTCTTGGTTAGTATATCTCCAAAATTTGAAAAAGATAATGGAGTTTTATTCAAAATGTCCCCGTCGAACATAGATAAAACGTGTTCAAAGACTCCAATTGTAAAGATAAATTTGAGTTACTCGAAAAGCGAAACAATATAGAATTAATATCATACAAACTATTTATCCCATGTGAAGGTTGATAGTCAGGTAAAATTTTGATATAGTTATACTCCCTCCATTAAATTTTATATGATTCGAATAAGTCAAGTTTCTTTGAACGCTTCGGTCAGATAGTCTTCACTTATCTTTCCTAACGTTTAGAGTAGTTATGATTGGGATGAGAACGGAGCACCGATCTTCAAAATAGACCAAATCAATGTTGGGTATCCTTTGCCTCTTAATTATCTTCTCATCTATCTTCTATTTACCAACGACTGTTCATTCAACTAATTCATTCCAAAAAAGATTGTCATTTTTCTATATTTGAAGATAACTTAACTTTGAACTTCTCTTATTTTACCCTTATGATATGCTTTTGCGGCGATTAAAATCCCATGATATGTTTAAAACTACAAGTTTCAAAAGTTCAGATTTTATTATAAGTGTACAATAATCCAATTCTCTTTATTATAGTTCCATGTCACTATAAAATAAAATTAAAAAAAATAAGAATTGCCTACAAACTTTGTCGCTAAATAGCTAGTGACTAACAAATCTTTTTGATAATCGATCACTAATCTATTGCTACATAGGATGCTAATTCATTGCTACATAGGATTAGTGACAGATTTTTCTGTTTAGCTATGCATTTTGTTCATCGCTAATTTATATTTTTATATTAGCGTGTGAATTCCAACTATTCTCCCTCCTGCTTTGATCTGATAAATCATTAACCTACTAACAAACAAAAATAGCATATTCAAATGCATGATAGAGAATGGATGTCTGACAAATAAATGCACCCATCATTTAATTTTAGTATTATAGAAAAAGAAAAATATATTCTTTTATTTTATTGTATATTTATATTTCAATAATTGATAGTATTTGTTCGACCATCCAATTCACGCTCACCCAATTCATGCAAAACTAAAAAAAATTGTGTTGTTTGTTGTGTTAAATTAGCCCAAAGATATATATCCTTAAAATGGTGTGATATTCTGCGTTTTTGGCTAAAGCCGCACAGTTTTCTCCAAAAGACATCATGGCATTAAGATATCTTATACCTTATATGTAGCTTCCCAATCTTTTCATCTATTAATGTGGGATTTTATTCGCACACCCCACAATTTTCACCAAAGTAATCTAATTAATGGTAGCTGTTCAAGACAACCGTACCACTGATTTCGTACAAATAGTAAAATACTTTTCGCATCTATTAGCGCAAGATGCTTAATTTACTTCATCTTGTGTGCAAATTTGCCGTTAGATAGTTGAATGAGGGAAAGTAATTCTAAATAGTTAATTGGTTAAAATCTCTACTGCAAAAGTTGTGCAGAAAGAACCCTACACTTATCTGCATCTCATGTATGTTAACATCATTAGTTTTAGATTCGAATGAATCCCGTAACTTTTATTTAGACTCTATATTTGTATTAAAAATTTTATTAAATATGTATAAATATATAGTTGCGAACCCACTAACTATGACGACAATGGATTTGGTGGGAAATTGAGAACTCATAAACTCTAAATTCAGGCCCTACCTTTGACACCATTAATCAATGTTAATTTATCATGGTTATGTCATAAATTAATTAAGGTGAGAATATTTATTAATGAACTATAATTTAGTTACAAGAGTGAATATGAAGACACATGTCATACATTTATTAGATTGGTGGAACACGAGTAATTTTTTACCGAAGCCATATCATACTCCATCTTTAATTTCTAGTCAACCAATTAGAGACTTTTGTGAAGCTAATTAGGTGATCAGTTGTTTTTAATATATAGCCTTTAGGATCTACAATCTGTTGGACTTTATATCATTCATATTCAGTAAGTGAGCGCAACCAAGACTCAGTCACAAAATTAAAGATGCCACCAAAACTTGCATCGTTTTCCAGTCCATACTCGTTTAATAATTCTATATACAAAATTTTATGCCCATGCAGGTAGAATGAGACGTTTGAACAAACGAATAGCATAATATCTACTAATTGAGTGAGATGATTTTGTCTTGTACTTATATAGTTATATATCTTAGGAGTAGTACTGGAAAAGCCAGCAATACACAGAGACCCATAATTGGTACTCATGGAGACTGCAGTAGATGAAAGCATATGACTTGACTTCACTGATAAAACCAGTTTTGAAAAGTCACTTTCCAACTTCATTCAGAAAGGAGTAACTGATTTTGGATCAACAATATTAAGTAAAATGATTTTGTCTTGTACCGTTAAGATCTCCCTTTTTTATAAAGGCAGGATAAGTTAAAATTGGTTTACCCTACCTCTAATTAAGTTAAACTACTTAACGCAGTTTTCACATAGGATTAGTTATTCAAATTGGATTACATCAATATCCCGTCCCCTTTGATACTATTACCTGTGCATATCTATCTAAGATCATAGAAATGACAACATAATTTGATCGATATTACTCCCTCCATCTAAAAATACTTATAGTCCTTACTAAAAATATCTGTCTCACAATAGTTTTCATTTTAAATACTAAGCTAATATTAAGTAGTTTTAATTTTTCCCATTAATTTCAACATTGAAAAGGGACTACTTCATTGGTGCAGTTGGCATAGATATATAATAAATATTTATTGTGGAGAAATAACATGGTGCAATGTTTTAAGAGAATAAATAGTCAATTAAGTACTTCCCTTATTAATGTTTTTTTAAGGGATGTGTAAATGAAAAACCGGACAACTATTTTGAGACAAAGGGAGCAGCATATTTTTTAAGATATACTAACACAGTCATTTTATATTTTGAAGGGGAGCTTTGGAGTAACTGGTAAAGTTAATGTCATGTGACCAGTAGGTCACGAGTTCAAAGCATGGAAATGGCCTCTTGCAGAAATGCAGGATAAAACTGTTGGAGTAGCTGGTAAAGTCACTGCCATGTGACCAGTAAGTTACGGATTCAAGGTGTGGAAACAACCTCTTGCAAAAATGCAGGATAATGCTGCGTACAAATAGACCCTTGTGATCAAACCTTTTTGTGGACCCCGCGCATAGCGGGAGCTTAGTGTACTGGACTGTTCTTTTTTAAAGTCGTATTTATACTTGCAGGTTTTCTTTAGCCACTTCACTAATTAAAGAAGTCCTATATTTATAGGGTTAGAAGAAAACTATCCTGAATATTAATGTCTAAATATGAATTCAAATTTTAAATAAACCTGAAAATACCAATAGTTTTAATAAATCACCAAACTCATTTTTGCATTTCATTGTGGAATAATCACTTCATATAAAATTATAAATTTAACTCTAAAGCACCATTTGACTTCATTCATAAATATAAATATAGAGATTTTATTTTGCATGCCAAGTTGCCAAAATCAGATCCGGCTCCTGTCCATTTCTATTCTCTCCATTTTCCTCAAGTTCTTACTTAAATTAAAAATACACGGCATAAATTAAAATTAATGGCTAAAATTTGATTGATTAATGCAAGATCTCAACCATAATTTAGAATATTAACATTCCAGCTATTTTCTTCCAAAACTTTTGTAACCCCCAACTTAAACTACATATTATCTTGTCAATTAATATATTAAAAGAAATTCTCTCCCTTCCTCCTCTTTTCCTGCCTCGTATCTTTCTTCAGATTTTTCTTCTTTTGAATCGATAACACACTTTAACAATTATTATCTAATTTACAATTTACTTTTTCCCTCCGCCTCAAACGAGACATATACTCATCCAAAATTCCAAGTGGAAAAGATTAACTCAAAGAGAAGTTCTGAAATCACCAAAGTGTCGTCATCCATGCAATAGCTATTTTTAAAGAGAATGTTCTAAAGAAAAAATGCAATTAGGAGATTAACTCAAACAAAAATTGGAAGATAGAATGTAAAAAAAAAAAAAATCCGAAGAAAGATACTAGGCAAGAAAATAGTAGGAAGAGAGGGAAAATATCTATATAAAAATTTCGGTGAGTGACACTCTCTTGAGCTAGTATTTTCATTTATCTTTATTCTCAAATTTTTAACCTTTTTTCCCCTCCTATTCTGCATCTTTACCCTTAGTTTTCAAAAGACACGCCTCTTCGGTGCTTCCATTAAAATTTCAAAAATTACACCGATTCATTAATCCTCTTAATGAGAAGACCCCATTCCTTAGTATTAATTATCTTATTCATTACTCCTTTTTTATTCTTCTCCTTTGCTTTCTTTTTGAAACAAACTTTTACCATGACAGATCCTATGCAAAGCCAGGAAAATTTTATTTCTTTCATTACATAGTATCCTGTGTGAACAATCAGCTTAAGCATCAAGATAAGCATGTTTAATTCTTACAATTATGTTTAGATATTTTAGTTTCTTCGTTTACTGCGTGTACTTAGAAGAGAAGGGGAATTTCTTGATTTATTTATTCCTTTTTATTAAGAATTATATTCTCTCTTCTAAGTTCTAATATGTGATCTATTTTTATCTGCTGCAGATGGACCAAAGCTTGACACTCATGCGTGACTTGGCCATTCTCGAGTATGGAGTAATGACAACGTCTTGGGCTACATTCGACCGAGAGAAAAAGCGGAACTAGCTTGGGCTCACCTATGACTGAATTTTTCCTTTTCTGTAGCATTCGTTTGTTATGTCTTTCTTTTCTCTTAAGATTATTTTTACTTATTTGACTTTGGTTTTCATCTAAGGTTTAGACTTATGTTTAAACATGATATTGTTAACTAGGTCTTAACTAATCACTTAGAATGACTATTCTAATTTTGCCGTAAAAAAGTTTTATCATGTAGTGATGTTTTAATTAAGGACTTTAAAAAATAATAGATCCAATCTTTTAATGGACAGTATTTGTTCAAGAACCAAAGAAAAACTGTTTTTCTCTTATAATATTATAGCAAGTGCACAATTTGGATTTCTTTTGTTAAAATGTGACTCTTGAATTGATCCTTGACAGATTCTACGTAACTAAAAAAAAAAAAATGAGACGCCACTTTCTCCCTTAGTCTAACTTTTCTTCATTTGCCAAATGGAAGACTTCCTCTGGGATTAAAGATTGTGTAATGTGTTTAATTATGTATTCTTCGTAGCTATTTTCCTATGTAAGATAGTATAGTATTATAGCTTAATCATTTCTCCTCTTTTCTTTTCCCGATGTGTTGCCGTTTGTAAATGAAAATATTGAAATTAGAGTATTTTTCTTTCACTCTTTCCTCCTGAATCATCTTTATTGCCTTTTTGTGTCCTTATTATGTCAACTAATTAGTAAGAAAATTTGAATTTATTGTGTCATTTATAACCGCGGGAAGCGCGGGTAAATTTACTAGTTTAATATATTTATGAACAAGATAATATGTTCCTAGATTGTGGATTACTAAAATTTTGGAAGAAAATACATGGAATATTAATTTTCCAAATCATAGTTAGGGTATTGCATTAACCAATTAAATTTATTGCATTAATCAATTAAATTTTAGCCTATGTCATGTGTTTTTAATTCAAACAAGAAATTAACAGAAGAGAAATAGAGAGCAATCGGATCCCAAGAATCGTAGTTTCATTCACTTGCATTAAATGTGTGGTCCCTACAAAACTTTCCAACAAAAGCAACTAG
Source organism: Lycium barbarum (assembly GCF_019175385.1). Taxonomy (NCBI): domain Eukaryota; kingdom Viridiplantae; phylum Streptophyta; class Magnoliopsida; order Solanales; family Solanaceae; genus Lycium; species Lycium barbarum. The sequence goes on from NC_083340.1 coordinate 13,268,946, forward strand.
TTAAACTAATACTATGAAAAATAGCAGAGTACCTTTCTAAGAGCCTGTTTGGATGGGCTTATGCTTATAAGCTTATAAGCTAAAAAAGAATAAGTTGTAGTAGTCTAACTTATTTTTTTTTTGCTTATAAGCTGTTTTCAGCTTATAAGCTGCTTTAGATAAGCTAAGTCAAATGGGTCCAGTTATTTTTTTGAGCTTATTTTAAGCACAAAATGACTTTAAGCTGGCCAGCCAAACACTCAAAAAAATTGAAAACAACTTATAAGCAATTTATAAGCCAATCCAAACGGGCTCTAAATCACATATTTATAATCTGATAAAATATATCGTTGTTTAACATTGAAAGAGATTAATTTCGTGATTATTCTCATTGATTGAGTTGGTAAATATACCATAGTTACAATGTCCTATTAGGATACAAACTATACTAACCTAAAATAGAAGATTTACAAAATATTCTTTTACTACATATTTACACTATTTATCACACCCCCGCAGTCGAAACGGGAGGTTTACGAACGCTGAGACTGTCCCGAAAATCTTCAAATAAGGCCTGTGGCAGTCCTTTAGTGAAAATATCGGCGAGCTGATATCGCGACGGAACATGAAGGACACGGACGTGGCCGCGCGCCACCTTTTCGCGAACAAAATGTATATCCATCTCAATGTGCTTGGTGCGCTGATGTTGGACTGGATTCCTGACAGGTAAATGGCACTGACATTATCACAATAAACTAAAGTAGCCTTAGGGATCGGACAATGTAGTTCCAAGAGGAGGTTACGTATCCAGCATGATTCAGAGACAACATTAGCAACCCCCCTATATTCTGCTTCCGCACTAGAGCGGGAAAGAGTAGGTTGGCGCTTAGATGACCAGGATATCAAATTATCTCCCAAAAACACGCAATAACCCGACGTCGAGCGTCTGGTGTCTGGACATCCCCCCCAATCAGCATCAGTGTATGAAACCAAATCAGTAACTGAAGATGAGTAGAGATGCAACCCATGATCAAGAGTACCCTGAATATACCGAATAATCCGCTTAAGAGCAAGCATATGCGTATCTCGTGGAGCATGCATATGAAGACAAATCTGCTGTACGGCATAAGAAATATCCGGTCTGGTGAAGGTAAGATACTGAAGAGCACCTGCAAGGCTCCGGAAATGAGTGGGATCGTCACACAGATCGCCAGAAGAGGCACTGACCTTCGGTTTAGTGTCAACCGAAGTGGAAGAAGGCTTACACGAGGGCATTCCTGCACGTTCAATAATGTCTGTAGCATAACTTCGTTGTGATAGAAACATACCACCCTTGTGACGGGTCACCGCAATGCCAAGAAAATAGTTCAAAGGACCTAAGTCCTTCATAGAAAATTCTGAGCCAAGAAGGCCCATAATAGAATAGCGGAGAGCATCTGAAGAAGCAGTAAGAATAATATCATCCACATATAGTAAAATGTAAGCCAAGTGGTGCCCTTTGTGATAGATGAACAAGGAGTGGTCAGACCTGCTATTAGCAAAACCAATGGAAGAAACAAAGTCAGCAAATCTTTTATACCAAGCTCTCGGTGCCTGTTTAAGCCCATATAAGGACTTGCGCAACAAACACACATAATCGGGACGAGATGGGTCTCTAAAACCCATAGGCTGATGCATATAAACCGTCTCCTTGAGCTCGCCATGAAGAAATGCATTTTTGACATCCAACTGATGAATGGGCCAATGTTTAGATAGAGCTAGACTTAAGACAGTGCGGATCGTTGCTGGCTTCACGACCGGACTGAAAGTCTCACCACAGTCAATGCTAACCTGCTGTGTTTTGCCATCACATACAAGACGGGCTTTATGCCTCTCAAAATCACCATTAGACTTTTCTTTATGAGTAAAAATCTACATAGACTGAATAACATTCACATTAGGTGGACGGGGTACCAAATCCCACGTCTTATTTTTAATAAGAGCATCATATTCATCATCCATGGCCAATTTCCAATTCGGGTCACGTAGCGCATCCAACGGTTTACGAGGTATGGGGGACTTGATAACCGCCGCATGTAGATTAAATGGGTGCTTGGGTTTGAAAATCCCGCGCTGACTACGAGTGACCATGCGTGTGTGGGTATTAGGCTGGACAGGTGGAGAAATGGTCGAGTTTTGCGGGGTGGTGGGAAGCTGGTGGGGGAGAGGGGCGGACTGGTCCTGCGTAGAGGACGATGGAGGCTGCTGCCCAGGTGGGGAGGGGTCAGCGTGGTCCTGAGTCACGGGCAGCGACGGAGGGGGACAGGGCAGCGGTGGAGGGCTAGCGGCTATATGATGGATCAAGTAAGGAGAGAGGCCATCATCAAGGAAGTCATAAGAGGTGGGAGCCGGAGTATGGATTTTGGAAAACGGAAATTGAGTCTCATCAAATAAAACGTGACGACAAATAATGATTTTATTTGAGGATAAATCAAAACATTTGTAGCCACGATGGTTTGGTGGATATACCAAAAAAACACATGGAGTTGACCGAGGGTGCAACTTGTGAATAGTAGTAGACGGAAAAAGGGGATAACATACACACCCAAAGACTCGGAGATGAGAATAAGATGGTTTCCGTTGGTAAAGGACCTCTAAAGATGATTTGTGACCCAATAGCTTACTTGGTAAAATATTAATGAGATACGTCGCCATTTGCAATGCATGATGCCAAAAAAACGGAGGAATGGAGGCATGAGCAAGAAGAGTCCGGATGACATTATTTAGTGAACGAATTTTTCTTTCTGCTTTCCCATTTTGAGAGGATGTATGAGGACACGAAAGACGGAAAGATATCCCATTGGATGCACAAAATTTTCCGAATTAACTATTAGTATATTCCCTCTCATTATCACATTGGACATTCTTGATAGGACGTTCAAATTGAGTAAGAATATGGGTCTTAAAATCCATGAATTTTGAGTAAACATCAGATTTTCTAGCCAAAGGGAAAGTCCACAAATAGTTGGTAAAATCATCCAAAAACAGAACATAATAACGATGGCCCATAGAACTCAAAATTGGAGAAGTCCACAAATCACTATGAATAATGTCAAATGGAAACAAAGTTTCGGAAATAGAACTAGCAAATGGCAACTTAACATGTTTACCAAGAACGCAAGAATGACAAATACTAGATGAACTAGAACTATTACATTCAATGCTTTTATTACGCTTAAGAAAATCCAAAATAGAAGCTCCCGGGTGGCTCAAACGATCATGCCAACGGGTAGAAGACAAGGCAGCAAAAGTCGACGGTGAATTGGTGGAAAATTTGAAGGTGGACAATAGATAGAGAGCACCCCTACTATTACATCTCATGAGAGCCATCCCCGTCCGGAAATCCTTCACAGAAAACCCATAAGGATCAAATTCAACACTCACATAGTTATCAGTAGTAAATTTACGAACCGATATCTAATTCATTATGAGTTTTGGCGCATGAAGGACATTGTTTAACAATAAAGGAGGGTTCGGGGGAGACAATTTAGCATGACCACAACCTCGAATTGGAATTGAATTACCATTACCAACAACAATGCCAGTATTACGATTGCTCAAATTAAAATAAGACGAGAGAGTACCTTTTGTGGATGTCATATGGGACGTGGCGCCGGTATCCATATACCAATTCGAATCGGGTTGGTTCAACGTCATCGTGTGCATGGCCGATTCAATATCCGTCGGAGTCCATTGCGTCGGGGGGCCCGCGGCTGCATATGCCTGCTGCTGTGGTCGCGAGCCCAAAATTCCAGGCTGGGCCAGCGACCTCGGGCCAGACGAAGAAGATGGTGGCTGCCACTGCTGCTGTGGCCGAGCCCACTGCGTGGTAGGATACGGGCAAGGGGGAGCCCACTGAGGCATCCAACCCCACTGCCACGGTGAGGAGGGCTGTTGCCACTGCTGCTGGTCACCTGAGGGGCGTCCTCCATGGCGTCGGCTGCCACTGCCGCCGCCCGAACCACGGCCACCGCCGTTATTATTCCCGCCGCTAGAGCCGCGATTTTTGTTGTTATTTTTGCCCCGATGATGGTGAGAACGACCAGAATTTTCCAGATGAGAAGAGTCATCAAAATCACGTTTGGAATTAGCCACCATAGCCGCGGGCGAGTCATCGTGCATTTCAGCCAACGCCTTTTCCTCAAGGCACAAACTTGACCGAGCTTCGGAGAATGGTGGAAGAGGCTTACTTTGGCGGATGTAGGTACCCAAATTCTTGTATGCCTCTGGGAGTCCAGCCACCAGTTGGAGAACGAGGCGGTTGTCGGTCACCGGAGCCCCCACACTCTTAAGTTGATCGGCCAAGGTCTTGAGACGTTGGCAATACGCCGAAGCGTTTGGAAAATCCCGCATCTTGACATGAGAGAAATCATGTTCCAAAGCAATAGCACGGGAGTTTTGTTGTCTTGAAAAAGATTACGGAGGCGATCCCAGGCCTCCTTTGCCGATAGGTCTTCTTCGATGATTGTATGCAATAAGTCCGTGGACATGGTTGCATATACCCATTGAAGTACCGTGGCATCCAAAGTGGACCACAACTCCTTTTCGTCGTCGGTGGTAGGAGCTTTCTCCTTTCCGGTTGGCAGAATGTGGGAAAGGACACAGTGAGATCGGGCATGAAGTTTGAATAATTCGGCCCAAGCCGAATAATGATCCGTTTCCATCTCAAGAATGATTGGGATGTGATTCTGGATGTTGGAGACAGCCAAAGCAGGATGGAACTTGGTGTCTGCCATTGATGGAAGGCAAGAAAAATGGACGGAAATCGAAGAAGAAGAAGAAGAAGACGTCGGAAAAGTGGGTATAGGACGTCGGAGAATTAGGGCAGCGGAAGAGAAGGAAAAGAAACCCTAGTATCTGATACCATGAAAGAGATTAATTTCGTGATTATTTTCATTGATTGAGTTGGTAAATATACCATAGTTACAATGTCCTATTAGGATACAAACTATACTAACCTAAAATAGAAGATTTACAAAATATTCTTTTACTACATATTTACACTATTTATCAAACATAAGATTTTCTATAAGAATTTTGTTTTGTGGAAATAAAGATATGATTGAATCTGTACATGATATGATCGAGATAATGTGCACCATGCTCCAAGACATGATTTGTTGACAAATCTTCTTTCTGTGCTCTGTTTTTTGTCATTCTTTTTTCTGCTTCAGACATTACTAATTTCATTGATATATATACGTCATTGGCAGGACAAGATGATTTAGGACAGGTGTGCGGATTCTCTGGCTTCCCTTGCATGTGCTTTGTTGTCCTCTAACAAATTATGAATAAAATAATACTTCATTAAGTTTCCTATTTTATTTCTTGATTCTTTTTCATTGTTATGATTTCTACCTGATCAGTGGTAATTTTTTACTCTAAATTAATTTTAACCTTTTTTTAATATTTAAAATCTAATAAATATAGACCCAATTAAAAGAGGTCAGACTCGAGCCAATTTTTAAATCTTACACTAAGTGATAATCCACCCATTTGCTTACCACTTTTAAATGTATCCAAATGATGTATCCTACACATCCTTTGAAATTATTGTCCAAATTCATCAATATAATTCTGCATCCGCATTTTCAAGATTTTCATCCAAGCTGATAGTAATTGTTATCCCTAGAGCTCTCTGATTTTGAGTATCTATCTCTTTATTGATAATCCCCCACCACATATCTAATCAATCAAACAACTAAAATGGTCAATAAATTGAAAAAAATTAAACTTATCACAAGATTATTACCTCCGATGCATTGATAATTAGTTGTCACGCCTTGAACCATGGCCTGGGCATAACACGGCACTCGGTGCCTTACTACATGTGACCGAGCAAACCATATGACTTGCTGAATCATTATGAGACATATCATAAGTGGAATAAGACATGAATACATAGTGAGCCTTTGTGAAATGTAGTAAGTCATGACAATAAATAGATATACTTGTATAAATCATGAATGCGGATAATATCATAACTGAGCCAAAATGGCTAACCGACTCTGAAAGCCTGACATAACATAACTGTCTTATCTAGTCTATGAAACTTCTATCATGAGTCTGACTGGAAGACATACTTGCTGGGACAAGGCCCCCAGCATACCTTTAAATGTATAACTAACACAATAAAGATAACTGACTACAACCCCGAAAGAGATGGGGCTCACTAATAAGCTGATATGAGCGAATCCTATTGAACAGATGCGTCGTCCTGTAAATCAGTACCTGCATCGTGAAATGCAGGCCCCGGGCAATAAAAGGAGACGTCGGCACATAGAATGTACTGGTATGTAAAGCAACTAAAAGAAATAACATGGGACATGAAATAACATGATAAGAAGTGAAACTGAAAACCTGGACATGAACATAAGCATGAATACATATATATACAACATGGGTAAAACATTTGAAGTTGGGAGAGCAATAAACATATAACCGACAACATGGTCTGGTACTTGCGTCCTACCAGCAGAACACTCACAGCTTGCCAGGGTAATGAGATTTAAACATGGCATGAAAGGATCCAGTCATTATGAGAAATCGTCCTAAACATGGGCGGAGCGATCCTCATCCTACGGTGGCAACGTAGTTTCAGGCTGCTTGATGTCTTCTCGGTAATTAATGCAACTCCCAAAAATGTGGTCATGGAAAATAGGTGGCACTTGCTGCTCATGATTTTCATGAATCATAACTTGCATGTACATGGATATCATTTCGTAGTATTCTTGCGTGAAAACGTGTAAAGCATGTATAGCATTTTCTTGAAAATAAACTAAATAAATTATATCTTGTATGTAAGAACCCATGGAATGCAAAGTATGGGTTTTCATGGATTACAAACAGATTCTCAATAATCATGATGAGTTATCAATAACACAATGAAGAATGTATGACAATCTAACGCATAATATAACATGGGGCATGGGCCTAGGGTTATCATAAACATGGTTAAAAACCCTAGTTTTCGTAAAGTTTCATACTTTATGGAAGAAGAAGCGTGGGGACGAACAATGATGTTCCCCCACTTAGATAGCAACTGTACATACCTGGTAATGCCCCAAACTTGCAATAAAAATCTGAACTTTGAAGAAGAATTCCAAAGCTTAGTCTTGAATTCCCTTGAATTGGGTTTTCATGAAAACCCTACGTTAAGAACAATGATTTAGAATTGGTTTGGAAGGGCTTGGAATAGGCTTACCTTATTGTTTTGGATTGTTGGGAGAAGAAGACCTTCGTGCTAGGGCTTGGGAGTATGAAAAATAGAATAAAAAGGCTGAACAGGAGTATTTATACTTAACTGCATCGGGGTATTATACGGTCAACTTATACAGTCCGTATAACATGGCCATATTTAACAATGATTAAATTTCCAGAAAATGGAAATTTCCCAGATGAGTTTCACGACTATAAATACGGTCCGTATAATATTATACGGACACAAGTACGGTCCATATAACTTTAGACCCTTGACAGAAACTGGGATTTTCCCCCCGTGAAACACGGACTGGTTATACAGGCCGTATAAAGTTATGCGGTCTGTATAACTGGTCGTATAATTGAATTTTTTTCTGAACTGAGACAAATTAATTCCAACATTTCCCACACTTCTCATCTGATCTTCTAAGTCTCAAATCATGAATGTAACCTAGTTTTAAAGGTACAAGGTGTTATATTAGTAGTAGTAACTATTACTCCATAAATTTAATTTCTTGCTATCCAACACAATGTAACGTTTTTCAATATACATTAACTACACCTTTTTAAAAATGGGTTGGGTCGGTCTTTTTTTAATTGGGTAAGTATCTATAAGATTAAAAAAAAAAAAATGTTAAGTAAAAAATTACTATTCATCGAAAGGTTATGTTTTTTCGACAATTGTGACTTGTGCGTAATTAGTAGGGTGAAGTTTGTGATCTTTTCCTAGAAACTTAATTATGTGATTTTGGTTTAAAAAAAATTAAAATTATTTGACCATCTGTGAAATTTACCCTCCTTTTTCTTGTTTTCGTTTTTAAATTTCTTTGAATCTAAATTTATTTGGGATTGATGTGTTATGAGTTCTTTAACCATTTGGATTTAGGTAATCTTGACACTAAATTTATCAAACGCGTGCCTCATTTTGAAGATTCGGGAGCACTTTTAAGATGAAAATATATTTGTGTTTAACTAATTGATATATTCAAAACTCTCACTGCTCGGTAATTATTGTATAATATACGCAAGTAATATTTTGTGTTAGCATGTTGATTATTGGGAAAATGAATAGTCATATATTCTACATCGTTGCTTGAAATAAGATTAATTTACATAAAAAAAATGGTGGAAATATCAGATAATTGGTTCGAGACAATGTGCAATATTATTGCAAGATCCGCACACCATGCTCACCAAGAAAAAATGAAGAAGAAATATGCTATCCTTTAAACAATGAAAATATCGTTAAAAGTAGGGTGAGGATGAGGAGAAAGAAGAAGAAAGAGAAAGAGAAAAAATAATAAAAGAAAAACAAAAAATGAAGTGTTGGTAATTTTGACATGGCAATGATGTGGCAACGACGTAGCAATGATGTGGCATTGATGTGGCAATGACGTGGCGCGAGTGTAATACACCTCCCATTGTGAGAGTGACATTATTTTTTTAGGGTGGAAAATAATTAAAACGTAAGTTGTTAAGGGGGGTAAATAAATACAATTTAAGTTTAGTTGCTAAAGTGAGTTTTCGTGCCAAGTTCAGGGGTTAAAATATGTATTTTCTCTAATATTTATCTTATAGTGCTATAGCATGTTGATTACAGGGAAAATGAATAGTAGTATTCGACATCGTTGCTTGAAATAAGATAAAATTATCAAAAAAAATTGTGAAAATATCAGACAATTAGTTCGAGACAATGTGCAATATTATTGCAAGATCCGCACACCATGCTCACCAAGACAAAAAAAAAAAATGAAGAGAAAATATGCTATCCTTTAAACAATGAAAATATTGCACAGTTTGTTTGAGACAACGTGCAGTATTTCAAACTCGATGATCAGTAATTTATTCGACTTTTTTATTTGTACATTCATATTTCGATCTAGATCTACCTAACCTTGAGTAGTATTCTCCTAGAACAAAGTGTACTAAGTATTTAATATAGCATTGCATGGCTACCGCGGAATAAGATTCCACGTTTTAATTAATGTGAACATATAACAAATTAAAAACCGAAGGTAGCATAAACAATGTTGAGTAAGATGATTTTGTCTAGCACGCAATCTTATATTTTATGATTATGAAGGATAAACTAAAATATTCGTAAACACAACAACATATCAGGATAAACTAACTTAATTATATTGACGCAATTTTCACATATGATTAAATATTTCAGTCTAACAAGTAACATTGGTTATCTCTGCCTCTTCGATATATGCTACCAGCCTATCGCCCATGTGATTAAATATTCGCATATTTCTGATTCGAAGATATAAAATATTAGTTCATCACAACAAAAATACACACTAACGCGCGCACCCAATATGACTTTACAAACAAGTATTTTACATTAATTTAGGACACGTACGCCTGGCGCACATACCCAAGAATTAAATTATTTAAAGGGCTAGATAAACGGTTGAAGATATTTCATTTACATTAATTTATTTGAGTAACATATATTTTCTGGTGCAAGATAGTGTACTACTAATCATAGGTACTTTCTCTAATGAGTCATACTACATAATTTAATCGCTTTCTCCGAAAAAGAGTTTCCAAAGAAAGTAAAATGTACTTCTATATATTATGAAAAATAATAGATCTAGTTCCTTAATTAGAATCATTTTGACTTTACAAACAAGTTTTACATTAATTTAGGACACCTACGCTTGGCGCACATACCCAAGAATTAAGAGTCTGCGACCTTTTTGGTCTAAAAAAAAGCCTTTTTCTTGTTTTCGTTTTTAAATTTCTTTGAATCTAAATTTATTTGGGATTGATGTGTTATGAGTGCTTTAACCATTTGGATTTAGGTAATCTTGACACTAAATTTATCAAACGCGTGCCTCATTTTGAAGATTCGGGAGCACTTTTAAGATGAAAATATATTTGTGTTTAACTAATTGATATATTCAAAACTCTCACTGCTCGGTAATTATTGTACAATATATGCAAGTAATATTTTGTGTTAGCATGTTGATTATTGGGAAAATGAATAGTCGTATATTCTACATCGTTGCTTGAAATAAGATTAATTATATAAAAAAAATGGTGGAAATATCAGATAATTGGTTCGAGACAATGTGCAATATTATTGCAAGATCCGCACACCATGCTCACCAAGAAAAAAATGAAGGAAGAAATATGCTATCCTTTAAACAATGAAAATATTGCACATTTTGAGACAACGTGCAGTATTTCAAACTCGATGATCAGTAATTTATTCGATTTTTATTTTTTTTACATTCATATTTCGATCTAGATCTACCTAACCTTGAGTAGTATTCTCCTAGAACAAAGTGCACTAAGTGATCAGTAATTTATTCGACTTTTTTTTTTTTTTTGTGTACATTCATATTTCGATCTAGATCTACCTAACCTTGAGTAGCATTCTCCTAGAACAAAGTGCACTAGGTACTCCCTTCATTCCAAAATAAGTGTCCTTTTAAGCTTTTTATTTTGTTCCAAAATAAGTGTAACTTTTGAATTTCAAGAAGAAATTAATTCTATTCTTCCAAACTTATCCTTATTTATTATCAAGAATCATTAAATAACTTTTCTTTTTCTAAGCATTAATTAGGGGTAAATTGGTAAGAACACTCCTAATTTTTTAAGAGTGCAATTTCTTAAGAAATATGCATGAGCTCAAAAGATACACTTATTTTGGAATGGAGGGAGTATTTAATATAGCATTGCATGGCTACCGCGGAATAAGATTCCACGTTTTAATTAATGCGAACATAGAACAAATTACCGAAGGTAGCATAAACAATGTTGAGTAAGACGATTTTGTCTAGCACGCAATCTTATATTTTATGATTGTGAAGGATAAACAAACATATTAGTAAACCCAACAACATCTCAGGATAAACTAACTTAATTATATTGATGCAATTTTCACATATGATTAAATATTTCAGTCTAACATGGTTATCTCTGCCTCTTCGATATATGCTACCAGCCTATCACCCATGTGATTAAATATTCGCATATTTCTGATTCGAAGATATAAAATATTAGTTCATCACAACAAAAATACACACTGACGCGCGCACCCAATATGACTTTACAAACAAGTATTTTACATTAATTTAGGACACGTACACCTGGCGCACATACCCAAGAATTAAATTATTTAAAGGGCCAGATAAACGGTTGAAGATATTTCATTTACATTAATTTATTTGAGTAACATATATTTTCTGGTGTAAGATAGTGTACTACTAATCATAGGTACCTTCTCTAATGAGTCATACTACATAATTTAATCGCTTTCTCCGAAAAAGAGTTTCCAAAGAAAGTAAAATGTACTTCTATATATTATGAAAAATAATAGATCTAGTTCCTTAATTAGAATCATTTTGACTTTACAAACAAGTATTTTACATTAATTTAGGACACGTACGCTTGGCGCACATACCCAAGAATTAAGAGTCCGCGACTTTTTTGGTCTAAAAAAAATAATCACATAAGTAGGTTTCACACACAAATTTTGTGCGCGATAGGACCAAAGTGTAACTTTACACTTAAGTCCTTTCGCACACAGAATCTGTGCGTAATAGGCCTCCATAAAAACCCTAAAACACTTAGCTAATTTTGAGCAAACTCTTCTCTTTCATTTCCTCCATTTTCACCCCTTCAACACACTTTTGCACCCCCAGAAACATGTCTCAAAGCTCCCAAACCTCAATCTTTACTATAGAACCCGATATTTGTGAATGTGGTTATTAATGTAAGCTAAAATTATCAAGGACCCTAGATAATCCGGGTCGTCGTTTTTGGCGTTGTAAAGTGCCTGAAGGTTATTTGTGCTATCTAGTTGTTGTTTATTATTTCTATGCATTTTGTTTATTAAGTTTAATATTCCTATATACTTTGTTTTTACTAGTTGCACCCTTTCATCTATAATGTAATCTACACCCTTTATGAACTAATTTATTTTAGTTTTTCCTTTAAATTATCAATTATTGAACTTTTTATGTATTATTAACTCTATAAATTAATAATAGACTTAAACAATCAAAGCAAATTTAAAACTTACACTACAACAAATGTGATATTTAGCTACGAAATTATTAACTACGACACAAAATTCGTCACCAATTGTTCATTTTTTGTGATGAAAATTATATTTCGTGTTAAATACATAGTCAGAAACTTTTAATGACGAAACCTGAAATTTGGTAGCAAAAATTTTGTCCACTAAAGTTTCCCACCAAAAAATAGGTTGGCGTCATTTATTGAGTAATATTTTCCATGAATATTAAATTATCAGTGACAAACTATTTCGTCGCTAATAATGTATCCAATTTGTGACAAATCTTTTTTTGTCTTAAAATTAGTTAAATTCTGGTGACGAAAAAATTTGTCGCAAAAAATATGTTGTTACAATAGCGACAAATTATAGTCTGTAGATAAATGTTGTAAGCTTTAGCCACAAAAAAAATTATATTTAATTGTGACCTTTGTTTTCGTCACTAATAATATAAACAATTAGTGATGATGATTTTATTGTCTCTAATCAACCTGCGCTTTAGTCACAAAATAGATTTGTCACAAAACATGCAATATTTTAAATAGCAACGACTTAAAATTTTTAAATAGCAACGACTTAAAATTTGTAGTTGAATAATTCAACTATTTTCTATGAAAAAAATCATAGCTAAATACGAAATGTTCTTTGGCTACGATTTATAATGATTACAAGTGTAAACTGACAAAAAAAAAATCAAGCTCTTCATAAGAAATCGATTGAGTCCATTGGTTAGTTGGCGAAGGAGAAAAATTAAGAAAAACCGACAAATTCATTTGGAGTTAATTTGTAAAAATGACAGAATCCATCGATTTTCTTAAATTATGCAAATATAAAATGCACCATCTGGGAATACAGTCGAGGCTTGTACCGCATCAAGGAACTATTCAACCACTTGTGGTGCTTGCTTTTGGTTTTTCTTATTTATACTTTTCAACTGCATTTTTTGCACGATCGGTGAATTTTGTTATTTTTTAAAAAAACAAATTGCTAACCATACCGGTCAATTATTTTTAATGAGTTGAGCGGAGCTTTGACCAAGTCGATCGGTTTATGGAATAGTAATTTTTATTTATTTTTAATAGAAAACCGATTAATTTCATTTGTTTACTGAAACAATGAATTTTGTGGTTTAATTTACTGATAGACTCGGTAAAAAAATAGTGTCCCGAAATTTGGCGCTAAATAGCTGACATTTCCTTTTAAGATTCTATTTTTTTTTTTGCATTTTTCGCACGTGTCTTTCAATTTTGTGGTATGTAAACTGTACCGATGAAGTCAGTCAGTTTGCTTCAGGTGAAAACTACCTACTGATTCCACTTAAAGCAATTATACGAAGGTAACGTCGACATGTAAGATTATTCTTTGAAAAGATGCAAAATATATTGTGGATTTTTGATTACTTATTTACCACTAATGAAGAAAATTGAACTATGGGGAAATAACCCATATACCCTGCCCACACAACTAGTTGGTAGTAGGGCTGAGCATAAATACTGAAAATCGAAAAATCGGACCGAATCGAACTGAACTTCAAAAAATTAAACCGAACTGAACAAGTTTGGTTCGGTGTTCGGTGTCCACCTTCAAGAAATCGAAACTGAAATAGCCGAACCGAAGTTTGATAAAACTGAACCGAAGAACCGAACGCCTACCGAAATTTAATAAATTACCCAAAAAAATTAAAATAGTCCATGCCTATTAAGTTTAAGCCAAAAAAAAAAAATCCAATTGTAACAAGCCCTCTTTTGCTTTTGTATCCCTAATTTTCCACTTCAGTTGAGAAAATCAAATATCCTTAACAAAGGAAGGTGACTAGGATGTGTCTTTAGGATTAATGTATGTCCTTTATGTGTTTTCTTATTTATTCTTACGGTATGTATATAGCATCTAGTAATCCTGTATCATGGTTATGGCTTTCTGTTCTTGTGTATCCTTTTTGTTTGATTTTGATTTCAATGTATCAGTTTTATGTTTTATTGCATTTGGGAATATGAATTAGTGTAAATGGAATCCCTTCTAATATCATATAAAAAAAACGAATTGAAAAAATCAAAACCGAACCGAACTTCAAAAAACCGAAACATAGTATTTGTAGGAGAAAGACTCAACTACACTGTATTTTTCAAACTAATCACATTTTTGCCACAAGACATTATTTTGTCATAAATTGTGACAATATAGTATTTGTCCTAGAATTGCCTTCTAATCATTAATATAATTCATTCTTTAAATACAAATTAAATTTGTATTTTATCACAATTGTTATTGTCACTAATCATGACAATTTACAGTGACATTTTTGTTTTGTCACTAAAAATATTTTTAGTGACGACCTGATAGGTTTTAACTACAAAATTATAAGCCACTTTTGCAAAAGCGAAGTTGTCACTAATTTATACATTTGGGGACGAAATATCTTTTCGTATATAATAGATTGTCTTTAGTAATGAAATTAATTTTGTTCAACTACGAAATACATATAACTATAGGGACAATTAATGTCGTCACTAATTACACAAAGAATTAGTGACAAGATAGTTTTGCCGGTATTAATAACCTTTTTAGTGACGAAAACATACTATCAACTACAAATTTTATATCTATTTCTAACGAATGATTTCGTCATCAATACTATGCATTTGGGGACAAAATGGAATTTCGTAGTTAATGCAACTTTATCTAGAGACGAAACACTAAGTTGTCTCTGTATACATTTAGCGACCCACATTTAGGGACGAATGGTTGATGAAATTTTTTTCGTCACGGAAGGTTTTTGGTGACAAAATAAGAATCTTTAGTGACAAAATAACTTGTCCCTGATAATCAAATTTCTTGTAGTGTCAATTACTAATTTTTTTCTTATTGATGACTTTATCATAAACTAACAATATAAATTAACCGCATGAGTCAGAAATTTAAAAGAACTTAAATAACCCCTAATCTTCATCAGAATATAAGTCCTCAATATCGTCCTTAGAAAAATATTGCTGGTTTGTTAAGACACATCTTTTTTCAGTAGATGTTAGTTCTCTACCGGTTGATGATGCTTGTTCTTCGACCAACTTTAGCATGTAAAATCAACGACGTCCTGCCAGCATTCTGTTGTTTTCTTTTCTAATCCTTTATACAGCAAGCTCGCAAGTTTCTGGACCTACTCGAGGCATGGTTATTGAGTACCTTGTTGGGATTGGAGCATTGAGATTTTCAAGTCACGAACAAAACTTTCTGATTCGGCAAGCCGATGTGACCATTCTCGGCGTAAACCGCAATAATATTCTCGTTGATCTGAATATTTCACACTGCAGAAATCATCATTACGCTCTATAACAAGGTGGGAATTTAGCTCGTCTAGTTTAAAATCACTGTTATCACTCGAAAAATTGCTATAATTTGAACTCTTATCATCACTGCTATTTGGTTCTTTTGGAAGGAGTAAAGACCAAACTGCATTTCTACTACTCGACATTGAATACGTTGTAGTCTAATAACAAAAAAAAGGGCTACTTATATAGTTGCAACCCCCGTGTACCCCTAGTTGGGAGGGGGGTGGCCTTTATGACCCTACCTACTTACTTTATATAAGAAAATATTAATCTTCATCAGACATCTTACAGTCCAAATCCCACTTGGATCTAAATCTTGTACTACCATGTACACCATATTCTACCCTAAGGTAACGTATTTGCATCTGATTGTTCTCTTCGCGAAAACAGTTAAGAGCAAAATTACACTCTTGTGGAGTTCCACGAGACATTGACATAGCACTATTTTTGGGTGTTTAAGCTCTACTGATGCTAACTTTTGCTCCAGTGCTACAACCTCCCTAATACGCCAATCCCACTCTTCTCTCATTTTATTATTGTATTCTCGATTGAATCTGTTGTTAGGGTTATTTGTGTATTGAAAATCATCATCTAGATCCCATGTCCCACCCATTGCTTCGAATATGTTTCCTGAGGTAAAATATGTAATAGAATCAAGATTACCAAATTGGGTGTAGAATGACATGATAACTCGTTTTAATGTGAATGCTTCCTGAAATTGTCAATCATGTTATATATAGTATTGCATTATTTGACATTTTAATATGACTCTCACTTGTATTGCGCACCATTTTAATGCGGTAGCGTAAGTGTTGATTTGACAACACACCACGCATGACAATTTCAGGAATCTATGACACATAAAGGCTTGATTTGACAATATAATGCTGCATTATTTGACCATTATAATATGACTCTCACTTGTATTGCGCACCATTTTAATGCGCAATGTAAGTGTTGATTTGATAACACACCACGCATGACAATTTCAGAAATCTATGACACATAAAGGCTTGATTTGACAATACAATGCTGCATTATTTGACCGTTTTAATATGACTCTCACTTGTATTGCGCACCATTTTAATGCGTAATGTAAGTGTTGATTTGACAACACACCACGCATGACAATTTTAGAAATCTATGACACATAAAGGCTTGATTAGATAATACAATGCTGCATTATTTAACCATTTTAATATGACTCAAACTTGTATTGCGCACCACTTTAATGCACAATATAAGTGTTGATTTGACAACACACCATGCATGACAATTTCAGGAATCTATGACACATAAAGGCTTGATTTGACCAAAACAATGCTGCATTATTTGACCGTTTTAATATGACTCTTACTTGTATTGCACACCATTTTAATGTGCAATGTAAGTGTTGATTTGATAACACACCACGCATGACAATTTCAGGAATCTATGACACATAAAGACTTGATTTGACAACACAATGCTGCATTATTTGACCGTTTTAATATGACTCTCACTTGTATTGCACACCATTTTAATGCGCAATGTAAGTGATGATTTGGCAACACACCACGCATGAGAATTTCAGGAATCTATTTAACATGAATGTTGGACGAGTGAAAAACTCATCAATTTCAGAAGTCTAAGTCTTACAAGTCATTGAAAGAAAAAAAAATCAAAGTTCATAGAAAAAATGTCTCAAAATGCTTCAACTATTAGGGTTTCACTATTTTGGGATGGAGATATCGTTGAGGACAATTACTTTGTTCGTTATAGTATCAGACCAAAAACCCATGTTAAATTTCTAACAACTTTAAATTAGGGGTGGGCGTTTGGTTTTTCGGTTCGGTTTTATCAAATTTCGGTTTGACTATTTCAGGTTCGGTTTTTTGAAGGTGGACACCGAACACCGAACCAAACTAGTTCGGTTCGGTTCGGTTCGGTTCTTTCGGTTTCAGTTTTTTAAAGTTCGGTTCGGTTCGGTTTGGTTTCAGTTTTTTCAATTCGGTTTTTTTGATATAATATTAGAAGCGATTCCATTGACACTAATTCATATTCTCAAAAGCAATAAAACATAAAACTGATAAATTGAAATCAAAATCAAACAAACAGGATACACAAGAACAGAAAACTATAATCATGATATAGGATTACTAGGTGTTATATACGTACCGTAAGAGTAATTAAGAAAATTCATAAAGGATATACATTAATCCTAAAGACACATCCTAGTTACCTTTCTTTGTTAAGGATATTTGATTTTCTCAATTGAAGTGGAAAATTAGGGATACAAATGCAAAAGAGGACTTATTACAATTGGTTTTTTTTTTGCTTTAAACTTAATGGGCCTGGACTATTTTTTTTTTTGGATAATGTATTAAAATGTCGGTGCGCGTTCGGTTTTATCAAAATTCAGTTCGGCTATTTCGGTTTTGATTTTTTTACGGTGGAGACCAAACACCAAACCAAACTAGTTCGGTTCGGTTCGGTTTGTTGAAGTTTTGGTTCGGTTCGGTTCGGTTTTTCGGTTTTCGGTATTTATGCCCAGCCCTACTATAAATTATGAAACACTAGTAAGTTACATGCACAAAAGAATGAAAACTACACCCACTGAGTTTGGAATCTCAATAACAGTCATATATTCAAAAACAATATCAAACGGTGTAGTGCGTTATGGCATGCACAATATCAACGATGATGAATCTTTGAGTGATTATTTGGGATCGCCAAAAGAATATAGTGATTTATTATCCGTTAATGTTCTTGAGATGTTTGTTGAAAAGATACCTCGAGAAGAAATCCTTCAAGTCCAGCCTATTCATGGTAACACTTATGGGGACTTTAGTTCTTATGGAGACATTTTGAGTGGTCAAGTGCCGCTGGAAAATCTAAGCCAACAATTTAATCAAGCTTACAATGAAAATTGATAAATATCCATTTTTTCTATTATTATTGTGTGCAGTAGCACGTGTTTGTTGTATCACTACCAGAAAATGGGCCTATGACAACGGAATCTATTGTAACGATTGTAAAACTGTTGCTATAAATATGTTATGGTAACGGTCATAGCCGTTGCAATATCTTCTGGGTACTATAAGTACACTTTGGCTACAAAACCGTAGCTATTGTGTAAGAACCGTTGCCAGAGGTGTAGGTATTGGGACGGATTTTCTAATCGTTACAGTAGAGACGTTTATTCCAACATTATTTTTGGGAAATTTTCTATTGGGACGGTTATATAATTCCCTCCTTAATTATTTTCCCCCCGAAAATTTCGATACACCCGCCAATATTTTTATCCTTTCACCCTTTTAATATTAAATTTAATAGGTTTAATTTTTTTTCCATTTGCTCATCATCCACGCTTAGCAAACAATTAAAACCCACTTTTTAATATCTCAGTTCTTTACCTCACTCATCAGTAGTGTGGAAGAGAGGTAAATTTTCTCTCATTACATACGTGAAGAACAACTGGACAAAATGCAATTTTTTGTTGAACCCAGCTGATTTTCTCTCTACAAAAACGCAATTTGTTGATCTTTGATGGGTGTTAAACACAATATGCTTATAATGTTACATATTCTGGTCGAATTTTGCCTGTGTTCGTTTGGTGGGTGTTTGATGAAAATGGTGATTTGTGGTTATTGTGTTGGGCTTTTTTCGATTTACATTTCTCTGAATTTTTCCGTTTTTACATGAAATCATTGCTCTTTGGTTTTGGTTATTTTCTTGGTTAGAATGGAGATTTATGGTTGATTCTTAGTGGGGGTTTTCTCTTTGGATTTCATGGTGATGAATTGTTTGTCAAAATCTAATTTTATGGTCATGGGTTCTTTGCATGTTTCCATTTTTACCTGAATCTTCCTTCTTATTTAAATTTTTGAGTTTTGTTTGACTAAATGGAGCTTAATGCCTTATTTTAAGTGAGGTTTTTTGGTTGGAATCCAAGTATCAATGTTTCAGGTTCAATTTTATATCTAAATCCAAGTGTTTCATATTTGCAACAATTTTGCCTCTTATTGTTTTATTTTTTTGCTTTTTTTGTTAGTTTTGGGAGATTTCTTTTTATTAGATGTAGGTATATGTTTTTTTTTTTTTTTTTGTGGTTTTCCAGTTCTAATTTTCTTTCAAGATTGTGGCTTGTTTGCTGAATTTTTCCTTTGATGCTAGGTAACTCGATCGTGGGGAGAATCCAGAATTTGGAGCTTCAATCAGTTGGGAGGTACTGAGTGTTGCTCTCGTATTGTAGCCTTTACATTAGATGGTCATCAATCAGTTGTGGGTGTTTTCTTTTTGGAGTTTGGTAGAGTTGAGTATTTGCGAAATGGTCTTAGAATGCATATGATTTCTTTTGCTTGTTGTTTGAGGTTTGCGGTTGTCTTATTTTCTCAAATAGACAGGCACATATAGGCACGTGCGTGTATGTATGTTTTTCTTAATGGCGTTTAGAGCTAAATTGTAATTAAGAGATTTTTGCATATGCATAAGATGGTACGTTGTCAGTTAAGCTATCTCGATAGAGATGCTTCTCTTGCTGTTTCCATGTATGAATCACTAGAAACTTGTAAATCTTTAAGCATTGTGTTAGGATTAATGTTTTATCCATGGAATGATTCAAATTTGTAGTGTTGTTTCAATTGTGGAAAGCATTTATACTTGGTATTCCCACTTAATTTCCATTTGGATTCGGAATGAGCAGAAAATAGCAAAGATTACGCATCGGCGGTTCATGACGGTTCTTCTTCTCACTTCTTAAGTTGTTAGTTTTATATTCTTAATGAGATTTACCTAGAAAAGATTACACCTTTCATAGAATTGTTTGATTGATTTTTGGCCAAACTTTCCGTAGAGTTTGTTTGAGTTCATCGATTGAGGTCGCCTTGGTCTGTTTCCAGTAAACTTGACATTTAGCTCGGTTGATTGCGTCTACTTCTCTCCAGGTACTCTCTCTCTCTCTTATTTTTTTCTGGATTTATTTTGTATGCTCTTTGTTTTGCTATTTTGGAATTCTCAATAGTCTCTTGCAGCATTATATCCATATTTCATGTTATCAACTGACAAAATCAGCACTGGAAAATTCAAGTTAACTGCCAGATAATTTATTTCTATTTTGAGTCTATTAACTTTATTGGCTGAAGCAAACTGTACAAAAATGACACAAGATTCAAAGCTACCTTCTCTACAACTATATTTCCATATACACCAGCATTCTGTGCTATCTGTTTTGCAGTATCTGTTTCCATTTTTTGTACATAGTCTTCATACGACCTTAGGGGTGTTGTTGCTTCTGTCAGCTGATATAGTGTGTGTGTGTGTATATATATTCCAACTATATTTCCATATACACCAGCATTCTTTGCTATCTGTTTTGCAGTATCTGTTTCCATTTTTTGTACATAGTCTTCACACGACTTTAGGGATGTTGTTGCTTCTGTCAGCTGATATAGTGTGTGTGTATATATATATATATTCCAATGTTGTTTTAGGAACTTCATTGTACTGATGTGCAGTTCCATCTAAGTGATGGTTATTAATGAAGCTTCTTTATTGCTTATTGATTTGAAAGAATGCTAATACTTTAGAACCATTGGAAGTTTAATTTATTGTAACTGTCTTCTCGCTTAGCCTTGTGGTTTGTTACTTGGTTCTGAGATTCTTATAGTGTATGTTACTTAAAAAACAGAAATATAATTATAGTAATCCACATTTACATATTAGCAAAAGTATGCAAGTGTATGGTGAAAAAAATAAAGATTTTTTTTTTGTTGGCAATTAAAAGAGAACTTTATTAAATCACCAAAGTGAGAATGACATACCAGGGGAGAGCTTAGCCACCTCAATCCCTTCTCAGTTACTTCCTCTACACCTAGAAACAACAACACCTAGGAAAAAACCAAACAATACAAATGAACCTACATATTACTAGCTAAGGTATTCGAACAGCCTACTACTAGCTCTAACTCTAGTACAAATAGCAAGCTTCAGTTGGTGAAGCAGTTGATTCTCTGGTGTAGCTTTGTGCTGAAAAATCCTCAAGTTCCTTTCAATCCAAATACCATGTACTACTGCTGCAAAACTAGCCTTCAAGATAATCCCTCTAGGATGTTTGCCCCTAGCTTGCTGCATTACCCCATTTCCACATTGTATCCTAATCTTGTGATTCTCCTGGCCACTTTTGCCACTCCAACATGCTTCTCCAGATTTTGTAAGTATACTTACAACCAAAAAATAGATGTGCTTTAGTTTCTGGCACAGCTTGGCAGAATACACACATGGCATCCACAGTCATTCCCCATGTAAGTAAAATGTCTTTGGTTCTAAGTGTATTGTGAAGACAAAGCCATAACATAAATACATGTTTAGGTTCAGCTACATTCTGGCAGATCAACTTCCTTTAGGGGACATTGGGTACAACACCTCTCAAGATCTTGTAAGCACTACTTATGTGAAAGACCCCTCTTTGGCAAGGAATTCGACCTTTTGTCCTGTTAACGTATCAAATTGGAGGAAACTGAAAACACATAAAGATATGTGGAAATATACCAAGGTTTGAAGTTCTCAATGTTTCTATTTTTTGTTGATATTTTTCAGTATCTTTCGCATTAACCTAACAGCACCAAGTTGTAGGAAAAATATAACATTCCTGATACTGCACAAGCATGGGCTTTAAAAGCAATTCAATCTGCTTGGAGAAAGTATAAGAATTGGTTGAAGAAAAAACACTATATACCCTATGCCAATGACCAACTTCGAATGGAAAACAGGCCCGGATATGTTCCACAATCTCATTTTATGGATCTCCTTGTATACTGGAACTCTGAAAAATCTCAGGTAATATATAAATTAAGGACAACGTAACTTTCTTTTCTTGAAACTAGTGCCTTATTTACTTCTAATTTATTCTCTTCATTGCTTATATTTTTGGTTCCTATTATCTCACTAACTAATTTATTGCAGAAAATGTCCAACACTAACAGAGAGAATCGCAAAAAGTTGAGGTATCCGCATACTGTTGGCAAAAAAAGCTTTGCTGTAATTCGCGAGGTTTGGCGTTTTCTTTTATTGTTCATTTACTATAAACCTGCAGACTTTACTTAGGAAGATTTTTATGCCAACTTTCATTTAACTAGGAAAAAAAGAAGGAAGGTCCTGATGCTGTGACGAATAAGGCCATCTTTGTCACTACAAGAAAGAGGAAACCTGGTCGACTATACAAGGACTCATATGAAGATACGATTAGGAAAATAGTACGAAACTTTCTAATATAAAGTTTATTGAGATCATTTGTTTGTTCTTAAATGTTGGATCAGTTTGATATACATGAATTCTCTACTCTTGAATCTGATTTGTAGGCTGAAATGGAAAGAGTAGAAACTCAAGAAAGCGAAGATGGAGTTGATGCATTTACCGCAGTTATGGGACCTGATCATCCGGGCCACGTAAGATTTTATGGGCGTGGGGTTACCAAAACTGTCTTGAAAGGGAAAGCTGGAGATTCTGGACCCTCTTTAAACGGTAATGATGAACTGATGAAGCAAAAAATGGAGGAGATGGAAGCGATGATGCAAAAAATGCAGGAAAAATTCGATGCACAAACGGAGGTGATGTAACAAGGTATTACAATGAACGTCATCGCACAACTTCAGCGTCTAAACCCAGACTTAGTACTTGATCCTAGCATGCTAAAATTCAATTTTCGTTCGCGAGGAGAAGCTACTAGTAGTAACAACCAAGGTCAGTAATTCTTCTTCTTCTTCTTCTTCAACTGTTCTCTCTGTTCAAGACATTTCTTTTCTTCTTGTTCTCAGTCTCAAGCAACTGAGTAATCTTGATTCGTACATGTGATCTATTTGATAATTTTATTAATCTCTCTGTTGATTTTTTTTCTTGCCTAAGCATATATTGATGAAATCTTATACTGGCTGGTTGTTTGTAAGGAATGAACGAAATATGTAATGCTGGTGTTTAATTGCTTGCTACTTCTTGATCTATCTGGATTGGTTGGAAAGAACAGTGAGCTGGTGTTTTACATATTAGATGAAGAATGTTGTTTACCAGTTTTTTACGAAATAGTTTTTTACCTGAGCATTTACCAGTTGATTCTGCTTATTTCCAGCAGACTTAGGATCAGTTTTGCTAGGCTTGTGTACACTAGCACTTAAGGTCAAATGTTCATAACTTTCAAGTGCTTTTTCCCCAGTTCGAACTATTCGATCTAGTATCTGCTAGTGCACTGTACTGCTGTTTGTGAGTTGCAGATTTTTATGCTGTAAACTGGTGCTGCTTATGAGTAGTATCCCTTGGAGTCACATTATTTTCTAGTGTCTTGTTTGCTGCTTGCATTCATAGCAGTTTTTTTTTTCTCATCAACTTTATATATACAGAGTATATAACAACGAAACAAGTTTTGTAATTTTTCGTTGTCGTTTTATTCTCGTGCTATCAAACCTTCTACTGGTACATGCTGTATTGATCGATGGACATACCAATCTTGATTGTTAAAATTCTTTTACCTCAGCACCCCTCAAGTGAGATGGAGCAACTGCAGCACTCATAGTAGCATAGACTTGCTGCTGTGTGTGAACATCGATCAGTACCCAAGACTTGCCCTATAGTACCGGTTTCACCAGCAATATGTTTAGTACTGCCCTTATATATTCTCCGCAACTGATTGCAGCTTCTTTTGTACATGAACTCTGTACCTGCTTGCGAACAACAGTACTTGGACTCATTTGATCCTCAGTCTGCACCATAGCATTATGCAGCACTTTAGCACCATCCTCCAAATTCCTTTCTCTCTTTTTGTTTGTACTGCATCATGTGCATTTTGGATCAAGTTAGAAGCTTCAGTAGCTGCATACAAGTTAACATCTTCAGCAGCTACATATTCACCTGCAGCCACCTTGTTTACCATGATTTCCTACATGTTACCCCTTGATTCTTTCTCATCAACAGCATCCAAGGCTTGCACTTTAGTGCTAGTCTCACCAGCAAATTGCACCTGCTTCTGATCTTTCTCTTCTCTAATTATATATTCGTTTTGGGGTGGATTTTGAAAAGACGCAAAGTGATACTCACCTATCTAAATATCATGAGATCAGATTCATCTTGTTTCTACTTTCTGATTAGAACAGAAATTGTGTCACATTTTTTTGGGATTCTTCTTTAACATGCTTTCTATTGTTGAAACGACCTTCAAAAGGAAGCAGAAACAAGAAGCAAGAATTTTATCAGGAAACAGGAACTTCAAAACTATAAGACAGATCTATTGTTTTATGGTATTAGACAACAGCTGAAATGGGATGTCAAGTGATACATACAAGAAACTGATAGGTAGAAACAGCTGGCACAATTCTCTATTTCTAGTCATTTGTTTTTGAGACATTACTGACAACAAAACATACACTTCTATAAAGGCCATAAAACCATTATAGATCTTACAAGGAAAACTTTGACACACATTTGCAAAATATAACATGATGAATATCATCCATGAAGTTGATGTGTACAGATTTGAATGTTTCTCAAAAAGAAAATAGGAGTTTTAATAAGATATTATCTGTGTATTGAGTGTGCACGCTTGAAGGGTAACGACATTATTTATCCTCTTTTGTAGGTGTTGAAAATGAAGAAATGGAAGGTGATGATGATCGGAGTGAAGACTTCTGAGTCGCTGCTCTTTTGCTAGATCTTTTGGGAATGATCTCTTTTGCTAGATGTTTTAGGAATGATCTTTTGCTATCAAACAATTTAGATCTTTTGCTAGATGTTTTAGGAATGATCTTTTGCTATCAAACAATTTAAAACTTATGCAAACTCTCTTGAAATGCATGTAAATTAAACTTAATTATGCATATTTGGGTTGTAACATTTTGCTTTTATGGATATTACTAGCTTGCAGCCTATTTGGATTGAAAACTTTCATTTTGTGATTATATAAAGTGCATTGTATATTATAATTGATTGACCAGGGTTGTAAATTTTATTTTTACAGTTGCAATAGTCTACCAAACCCGTTGCAGAAAGTCCCAAATAAAATGTGCCAACCATTGCAATAGGCCATGTGAACCGTTCCTATATGTCCGAAAACTGTTCCCGTAGATACTTATTGATTGTCTCTAATCCAATAAAAACTGTTGCATAAGATTTTATTAACCTTAATTAAGCGTTGCCATACCCTTAGCAGTCATTGCAAAAAAAGGTCTATGGGGACGGTTTTAACGGTTCCATTTAACCAAAATAATGTTGCTGCAGATAGACTAATTAACCGTTACTATAGAGAAACTATAGCAACGATGATGCTAACCGTCGCAATAGAGAAACTATAGCAACGGTTATGTTAACCGTCGCAAGAACCGTGGCTATAGAGCTATTGACACGCGATCAGATGTCACCGATGATAATGCGTCCCGATAGATTTGTGACAACGGTTTTCGGTTCTATTGCAACGCATTTGTTTGTGTTGCCATTGGCCCATTTTCTGGTAGTGATGAATTGGTAAATAACCATTTTTCAAATTTTTATAGGAGCTATTCTCAAAACTCGCCAGTGGCACAAAATATGGATGTTGGTCAATCCTCTCAGTTCGGTGGAGTTGATCATTCTCCACACAATGACAACGATTATCAACATCAGTAGGTTCATCACCTTGATACTATATATATATATATATATATATATATATATATATATATATATATATATATACATATATATATATATATGTTGGTATTTAAAATATGTTACTTTTCGTATAGGAGGAGGAATGCACTTGATAATGAAGATTTTTGAAATTATTATGAGTCATCATCAAGTGATGACGATGAAATAGCTAATAATGCAGAGGTAACCGATGATGAAGATGATGATGATGTTCAAGTTGGTATGACCAACAATATTCCTCAAAGCCAAAACCAACAAGAACCAATGCACCACTACGTACCACCACCGATGGCGAAAAACCCAACTTCTGAAATCCCAATTCAGTGGCATTCTAATAATATTCCTTATCTTGATAGCCTGTAAGGTCGTGATGATGCATTTGACTTCACAAGAGAAGATGATCATAGTCTCCTAAAAACCTGAATTGAACCAAAGAATCTCAACAGAGATCAATGCTACCTTGTAGTAGGAATGATGTTCGCATCCAAAAAGGCATTGCAACGGGCTGTCAAAATTTATTTTTTTAAGGAAATGAGGGAGTTTAAGGTTGATCGGTCAAACACAAAGATATGGAGGCTAGTTTGTAGATGACGGTATCAAGGCTGTCAGTGGTTGCTTCGGGGATTGTTAAGCCTGATGGTATGTGGGCTATCACAAAATTCTGCCAAAACCACACTTGTGATATGGAAGACAATCGAGCAGATCATTATAATTTAGATACAAACATGATTGCTCAAGTGTTACTTAAAGACGTTGCCGAAACGCCAAGGTAACTTATTCTACCTAGTACATTATATGTCTTATATCAATTAAAAGATCATTAATAAATGTTTTTTTATTTAAACTTGTGCAGGATCCCCATCAAAGATTGCATTAGAAACGTTCAACCGTATATGGTAAAACTATAAGCAACAGAAAGGGATTTCTCGGGTGTAGACGCACTTTTGAGATGATCTTTGGAAATTGGCATACCTCTTTTCAATCGCTGCTAAGGTATATGGCGGCTCTACAACATTTTAATGCTAGTATAGTTGTAGAGTGACGGCTTATAGAGGGTAAAATTTTCAACTTCGTATTTGGGACATTCAAACCATGTATTGATGGGTTTGCTTACTGTCGGCCAGTGATATCCATAGATGGCATGCATGTGTATGGTGCATACGACATCAAGCTCCTAATTGCAGTAGGAATGGATGCCAATGGATCAATATTCCCTCTTGCTTTCGCAATTGCCGCTAACGAGAGCAACGACATATGGGGGATCTTTTTGACCCATTTGAAGACTCATGTTATTAGGGATTGTACGGGCATATGCGTACTGTCTGATCGTCATAAAGCATATTGCACAATATGGATAATTTGCTGGGGTGGCAGCCTCCCCTTGTTTACCATCACTATTACTTAAGGCACTTGAAGGAAAATTAGCAATCAAAGTTTCACAATGGCACTCTAAACAAATTGATGTGGGGGGTTGCGATGGAGCATCAACAAAGAAAATGGGCTGCAAAAATGGATCTGATCAGGGCAGTTAGTGAACCAGCATATGTTTGGTTGATGAAGCTCGAAATTGAAAAATGGACGCTTTATGCTGATAGAGGCAAAAGATGGGGCATGCTCATAACAAACAACTCAGAGTCTTTCAATGGCTTGTTGAAATCTGCTCGGGGACTACCTGTTACCGCAATGGTGAGAACGACTTTCAAGCAGGTTGTGGAGCGATTTGTGGTTCAGACAAGGCAGTCCAGAGCGATATTAGCCAAAGGCGGGACATGGATGCCAAAGCCCTTCAAAAAGATGGAGCATTATAGAAAACAAATGTGAGCTTCACCAAATGACTGGGTATGACCCCATTAAACGTGTATATGAAGCTAGGACGGGTTATTACAACGGTAAGGGTGGAAACGTGCATACCGTTTATGAGGCAATAAGAACATGCACTTGTGGTAAGTAGCAAACGTATCACATGTCGTGTTCTCATGCTGTAAAGTGCTTCGAGAGAATGCCAAAAATGGTAACAAGTTATGTGGCGGGGGAATCCAAGGTCCACAGTTACCTTAAAACATATTCCGGCCAATTCCACCCACTTGGTAATGAAGCTTATTGGCCAGACGAGCCGTTTTCGATGGTTGCTAACAAGGATTACATCAAGAAATTGGGAATTAACTCGTGGAGTCGTAGACCCAATCAAATGGATGTTAGTGAAAGAACTTACTCTCACAAGTACTCTACATGTAAGCAATATGGCCATGACAAGCGTTCGTGTGGGCAACAAGGCCGTGGTGGTACAAGCACGTCTCGAAGTAATAGAGCCTCTAGAACTTGAAGATTATATTGTTATTGTAATTTAGTATTGTATTGCTTTGAATTAGTATTGTAATTTAATGGAATGAATTATTTTTGAATTAGTATAAACTTCTCGTATTGGATGAATTATTGTTAAATAAAATATTTATGTACGTACATTCAAATAAAATATTTAAACATAAAGATAACAAGTTTCCAAACAATACAAAATACACATTACATTAAAAAAAATGCGGATTACACAAAAGACAAAGCAAAAAAAAAAAGACAAAAAAGAAAAATAACAACATAATATAAAAAATTAAAGGTAGATCAAAATATTTTTATTTGTATATTCGATTTGACTAAATAATAAAACACTTAGATCAAAACCCTATAAAATATGACACTTTTGTAACTTTTTTTTATATGTCATTTTGGTTCCATTTTTTTTTTTTTCACTTAAGTCGCGTCCTCCAAGAATTAAACTATTGAAGGGCCAGATAAACGGTTGAAGATACTTCATTTACATTAATTTATTTGAGTAACCTATATTTTCTAGTGTAAGACAGTGTACAAAATAATCATAGGTACTTTCTCCAATGAGTAGTACTACATAATTTAATCGCTTTGTCCGAAAAAGAGTTTCCAAAAAAAAAGTAAATAGTACTCCTATTACTACTCCTATATATTATGAAAAATAATAGATCTAGTTCCTTAGAATCAATTAATTATAATTATATAATATATCGCGGTGCATTTGACATAAGATGACATTATAAACTTATGTTTTGTGGAAATATTTAATTGTATGTAACACGATTCGTTGGAGATAACGGGCATGACAATTCAAGGGCGAAAGCTAGAGTTTGGGCTCCGTTGAATTCAATAGCTTTAGTCTAAATTTTATATTATCTTAATAAATTCATAAAATATGTAAAAATTATTAATTTAAAACGTAGTAACATAAAATAACTAGAATCTCGAACCATAAATTTCAAATTCTGATTTCGCCTCTACACGACTTACGTATATCATGCTTCAAGAAAGATTGAAGAAATATGCATACTCCTAGTTTGCATTATATATACTTTTAACATTACTCCCTTTGTCCCAATTTAAGTGTCTTACTTATTTTATTTTATTTTTACCCTAAAAAGAGTGTCTCTTTCTATATTTAGTAGGTTGACAATTAAAACAACCTACATGGCAAGTTTAACACCACAAAATTTAAATGACATTTTAATAAATTACACACATTTTTAATTTAGGACCAGAAAATTCAAAAGTCTCCTTTTATACCTTAAATTTTTTACCCAGCCAAGCTAAAACACTTAAAATTGCAACGCTGGGAGTAATAATTAAGTAATTTATTTTATTAAATCACCTTTTTCAGTGGTAATTATATTATGCTTTATGAAATTAAATTTAATTACAAGTCCTCCAACAAGTTTGAAAAATAATCACTTAATGATAAATATAGATTTAAAAAAGACTAAATAATTATCCTTTGAGTTGTTAGAGCGGATAAGTAAAAAGGGAAAAAAATTATATTTAGTATAATTATAGATAAGAAAAAATGACAGGAGGTAGTTCAAACGATATCCGAGATCTAACTTTTTTTTTTGTTAAACTAGGTATTAATATAAATTTAGAAGCTATTACAGCAGTCATATTGTTCGCCAGAAAGTTTCTCTGATTCAGTTCAAAAGGTTCATCAAAATTATCAAAATTACATACATTAATAGTTCTTTTAAAAGTAGTTCCTTCCATGTTTGCCCAAAAACGTTCATTCACATACACCGGAGGAACTATCATCTGCATTGTAGCACCAAAAATTCTTTTCTTTGCTCCTTTTTTAGCTAGACCATCCACCACTTGGTTCTGTTGACGTGCCTGATCGGTGGGTTCTCCAGCTCCATCATCATAGATCTGCATTCATGAATTAAAGCACTGTAAGTTTCGTGTCCATTACTAATCTTATGAATTACCTCTGTTGAGTCACTCTCCACCATGATTGATTACAAGTTTGTTGTACTGCTATGATGAGGCCCTCCAGTAGCACAGCAATTTCAGTGTAGGTGTTTGTTGCAAGGGGTATGTTTAATCCAACAATCCAATCGCCATGGCTGTTCCTAATCACCCCTCCCAGTCCCCCAATTCCAGGGTTCCCAATGCAGGCTCCATTATTGTTAAGTTCATAGTAACCTCTATCCGGTGAAAACCATTTCACATGAATTCCATGGTGGGTCTAGTGTGACGTGGGTTCTTTATGAGCATGTAGTATCCCATGGCTTTCGACCATGTGTCTTTGAAATTTATGGGATCTTTTTTGTAATTAATTGGTTGCTGTTTCTGGTGAGTCATATATGCCAAAAACAAAAAGGAATGATATCTTTCCAAGGTAGAGAAGAGTCAAAATTTTATTTTTGATGTTGTCAGGATTCCTTGTCCAATTGTGAAGGTTGAAAAGAGTCATGATTCCCAGGATGTCAGGCTTGCTGAGACTGCACATGTTGTGCCAAAAGGTCAAGGCATTAGGGCAGTCAAAGAAAATGTGTTGAATGCTTTCATTGGTGTCATTGCAGAAGCTACAAGTGTCTTACATATTTAGCCCTATGGAAGAGAGGTAATTTTTAGTTGGGAGCCTCCCATGATGGAGGATCCATATGAAGTATTTAATTTTGTTGCGAGCGTTCAACTTCCAGATCCAGTTAAAGTTAGCATGGTAGTTTTGAGGGTTCCTTCTGGTGCTATTATCAATGAGAGAATAGGTAGACTTGGTGGTGAACTTTCCATTACTGTTAAGACTCCAAATGATGTTATCAGTTCTTTTGGAGTTTGAAGGAAAGAAGACATCCTTGATGGCATTGGAAAGGTGGAGAGAAAGCTCAAATGGAAGCTGGTGAAGGTTCCAGTTCCCATTGTTGCATATAGTGGCAACCTTGGTGTGTTCAGAGTTCTGAGGAAGAGGCTTTCGATTTGGTGTCTAAGTCTTCCAATGTTAGGAACCCAGTTAACCCCCCCCCCCCCCCCTCCCTCCCCCCCCCCCTCCCACCAGAAATTGGTGCCATTACCAATGTGAATTACATTGAAGGCCCATTTGCTACAAATATTCCAACCATCTAGAATAGCCTTCCAAGTTCTGGTTTTCCCATTTGTGGTGTGGCCAGTTCTACAGTGCTTATGGATCAGAATGGATGCCCAATTTGTACTAGGATTTTTAAGAAGTCTTCTTGCTAGGCTAATGATACGCCCAAATTACACCTTTGAAACAGATATAAAGTGGTCGTTGTTCAAATATATAACCCAACGAGGTTGGCGTCGAATCCGATAGAGAATACACAGAAAAAATATACTTGCTAAGTGTAACACTTTACTATTAGTCTATATTTCTAGGGAAGGGGGTATAATAATGATTGCTTTGAAGATTGTTAACTATTTGTTGTTATAAAAGATAATCTATTGGTAAAAGGACTAAGGTTTTGGTTCAAAAGGAAAGTAATGCAATTGGGAATCAATTCAACTTATTTATATGTTTAGATGTAGTAAACAAGCTTTGTTCTTGGTTTTAGCTTTTTGGATCTCGAGTCCCCCTTTATTTTTGGGAAGGGTGATCGTATCCTATCCCAGGAGGTGGATTTATTTTTTAAGCAGAAGTGGTGCCCAAGATGAAGCTTTTTTTATTTTTGTTGATCTGCTTGGTGACAGTAGAGGGCAGAGCATTGTATTGCATTAATTGCATGGTTTTGTATACTTCTCAGAGTGGCCTTGGCTAGTGTGGTTCTGCTAGCCATATGGAGGAACTTTGTTTCCATCCAGTCATTCTAGTGTCTAGGTTGTCTATGATGAATTGGAAATCAGAGATGGCGGGCTTGTTGTGAAAAATGGGGAAACCAAGGTATTTCCCAAAGGTGTTGCTTAGCCTCATGCCAAGATTTTGGGCAATCTCTATTTAGCTGTCCATGGGAGTGCTACTGGAAAAAATGAACTTTGATTTTTGAAAGTTAATTCTCTGGCCGAAGTGGGAGCTAAAGAGTGCAACGGTGTTGTAATTTTTGGGAGTTATTTTTGCAAGCAAAGTTAGGTCATCAGCAAATAACAGATGGGACATCTTGGGGCCCCCTCTGCTAATACCAACAGGTGTCCAATTCTTTATGGTTACTAGGCGGTCAATTTGTCTGGAGAACATCTCCATGCAGAGGATGAATAGATAAGGAGAGAGAGAGAGAGAGGGTCCCCTTATCTAATTCCTCTGGTAGGAGGGAAAAGGGTGGTTTTGCTACCATTGACAAGCACAGAGATAGAGCTTCAGCTAATGTAGGAGAGAATAAGTTTGTTGAGATTTTCAGTAAAGTCAAAAAATTGAGCATCTCTTTTATGAAAGGTCATTCAATTCTGTCAAAAGCTTTTTCAAGATCAATTTTAAGAATCATGTTGTTATTTCTACCTTTCATCTTTTTGAATTGGGAGATTTAATCTTGGACTATGATGGCATTGTCAGAGGCTCTCCTATTGGAGAGGAAACTAGCTTGACTGGGTCTAATGATTGTAGGAAGGAAGGGTTTCAGCCTTAATACTATGATCTTAGTGATAAGGTTGTACATGGTATTGCACAATCCAATGGGCCTAAAGATTTTCAAAATGAAAGCATTTAGGGATTTTGGGATGAGGCAGATGTAGATCTGGATCCTACTTGCCAGCTTCAGAATATTGACTCTTGTGGGCAGCTTCTTATTTTGTTTTTCTAAAAATGTTTACCTCATTGTCTATTTTGCAACTGCTGAAAGTGCTATTGGCAAATTAATGGCTTGCCTTTTGACTCTGTCCCAACACTTTTGATGAAACAAGGGATGAAGCCCATCTGGGCCTGGAGCTTTTTTGGGCTTAAAAGAGAAAGGGCCTGCTTAATTTCACTATCCTTGAGGCCTCAAAGTAGACTTTGCCACATTATTAAGAGTGTTATGTCTAGGATTTGTGGTGCCACTACTTCGAACGGAGGAGAGATGCTCAAAGGAGTATAACTGAGAGTAAAAGGAGAGAATTTCAGTTATGATTGCAAATTGGTCATAAATCTAGTTTCCAGATTCAATTCTAAGAGCGAGAATTCTGTTTCTTCTTCTCCTATTGAGGGTTCTGGTATGACAGAAGTTTGTGTTAGCATATCCATCAACAAGTCAGTTAATCCTAGATTTGAGTTTCCAGAACTTAGCTTCCAGCCTAAGGATATCACAATATTCCTTAGATAAAAAAATGCTCTAATTCTAGCAGAAAGGATCTGGTTGGGTAACTAGCAGACTTTTGGATTCCATCTATTCTAGCAATGATTTTTCTTTTTTTGGTGAATATGTTCGCAATGGCAATTTTGTTCCAAATGGAAACTTCTTCTTGAAAGGAGGAGGTTGATCTGTTAAGGGAGTTAATAGTATTAAGGTTATTTTGGACAATTCCTATCAGGTCTGGGTGACTACTGTTGACACCCAATTTTGTCCCTCCTTTATTTAAATTTATTTACTCGGGTTTCTAAATTTATTGACGAGCTAAATACTTTATTTTCACTATTTTTTATTTTTTATTGCTACTACTATTAATATTGCTACTTTTATTTTCAACATTACGAGTATTACTTTATCACAAATTTCAAAAGGGTTCGTCATCACTTTATTTTCATTAAATTAATTATACTTTATTCCTTTATTTTCTACATATAAATCATTAATTATCATAATATATTTTGTACTAGTTATTAAATTAGAAACCCAAAAATAATTTAAATTAAAGGAGGAAAAAGGGGCCAAATTCGGATCAAATAATCAGCCCACATTATTCCCTACCCGGTCCAGCCCAACAAAATAATTACCCGGCCCAATCTTCTTATTTCCCAACCCTAATCCCTTACTCCTCTCTCTACCCTCA
This sequence comes from Lycium barbarum, assembly GCF_019175385.1. Lineage (NCBI taxonomy): Eukaryota > Viridiplantae > Streptophyta > Magnoliopsida > Solanales > Solanaceae > Lycium > Lycium barbarum. The sequence goes on from NC_083340.1 coordinate 13,303,368, forward strand.
CCCGCCTCCCTCTCTTTCTCCTCTCCCTTCTCCCCCCCCCCCCCCCCCTTCACCTCTCCACCCGCCACGCTCCCCTCCACTCATCTCCCTCTCTCTCTCACGCTCCCTTCCACTTCCCTCTGTCCCCCACGCTTGTCCCCCGCTCCCGTCTCTCTCATACGCTCCTCTCTTTACTTTGATACAAACAAAACCCTATAAATAGATCCGAAGTTGAATCGTTTAGAGGAGGAAAAAAAAACCCAAAAAGTCTGGAACTCGAAAATCCCATGGTTTCTTGACATCAATCGGAAATTCCAAACATTTCATTCTGTTTGCTCTGTTATTATTTCGAAATCGAGTGCATAAAAACTCGAGAATTGAACACTGATCGGATACGGATTGGTGATACATGAGTATTTTCTAAAAGTCTTGAGTTTTCTTTCATTTTCACAAAATCGGGTCTTGAACTTTTTTTTTTCAAATCAAAGAATACTCTCTATTATGAGATTTATGTTGAAAAGTCAAGTTTTGACGATTCGATTAACTTTCGTCGTTGTTCGGCAAAGAACTTTAACTACGACAGAACCGTTTTAATTTTCGAGTCAAGTTTTGAATCGGTTCATAACGAGGGTAGATTCGAGACCTCGACGCCCCAATTCACTGCACCACAAACAGGTGAAATCCGACTCTATTTCGACTTATTGTTCCGTTAGAATTCCGTTAGTATAGAAAATCATGTTATGATGCCTTGTCGTTACCATTTTCCTCAAATTTGTGCTTACTGTTTCTGTTAGATTGGTTTAGATATCAGCACATGTTATGATTTTTATCGTTGTGATCTTGTTCTAGCATGTGTTTGCATATTTTTGAGGTTTTAGATTAAATTCTAAGTATGGAGTCATATGTTTGTCATTCTTGTTTCGCCTAATTAGTTTAGCATGTATCTATAAATTTGTTTGGTTTCAGTTGGTCAGTAGGTATTCAAGCGCAATGTTTATGCTTAGGACTAATCAATTGGATCTGTTAAGTCTAACTGTTAGTATGAATGCCGTGTTTAAAGGTATGAAGCAGAACACCATGTCTTCCTTCAAATGCTAATGTCACTAGCTGAAATTACTTTTTCCAAGTTCAAAGTGTGGTCTCACAGTTAGGTGTTATATATACAGATTGGGGTTTAGTCAAATATATAGGGATATGACTTAAGAAATGTTGTGTTTGAAGGCTACAGTTGTTTAATGTCATCACTAGTTCAATCTTGCCATCTGTGGTTTTTTTAAAAAAAAACTTATGGATATCTGATTAATTCAAAATATTGCACTAGTTCATCATTGAATGATTCCTGAATAGTTTAAGTCCAAAATAAAATGGCAAAATAGAGAGTTAAAACTGGTTATATGGAATCCTCATATGTAAACTAAACTTGAAGTAACATTGAAAAGCTTTAACATGACTATTTTGAACCTATTTCTATTTAATTGGGCCTAGAACCTGTTTTGAACAGCTTTGCATAAAGTTAGCATGCTTTAGTCTCTCAATGAACACCTTTTTATCTCCCTGCTTATACCTCATTCCGCATAACTGCCAGATGGATCTAACATGAATAGGGAAATATGTAGAAAGATCATCAGTTCCTTTATTTATGAACCGTCCCATAAAATGTGGTAGTGAAAACAAAGAGTCAAATCTGTAATGCATCTCGTGTTTCTGCCCATCCAGTTTTGCGTCCTTACATTGCAAGTATATTGTTGTTTGATTATGTTCGTTAAGGAATGAGCAAGCATGTTTCAGTTTTCCTCGAATCTGCATGTACTGTATGTTGGTTAAAGAAAATGAGATTTGCAAATGATTTATGTTCAATATAATACTCTGTAAGTTCCTTTCATAGATCTACTGAACAAGTGATGTTCCAAAGAGTCGCATATTGGTTCGTTGAGTTGGGTTCTGTACCTGAATTTTGGGAATGTTGTATGAAGCTTAATCTATTTGCTGAATGAAATCAGTTTAGGCCAATATGACGAATGTGTATAGGTCCTTGAAATGTTAAATATTGAAAAAGAATCCAATGTGTAATACCTTGAAAATAGTATGTTAAGTCCACAATTGGATCTTAGGAACTGTGTAGTGTTTGCTAAAAGGTAAACGCTCTGTTTTCCCTTTATGTTTGAGAGTGTTTCCTCTTTTATCCTTTCGAATGCTGTTATTAGTTATATGTATGGCATCATTTGAACCCTGAATGTTGATGCATGTCTAGTCTTTCGCGTGGAAAGTTGTCTCTTGTCTTCCACCTCGTTACATAAGGTTATCATTCATCAATAATCACCTAGTGGGTAGATTTGCCTTGTCAAATAAAGATTAACAAACCTGTTTGGCATCATAGTTTGTTTAGATCATGTGAACTAGGCTGCTGGACGCTGGTCTGTTAGTATTTTGTTTTATTTCTGTTCTTAAGATTGCAGCAATAAAGACGTATTTCCTGTGGGTTGATTTCTCTTGTTATTAAAATTGTGTCTGTTTGATTTGTTCTCCTTGGTGCTGTGCACCTTTTCTCTATTTTTGTCCATATCCGCTGTATGACTTAGCTGGTCGTTGGAGTATGTTTCTGTTTGGATAGAACACGTTAGAATTGCAGGAGAGACTAAATATCTTGACTTCAATTTAGGGAATTTAGTTTTCCCCATTTTCCCATATTTTTCCTTTATGTTTGTGCCTTTCAGAGTAGGGTATGTTCCATGATTCTGATATGCTTTGTTATTTCGCATTCACTGTTAAAAAGTGGATGATCGCCTAATCTCTATTTCTTTCTTCTTTACATGTACACCGCGGAGCAAAAAATGGAGTCTTCGTAAAGACTCCCACTGCCCAAGCTGTCTCGTTTGGAGACCATGCCGTCACTAGATTAGGAACTCAAAATCATCGCTAGGCTGCGGAATCCACATATCTTCGCTATTTATCCCCCTGGCTCTTTCTGAAAATGCATCTGACTAAAATGAAAGAGGAGGGGTGAAATCCTGAATCTCAAACGCAAGCTGGCTGCTACAGTGCCTCTATTTTCTTCCATGTTCGGGTTGTGTAGGAGGCATTAGATATTTAGCTAAATGTTCCATTAAGTTGTTTCATTGTGTTAGTTTATTGCTTCTGTTTGCTTGTGTGGTATTTGGGGAACAATAGGATAGCAATCGGTTTATTTAGTCATAATAAGTTTCATCTATAACTAGTAATTAAGGAGTGATTTTTATTTTTATCATAGATGGTAGTATACAGCAGTAACTAGAACATTGGAAATCATATTAAACAATTGGAAGTTGCATGAGTTAAGATACATTTTTAAACTAGCTGAGTTTTCAAAAAAGATTCAGACAAGCTTAACATTTGGATTTCATTAGGGTCCAAAGTTGTTGAAATCTGATGAAATATTACCAAACTTTCCTAAGTCTTCAAACCAAAGTCCTACTTTCAAAATCATATCGACCCTTTTGCTAAATTATCATGTTAAACCATTTACACACTATACTATGTTTACAAATGGATTTTCAACATATTTTCTTTCATAAAATGTTCACATTTTACACTTAGCCTAATTAATTAACATAAGTCCGGTCGGATTAACCCTTATTAATGGAATTTAGAGGATGCCTAATACCTTCCCTCTAGATTAGTTGAACCCTTATCTAGAATCTTAAGTTTCGCAGACCTTAAACAGAGCTAACTTTAAAAATAACTTTAATAAACTTGAGGTGTCATAATTCACCATAAATAATTAGGTGGCGACTCCTTAAAATAAACAAAAAACAGGAATCACCAATATGTCGTACTTCTAATTTAACCCGGTTAAAATGGGGTATGACAACTACACCACATAGTTTTAAATCTAAAGGGCTTGGCTTGATTCCTAGAGATGTTGTTGTCCAGATTAATAAGAAGGGGCCAATGGTAAGAGTGCAACCTGGGCATATGGGTGATGGTTCCATCAGGGTAAGCTTTTATCCAACTATCACTAGCAAAGCACCTATCTAACCTTTCCAGGATAAAGTCTTGCCTATTCATCTACCAGCTTGCACATACAATCCCAGTAATGGTTAACTCTTCTTCTAATAATAGGGTTGCCTCCAAATTTATCAGAAGCTTTCAGAACTTCATTAAAATCCTTCCTACTAGCCATTTACCCATATAATTTTCCCCAATATTAATTCAGTCTTCCCAAAGGGTCTGTCTAGTGGAGAAATCAGGGCTAGCATAAATAGCAGAAAACATCCAATTTGAGGGATGATGGAGTACCTAAACATTAACATGCACTCCTTGGGCATTTGTGGTGATGTCGTCTAGCTTCATCGACTCTTTCTTATACATGATGACGATGCCACCAGAGAGCGAAATAGCATGGGATTAAACTATGGAATAGAACCCTAGATAGTCAGTAAGGGCTCTATGATCATTGAGCTTGGTTTCAACAGGAACAAGCATGGCAGGGTTATGGGAATGAACCATCTCCCTACAATGTCGACGTAACTCAGCATTGTAAGGACCTTTGGTGTTCCAGATTATGAAGTTCATCAGGATACTTTTTGGCTTATGGGAGTTCAACTTCATTCCTTTCCCCTTTCTTTTGGCTTGTGGGAGTTTAACTTCAGTCCTTTCCCCTTTTCTGATGAGGATGGAGCTTGGGTCGACATCTTTTGAGCTTTCTTTCTCCCAAATGCCGGAATCAATAGAGTTTCAAATTTTCCCGAGCTTTGCTTTCTTCCTCCCAAATGCTGAAGTCAATAGAGTTTCGAAGTTTCCTCAGCTTTCTCTTAAGGGATGCACTATTCCTAGGAGTATTTTGACAAGTTTCTGGGGCATACTCCTATAAGAATTTCGCTCGATGTCCATTTGTACCTTGTTTGGATTGGCTCCTTTAGCAACAAAAAACTCTACTTTTGGTGCTTCTAGTTTTGCTAGAATGGATTGCAAGGGTTAGAGTTTCATTTTATCTGGTTCACCATAAATACTTCCTCTACTTCCCCCCTTGTTTTCTCTTGTCCTCCTAAGATTTTCACATTCACTATGGGGATTTGAATTTGGGGTTCCGGTGCTGGTGGGGCCGGTAGTGGTTCTGGTGCCGGTGATGGAGGTGCTTGTGCTATTTTTTGGTATGAATCGAGGATTCATTGGTGGAGAGCATGGGTTTGAGAAGAACGGCAGGGTTTGGGCCATTTGGGTCACTTGCATGTTGAACTCTGCCGGAGTTGGTGGTGGACCCTCGAGCACTGGGCTTGGGTCTAGGTCAACAGCCATAGCAGTGTGCCATAGTTGGTCAAAGCTCTGTTTATCCCTGCTTGGACTATCTGAGCTAGAAAAATGAGGTCTTGAATGATCACTGATATATATTCCCCTCTCACTTAAAGGTCTAGAGACGGGGTTTGGTTTTGCATCGCCATTTCCAACCAAGAGGCAAGTAGATGATCTGGTGGAATTGATTCTGTGACGAGCAGAAGGTTCTAGTTTGGTTGAAGGTTGTGTTCGTTCGCTATTGTTGTTCACTAAGGTCAGAGAAGTGAGAGAGGGAAGTTGAAGGGTTTGAGTATGATATGGGTTGCCCTTTTGGTCTTGCAAACGTTTAAGTTGTCGTTAAAGGTCATGCCCATCCCATCATTATGGATTTCCATCTTCGAGGAGACGGCGGGTGTCATCCCTATAGATATGGAATGATTGTTCTGAACATAGGGACTCTTTTTTTTGTGAGGGGAGGGGGTATGTTTTAAGTTCTTCTCCAGTGAAGGATTTTTATTGGAAGGGAGAATATTATTAGGAGCCTTAATATTTTTGTCATTTTTGTCCTCCAAAAAGTTATATTTTGGAGGGGTGTGCTTAATAGGGTCACTACAATTTTGATTAATAACTCCTGTGAAAATATTTTCTTTTATTAACCTGTTTGGTACAGTCAACCAGTTCAAAATTGTACAAACTGTCAGTGGCTAGAACGTTGTCGTTTTCAATTAAGTTCCTATTTTAAAGAATGGCATCGTTTGGCTCAGTATTTTCCCCCCTGACACCATCATTTGGGTTGTCTTCTTCAAGAATTGAGAAAGCATTGGTTGTTGGGTTTTTCAAGCCTTTTTTGTTTACAGATTTTGCTCTTGCTTTCTCACTATGAGGATTAGCAACCCGATTTATGAAGGAACTTACCCGACACAGCATCATATGATTTTACCTATCCTTCTGCCCTGTTTTACCGATTTCCTTTTCCACTAGTTGGTGCTTTACCAATAGATGAGTTTACTCTTCCAGTCGGTGTTTTCTTTTTAGGAAATTCCATTGTTTTCCAGTTTTCCTTAGTGGAACCCAGTAGTATAGGTGTGCTAGTTGGTGCTTGTTCTGGTTGGGACAACCTGAACTTGCATTTTTTTGATGTGTGTCCCAACCTACTACATCCAACACATAATATCCCTAAGTGGATTACTTCGATGTGTTTCCCGATGGTTATGGTCAATTTCACCGGCTTTTGGAGTGAGACTTATGTACAAATTCGAGCATATCTTCCTCTGAGGATTGATGATGTACAAGTGTCAATTTTGAGGAGTTTTCCTAATTTTTTCCCTACTCTCTCCAGCAGTTTGGTGTCATAGAATTCTGTGAGTAGCTGCGGTAGTCTGACCCATACTACAATTTGGAACGAAGTTTGATTCCCATTTGCGAACCATGGGAAATTGGCCCGTAATAAACCATGGTCCCTAAAGGAATACTTTTTTCATATTATACTCTTGTTCAAATTTAAATGTGAAGAAATCCTATCCTAGATCAATAAATATCAAGTTCTCAGTGGGTTGCCAGAGTTTTAAGAGATTTTCCCTTAGGTATTAGTATGGCGTCTTCTTCCCAACAATTTTTATCATCAATAAGAATCTCCAGGGATGGTAGAGACGTTCTTCTTCCTCCGGTGTGAGGGCAGTGACATCGTTATCTTCCTCCATGACTCATTTGCCATTAGGTTTCTCCCCAGTGGTGGGGGTCATAGTCGTTACTATTCACCATTGGTGCGTCAAGTAGAATTTCCTTATAGGAGTTCAGTGATAGTGTATGTTCCTCCATTTTTTGGTCGGTAAAGTCGGGTGTTTCCGGTGGTACTGAGGGTGTTGGGCCTTTGGTCGAGAAGGTTAGTTGGTCCATTGTCGGGAAAAAGAAAAACAAGACTTAGAGAGAGAGGGTTAAGTTAAGTCATTCTCTCTCCAAAAGATTGCAGTGTGTAATCTGGCAACTGCCATCCTTTGCTATATATCCGAAATCTAACTTGCTGTATGTATCAAAGTCCGTCAGCCATTTATTATTTGCTTTTTCTTTTCTTGCTAAGAAAAAGTATTTTATTGAAGGGAAATGGGTTATATTTGTCTCTTTGCTGTAAAATAAAATTTCAAATTACTCTATGTTATATTATTAGTCCATATATACCCCTAACATTATATTATCTTTCCATATATATATATATATATATATATATATATATATATATATATATATATATATCACTACATTTATAAAATAAAAAAAGGCTCAAATTTGCAATTTTATTAGCCACGTGCATGACATGCCAACTCACAACACCAACCCTTCTTCTTCTTCCACCACCCCCAAAAGTCCCCGACACCTTCACCACAATTCGGCTTATAATTACTTAAGCTGAATCTTGCATAACATTTATGTGGTTAAAAAATCATGTCATAAAGGGGTCATACCATAGGTCTTCTCAATAGTAGCAGGGGCACCTTTTGGGTCAAGCTACTAAAGCTTGCGCTTTAGGCCCCTAATTTTGAGGGCCCACTTTATACCAAATTAGAAAGTTATTGTTAAAAAAAAAAGTACTACTGTTATCTTTGAAGAAATTGCACAATGTGCAAGTCCTTAATTTTTGCCCTTTAAAATCAACTTATGTTTAATGGGGCATAAATTCTTGAAGGTACGGGTCATAACTTGTGAGATATTATGATGTGAAGTATAAAGTTATGCCCCGAGAAAAAATTGTTTACTTTGAGGGACAAAAATTAACGACCAACACAAAATAGTGACAAAAGTGCAAATGACCCATTATTTTTTCGCTTAGAAGGGAAGATATCTTTTGGACTTTGTTTTTGACAAAAAAGTGGGCCTTAAAATAAGTTTTCTAACGTACAAAGACAAAAGAATTATTGAAGGGAAGTGAAAAAGTAATTATTAATCATAACTTTGCATATGAAAAGCTAGAAAAATAGTTTTATATAATTTTTTTTTGTTTGAAAAAAAAAAATATAAGACCTCTCATTGAAGTTTGGCATTAGGCCAGCAATAGTATTGAGCCGCTCCTGAATAGTAGGAGTCCGCAACTTAGATGACTCAAAAAGTGACAGGAGGTACTAAAATAACCCATTAAAAAAAAGTTACATAACTACCTTTTGCGCACTAAATTAGTGCGCAATAGGACTAAACTGTAAATTTATAGTTAAATCCTATTTTACAGTTTGGTCCTATTATGCATTAAATTAGTGCGCAGTAGGGGTATAAAAAAATGCCCAGCCTTTTATTCATTGGACAAAAGTTTTGAAATTCACGTTTTTTCCGTACTTTGACCAAAGATTAGTCATGTTTAAAAACGCCCGAATATCAATATTTTATATAGAACCTGATATTTTTTTCTGTGAACAATAATGTAGGCTCAACACATCAAGTATACCTATATGTTTGGATCGTCGTTTTAGGAGTTGTAAAGTGCCCCGAAGTAAGTTCTGTTTGTTTGGAAACTTGTTATCTTTAGGTTTAAGTGTTTTATTTTATAGGGTGTTGATTAATTTAGGATGTAGCACGAGTTATTATTAAACGACAATAAAAATTAAGATAACTAATTATCATTAAGAAAATAATACCAAAATATAATATAATATTAACATAAAATGTACGTTTTATTTACAAATACACAATCTCCATCGTCCTAGGTCCCATATGTGGGAGCCTTTAGAATAATCTTAGGCCTAAGGTGAACCCCACCACCCTCACCATCATCTCCATCCCTCTTCTTCCTCTTAATCCGTACATGCTCTATGACATGATCATCCTGCGTTCTCTTCCTTGGGGGCTTGTTCAACATATGCTTTCTATGGGAGACGACGGTGGCCGAAATGTGATCTACAGGAGATGACTCAATCTCAATAGGAGACGGGTCCACATGCGCAGAAGAATGAACCTGAAATAATATATAAGCAATTTAGTTTAGATTTATGCTAAACTAAACATGGAATAACACATAAATGATTAATTAATACATTATTTTATTATAAAAAATTAAACCTATGTGTCGACGGACTCCTGAGATAGCTGGGGAGAGGGCTCCTTAGAGGGCTCATCAGCTGGTTCCTCAGCGGTTTCCTGAGCGGACCTCGGAGCCGGAGATATAGATGGTGCCGAAGCAGGAGACCGATCCATAGGTGTAGAAGAATGAACCTGAAATATCATATAAATAATGTAGTTCAAATTTATTCAAAATTAAACATGAAATAACATATAAACCATTAATTAATACATTATTTTATTCTAAAAAATCAAATCTATGCGTCGACGGACTCCTGAGATGGCTTCTGAGCGGTCTCCTAAGTGGGCCCCGAAATTGGAGAGATGTTAAAGTCCTCGAATAAGTAACCGAAGTCCAGCTCCGTGCCACCCTGTAGATCATGAGTTGGATGTTTACCCTATTGATGATAGACTGGCGGCTGTGCAAGCAATGGCCAGAACATGTGATCTGGAAATAAATCTGGCGCATATACAGGTGTCAACGGATGCTCTGAATTCGACGGTCGGTAAGAAGTCTATGGGATCTCTGAAGTCGACGGAAGCTGCTGGGCTGGAGCAGGAACTAGAGCATGCTCGTCAGGCTTATCTACTAGACCACCACCCTCTATGGCCCCACCCCCTCTGTGACCAGCCCCTTTGGCCCTACCATCTCGGCCACCAACCCCTCTGCCCCTACCCTCTCGCCCACCAGCCCCTCTGGCCCCACCTCATCTGTCACCCCATTCTACTACCACCACCTTCGGCATGACCACTATCACGACCACTCATTGCCTGATGCGAGACCTCTGGAATACGTTCGTCGAGACGTTCGAGCTCCTGTGACTGTAGCATACCACCCTCGGCTAGCTGAATCATTCGCGCTATATATCTCTCTATCTCGGGGTCATCCATATGGTCCAAGCTCTCCCAGTGCACCCTTTGTACGGTCCGTAGCTGCATTTGTTTGCAAATATTAACGATTGAATAAATTTGTAACGTAATACATGAGATGATTAATTAAGTTTAAGACTAATAAAACTTACCAACGCCTCATACTGTCTTGCGAGTGCTACATATCCTCCGCCATTTGCATAAGGCCTCGCGGGGTTGCCAATCAAGCTGCGAGTGATCTGCGCGTACCACTATATGTACCTCTAGAATGGAGTCGCATGTCCGACCACTGCTAGCGTCCCCACCGTCTGATCCTAATGGTGGACCTGGAGCTGCATAAAGGCCCGCCATGCATCAGTGACAGCAGCACTCTCGTTCCGCGAAAAATGGTCGTGCTCCCAAGTAACCTGCTAGGGTATATTTTGTGCATACTAGCCCTATAAAACGCCCGCAGTTGATCCAAAATCTGATCATACGGCTTCCATATAAAAGCCTGTAAAAAGAATTGAATTAGTTAACAATAAAAGACTAAAATAGTAAAATAAAATAAAAAAATAACAAACTAATGCTAAATAAAAAAAACTTACCATGTCCGCGGTCATACGATCTAACTGACCCCTGAACGGGAGAACTCTGTGGTACGTATCCACATCTCGAATTACGCCTCCCGTCCATCTCCGCGCGTAGGGCACCACCTCAACAATATAGTCAAGCGGAGAGTCAGCAGCTGTGTGCTGAAAAGGTCTCATCCTAATCCACACCCACATCTGAAAGGGTCATTAAAAAATATTTTATTAGTCATCGTTTCAAAAGTTATATTTAGAATAAAATTACACACACTTAAATATATTACCTGGAAGAGCGGGCAAAATGCAGCGACATCGGTCCTCGGGCTCATAAACGCTCGACAGAATCCTCGATACGTGTAAGCCTGGACAGCAACGCCCCAACTGTAGCATCCCAACTCGCCCAGATGCTCCAAAAACGGCAAATACCTCAAGATCACATGGAAACCCGATGTGTTTGGGAACAGGGTGCCCCCGAATATGATAAGAAGGTACAGACGAGCACATCGGTCAACATCCACCTAAGAGCCCGTTTGGATTGGCTTATAAGTTGGCTTATAAGCTGTTTTCAGCTTTTTTGAGTGTTTGGCTGGCCAGCTTAAAGTCATTTTATGCTTAAAATAAGCTCAAAAAAATAATTAGACCCATTTGACTTAGTTTATCTAAAGCAGCTTATAAGCTGAAAACAGCTTATAAGCCAAAAAAAATAAGTTGGACTACCCCAACTTATTTTTTTCAGCTTATAAGCTGCAAACAGCTTTAAGCTGTAAGCCAATCCAAACGGGCACTAAGTGTGTTCTATATAATCGGATGCTCCATGTCTACGAGGCGCAAGTGAGTGAAGAGAGAATGTATCAACACCCGACTATGTATCCATATATCACCATCTTGAGGCGCGGAACCAGTGAGCCTAGTCAACTCTTGTCGATACGACGGCATCTACTGAGGCTCCTCAATATACAATGCGCATCCATCTGCCTGTAGACCGTAAATGACCTCCACATCCTGAAGGGTGATGGTGGCCTCACCAGTGCGGAGATGAAATGTATGGGTCTTCGGTCGTCATCGCTCAATTATGGCCGTCACAAGAGCCCTATCATGTTGTAGCGACCAGCAACGATGCAACGGTAGATACGACCCTGATATAGCATATATAAGATTCGATGATGTGGGGTTCGAGCGCCTAAAGTATCCTATACTTGTTCCATCAAGTTGGGACGAACCAAGCGACTGACATCTACATCTGAATCCCATACTAGCTGAGACCTATGCTGCTGCTCTAGATGAAGTACCTCTGGCTCAAAGGGCCCCGTATGAAGGGGAACAGGACCCATGGAGGTGTCGTATCTGTTTTTACGCATTTTTAATTAATCATTAACATATAATATTAATTATATAATCTTTTATCGAAAAATTATACTAAGGATGTTCAATTCTAAACTAAGGATGTTCAAACTTAAACTAAGGATGTTCAATCCTAAACTAAGGATGTTCAATTATACTAACTAACTAAGACTTTAACGGGAAATTATATTAACTACGAAAAAGGGCCAAAATTACCCCTGAACTAGAAATTATATTAACTACGGAAAAGGGCCAAAATTACCCCTGAACTTTGAAAAATAGTTCATTCATGCCCTTCGTTATACTTTAGGGCCAATTATACCCTTACCCTCATACTTTGGGCCAAATATGCCCTTGAGTATAACGGCGTGCCACGTGTCGGTCTCTCAGTGGCCAACTTATTTCCACTCTTATTTTTTCATCCGGATAAAACAAATACAGATCCGACCCAATCAATTTAGTACCCGACCCGTAAATAACATATCATACCCAAATAAACCTAAACCTAACCCGTATAACATATCTAACGCTGCTCTCTCTCTCTCTCTCTCTAAAAAAAACGTAGACCACCTCTCTCTATCGTCTTCAACCTCCATAGCTGACTTCTCTATTAGAAACCCTAGGTTTTTCATGTTCCGGATTCAGTCCATTTAAAGGCTCAAGAAGGTAGTGATTGTACATATATGCGTTCAACTGGTGTTGTTGTTATTGTTTCCTTTTCCATTTTAAATTCGAGTCCATTTCTTGGTTTGTTTGTTGATTAATATATTCCAATTTCAACTTTTTCGTTAGATTCTTTTTGTCGTAGTTATTTTTTTGTCTTTGATGTGTTTCCATGTGTTTCCCTTTTGTTGGGTTATACGGAAAGTGCAATAGAATCTTATAAGCATAGTTCTTCTCTGTTGGGTTAGAGTCCTTATATTGTTTTTAGCTTTACTTTTTTCTGGAAAGGTGTCCTGGCAATTATTACAAACATAAAGTTTGGTCTTACTTGCTTTTTAGTGAAAATGGTGGACTCACATAGTTACTTTATGCCTATGTGGTGGACTCACATTTTATAATTATTGTTTTCTTTTGGGGTTTTGTTTTTAGTGGTTTTAGGGTTCTTATCTGGTCCTGATATTAATGTGGGGTTGGTGGTATAATGAAAGGTGGTACTGTTTTAGGATTATTTTTTTAAAAATATTCTTAAGGGTTTGGTCTGTAGAATTTTATATTGCTTAGTTTGGTTCTGTTGTTTATTAGTTTATGGGCTGATTTATGAAAAACAAAATGCTGTCAATGTTGGGGAATTTAGTCAATAAACAATGCCATGTCGTGTGTTTTGGGATAAACAATTTCATGTTTTTTATACTTTCTCCAGAATTTTATACTGGTTAGTGTGATAAACAATTCCATTTGATATATGTTTAGTTGTGTGGTGTCTTGTAGTCTTGTTGTCTCTTAGTATTTTTTATTGTTTAACATTTATGGAAAGTTCATTTATTTATTAACTAGCTACATGGTTCTACATTTATTGAGGGGTCCCCTATTTTTATACTATTGTGTGTGGTCCCCAAAATTGATTTCTTTTTTCATTTTTGCTAATTGGTATTTGCTCTTATGATTAATGATAACATCTAGAAGATCCTTCATTGTAGGAATGGTTTAGTTATAGCAACTTGCTTATATTAGCTAGTTTTCCCTTATTTTAACTCATTTAGTATTTGCTTTTCTATTTTGGTAATTAGTTTTACATTTATGAAGGGTCCCCTATTGTTAGATCTTAGATGTGTGGTCCCCGAAGTAGTTGAAATCTTTTTTTCATTTTTATACTATTGTGTCTTGGTTTCAGTTTGTGGTCCCTTATTTTAACTAATTTACTATTTACTTTTCTGTTTTGCTAAATGGTATTTTGTCTACTCATTTACATTAACTTTTACTTACTAATTAATTGCAGCTTATTAAGATGATAAAAGTCAACTTATTCTTCCATCATGGTGGTGATTGGATTCGAGAACCACATGTATTGTATGAAAAGAAATGGGTTCACTATTGGAGAGAGTATGATCCTGATCTCTTATCTTATATTGATATTGTAAATGAGTACACTTTCCAGTTAGGATTTGTAGGTGTCCAACAATTAATTGTTGTTGGACCGTCTGGAAAGTACTTTGAATTAGAAGGTGATGAAGGTATTAGGAAATTATTATCATTTGTCTCCGAAGAACACCATGTCATTCATTTCTTTGCTACTGATGAATGTGAAATAGCTGTGCATGTTCCAAATATTCTACAAGTGATAATCATTTTTCTTAGTACCTAATTTGTTAATGAAGTTGGGACAGATGCGCATGTTCCAAATGTTCTACAAAATGATGAATCACTTTTCTCAGTACCTAATTTTGTTACTGAAGTTGGGACAGATTGTAGTGACACTGAGGATGATAATGGTATGGCATTTGATTGTCCAGAATATGATAGTGAGGAATTAGAGAGACTTTCTACCCACAAGAGAAGGGCTATCACAAAAAATTTGAATGAATTTATGGAGTTAGTTAAGGGTATGACCTTCAAGGACATACCAGAAGCAAGAAATTTCTGTAGACTTTATGCACTGGCAAACAAGAAAGAGTTAGTTGTTGAAAAAAGTGATACGCATAGGGTGAGATATTCATGTGATGTTGTAGGATGCCCATTTATATGCCACATATCTGATGATGACACTACTGTTGGGGTGACTGTTAAGACTTTAATTTCTCATAGTGATTGTGATGTAGTGTATGATAACCCACTGATCAACTCTAGTATCATAGCTCAATATTTCAAGGGAAAGCTACAAGATGACCCAAAATACAAGGTAAAAGATATGAGGGCTGACTTACACAGATATGTGTAAAGCACATTGAGGCAAATTGGTGCAAAATGTGGAGTAAAGGTGAGTTGAAAAAGCTTCTGTGGTGGGGTGCATGGTCCTCCTATGCTAAGGAGTTTGGAGACCAACTTGAACAGATGAAGCAGTTGGATGAACCTGCTGCAAAGGACTTAATCAGCAGGTATCCTCCAGAAACATGGTGTAGAGCTTATCTTGATACAGTCTGTAAGAATCAAGGAGTGTGCAAAAATTTTACTGAGTCATTCAACTCCTGGATACTTGAAGCAAGGTATAAGCCCATCATTGGGATGTTGGATGACATAAGGATTAAGGTGATGAATAGGTTGAGAGAAAATGATGAGTTTGTGAATAAGTGGTATGGTTTGGTCAGTCCTAATACAATGAAGTTGTATAATGAATATTTGAAAATAGCCCAAGTGTGCAAGGTCAATGGCAATGGAGACAGTGGATATAAGGTAACAGAAGGACATGATAGACATGTGGTGAATTTGAGGCAAAAACGGTGTACTTGTAGGACATGGCCCCTTACTGGAATCCCATGTCAACATGCAATCAAGGCCATGATTCACAAGAAAATTGACCCTATTTCTGAGATACATTGGTATCATAGCAAGGAGGCATTCAAGCTAGCATACAAACACAAGTTGCGGCCGGTTATGGGCGTACAGTTTTGGAATGTTGACCCTTCTCAGGCCATGGAACCACCAGCTTTGGTCAAACTTGCCGGCAGACCCAGGATTAAGAGGGATAGAGGGAAAGATGAGGCCCTTAAGAGGCAAGGTGAATGGAAGCTTTCAAGGAAAGGTAGAGTGATGACTTGCAACAACTGTGGAGAGCCAAATCATAATGTTAGGGGCTGTGGAAAGGTAAATTAACACATCTATTAACTGTTGTGTATCTAATATTAGTATAATTAACCGTTTTCTAATGATCTTTTTTTTTTTTTTGCCTTTTTGTAGCCAAAGAAAGGCAAGCAACAAGCTAAGAAAAGGCAGCCTGCTAGGGGCAAAAAGAGGCAGACTTGGGGCTTAGTTGATGAAGATGAAAATTCCCAAGTTGAAGAAGAAATCAACTTAACAGCCCCCCATCCAACCCAAGACAGTCAGCCCATGCCTTGTGACTTCATGCCTACTCCAGTGCATTACGGGCATGCTTCTAATAGCAGCACCCCATTTCCTAACTTTGAATATCCTTCAGTTGAGGAAGATGATGAAGACCCTTTTCTAAGGCCCATAGTGATTTATGAATTTTCCACAAGACTTCAAATGAGGCAGAAAGCACAAGAACCAACAGGTAGAAGGGCAATAAGCTTTAGAGGTGACCACAATGGTGTTAGTGAGGCAACCAATCTTCCAGTCTCATTAACAAGCTTAACTTGGCAAGGGAATGATGCAGTTACTACCAGCCAGTTGGAGGCTAAAGCTCAAGAGAGGATTGGGAAGTTGAATCCAAGAAGGGGACCTAACAATTGATTTAGCTTTATGAAATATTATTATTTTTTGTGAATTATGGTGATGTATTTACTGCTTAAGACAGTACTCTTAATTTTCTAATTATGTAATGGTCAAACTAAATGGATGCCACATTATGACTTGGGGTGTATTAGTTTTTGGGGTTATAGTGTGGCATCCATACAACTATTGGCTTATTTTGTGTTGTGGTTGACAGTTTCTTTAGCATATTTACGGTGTTTGAAATGTCCAGTTGTTTTGTCGAATTGAATTATGTTTAGTTTGACTGAAATGTTGATGAATGTCTAGTTGTGTTGTTGAGTTGAAATATGCAGTTGTAATGTGAAAAAACTGCAGTTGTGCACTTGAAATGTGTATGAAGTGTAGTGAATTGAGATGTGCAGAAAGTGTGCAAAACTGTGTTGAAATGTGCAAAACTGTGTTGGTTATGTGCAGAAACTGTGTTGAAGTGTGCAGAAACTGTGTTGAAATGTGCAGAAACTATATTGGTTATGTGCAGAAACTGTGTTGAAATGTGCAGAAACTGTGTTGGTTATGTGCAGAAACTGTCATTGTTAGCAGCCAATGATCACTCAAAATTTCCCAATTTCAAACCACTCTATAGCAAAATAAGTTCAATGGGGCAATGATGATTTTTCATTCTTTACTCATCAGATGGTTGAGATTTGCTATATCTTTGTGTGGCTGCTTTTTGGTGTGTTGTGATATATTGGAGCCATTTTTGGTTTCTGCATCTCACAAAGGCTCCTTAAGCTTGTAGCCATGGCGGGGTTTAGCTTATGTCTGAGACAAGGCGAATCTGAGCCTCCTTAATATCTTTTAATGCTCAAAATGAGGCATTTTATGGAACTCGAGGAAGGTTGAGATTCTCTCAGGTTGTTTACGCCCTTCCTCTAAAGTTAAACTTAGCCAATGAATCCCTATACCTTTGTTACACAGAAAGATTAATAGCCCTTTCATCAACAAAAAAGCCAATTATGGTGATGATGATGAGGATAGCCATATTTATGGTAGTAATAAGGAAAAGACACATACATAGATACCCCTTAGTCTTTAATACAACCGTTAAGATCACTCAGCCCAGATGGAAGAATGAGTCCAACAGAGAGAAAAAATGGATTTCTTATTAGCAACACTAAATTAGCCACTCTGTACTCTTAGCTCCCAAAAAGCAAATTTACACATAATATTAGCAACACTAAATTAGCAAGTTTACACATACAATAACAACAACAAACTAGCTTACATACCAAGACTTCAACTCCTAAACAAACACTTCTACTCCTAAACATCGTCATCTACCAAAACAAGCCTTTCACTTCTATTACTAGACCAAGCATAATTCATCCCAAATTAGCGACAAAAAAATCCAACAAATACGGCCAATGAAATCATAAACAGCATCTTCAACTTCAACATCTTCTCTTCCAATTCCCTTGATTTGTTCACTTGAGAGTTATTTATAGCCTTTAAGTTATGCACCTTTTTCTTCAAGTTGTCTTTTTCGAGCTTAACCGCATTCAACGACTCTCTTAAATTGTCCATCTTCACCGTAGCCACTTTCAATTTACCCTTCAAATCACTTATTTCCAATAAAGCATTGTTTAGAAAATTATCTTGCCACTCCCAAAAACCACAATTTTCAGCCTATCCAAACCAATAAAATACGAAAAAATGATCAACACTTTAATGAAACAACAAAAATAAGACTCTGGACAAATAATTCAATAATAACACTTACCTTAGGTTTAGGACACTTATAGAATATCCTACTAGGATTTGAAGGTGTTTTCGAAGTGAAACAACGAGCAATTTCACCACAGTGACACTTCTTCGTTGAATTACAACTAATTTCGGACATTGTAAGACTTAAATTCACTGAAAATTGCGAAAAGGTTGAAGGTGGGGTTAGAGTAACTTTTTGGCAAAACCCCAGATTTCAAAAAAATAAATAAATCAACATACATTAATGTTCAGACCTAACAATCCGCAACAAGCCTTTAAAAAACTGAAAATACAATAGTAGCAGTAGCAGATAAACGAAGATTATGGAGTTTATGAAGAACCTTCTTTCAATAAGAACCTTATGAATAACAATAGCAGCAGATAAACGCATATATGTACAATATTTGATGAAGTCAGCTATGGAGGTTGAAGAAGATAGAGAGAGGTGGTATGCATTTTTTTTAGAGAGAGAGAGCAGCTTTAGATATGTTATACGGGTTAGGTTTAGGTTTATTTGGGTATGATATGTTATTGACGGGTGTTGACACCCAATTTTGTCCCTCCTTTATTTAATTCTATTCATTCAGACGTCTAAATTTATTGACGAGCTGGGGCAAATTTGCTAAAGAGGAATACCAAACTCACAAGCAAAGGTCACGAATCTACTCTCGAACTCAATTCTGCCTATGTCCACAAACACGTGATACGTAGGTTAAAATTCTCTTTCACATCCTCCGCTAAAACTCTACTAAATCTACTCTTCTCACAACCTCATATTCCTTTCTACACCCAGTGTCTCCATAACTCGACACTGGGGCATCTTTGAAGAATTTACATCGTGCCCATTAGAATCCTACTCAAAGGTGTGTTGCGCGCCACATTTATAATTAGGAGGCTATAAGCATGTGTTCCATTCTTGAACGTTCTCGTCACCTGTCTACAACCTCTGCAACATTGTGAATCCACAAAAAACTTTCAAACTACACATGGCCTGATTCTCGTGCAGCCCGAGATATATAGGCAACTCGAAACTGAGATTCGGCCATAATTTTCCATAATTCCTTCGGCCCTCATAATATTTTTCATCAATTTTCCTATATCATACTTTCTTACAAACTCATACTCGTCGGTCCAAACAAAATTGGCTACTACGTCAACTTCTTCGCCCGAAGATTCTTACATCACCTCTGGTCGAAGAGGGACATCTGTTGACACCCAATTTTGTCCCTCCTTTATTTAATTCTATTCATTCAGACGTCTAAATTTATTGACGAGCTAGATACTTTATTTTCACTGCTATTTATATTCGCTACTTTTATTTTTAACATTACAAGTATTAATTTATCACAAATTTTAAATGTTCATCGTCATTTCACTTTCGGGTTGGGAATCGTTAAATTAATTACAAGACAACACTTTGTAAATCCTTACTTTCTATATACTGTTGACACCTAATTTTGTCCCGCATCTCCTCCGAAGTACCTATTTATACTTCTGGTATTTCGAGAAATTAAAAAATATGCATTTAAGTTTTACTATAATTATTAGTCTTTTATTCTTCTGCAGTTTATTATTATCATTATTATTATTATTGTTATTATTATTATTATTCTTAAATTATCATTTATTACTAATTGTCATTTATTATTATCATTCTTGTTATTTCCATTATTATTATTATTATTACTATTATTATTATTAATTACTAGTCATTATTATCAGCGTTATTTTGTTATCAATTATTTATCATCATTATCATCGTTATTTTATTATTAATTATTATCATTGTTTTATCAATAATTGTTATTTATTATTATTATTATTATCATCATTTGTTATTTTTTATTATTATTATCATTATTATTTTATTATTACCAGTATTATTGTTATTAATTTATTATCATTTTGTTATTATCAATAATTGTTATTTATTATTATTATTGTTAATTATTATCATCTTTATTATTATTATTAATTATTCTTATTGTGATTTTGTTATTAGTTATCCATATTTGTTAGCCACTATTATTATTATATCTATTATTATTTTTTATCACCATTATCATCAGCATTATCATTATTACCATTATCATTATTGTTATCATTATTAGCAGTATTACTACCGCTATTTATTTGCTGCTATTATTTAGTATTGTTGAAACTTGCATTTCTCAACGTTTCTACCAGCTTTCGCATACACATCGCATTTATTTCACACATTTAAATGATAGTGTTTGTTTGTTATTAAATGTTTATTGCACGGTCATTGCAACATCATATAATTTTATTATCCGGATCTTTTATAATTACATATTTCCGTATTAGGTGATATTCTGGCACCCTTAGTACATCGTTAATCGGAATGGGTCTCTTATCCAAATTTAAAAGCCGAACTATTTCTTGCACTCGGTCCGTATTTTGACTTACCGGACCCCAAATCAAAGTCCGATTAACTCCTAATATTTTTGGACTAGACCATATTTTCTATCTCAATTTTTTTAGACCAGTCCATGTTTTAATTCTAGTCCATTCAATCAATACTCACTCCAAAATTTGACCCAGTCCACAAATGGACTGGGTCCAGCCCATTTTCGCCCAAAATAAGGGAAACCCTAGGTTTCCCTCTTTTCATTTTCCTCCATACCCACGCCGCACCCCTTTCTTCCTCTTTCTCTTCTTCTCCTCCTTTCCCGCCTCTCTCCGCCGCTCCTCTCTCTCCCCCTTTTCCTCCTTCTTCTCCGCCTCCCCACTCACGCCTGTCCCCCGCTCCCGTCTCTCTCATACGCTCCTATCCTTACTTTAATACAAACAAAAAGCCCTATAAATTTGGGGGGATTCAGTGTTTTTTGAGGAAAAAAAGGGGACGGTTTCCTTGAGAGGAGTTTTGAAAATTCCAAACCTTATTTCTGTTTGCTCTTTTATTTTTTCGAAGTCAAGCATATAAACATTTCGGGGGATTTTCAGTATTGTGAGGGATTTTTTCAGATTTTTTTGAGAAAATTGATTCAGTTTTGAGGGACACAACTATCTTCCACACTTGATTTTTCCTTTTCCGGTGAACTTTAGCCGTGACCAACAATTACTCTTTTTTCATTTTTTCGTTTTGAAACTTTAGTTACTTTAATCGGGTTCGGGTTCGTTCGAGTTCGAGCATAGATTCGAGACCCCGACGACCTCCATTTCACTGCATCCACAACAGGTAAAATCCTTATCCTTAATTCTATCTCTTGTTGTTCATTACTGTTAAGATAAGTTCCCATGTAGTATAAAATGTATTGTTTGCAGTTTTGTTGCCCTCTTTTGCTTGATATGATTTTGTGAATATGAATGCACATGTTAAGTAGAATACACGTTTGTTGAATTTTATTTCCATTTTTCCGAATTTGAAGTGTGGCTGAAACTTGATTTTAAAGTTTAGCTTTATCTTTTGAATTTTATCCGAAACGATAGTTGATAAGCATGGTTAGTTCCTTGGTTTAGATTAGTTTGTTGATTTGTTTGTCTCATATTGGCATGTACAAATATAGGATGAATAGTTTGCCTCTTATATTTCCTGTATCGATTTTTGCTTCTTGTGTCTTTGGTTTATGGAAGTAGTACACAGGCATAGCCACTACTATAAATGTTGTTAACATCTCTCTAGCTTCGTTTAAACAGGGGATTAGTTTATGTTAATTGAATGTATCAGTGTCTCACCCTTTTTTTTAAAATCTGCCTAAGCTCTAAATTATATCTCAACTAGTCCCAAAATCTGAGTTCTTTTTGTCTCTTAAAATGCAAAATATGTTGCTCACTGGTTTGTGAAAAATAAGTCTTTAGCCAAAGGGATTTCAAAACTAAGTTGTGGCTCTCCTATTCGTGCCAAGTGATAGATACATGTGTTGTCTTGTTTTGATGCATAGAACTCGTCCATATCTTGTAACCCATGTATAGATTAACGGTTAGTTAGTGTTTATGCTTTGAGCTTATGCATTGCATAGAAGAACTTATCAGGTGGTCTCTTTAGACGCCCTCATTTGTGCATGTAATTTACTGTAACTTTGAGGATATTGGTTCTCTGTTTTCTTTTTTTTCTTTTTTTTTTAAATTTGTCATTTGGAACTTTCGGGTAGTTAGAGACATGCCTTCAGGATCACTTAAATATGAGATTAAGTTACTTGTGTCGTGTACAGAAAATGCACAGAGCTGAAGCATAAAATCGAAATGTGCAAGGATTAATAACTTTGTTGTAGTTAATGTCTTGTTTGGATCATATATTCCCTTTCCTTCGAGTCTTCTTAAGATTAGTTTACGGTCTTGAATGCTTATTCAGACGGGATGGATGCAGTATTTAACTTTCTTTAGTTGCATGACGACTAGTTATTATCAAAAATGTTAAGTTGGATGACTATTTCGAAGGCTTGCTAATCTTTATTATTTCTTTGATACATATGACAACTTGAACGAGTCTGTCGGACTTTGTAGTCATCCTCCACGTTCCGTCTTCGGCCTGTGGCCCAACACAACATAATATTCTATATCGAGTATAACCCCAGTAGTACTCTGTATCAGTAATGCAAATAATCTGTTTTCCATAAAAATACCCTATTAGTATCACATCATATATACTTATATATCATTGGGATCAATGATATTAATAAATTTTGCATATTAAAAAAAAACCATCTGCAAATCAGATCAGTAGCATATATTTCCTTTTCCAATTTAAAGTCTACAACGTTTATGGGGTCTATGGTTTGGGAGAAGTGCAAAGTAACATAATTTCCTGCAACTTTTGGTTTTGGCTGTTTGCTAGGAAACCACAGTGTTGTATTCTTTATGGTATAGAGATGTAGCAGGTTTTATTTTTTTTGTTGTCTTTTCATAGTATTTCCGATTAGTTATGAGTAAAAAATAAAATCGTGTGGTTTCTTTTACTAGCCTTTGCATGCTATTAGACAGCGAAGTGTATTTTCTAATTTTTATCTTTTTACATGTATACCTGAGCATGTGGTTAAAATATCCATTTGTAATCTGACTATAATACCTTGAATATGTGTTGGCATACGTTGTCATTCTCCTGTTTCTTCATGGCATTCTTTAAATTTGATTGTGATGGTCTCTTTTTGGGCCAATCTTGATGTCAATTCTTATATAATAAGAGTTTCTGTGCTAGACTATCACAGTTATGCAATAGAATGTGTATACATGAGGCATATTTGAAATATACACAGAATATACAATCTACTGGTTTGTTTCGAGTATATACTTTACATGTTTAATCTTATTCATCGATTATATATTAATCCTTTTCTTTCGTTTATGCATGACTACCGCATACGAGTCTGAGGGACTCGTTTTCTTCCACATTTGGCGTTGGGCTAAAAGCCCAACATGATCTCTTCGTGTCCAACCCGTCTGCAGCCAAAATAGGAAAACAAATTTCTGGGCCAAAGCCCACTAGGCAGGAACAGCGTTCAACAACAATATATAAAAGATTCTGGGTCGAAGCCCAACAACAAACAGATCACAGCAGTCTAAACTGGGCTGAACCCATCCTCATTATATCTACTCCTCTATTTTTATTTGTGTGCATTTAATATGTATTGTATGACTAACATTTGTGCTTGTTAATTAAGATAAACCTTAGTAACATTAAGAGTTTTAGTTTAGTATGGGTAGTTAATTTCACAAATTACATTCATTTCTATTTTTAAAACTATTTATAGTATCTATAACATTTATTTGAGTAATTGATTTTTCAAAATAGCATGCCTACATCTTTTGGCTAAGGGAATCATACTTTATTTTACTATCTTAAAATTCTCAAAACGTCATTAATATGTAAATATTAATCCGAGTATTCTTTATAAACATTATTTTTAAGACATATTTAACTATGCATACCTTTAGCCGAATTAGTTGAATAAGTTAATTAAAAAATAAAACTCACCTCCTTTGCATCCTATTTATAAAATAAGTCTAGATTTTTCTACACCATCGTATTCATATAACATTATTTTTTATCTAAAGATCACATTTGACGAATCATCTTTTAAAAAGCTATCAATCATAAGCAAATTACTCTATTTTTTACGAATCTTATTTTTGAATAATATTACTATATTTTCTATTTAGGCTTTTAGCAATATCTTCATGCCTCATTTAACATTTAGAATCTTCTGTTACACAAATTATTATGTTTTCTATAAGTATTATTATTATACTTTTGTTTAAAAACTTAACAACATTTATAAGTCGTATTTTAAAATAGTGTTAGAATTATTCTTTTATACAAATTATTACCTTCTACAAATCCTATTTTTCAAACAACATTTCTATATATCTATCTGTAACTTTAGCTATATTTACAAAGTTATTTTCTTTCCTACAATACTATATTTACACTTAGTCTAATAAATCATAAGTCCGGTCGGTTAACCATTGTTAATGGGTCTTAAAGGGTGCCTAATACATTCCCTTTAGACTAATTGAACCCTTATCTAGAATCTTAAGTTTCGCAGACCTTAAACAGAGCTAACTTTAAACATAACTTTAAACTTTAGGTGTCCTAATTCACCATAAATAATTAGGTGGCGACTCCTTAAAACAAATGAAACAAACAAAAACAGGAATCTCCAATATGTCGTACTTCTAATTTTAACCCGGGTTAAAAAAGGGGTGTGACAACGGGTCGGGTACTAAATTGATTGGGTCGGATTTGTATTTGTTTGATCTGGATGAAAAAATAAGAGGGGAAATAAGTTGGCCACTGAGAGACCGACACGTGGCACACCATTATACTCAAGGGTATATTTGGCCCAAAGTATAACGGTAAGGGTATAATTGGCCCTAAAGTATAACGAAGGGCATGGATGAACTATTTTTCAAAGTTCAAGGGTAATTTTGGCCCTTTTCCGTTTTAACTATCTAAATTTGCAAATTAATAATTGTTAATTAATTATTATACTAACTACAATTTACTAACTAATATTATATTAATGCTATTTTAAATCTTAAACTAAGGATGTTCAAACCTAAACTAAGGATTAATACAATTAACTGGCAAATATAATATTAAGGACATTAAGGTTTAACTAAGGATGTTCAATCCTAAATTAACAAATATTTCACAAAAAATATATAAAGATTAAAAATTCATTATCATATAATTAACAATTAGCTAGCAAATAATTAATAAATAGTTAACAAATAAACAATTAACTAATGAAACTATTAATAAATAATTAACAAATGAACAATTAGCTAATCCGACAATTAAGAAATATTAAATAAATAATTAACAAATAAACAATTAGCTAACAAACAATTAAGAATTAATTAATAAAAAATTAACAAATAAACAATTATCTAACAATTAATTGATAAAAAAAATTAAAAAAATAACCAAAAACAGGGCAGTGGACAGCCCCATTTGAGCCAAAAAAAAAAAAAACGTAATACTTTTTTTTCCCGAAATCCACAACTATTACACAACAATCAAGCTTAGGATAATAATACATTTAACAATGTAATAAAAAATTCGTAGTGAAATACCTAAATTGAAAGTTGTTTTTAGTTTTTGCACTACTAAAAAAAGGGGATTTTTTGACCAAAAAATTTCGACCTCACATTTTGGTGAAAAAAAAATCGACCACGTGAGGTCGAAATTTTCAAATTTTTTTTTATTTTCTTTAGGATTTTGACCACATGGGGTCGTTTTTTTATGGGAAAATATGATTTCGACCTCATGAGGTCGAATTTTTTTTTGTACAAATAATAAATGAAAAAAAATCATTTTGCACAAAAGTAAATTATATAAATATAAAATAATTAATTAAAAAATTAAAAAAAAAATCAAATTTCGACCGCATGAGGTCGAAAAAATTAATTCAAATCTGGTCAAATCTGGCTTAATTTTTTCGACCACATGCGGTCGAAAAAGTTCAATAAAATAATACACCCGCACAGGCAGATGAAAATATTTCATCTCCCCCCAAAACTTCCTCTTCTCTTTCAAAAATATTTACCCTCTCTAAACTCATTTCCCCCAAAATTCCCACCACCCCACCAACATCGGCATTGTCCAAGTAGGCGACACCGTCTAGTTAAACCACTGGAGTAGCCACCAGCCGCCGCCGACTGAACAGTGAGCTGGGTTAGTCCTTTTTTTGTTTTTGTTTTTGTTTTTGTTTTTCAATCTCATTTTATCATTATTAGTTGCATTACTTTGTATAGTTATAGTTTAATTAGAAGATTTGTTAACTTTATTGATTGTTCAATGTTTGTTTTAGGCATTAGATGATTTAGATAATATTTCTTTGTTTGCTTTTTGGTAAAAGAAAAGAAAAGAAAAACCAAAGAAGAAGGAAAAAAAAAACCTCAAACGAAAAAAAACACATTCTTTTGCTCTTTCAATGGAGCATTTCTTGAAATCTTTAAACCTTTCCGATTTTTCATTAATTTTCCACGAGAAATTGGACTGGTTATTTAGTACAGAAAATAAAGAGATTTTTCAATTCATTTGCTTACTAGATCTTGGTTTTTGAAAAGTTTGAATTTTTTTTTTAGTCAAGTTGAAGTAATATAGCAATAGAAGAAAAGTGAAGTGTTGCTTTTATACTTGTTATTTTTGAGGAGAAAAATCGAGATTGGATTGGCAAATCACTGGTTTCTTGATCTGTTTGAATTTGAGTTCTTTTTATTGTCATTGAGAATTTACAAGTTGATTGATAAGCAACGCAAGTATTTGATCTGATTGGAGTTATTTAATAAATGGCACTATTGGTTTATTTCTTGTTATGTTTGTTATTAAAGTACAGCATTGTTTGATCTGCATTTCTTGATATATATTTTGTTTGTTTTGATCTGTATGAAATTTGATTTAAAGGGTATTATTCCTCATTGTTATCAGGGGATACTTTATGCCATTGGGTTAATTTGGTCATGGTGATAAAGACTTGTTTATGACATTTTATTTTGCTAACTAAGTATGCTGCAAAAGCTCCAGCTTTGGTGGAAAAATAATAATCATAGATTGCTATAAGTCTATGGATGTTGAAGGGACTATGTTGTTTTCTTTTAATTTGTATGGGTTTTATTTAGGTTGAAATTCCAATTAATCTTGTTCATCAAAGCATCTGAACTGTAAGAAATCTTGTTCTTAACTCAAATGATTTCTCTGTTTGACCCGCTAGTGTATTTTTTTCCTTTTAACAACTGATGATTTGAAATACAATCCATGTCTGATGATTTGAAATACAATCCATGTTCTCCTAATCATTTGCTAGCTCCAAAATTTGACCTTGTTGGTTATCGAATCCATGAGTCAAGGGTCGTTACATTAACTCATCCCTATATTGATTAGTTTAACTTAAATGACGTAATTAAGGAACTATGGTATGGTGTGCTTAATCTATGCTGGCCAGCTTAGTTATTTAAATTATTTTAGCATGATTTTGTAAGTCATGATGTTGGATTGATACTCTGTTTGTTTAAAACTTTCATGTGCTGATTAGTTTAACTTATGGGACATAGTTAGAAAGTTGTGTTTGATAAACTTCAAGGAAGATTAGTATAGCTGAGCAAGTGGTCTTTACACCACCTATGGGACTATAAAGCTAATGCAAATTTGTCCTGATCTAGCTATAGGATAATGAAACATAAGACCTAAAACCTGGGAATTTTAAAAATTGTAAAAAGATATGTGTATAACTAAATATTGAAGAAACTGCATTGGGTTTTTATTTCAAGCATGATCCTCCCAGTCCCCTTCTCCCTTGGGATTGGTTGTGTCATTATCTACATTTACGATTGTTCCAAATTCATGTTGCTCCTATATCTCACTAAGTTTTTATAACTGATACAGTTGGTATACAAATTAAGCTGTTTTGGTCTTCTCTGTACTAGTATGTATGTCTCGTTCAACATTTTTTCTAACCTTTTTTTTTATTGTGTAGATGGTGTGTGATAATTGGGGTAACGTAGACGACCTTCCCATGTAGACGACGTAGGTCACAGGCCAACGTAGATCATGGTTTTGTGGATGAGGATAGTGAGGAGGATTCGGATCATGTCTCTACACCCAGCGTTGACTTTTTGATTCGTATACTTTTGGATTCTAATTTTGCTATGTTTTCTTGGATATGTATATGATATTTAAGTGTTTGAATGTAGTTTTAATTCAAATTAGAAGTACTTTAAAGGTGAATTTGATTGTAGAATGTAGTTTATGGTTATTTAAGTTTATGATGTTTAAGTGTATCAATGTAGTTGTAATTTGAATTAGAAGTACTTTAAATTGGAATTTGAGGTTGAATTTGATTGTAGAATGTTGTAGTTTATGATTGTAGAAGTAGTTTGATGAATTGAATGTGTTGATGAATTGCATTGTTGATTTGGTTGATGAATGAGATTGGCTGGTGGGCTGCTATAAAAGCAGCTGAATGCTGGAATTTTTTTTTTCAGATTTTCGACCGCATTAGGTCGAAAATCAATCCAGATATTGATAATTTTCGACCTAGTGAGGTCGAAATTGTATCCAGAAATTAGAATTTCGACCGCGTGAGGTCAAAAAACTGGGAAACATTTTGAATTTCGACCTCATGAGGTCGAAATCTGGCAATAATATTGCTAAATTTCGACCTCATGTGGTCAAAATTTTGATTTTTTATTTTTATATTTTAATATTCTTTCATATTTCGACCACAAGAGGTCGAAAACTTTAAAAAAATATTTATATAAAAATAATATTTTCGACCACGCGCGGTCGAAATTTTTTATTAATATTTAAATAAAAATAAAAATTTTCGACCTCAGGTGGTCGAAAAATTTATTTTCGTAATTCAGGTAGAAAATTTATTTCGACCGCGTGAGGTCGAAAAAAATTTCACCCTAGTTGTTAGCGACCATGCCTTGTGGTCGAAATTTTGGTCGAAAATTGGCCTTTTTCGACCTCGTGTGGTCGAAAATTTTGGTCAAATTTCACTGTGTTTTTAGTAGTGTTGAAATCGAGCTCTACGCCGCTTTATTCCAAAATCAAAGCTTTGAAACTTATTCTTTGCCTTGAATATATCAAGAATATTGACTTTCCGGTTAAAAAATAACACGAAAATGATTTTTTAATGTGGGGACCACTGGAAAGTCGTGTTGTTTTTTAAAAATGGTGGGGGGGCCCGATCAGTGGGGAAGAAGAAGGGGACCCCTTTTTTTATACCCCTATTGTGCACTAATTTAGTGCGCAATAGGACTTAACTGTAAATTTACATTTTGGTCCTATTGGGCACTAATTTAGTGCGCAAAAAGTAGTCATGTAACTTTTTTTTTTTTTTTTAATGAGTTATTTTGATACCTCCTATCACTTTTTTTGGTCATTTAAGTTGCGGACTCTGAATAGTAGAGGCCAGAGGACAAATATGACCCTTTTCCCTATATTGAAAGAACTAAAGGAAAAGTATAGTTTCCGTTACGTCTTGTTAAAACTGCTGAAAATTAAAAGTGCAACATCCTACTTATGATCATAACTCATAAGCCATATAGCTCCTTTTCAAATCTTGCAAAATGCATCAGCCACGGCATGTCCTAATCCTGCAAGAGTAGCTCAGTGAACAGCGAGTGTCCTGCAAGCAGATAAAGAGGTGTGTATGTTTTGTTACTATCGTTTACTGTTGTTTTTTGTTACTACAAAACAAATGACAAGTAGAATTAATATCAGATCTCGTGACCCTAGGTCTTTTGTCGCCACTTATCTGCCAAGAGGTGACGTTTTCACTGATTTGTTTTTTTTTTTTTTTCAATTAACATTTAATTTGATGTTCCACCAACCTTTTTATAGCTCCCCTAGAATATATAATCGAAAGAAATGGGAAGAAATCTCTTTTTTTTTTCCTATCATTATTTATTTAAAGTCGAATTCAAAATTTAAAATTATGAATTCATACGACACTTTAACTTAAGCAGCGGTTTGGACGTAGTTAGAAATCATGTTTGAATATACAATTTGGATATTTTAAATTATATTTTCTCTTATAGACATAAACACTCCAAACACTCCACAAGTTGTGAAAACTATCAAAACATTCCCAATTCTTATACAATCTTACCAAATGAGCAAGTCATAGTTCATAACAAAATTAATACACTACTAGAAGGCCTTTCTAAAAAATACAACATTCATTGATCAAACTTCAGTTCAATAAAAACGAAAATTTAACATGAATAGTAATGTAACTACTCTTTAATATAATCCTCCCACGTGATACGAATAATCTCTTTACGCCGAGCATACATATTTAAATAATTGTTAAAAATATTTACCAACTTGTGGGTCTTTTTTCACAAAATATAAAAGTTATCAGTCAAGTTTTATATTTAAAATTTTTGAAACCATGGTTTGAAACTCCTAATCATGCCTTTTTGAATGATTTGGGGTTTCAAGCCATTGTATGAAATCATGAGATGAAATGCATATCCAAACGCTGATTTCATCTCATGGTTTCAAACCGTATATCTAAAAGCCTACTTAAAATACGTTAAAAAAATTAATCCACACTCAAATAAGGTTTGAGCAAAAATTACCGAATCTTCATAAACCTATAGGTAACATGCTGGATTCCCTCGAATTCATTAATTTTATAATATGATACTTTGTTATTCGCATAGGACTCACAGTGAGCACACCACCACCTTATAAAGAAAGCCTAGGGATTTAGCAATGTCCCAGTGATGATCTTACTTTTGATTTTTAGTGACCTAGAAGTCGGCGTTGAGAAATAAAGGTCCGATTTTAGTGATAATGTTAAAATAACAGTAGATATTAAATACTCACTGGCGAAATGATCCTATATCTTATTTTGGTTTGATCATATCTAGCCTTTTATAACCCTAGCGAGTCAAGGGTGGATTTCTCTAAATTGTGGTGCTTTGTTGAGCACCTTTAGTTTTTAAGTAATAAAACATAGTTATTCGGTTATAGCATCAATATAGTTGATAATTTTAGGCAGAGTACATGATTAATCTTTTAAACTTATCAATTTTTTTTTTTTTGACATTTTAGTTAAAGGTGCGATTGATCAAACGTACATTAAAAATGTATCTATTCAACACAATTGTAACAAACGACCATAAACATATCTAAGGTGTGGGGTGCTCCCATTTCAGAGAAACATTGCAACCAACGAAAAATAAAAGCATCATAGAAAAATATTGCCAACTAGCTAGCCTTCCTTCCAGTCCATCCCATTATTGAAATGATCGATAGACAATCACGAATTCAAATTATATTTAACGAAAAACACTTATGAATAACATGTAATTTATAAGATGATTCAAGGAGTGTTAAAAAATAAAAAGATAAGACTAAAATTACACAACTTAAATTTTATAACTATTAATTATAGTACGAAAAAAAGTATCTGTACGAAAACAGTTTAATCATACTGCAAACTAATTATCATTGACATTCTTCTGAAGTTGCAAAACGAGCCTAAAAAATTAACATAAAGGGAATGAAAATAGAAATGTATAATCGGATAAAGTCAATCTCAAATAACGACGTACATTAACTCACGAAAACAGTGAGTAGGATACCTCTATGTGAACTTCTAAATTAGTGGTTGAGCTCATCTACTTTTCTGCAGTAATGAAAGCTTGCGATCCACAAAATTTGCGAACACAAAATTTTTCTCAAACTCTCTACACTCGTAATTTGTCAAGGGAAACTTTCCCTAACCTTTCAATGTACAACGGTCTTCCCTCGTACTATTTCCTTTTATAAGTCGATCTTTCCTCCTTGTAAATATCATGACAAACTTGAGATAATTGTATTTCAAAATTTTATCTAGCTTCTTAAAATTGAAAATAAGAAAATCTTGAGGTGAGAAAACCCTCCTACGGATGCGTAGAACCATGGTTGAAAGCATTTTCCTCAATCATATATGTGCATACATGACCATTGTATTATCATTAAGAGTATTAATAGAAGCTTAGATGCTTCGGAATTTCTTCAGACCTACCAATAATTCAAGGTTAAATAGTTTTCAAGAAAGTTGTAATATTTTTTTAAAGCAAGTTAGAAAAGAAAGTGTACCACCTAAAATGCGATAGGAATACTGACATATTTGATTAAACATATATTTCGTATATTGGCCTAAAGATACCTCGAGTGGGGTTGAGCTCCTCTCCAGTAACATTTTCTTCACCCTCAAGTTTGGATGAACTACACCTGTCCATTTTGAATTTAAATGGTTTAGATTTAATTAGTTTAACTATAGTTAAGAAGGTTGCTAACTTCACAAATTACCCGACCGTTCTATGGTTTCTCTACAATAAAAATTTACTTGTAGTGAATGTTTACATCCAATAAATGAATACACGTCATGTATTTTTTATATATAAATTTATTACTTAACATGATCAAGTGATAGATTTTCACTTTATTTTTTAGTTAACTAAGAATTGTTCAGAGAGACATCAACTCCACAGTAATTTAGTTTCACCGTAAAACACTGCCTCTTAGCTATAGTTTGGTGGTTAGATAATTTAAATTTAAATCATTAAAAATTCAAAGTGGACATGTGTAGTTCATCCAAGCTTGCACTAAAGGTGTGCTAGAGAGAACATTACTAGGGAGAGGAGCCCAACCCATTCAAGTGTGCAAAAATGATCTCTATAAAAAAAATACTATGGAAAATGAAATTTCTTATTATTTATAATTAGACAAAATCAGTTTTGTTCTGATGTGTTCAAAGATTCCATGAGTAGAAAAGTTAGTATAAACAATATAGAACAAAAATTTAGTGATATTTTATACATATTATTTAGGGAAACTTACGGAAATGAGGTGATTTTATATGTAAAATTTGGGGCACGTAAATTTATCTTCGTAAAACAAGGTATTTTATGTATATATTTTTTAAAATTGATATAATATTATTTATCGACACCCATGCTGCAAGAATGCTAAATGATTCACTTGGTTAAAGATCGAGTTATTTACCTAGAGTATTATAGGGATCAATTATCACTTAATACATATTTTTCTTCTATTTTTAGTGGTGCACCCATGTTCTAGAAATTCTAGATTCGCCTGTGTCCTTCGGCTATCTAATTTACCAGTTATGGCTGAAGTATACACTCTCTATACACTTCGATTTTATAGATATGTATATTTAACACTATACGTTTACATATTTTGTAAAATAGATGGCGAATCACATGTGGCTATAATTTTCCAATTATTTATCCCATGTGAAGGTTTATTAGTAGGTAGCCACACCTTTTCCCGTAAGTGCCACTACTGTTGTATTACTCTCTCTATAAAGCACAGTCTCATCCTTGCTACAATCATCTTTCACTTTGGTTGCACTCCACTTTTCAGGTTCTTGTCTCTCATTATTTCTATGTAATAGTTTGTTAAATTTAAGCAAATATTTGAAGCAATTTTTTTTTTCTCTGAATCATATGATATTTAGATTTAGCATTCATGTGGGTCATTTTTCTCCTCTCTCAGTTTGTGCGGACCTAGAAAATATTTTTGCTGAATCTCTAGATATGTCTAATGCATGTCTTAATTTTAGGGTGAACTTTCATGGATGATCATCTAACTTTCATTTAATTGCACCAAAGTAATAAAACTGATTATGTAACGAAACAGCTTTGCCTATATGTCATAGATCGGTGTTTGATTCAGGTAATTCTGTTTTTTTTTTTTTTTTAATTTTTATAATTAGTGTGGAAACTGGAAAGTAACAAACATGCTTTAAGGATGATATCATGTATGGTCTGTTAAGTTGAGAATAAGCTAAATCAATTTTTCTATATCTTTGCTTAATTTATTTTCTTGATGTATAACTTATTTAACATGCATGTGCTCTAAATTTGTTCTGTAAATCTTTATAATCTTGTTTTTCTGCAAGAGTTAGATGGAAGCACATAAATTGCTTGTTGTTGAATGTTATTAATTTGTCAAAATGCTACCAGATCTAATAATTAATGCCGGTCTAAATGAGTTACTCTGTTTTCTTTGGCAGTAGTTCCTCCCTGATCATATAATTGGGAAAAAAATTTCAAAATACTCTAGATTTCTAGTTTAGAGGCGAATCCAGGATATAAATTTTTGTTCGGCGTTAAGGTTTTTAGCACTGAACGCATTCCACCTTTAAAATTATGGGTTCAGGATTTATTATTTTATACTTGTTAAAATTTTAGTATCTTTTCACATATGTATCTATTCTACGTATCGAAAATGCTGGCATCGACGGTCAGTTGAACTCCTAGTCAGAACACTACATCCACCTCTGCTTAGTGGTACATAGAATGCCATGACAATGTCCGGGATCAGTTTTTCCGGTCTCAAGCTTTAGACTATCTGTGTGCTACAATCAGATTAATGCATGAAGTAGTAATATTTTATAAAAGAAATGCAAGAAGGGACATGCTATTTCTGTTTCATTTACACAAGTTTCCATGTTGTGGATGTTTACATATTTACAGATTAGTGCTTCTACACTCTAGCCTCTCTACCTCCCAAGGTAGGGTAAGGTCTGCATACACTCTACCCTCCCTAAACCCCACTTGTGAGATTACACTGGGTATGTTGTTGTAGTGCTTCTACACTCTGTGGTGCCCTTCTTGAATTTTGTTATGTGATAATTTCTTTAATACTTCTGAATGGAGATGTTGCATATTTGTGTATAGATTACAAGATTATCCTTTATTTTCGTCCTAGTTTACTTGTCCCTGACTAAAAATGCAAAAAATAGAGTTCTTTGTGGTTCATAACTTGGTTTCATTCCTGCTTGTTACAGCTGTACTAGCCTGTTGTTTCCCTAAAATGTCAGATGTGAAGGAGCCCCTTCGTCCCAAGAGGTCGACGCAGTTGGTGGACTTTCTTGTCCAATTCAGATGGATCGCTGTTGTCTTCTTTGTTCTTCCTTTCTCGTGCCTATATTACTTCTCCATATACCTAGGGGATGTTAGATCTGCACGGAAATCTGACAAGCAGCGTCAGAAGGAACACGAAGAAAACGTAAAAGAGGTTGTGAAGCGCCTTGGAGAGAGGGATGCATCAAAGGATGGCCTTGTCTGCACGGCGAGGCCTCCTTGGGTTGTTATTGGAATGAGAAATTGTGACTATAAACGTGCTCGTCATTTCAAAGTTGATCTTTCCAAGTTTAGAAATATTCTTGAAATCAACAAGGAACGAATGGTTGCTAGAGTTGAGCCTCTTGTCAATATGGCCCAAATCTCTAGAGTTACCATACCGATGAATCTTTCGCTTGCAGTTATTGGTGAGCTTGATGATCTGACCGTTGGTGGTCTGATCCATGGGTTCGGGATTGAAGGAAGCTCTCACATCTATGGATTGTTCTCTGACACAATTGTGGCACTCGAGGTTGTTCTAGCAGATGGACGGGTGGTTAGAGCTACAAAGGACAACGAGTATTCCGATCTTTTCTATGCTATCCCATGGTCTCAGGGAACATTGGGGCTTCTTGTTTCAGCTGACATTAAGCTTATACCGGTGAAGGAATACATGAGACTTACCTACAAACCTGTCACTGGTAATCTAAAAGAGCTAGCACAGGCTTATGCAGATTCCTTTGCACCGAGAGACGGAGACCAGGATAACCCTACTAAAGTTCCAGACTTTGTAGAAGGCATGATTTACAGTCCCACTGAAGGTGTGATGATGACGGGTAGATATGCTTCCAAAAAAGAGGCCAAGGAAAAGGGTAACGTAATCAACAGTATCGGTTGGTGGTTCAAGCCATGGTTTTACCAGCATGCTCAAACTGCACTGAAAAGAGGGGAGTTTGTAGAGTACATTCCAACTAGAGATTACTGCCACAGGCACACAAGATCCATCTATTGGGAAGGGAAATTAATTCTTCCGTTTGGTGATCAGTTCTGGTTTAGGTATCTCTTCGGATGGCTCATGCCACCCAAAGTTGCTGGGCTTAAGGCCACTCAAAGTGAGGCTATCAGGAATTATTACCATGACCATCATGTCATTCAGGATTTGCTTGTTCCTCTTCACAAGGTAGCTGATACTCTCGAGTGGGTCCACCGCGAGATGGAGGTAAATACTCTACTACTCCCTCAGTTCCTCTGTCCCGTTACCTTATTAGCCTGTCCCAAAAGAATTACTCCTTTTTATATTTAGAGAGTATTTTTTTTCTGTTCAAGGTTTTTGTGCACTAAGTTCTGATATTGTATTTGACTTAAATTTTGTTTAGGTATATCCTATCTGGCTCTGCCCACACAGAATCTATAAGCTGCCAGTGAAACCTATGATCTATCCTGAACCAGGATTCGAGGCACAAGGGAGGCAGGGTGACACTAAATATGCACAAATGTATACTGATGTTGGTGTCTACTATGCTCCTGGAGCTGTATTAAGGGGTGAGCCCTTTGATGGCGCAGAGAAATGCCGTGAAGTGGAGCTTTTTTTGATCGAAAACCACGGATTCCAACCTCAATACGCCGTGTCTGAGCTATCAGAGAAGAACTTCTGGAGGATGTTTGATGGAACCCTATACGAGCAGTGCAGAAGAAAGTACAAAGCCATCGGAACATTCATGAGCGTGTATTATAAATCCAAGAAAGGAAGGAAGACGGAGAAGGAAGTGCAAGAAGCTGAGCAAGAGAAAGCAGAACTTGACACTCCCGAGGTAGATGAGCCTGCAGATTGATTTTAGCGTCTCTTTCTCAGTTTCCTGCACAATGGCAAGTGTAGTTCAAACTTCCAAAAGAATGTATGCAAGAAGCCGTTTCCATTTCAGTATTATGCTGGAAAATTGTCTCTACCTTTCAAGGAGGAATCTGCTGTTTTCCTTTACATATATTTCTAATGTCCTGCATCACAGATTTTATTTTCTTGAAAAAGTTTAACTGATAATAAGCTTCCAGTTATCAAGATTCTCTTTAACAGAAGAGTGAATAGGTTAAAAAAGATCCTTAACTATACTGATTTTGTGAGTTTCATACCTAAATTATTGGGTGTTCATGAACTCCAAGTGCCATGTAAATTTCACCTCTCATGAAGTTATTCCAAACATTTTTCTACACAATCAATCGGGGTTTTTAAACTAACTAAAGGGAGTTATAATCTAGGGTAACTGGCAAACTCAATAATTTAACATTTAAGTATGAAATTCTTAAAAATGGTAGTAATAGTTTAGTATGAAATAGTTTGTCTACCATCAAAACCAAAAAGAATATCAGAGGTGCTACGCAGATAAATTATACTATCAAATTCACCAAAATGTTTTCCTACGTAGTTATAAGGTTTTTATCCTGCAAAGAGAGCTGCAAAAGCAAAACAAGAGTCCGGAACCAAAATAACCCAAAAAAAAAGGGTATGAACCAAAATACCCCAGGAAAAAAAATGGGTACAAAAGTACCTTTAACGCATGATTTTCATGCGTTAAAGGTGTCCCTTTTTTTGTCAATTTTTTTTTTTTTTTTTAAATCCCTACTCATTTAGGAGGATTTATAGTGTTTCCACACTTCCCCTCCAGTGTGACTCGAACCCAGGACCTATCGGTCGTAGGTGGAGGTGCTTAACCACTGAGCCATCCTCACTTGTCTGTCAAATTTTTTGATGACAGGTTTATCCCCCTTTTTTTTTTTTTTTATTTCTTTCTTTCTTTTCTTTCTTTCTTTCTTTCTTCCTTTCTTTCACACTTTTTTACATACTTTAGACATAAGAGACTCCAAAACTTGAATATTTTATATAGAACCCTATTTATTTTTGTGCGATTAATAAGGTAGGCTCAACACATCAAGGATACACAAAACTTCGGATTGTCGTTTTAGTGGTTGAAAAGTGTTCGAAGTCCATTTTTGTTTGAAGACTTGTTGTCATTAGCTTTAAGTTATTTATGTTTTAGGGTTACACATTATTTTTATATTAATGCGTAACTTTATTTTTAGTGATTATAACTTTATTTTTCTAATCAATTAACAAAATATCAATTCATGATCAATTATTTATGTGTAATTTTTTTTTTTTTTGCGTTATACCCTTCAACCCCCAACTAATTGGAGTCTGCAACTTAAATAACCCAAAAAGTGGATTTGGGTACCAAAATAACCCATTAAAAAACCTTTTGCGCACTAATTTATTTGTAAGTTGGTGAAATTTTAAATGGTCATAAATTTGTACTCGGATGTCCATTTGATGCGATTTTTTTTTATTTTGGGTATTTTTTTCAGATCTATGCGTCTGAACTGCTGCAAGGCTGTTCGGCCGCCCCAAATTTTCGAAAAACGTCAGTTATCCCATTCAATTTCAATTTTCCCCCAAATTAGTGTGCAATTTTCATTTATTTCTTTTTTAAATCTAATGGCGAAAAATATATTTCAATTCCATAATCCCGTGATAATAATGTTTTCAATGTCAATTTCAAGGTTCCAAATTCAATTTAAGAAAACAAGTTAGATAGCATTAGTGAACATACAAAATAATAAAAAGTGTCTACATTGTTACTTTAACCAACTTGGCATGGTGGTAAAGCCTTTGGCTTTTGACTTTTTTTAATCTCATCCACCAGGGATCAAACCTCAGCGGGAGCGTTGAGAAGATATTATCAGTAAAAAAATGAACTAATTTATTTAACGATTACCATGGGATAAACAAGTAAATAACATGGGAAAAACAATTTCAGAAATAAATATATTAACAATGACATAATTAACAAATATTAACAATGCCATAATTAACAAATAATTAACGGAGATCCATGGAGGTGTCGTATTTGTAAATACTAAATTATTCATTATTCTTGAAATTAACTAAAAAAAATCTCTAATTAGAACTTACTTAACTAGGATAAGTTATGGAGGATTTAATTAGTTATTTTGAATAATCCATGATATTGTATTGTCGATTATAATTTACTTAACTCATCTAGTTAAAGTAATAACGAACAAAATTTTATCTTAACTAACTAATCCTTCATCAAAAAATTATGTTAACTAACTAATCCTTTTCGGAAATTCTGTTAATGATGTTCAATCTAAAACTAAGGATTTAGCTTATCGTTTGTTATTCGGGATTTAGTTTATCGTTCGTTATTCGGGATTTAGTTTATTATTCGTTATTCAAGATTTAACTTATTGTTCGTTATTCGTTAATGGATTATTTTGGTACCCAAACCCACTTTTGAAGTTATTTAAGTTGTGGACTCCGATTAGTTGGGTGTTGAAGGGTATAACGCAAAAAAAAAAAAAAAAAAAAAAAATTACACATAAATAATTGATCATGAATTGATATTTTGTTAATTGATTATAAAAATAAAGTTATAATCACTAAAAATAAAGTTACGCATTAATATAAAAATAATGTGTAACCCTAAAACATAAATAACTTAAAGCTAATGACAACAAGTCTTCAAACAAAAATGGACTTCGAGCACTTTTCAACCACTAAAACGACAATTCGAAGTTTTGTGTATCCTTGATGTGTTGAGCCTACCTTATTAATCGCACAAAAATAAATAGGGTTCTATATAAAATATTCAAGTTTTGGAGTCTCGAAGCATGATTAATCTATGTCTAAAGTATGTAAAAAAGTGTGAAAGAAAGGAAGAAAGAAAAAAAGAAAAAAAGTTTTTTCTTTTTTTTTTTAAAAAGGATAAATCATGCGTTAAAAGTCATCAAAAAATTTGACAAAAAAATGAACACCTTTAACGCATGATTTTCATACGTTAAAGGTACTTTTGTACCCATTTTTTTTTCTGGAGTATTTTGATTCATACTCTTTTTTTTTAGGTTATTTTGGTTCCGGACTCGCAAAACAACGACAGGGGATCAATAAGATGCAGAGCTAGTTATTCAAATGGTCATCCAATTCATGAAAATAATCAAAATTACTTTTAAATTTTACTGTAACAATAAAATCTTCAAACTTAACCCAACTTTCTCATAAAGTCATTTTAGCCGAAAAGTCTACTTTTTCATGCCAAGTCACTTTTGACTTTTTGTAACAATTTCCGTACTGGAAAGATGGCGTATTGCGTGTGCCAAGTCCGAGTAGATGCTCATGCTATTTATTTAGTACTCCCGACTAAAAAGAGTGTTCACTTAATTTTTTTTCTTGAATCAGAAAGAGTGTTTATCTATTAAATCGAGAAAATAAACTTTATTTTTTAAAATTTATCCCTATTAAGTGCTATGTGATCAAATCTCAATACCTATTTAATTAGCGGCAATTTAATCAAATTACTTATTTTTATGTAGGAATTAATATTTTCTTAAAGGATGTGTAAATGGTTAAGTGGATACTCATTTTGATCTGGAGGGAGTACTAATTACTAATTATTATATTAGAAATGCAATTTGCACATGCTCAAAGTTGTATGTCAATGAAAAGAGAGAGAATCAATAAAACACCCCTAAATTATTATTCCCTATGTCTCAAGTTATGTGATATAGTTTGTACAGAATTTAAGAAAGAAAGAAAGACTTTTGAAATTTGTGAAGACTTTTGAAATTAGTGATCTAAAACAAATCATAAATATTTATGTGATTGTAAATCATTTCATTAAAAGTAAAAAGAGAAGTTTTAAATTAAATTATCTTTAAAGATAAAAATGTTTCTTTTTTGGTGACAGATTAACATAAAGTCAAAAGAAGGAGTACGTATTTATTAGTTTCATACTAAAACACAGGGGGTGGCCCATTTAAATGTAAGTTCACAAGATATTCCCATCATATAAGAGTAAACGAGGTTCTTCATCTACAAGTTCTTTTTGAGCCTCTATGGTCTAATCTGGTCTTGGTGCTGTAAAAAATGGAACGGAAAAGGGCCAAATATATCTTGTATTATTTGAAAAGAGTCAAATATATCCCTCATTATATTTTGGGTCCAAATATATCCTTATCGTTATACTTTGGGCACAAATATACTCCTCCGCCATTAAAGTTGTCCAATTTGGGCATCCTATCCTACGTGGCAATGATATTTGATCAGGTGAATGTCACGTGGCATTGACACCTTTTCACTCCTAACCCATTTTATACCTCTCATCTTCCACAACTAAAATTTCCATCCCTAGTAAGTGTACATGAAAAATCCGAGGTGAGGCTTAAGGAACAATGGTTGTGGATCATTAGCAGTTTTGCATCATTAGCAACCAACCACCTGAAAACACCATTGAACCGCCACTGCTTCACAATTCTCAACCAGACACGGTCGACTCAGGCAATCAAAAGTCCACTTAAGTTACCTATTTTAATAGTATTTGTCACATATTCAATAAAATAATGGAACAATGAATTATAATTTAATACACTCTGAAATCATTCTGTATATTAATCATTATTCAACGTATATAGGGTTAAAGAATTAGGTACCATGTATATTCAAATAATATAATATAACAGATCAGTAGTAAATTACTATTTAATACTAGGCAGAATGGATAAAAAATTCTAGAGCTCTAACTATATGGTGGTAATGGCGGAAATGGTGGTGGAGGGGTGAAAATTTTAGTGGTGGAAGATGGGGGAACTAAAATGGGTTAGGGGTGATGAGGTGGCAATGCCACGTGGCACCTACCTCATCAAATATCATTGCCACGTAGGATAAGATGCCTAAGGTGCACAACGTTAATGCTGGAAGGGTATATTTGTGCCCAAAGTATAACGATAAGGGTATATTTGGATCCAAAATATAATGAGGGGTATATTTGACCCTTTTTCAATAGTATAGGGGTATATTTAGCCCTTTTCCGATAATGGAATGTAGAACCTTTAACTATTTTTGGATGGTGTTACCTTGTGGACAAGAGAATGTAATCGACCATTTGTCCATACCTATATAAATTTGCACAAAATTTTCTATTAGAACTAGTTTTGTAAACAAAAAACATTTTGCTTAATCCGTTCAACTCGATCGGTTTTGCAATCATTGTTTGGACCGACTGATTGGTCAATATTTTGCGATCCGTAATGGGCGCATTTTTAGTAATGAGTTAACATTGTTATTGTGAATGGTCTTCTATGATGGAAATGTTGAGATCCCTGGTGTGGCCAGGGGCGGAGCCAAGTGCTTTCGGTAAATAATTACACTACATATAAAGTTAAAATAATTTTAATATGTATGCAGATGATGATTATGGCATATTCTTTTAACGGGTGAGTTGTTAATTGGATGTAGTATTTTGATTTTGTGGGCCAACTTAATTAAAACGATTTTTTTTTTATCCTATAGCATAGGAAACAATCCATCTATATCTATATATAATATAAAGTCAGATAAAAGAAGAGTGACGTGGCATATCAAGGATTGCATTTTTTTTTTCTCAGCTGTTTGAATTTTTTTGCCTTTTCCTGGTCTAAGGAATCTATAAACAAATATTAAAGATACCTTTACGTGATAGTTTTAAAAGTCCAACAATCACCTCAGTAATGCACCGTTTCAACATTAATTAATCCAACCGTTCTGCATTATGCATATCATCATTCTACTAATTCAACCGCACCATTCCATCTCTTCGGATGATTAGACGTGCATATTGATGATGAGAGTTTTAATTTTCCGATGGAAAATTGTTACATTTTTTATAGTACTCAATGATGTGAGACCAAGAAAATAGAAAAGAAAAAAAAAAAAAAGAGTTACTACAATACTAGACTATATATGCCTCCATTGAAGAGGACTAGAATAAATTTTGCTGCATATGATGAAAGAAGGGAGTTGTCAAACAGGTCAAGAAACCTAAATTGTGAAATTCAAGCCATTGCAAGAAGCAATTAAGGAACCTGGTAACATTCTTCTTACTGATTTTTACAAGTTTCACCATATCTT
This sequence comes from Lycium barbarum, assembly GCF_019175385.1. Taxonomy (NCBI): domain Eukaryota; kingdom Viridiplantae; phylum Streptophyta; class Magnoliopsida; order Solanales; family Solanaceae; genus Lycium; species Lycium barbarum. Next base: position 13,346,283 of record NC_083340.1, read on the forward strand.
CTTTTTCCGCACATAGCATTTCAAGTACTAGATATGTTTATATCAGTCTTGGGAATTTCCCTCTCCTATTTTTGGGAATTGCAAAAATAAGGTTTGCCGAATTAGCTCGAGGAAGGAAAAAAAAGAGAGAAGATTTGGAGTATGCGCCCTCTGTAGGTTGATTATCGACCAAGGAGTTTGATTCAATCATGGATTGATAAACGATCAAGAAGGAGGTTGATTACCAACAGTAGGATGGTGAGCAACCACGAAGGTGGTCGATTTATTAACTATGCCAAACACGAAGTAGGCTTAAAATCCACCAAAGGAGGGTTGATTATCAACTAATAGCCTGTTTGGCCAAGCTTCTAAAATCAGCTTATTTTAAAAAATATTTTTTTTAAAGTACTTTTCAAAAAAACACTTTTGACAAAAAACAGTTTGTATTTGGCCAATTAATTAAAAAAGTACTTTTGAGCAGTTATTAGTGTTTGGCCAAGCTTTTAAAAAGTAATTCTATTTGTATTTTTTTCAAAAGTACTTTTCAAAAAAGTGGCAAAAGCTGTTTTTTTTAGCTTCTGAAAAACTACTTCTGCTACTCCCAGAAGCACTTATTTTCTCCCAAACGTTTGGCCAAACACCTCATTTTTTTCAAATAAGCACTTATTGAAAAAATAAGTACTTTTAGGGGGGGGGGGGGGTGGGGGAATAAGTTTGGCCAAACAGGTTATAAGTAGATTAATAATCAACAAAGAAGTTTGTTTGATCATCAACCATAGGTCAAGAATCGATCACGAAGGCAGTTAATAACGTCGATAATTAATCACGAACGAGGTCAATAAATGACCAATAAGAGGATTGATTATAGACAATAGGTGGATAATCGATCAGAGAATAAGGTTGTTTAACAAACACCAGCTATTTTAATTAAAACAACAGAAGAAAATTAGACTTTTTATTTTTTAATGCAATATAAGGGTAACCCACCTAATTGAATTACCTAAAACGCTTGAGAGAACGAATCCTTATCCGACAAATCAAGTTAATTTTATAAACCTTTACTCCCCCAAAAGAAGTTATTTCAGTGTTAATCAGTTATCCTTTTTCCTTGGCTTTCTAGATACGAGAAGTTAAACAATGTGTTTGTCAGGCAAATTTCATGGGTAACAATTACGACATACGTGAGTATTTTTCCTATTCTGACAAGAGGGTTGATCTTCCCATGTCCGTTATAATTTGTTTAACATATTTCATTTAGAATGAGTCAATTTAATTAATTTGTGAGTGAAGTAATTAAATTAACTCATTTATCTTAGAATTAAATATTTAGATATATTGGTTGCATGAAATATACTTTTTACAAATACGTAACAATATTTAGATATATTGGTTGGCTTATGTTATTTGTGTATTATCCCTTCCTTCTAAATATTAATGAGGAAGAATTATGAAAGTAATAAAATAAGAAAAAGATAAATACTCATGTACATGTATCAAGTACTAGATATATATATATATAAAGAAATGTTTAAAATTCGTTACTCATCCGCACATAAAGAGATCGGTTATCTTTACATTGTAATTTGTAAAGGATAACAATCGGTAAGTGATAAATATACAAAGTTAAATGTTAATAATAAAATAGTCAAAAAGCTGATACTAAATTATTTCAGTTTGAACACAATTTTTTAATTTTCGTATATTGGAAAAGATTATTTAGTTTTTTTTGTTGCCGCGTGAAACGCTGTCAAATTCACTAGTTTAAATTTAAAAGTAACGCCTACTCATTCTTGAGAGTGACTTATTAAGGCTACTTTAGTTTTTTGAGAGACCACAATAATTGAGTGACTTTTTTTTTTTTTTTTTGACAAATGAAAGGAAAACGACTTTAATTTGATCAACATGATCATTCAAGAAGTTAACTCAAAAATACTGATGAAACAATTAATTGATGTTAATGCTGCTAAGAGCCAGTTAGCCCCTTTTATTTGTTTGCCGGGAAGAGATCTCCACTAGACAACAAATCTAATTAGCAAAGTAGACCATCATTAAAACCATAAAATACTTATTACAAATCCTTACAAACAGGAAAGTCCTAGACAATACTTTTATTATGACAAAAAAATAGTAAACATAGAAAGCTAAAACTTAAGAACTGCAACAATTCAAACACCACAAAAGGCCTTGAAAGCTTCACTGCCAGCTTTTGACGCACCCTCTTTTGACATAACAAACTTATACAATTCAAGAATGTTATAGGGCTTGAAAAGTAAAGGGTGTTCTTCATCCACAAGTTCTTTTCGTGGCTCTATGATGTAGCCTTCTTTTGGTACGGTAAATAATGGAATGGAGAACCTCTCGCTATTTTCGGACAGTGTTACCCTGTGGACGGGAGAGTGCAATCGACCATTTGTCCACGCCTATATAAATTTGCACAGAATTTTCTGTTAGAACTTGTTTATGTAGTACTTGAGCAACAAACGTTATTCCATCCAGTATCTGATTTGAACTATATATATAGTTGAACTAGTTGCGGGAGGCCCGTGCTAAGCCCGGGCCCAAACTCAAAAAATTAAAATAACAATTTTAATTGAAATGTATGATAACAAAATATTTATATAATATTAGTTTAGTGTCTTTACCAAAATCAACTTAATAATCTTATAAGAATATTATTAAATGTGGCTCCAAAGTCTTCTAAATTATACCAACCACAAAAAGTTACTGCTACATTGTATTCATCTCAAGTTATCCGTCGCGTTATTTTTACACACCCATTAAGAAAATATTAATTTTGAGAAGTTTTACGCTTATTTATTATAATACCTCTTTATTGAATATTTACTCTATTTATGTGTTATATCTCCATAATTGAGGTGTTTTGTAGTTTTCAAAAACAATTACTATTAAGCGCAAAATTAAAAAGAAGTTGTCATAAAGTTGAAAATGACAAGTAATTTAAAATAACTATTTTACTAATCACGACAAATAAATTGAGACGAAGGAATTACCAATTACTAAGATCAAAAATATTTTAAAGGGACTAAAATCTACACCATTCTCTTAAATCCGAATTTTTCAATGACTTTTTCTCTCCATTCCCTAAAAATTTGACTCTCTATCAAATTGAGGACACAATCATTAATGAGCTTTGGGCCAGGTGCGAATGCCCTTGAATTTGGGCCTTACAAAACGTCTCAAAATGTGCCTTTATTTACTAAATTAGATAATGGCAACTGAAGCAATATAGAACTAAACAAGAGGCAAATTAATAAAAAAGGGATTCAAAGTGAAAGTTGGATAACACGTGTAACTCCTTCAGGGCTAATAAATGACAAAAATAGCCCTGTGAGGACTATAAAAAACTCCATTTCCCTCTTATATATAGTTATTATTATAAAAATATTTCATTTTGGAAAAATTGTATTTTAACTAAATATATTAACACAAAGTAATAATGATAGGTGCTACTTTGTCCCCGCTTGACTTAAAATTTTGAATCTGCTTCTGACCTACCAAGAAGATTAACCGTATGAAGGTTTTTATACTAAAAGACTGCAAAATTTATGTATGAATTATCGGTATTACTTACTATTTGTTTCAAAATATAGCAATAGAAAATAATATATATGTATTTTATTAATTAGGGAAGTTCATTTGAATCTGCTAATGTGTGAATTTTATCTGAAACGACAAATTATTGAATTTTCGGTGCGTGAATTCAGAATTTTTAAGTTTTCTAAAATAAAATCTACACACAAAAAGTAAGAGTAAGTCACCATAATTAATAACTCAAAATATTTATAAGACACGTAAGAAATTACTATCAAACAAAAAAAATGAACTTTACAAATAGCAACGGAGAAACTCGACACTTACCATGAAGGAATCTCCTACAATAACAACCAAGGAATTAGGTGCAATGTTGACATCAATCCACTCTCCATTTTTGGTCTGAACTTCCAATCCATTTACACTATTTTGAAATATGAAGGTCAAGAAGCCACTATCTGTGTGGATACTCAATCCAGGTTTATCCCCTTCTTCACCATTTACTAGAGCTGGATTGTAATGCGTAAATCGGAAATTGTAGAAATAGGATTCCAAGAATTCATCAATGTAACTTTTTAGACCCAAACTCTCCAAAATCATCTTTTTTATCGTTTCATCCAATTCCACAAGTGGCTCTGAGAAGGTCTTGAGCACATTGCTGCCAGAATTAATTAGGTACATGTTAAAATTAAACATACAAGTTGAAGAAATAGTAAGTAATAAATTATTTGCCTTAAAAATGTAAATCTAACATTTGGTAAATAATAATAATAATAATAATAATAATTATTATTATTATTATTATTATTATTATTATAGTAATGATAATAATAATAATAATAATAATATTTTGATAACAACTTTTAGTATTATAATTTGATATAATGTATGCATGTTGATCAGAGCAAGTGATATTAAATTGAAACTCAATATATAAGGAAGAGATAAATTACGTTCGTAAGTGAAGGAATTTCATATTTTGGTTAGAGTACACACCATCAGTGTAAGAAATTTTTACATCACGAGAACAACTTTATCTATTGTGCCAGGTACAAAATATATCTTATTTCCAAAATTAACTGTAGATATTCTTAGCTAACCTGATAGTGTAAAAACATTTATACATGCAAGGTAACATAATTATTTAAGTTCTTCTGATAGTTAATACAAGAAAATGACATTTTCATGGAAAACAATTTTAATTCTTACATACCTAAAGTCAGGATTTCCATCAGGCCAGAAGATATTGGCAATAGAATCAACACTTTCAGATTTGAGGACGTCAGCAATACCCAAACTTTCATAAGCTGGCAACTGTGGATATTGTCCTAGGTAGCCATGCATAGGTATGGTTGATTTGGTTTCAAGTTTAGTCTCCAATGGAAATTCAAAGATTTTTTTTGAAGTATTAAAAATGGCTTCTCTTGGAACCTTATCATAAACTGCTTCAAAGATCCCATATTCTTGCAAAGCTTGGATTACTTGGGTTTTTGTGGACTCCCATTGTGGAGTACCTGGTTTTAGCTCTGGGTTGCAAAAATCTATGGTGGGAACCTTCAATTCCTTGGATATTGTCATTGCTGGATATTGTAAGAATTAGAGGAAATTAAATGTTTAGGACTTGATCGAAGTGTGAAAAGAGGAGATGAAGGTATCAGTTAATCTTAAGCAACTCCTGTGTACCACATTGTTATATAGCAAGAGCTTACCTCCACCTGGTATTTATATTATGGTCGGATCTAATACATTTGTTAGGGGTTCATGGGAACCCAATAATTTTCGTTCCAGATTCTGTATTTAATTAAAAAATTCACAAAATATCTATAAATATTTCATTGTGAACCTATTACTTAGTGTATTTTTTACACACTTATATAAGGTCGTTGGAGAAATCATAAACTTTAAATTCTAGATCCACGTCTAATTTACATCTAACTAATTCACTTTACAATGGTTACGTAACAAGAAATGACATTAGCACAACTTTTCTTAAGAGGAGTACTTATATATTGAAGGTTAATTCATCACATGGGACCATACGATTTCCTGAAAGAGGATCCTATCTTGGTTGAAATTTAATATTTAAACAGAAGACAATTCATCACATGGGACGATACGATTCCCTGAAAGAGGATCCTATCTTGGTTGAAATTTAATATTTGAACAGAAGACAAGAAAAGGCGTTCGGGAATGGTAAGGATTTGTCTAATACTCCCTCCGTTCCATATTACTTGGTCACTTTCCATTTTGCGCGCCTCTTAAAAAAATCATAAATAAAAGATGTAGTAAATATTCTACTACCTTACCTCTATCTCTCTCCAATAAATATATTCTAATCAATATCGATTATTTTCAAGAACATTTAATATTAAGGGTAAGATGAGAAAAATTTAATTAATTTTATCTTGATTTTGTAAATGAAAAAATAATTTGAGACATAAAGTTTTAGTAATGTGGTCGAGTAATATGGGACGGAGGGAGTATGACTTTTATATTAAGCTCTAGATCTCGGAAAGGGAGTGAAACAATGTGAAATAATCCTACGCAAATCGTGTATGCCACGCCAAACAAGCCTAATAAAAGAAACATAGGCATGAGTATAATTATTTGATAAAAAATTAATGCAAGAAAGTATCTATATTAAATATACAAAAAATAAAAGGAAATTAAATTACAAAGTACGAAAAGTAACAATCTCCTGTATTATTTTTAGTAGTACATGCCATCAGTGAATTAAAACAGATAAATAAATAAAAAATCTTATCTTATTCAAACAAAGGTTTACCTATAGACAATTCTGCAAGTACATATTTCTTTAAATGTCATTTACACAATTCTTTTATGCCAAAAACAATTTAAAGCTTTTACTTGGTAACTTAAAACTGAAACTTATGAATGTGGCTCCTCTCAAGTAGGAATTATACGATCGTAAAACCTATGGATCAGATCTAAATTTGGTGAGGCAAGATCCCATAAGTACGCATTTCTTCTTATGAGCTGCATCCATATTTCAACCAAACTTGTGAGGCAAAGATTAGAGAATCACTGTTTTAGACAAAAATGCCTGACAAGCACAAATTTCCTAAACCATCAGAGAGAGAGGAGTAAATTAGACCAAAATGAGGTTTATGTACACTACAAGAAAGTATAGAAATCCTAACAAAATTTTTTATATTTGACAATAACTTAGTTTTATAGTTGGCAAATGATTTTTTTGTTGCCAAAGAATTTAATTTTGTTGCCATAGTATTGATTATTGTTGCAAAAAGTACTTTTGGCAACAAAAAAAAAGGTGTTGCACGCTGTTGTAATAACAGCCGTTGGGAAAAGTTCATGCAACAAATTTTTTTTTTTGTTGCCAAAAGTATTTTTTGCAACAATAATCAACTTATGGCAACAAAAAAAATAATTATTGCCAAATATAATTTTTCTTGTAGTGGTGTTTCAGTTAAGCTTTTAGTTTAACATAAATAATGGACAAGGAGCGCATACATTGTTTGACTTAGAGCGGATTAGTTGATTGTGAATGACTGATAAGCTTTAAGTGTTGAAAAATATTTTAAAATGTTGAAATTGACTTTATAAATAAGAAGTTACATAGTGGGATATATATATATATATATATATATATATATATATATATATATATATATATATATATATATATATATATATATATATATATATATATATATATATAAGTGCTGAAACTGCTAATAACAATTGATGTGTTTGGGGATAAGTGTAGATAAGTCGTTCTTTTATTAGAATGACTAAAATACTCTTATTTCTTTTTAGAAAAATTAAGGATAAAATTAAAAAAAAATAACTGGTCAAGCTAAAAAATGCTTATAAAATGAAAAATCATAGTTGAGTTAATCCACTTATGAATTTTGGCTAATTTTGACTTATAAACGTTTGACTTATAAGTACTTTAATGTTTACCAAACACATATAATTTTTTTTTTTTAAAAAATGCTTATAAACGGGTTGATCAACTTTAAAGCTTTAAAAAACACTCTCTTAAAATGCACTCATCCTCGATTTTCGTTCCACATGTGTGTATAGATGTGCATCAGCTAGAAAACGCTCCACATTTTAGTGCCATCTCTTGTGCCCACTTAACATATAGTGGTCGTTTGGTTTGAGGTATAAAATGGGTTATGCCAGTATTAATTTTTATATCATATTTGGTATAAGGTATAAATTTATCCCGGGATTATTTTATACCTTGTACCAAACGTGGTATAAAAATTAGTGCTGGAATAACTCAACTTATACCTTCTTAACCCACTTATACTGGGATTATCTTATACCATCTTTCAGATGGTATAAAATAATACCAACAGATGGGATAAATTAGTCCCGGGATTGTAATCCCGGGACTATTTTGACTAGCAACCAAACGACCACATAGAGTATTAATTACCTCTGTCCCAATTTATATGACATTTTTTACTTTTCAAGAGTCAATTTAATTTATTTTTAAGTTAAATTGAATTATATTAACTTATTAGTTTTTGTTTTGTTCATCTTGTAATTTTGTTGTCACTATTTTTCTTTCAATCTTACTTTGATTTTAGTATTTTGAGTGAAGGATCTATCGAAAACAATCTCTCTATCAACAAATATAAGGGTAATATCTGCGTACATCCTACCCTCCTCGTACCGCACTTGTGAAATTACACTGGGTATGTTATGTTGTTGTTGTTGTTAACTTGATGTTTTAGGATATTTTAAATATTCAAAAAATTATATGAAAAGTATGATAAGTTACAAGTCTCATGTCAATATAATTAAAAAATATTTAAAATTATTGATGCAAATGCATACAAATTGAATTATGAAAAATTAAAAAAAAAAATCAGATAAATAATTGAAACAGAGGAAGTAGTAGTACACTTTGCCATAAGCTAAAAAAAGAAAGAAGAAAAAAAAGTACACTTTGCTCTAGGAAAAGACTGGTCAAGTGTAGGTAGATCTAGTTCTAAATGAGTATGAATTTATAATTAAAGTGGAATAGATTAAACTGACCGTGAAATATGCTACTCTCCCTATTTCAATTTATTTGTCGGATTTTGATTTGACATGATAAAAATAAGACTTTTCAATCTTGTGATTTTAAATTAAACATACGCAAAATGTATAGAAATGCATTTAATCTTGTAGTTTTTAATATGATGCTATGTGAAAAGTTAGAATTAAAGAGTTTTCAGACAAGGAAAAAGACATTCTTTTTAAACAATTTTTTTTTAAAAAAAAGTAAGGCAAATAAATTAAAACAAATGGAGTAATATTATTTACCAAATTATGAAGTTGTCTTGTCTATGATCTTAAATAGTTATGCATGGGTGATAGTATCAAAGGGGACGAGATACAGTGGCAAATTTATGCGCTAAAAAAGGATCACGTGAACTCATTTTCTTTTCATAATAACTACCAATAAAATATTGTTAAAAGAACTACACAATTAAATATGTTAAATTAACATGAAGTAGATAGTTGAAGTAAAAAATTTAAACTAATAAAAATACAAGTACAAGATGGATAAAGATAAATTTAAAGTTCAACAAAAAGAATATTTCATGAAGTAAAACTAGGTTTTGAAAATCTAATGAATATTTCATGTTATATACATGTTAATTAAAGGCTATTTATGACATTTTAAATATATATACATGCAAAATGATTCAATTCATTTTTTGCTGTTGATTCAAGATTAGTGGTTTATTGTCCCTTTCAAAAGGTGAAAGAGTATTATTTCACAAACTCAATAAAATTAAGGGGGTTAAGTGAAATTTTACTTATTTTATCAAGCAGTTCTGCTGTGTGGGCATCTGTGTGCTTCAACACTAGTATTCCCTCCTTCTCAAAATATTTGTCGTGATTACTAAAAATAATTGTCTCAAATTATTTGACGCTTTCGAAGTTCAAGACAAAATTGATCATTTTTTCCCCTATGTTACCCTTGCTAAAAGTTTTCTTGAAAACTACAAACTCCCTGATTATGGGATATTATTGCTCTTGTGCAAGTAATAACATCAGGTTAATCTTGTTGTCTTAAACACTTCATCATATTTTACAAAATGCAATTACTACATTTGACAACTTCCACCATTGTATTACAAGTACAAAATTTATTCTTAACACAAATTAAGTTCTACAATATGAAATGGTAGAATATTTAACAGAAAATGGAGAAGGAAGTAAAAACTGATTAGATTTTTACCGATCGATTTGCATTTCTCGTGGAAAAACACACTTAGTTTGCATTTACTAATGGATTTGCATTTATTTATAGCGCAGGTTTGCATTTACATAGATAATGTCATTAACACATAAATTGATTTGACCATTTAATGTGGAGAGATGATAGCTAAGACATAAATAAGGTTAAAGGTGTTAAAACCCCTTCTAATCATTGTTTCTTAAGAGGTGTGTAAACCAAAAAAATGATAAATATTTTGAGACGGAGTGAGTATATATTTAATACAGTATTTAATAGTCTCTGCACTAGTTGAAAGACGGGTAATGGCTTACTGGTTCTTTTCAAAATTACTGTTTGTTGTTTAGTTGTTACAAAGTCAAGGTGGAACAATTAATGACGCTTATCTATGGATGATTGCTAGCTGATTTTAGGATCATACCGATAGGTCTCTGGCTTGAATTTTTTACCAAAGTAGGCCATTATTTCAGACTATTCACCAAAATAATACGTTTTTTTAAAAAATTTACAGAACTAGAATAAACGTATTCCGCAATAACAAATTAGCCATTATTTTATTTAAAACATCAAATGGGCAAAAAAGTTAATGGTTAACGGTGTTAAAGGGTAATTCGTTACTGTGAGTAACGTTTTATGGCTAATACGTAACTGATAGTAACGTTTCTACATAATCCAACCACGGGCAATCCTTGTACGAAATCTGACATTAATTAATTGATCTTAAAGTCGTAACTCAGAGTTACAACATCAGGCTAAAACATAACTGACAGTAACGTTTTTAAAGAATCCAAGCACGGGCAATCAAATCGTGCAAATTGGGAATCCTTCTCATTGATTTACTAATAAAACATTATTGATGGTTTTTTGGTGAATATGTTGTTCCCTCTTTTTGCTAAAAAAATTCAGCATTTTGCACATAAAGAAAGTATTTATACATAACTGAATGTTTTCAGAATTTTTTTCATAAAGTACCTATTAACCCTAAATACTAACATGCTGATAATGGCAGCCATCAATTCCGAACTAATCAATAAAGTTACAAGTATTCACAACCTAGCGTATCATCTCCTTAATTGATAGAAAAGAACTTAGAGTAGAACCTTATTCATGCATGTATACAGAACTGCATTTATTGTATTATCAAATAAAGAGGCATAGCAAGCTAATTTTCTGGTCTCAAATTCCATGAACCCAGGAAAAGGTTAACATGTTGCAGTGTTAAAGAGAAACACGAATAAGTACTAAAACAAAAGAAATTCTAGGTCGATCGGTCCTTATAAAAGCCTTAGCCAAACATACAACTTTAAGTGTAGTGTTTTATTTTCCTATTCACTAGTGTTTACTAGACATTTTTCTTGATTCTTTCGTAATATATGCTTACAAGTTGAGAGAAACATTATTAGCAATTATGAGCGTCAAGATTGCTAAGCGGAAAAAATTGGCTCACAGAAGGGTATTTTTTTAGCAACGAGGATGCTTGTTAGAATCCCATTTAGAAAGTACATATCCTAAAGCCATGTCTTCCCCAACAAAACAACACTTGCTTTATCCATCTCATCTACAACAGTACTAAGGAAAAACATCTCCTAGTTCCAATTATCCCCAAAGACTTCCAAAATTACTTGATGTATATCAAAGGGTGAAAGAATGTTAAAAAAAAATGAATAACATGTGTAAGATGCTGATTTATTTAACAAAAAGGGAAACAACATATTTACCAAAGAACCGTCGGAACAATTTATAGGTAAATCAATCAAAAGGATTAACAATTTGCAGGATTCGATTGTCCTTGCCTGGATTCAATAGAAACGTTACTGTCAGTTACGTTTTAGTCTGATATTGTAACTCTGAGTTACGACTTTAAGATCAATCAATGTCCGATTTCGTACAAGGATTGCATGTGGTTGGATTCTGTAGGAACGTTGTTGTGACCCATGTCGCTGACGTGGAGGACACCTCAACCGCTGATGGGGACACACACACTCAGCAGGTGGTTGAAATTAAGAGACGTAGCAAGCGCGTGAGAATTCCATCCACAAGATTAACTGATTTTGTTGTGGGAACAAAGTGATGGAAACGTGGGTGTAGTGCAGCAGAATATATTATAAATAGTTAATAGCAGTTGTATTAGGGTAGGGAATTGTTAAGAAAGTTTCTATTTCTCATCTCTTCAATATCTCTAATCTCATCCCCCAGTTTCTTCTATATATTTCGTTACTATTTGCAAGTTGCAAGTCACTTTTAAACTTTGTAATTCAGTGAATTGGGTTTATTACAATCAGTTGATTTCTATTTGTGTGTTGAATTTCTAGTTTGTTTCATTGGTGCTTTCATCCAGAGGTCTTTTAATGGAGGACCAAACCTTACTCAAGGCACTCATTGAAGAATCCGTTAAAGAAGCAAATGATTCCTTCTCTAAGGAACTAGCAGAAATTCGTGGTATGCTATTGGAGGTTGTTGGTAACAAGGCGGCCATGGGAAATCACCGTCGTGATCCAACCATGGAGGTCACACGCCAGATTCATACTCCGGCGGCACCTACTGTCCGTCACAAGCCAGCATCAGTGGAGTTTGGCCGGTTTCGGGGTGTGAACCCGAAGGCTTGGATATTTCAAGCAGAGCGTTATTTCGATTTTTACGATATCGAGGATGACCAGAAACTTTCTATGGCATCTTTCTATCTAGACGGTGAAGCTCTAGAGTGGTACCAGTGGTTATTTCGGAACAAGCAACTAGTGGGTTGGACACACTTTGCGGAGAAAGTTCGTATTCGTTTCAAGGAGAAGGGACTCGAGTCGGCAGAGGGGAGACTAGCGAAACTCCAGCAGGTGAGCACGGTTTCAGAGTTGCAAGGGAGGTTCGAAGCCATTGCTAATGAAACTGATGATGTCTCCGACCAGCTCTTGGTGAGACTCTTTATTTCTGGACTTAGGGAAGATATTAAGAGCTCAGTCTTGAGTCATGACCCCAAAACATTTGAAGAAGCACTTAAGCAGGCCCATATACATGAGCGCCGAATCCAGGCTGAAAAAGGACCAGCCCGACCAATGTTTTCCAATAAAGGTACACCCTGTTACCCAATCCAAATTCATCATCATCCTATCAAAGTCCCTCGTCTACAGTCGCTGGCAACAACACTTCTACCCAAGCTGCGTTAAGACCACCTCTGAAACGTCTCACACATGCGGAAATCCAAAGCCGCCGTGAGCGTGGACTCTGTTACTATTGTGAGGAGAAATATACAGCCGGTCACAAATGCAAATCTCCTCCCAGGCTATTGCTTCTCACGGATGATTCCGACTTTGACCAGACCTTACAAGTACCATTCGTTTCTGATGACATATTGGCAGAAGAATTGCAATGTTTAGAAGTCCAGGAACAATCAGCTATTTCCTATCATGCCTTGGCCGGTGGAAATTCTTCTTCCACGCTTCGATTTCTTGGCCATGTGAATGGATCTCCGGTTCAAGTCTTAGTGGACGGAGGAAGTGACCATAACTTTGTCCAGACAAGAGCTGCGAATTTCCTGCAGTTATCAATTGAGACCATCCCGAGTTTTTTGGTGGTTGTGGGCAGTGGTCAGCGGCTACGGTGTGATGGAGTTATACGCCAAGTTCTGCTCTCAATCCAAGGTTGCAATCTCACCCTTGACTTGTATGTATTGTCGTTACATGGCGCAGATGTGGTTTTGGGTGTATCTTGGCTCTCCACCTTGGGGTGGGTGGTCACTGACTATGGACAACGCACATTTGAATTCAATGACCAGGGGTCTGCTATTTGTTGGAAGGGGTTGGCACCCTCCAGTGCTCAACCAGTACAATTGCATAGCCTCCGGCGATACAGGGCCACTGATGCCATTTCATCTTATTATTGCTTGCAGATAGTGCCCTCTACGCTTGGTACTGATGAGCAGCTTAATCCTGCCCTTCTCTCCCTGCTGGAATTATTTGACGATGTGTTTCAGAAACCACAAGGGCTACCGCCATCTAGACCCCAAGACCACGCAATACATTTGGTGGCTGGAGTAGAACCAGTCAACGTCAAGCCGTATCGCTACCCCTATTTTTAGAAGCAAGTCATGGAGAAATTAGTCACAGAAATGCTCCAAGAGGGGGTGATTCGAGCCAGTACGAGTCCTTTTTCTTCACCTGTGCTGTTGGTGCGAAAAAAAATGGTACGTGGCGGTTTTGCGTAGATTACAGAGCCTTAAATGCAGTCACCATTCGAGATAGGTTTCCAATTCCTACGATTGACGAGTTATTTGATGAGCTATTTGGTGTCGTATACTTTTCTAAACTCGATTTATTGTCGAGATATCATCAAATTCGAGTTAGATCAGAAGATGTGGCAAAGACAGCCTTTCGGACTCATGACGGGCATTACGAGTTCCTAGTAATGCCATTTGGATTATCTAATGCTCCGTCAACATTTCAGGCTACTATGAATGAGGTGTTCAGACCATATTTGCGTCGATTCGTCCTTGTCTTTTTCGACGACATACTGGTGTATAGCCCCTCGTGGGAGGAGCACTTGAAGCACTTAGAAATAGTGTTGGACTTGCTGCGACAGAATAAGTTGGTTGCTAAACGAAGCAAATGTCAGTTTGGGCAAACTTCGGTCGATTACTTGGGACATGTGATCTCTGATCAAGGTCTAAGTGTGGATTCTGCCAAGATTTCCGCCATACAACAGTGGCCAGAACCTAAAAATGTGAAGGAAGTGCGAAGTTTCCTTGGACTTGCGGGATATTATCGGCGATTCATACACCACTATGCACCATTGCTGGACCTCTTACGGACCTTCTTCGCAAGGATTCCTATCACTGGACAGTTGCAACTCGTACAACTTTTGAGACTCTTAAAAGAAAACTCAGTTCTACACCTGTGTTAACGCTACCCGACTTTACTCAAGAGTTCCAGCTAGAAACTAATGCGTCCGGACAAGGTATTGGGGCAGTGCTCGCTCAAAAAGGGCACCCTGTGGCTTATTATAGTCGGAAATTGAGCAATAGAATGCAAGGAGCATCCACCTATCATAGGGAGATGTTTGCGATAACCCAGGCGGTTAGCAAGTGGAGACAATACTTGCTTGGGAGGAGATTTACCATTTACACGGACTAGCAGTCCCTCAAAAACTTGATGAATCAAACAATTCAAACTCCGGAGCAGCAAAAATGGCTAAGTAAGTTAGTTGGTTTTGATTTCCAGATTATTTACCGCCCCGGGAAATTAAACGAAGCTGCTGATGCTCTCTTGCGAACTAGCGAGGCAGCGTTCTTAACTATTACTGTCCGGGGATACGATCTTGAGTGTGAGCACAAAGTACTAAACAAGACTCATCCGGAATTGGTGGCTCTACAAGAGTCTATACAAGACCCCTCTTCTACTGATTTGGAATTTCAATTTCGGAATGGTCTGCTATTTTTTCGGGGTCGCTTGGTTATCCCTACTGACTCTTCCTTGCGCCAAAGATTGCTTCATGAATTCCATGGCACTACAGTGGGTGGTCATGCCGGGGTTGCTCGTACTTATCATAGAATATCTTCCAATTTCTATTGGAAAGGTATGAAGAAGGATGTACAAAATTTTATATCCACCTGCCAAGTCTGCCAACAAATGAAAGATTCACACCATCTGCCCGTAGGCCTACTACAGCCCTTGCCCATTCCTTCTATGGCATTTGAAGATATCGCGATGGATTTCATCACATGCTTGCCTAGTTCAAAAGGGAAATCTACCATCATGACTGTCGTGGATAGGTTGTCCAAGTATGGACACTTTATTGCTCTTCCCTCCACTTTTTCTGCTTAGTTAGTCGCGGAGGCCTTCGTGGTCGGCATCATTCGTCTCCATGGACCCCCAAGATCTATTGTTACTGATCGCGACCCTCGATTCTTACATATATTTTGGCAAGAGCTGAACCGTTTACAAGGCACAACGTTGGCTATGAGTACAGCCTATCATCCTCAGACGGATGGGCAGTCCGAGGCTTTGAACAAATGTGTGGAGCAATACCTTCGTTGTTTCGTGGCTGATGACCCCAACAAATGGGTCGCAATGTTACCTTGGGCAGAGTATTGGTATAATACGTCCTATCAGTCGTCGGCAGGGATGACGCCCTTCAGAGCATTGTATGGAAGGGATCCGCCTACGGTTGCCCGTTACATCTTGGGCAGCAGTCCTAGTGAATTAATTGAGACATATTTGGTAGATTGCGATGCCATCTTGGACCTCCTCAAGGCTAATCTGATCCGAGCACAGACACGAATGAAGGCGCTGGTTGACAAACGACGCTTGGAGGAGACTTATCAGGTAGGGGATTGGGTTTATGTCAAACTGAAGCCTTATCGCCAGAATACCGTGAGTCTTCAACAACATCCGAAACTGGGCAGGCGCTACTTTGGACCCTTCAAAATCATTAAACGCATTGGTGAGGTTTCCTACAAGTTGGAGCTGCCCGATGATGCTCGTATACACCCGGTATTTCATGTTTCTTTGCTCAAGCAATGTATTGGAGAACCAGAACAACAACATGCACCGCTTCAGCTCACTGGTTTGGCTGATCCGGGTCCAGAAACGTCTTCGAACCTTGAGGACAAGGTTCTTTCACATGGAGGACACCTCAACCGCTGATGGGGACACACACACTCAGCAGGTGGTTGAAATTAAGAGACGTAGCAAGCGCGTGAGAATTCCATCCACAAGATTAACTTATTTTGTTGTGGGAACAAAGTGATGGAAACGTGGGTGTAGTGCAGCAGAATATATTATAAATAGTTAATAGCAGTTGTATTAGGGTAGGGAATTGTTAAGCAAGTTTCTATTTCTCATCTCTTCAATATCTCTAATCTCATCCCCCAGTTTCTTCTATATATTCCGTTACTATTTGCAAGTTGCAAGTCACTTTTAAACTTTGTAATTCAGTGAATTGGGTTTATTACAATCAGTTGATTTCTATTTGTGTGTTGAATTTCTAGTTTGTTTCAAACGTTACTGTCAGTTACGTATTAGGCATAAAACGTTACTCACAGTAACGAATTACCCTTTAACACCGTTAACCATTAACTTTTTTGCCTGTTTGAGTTTTTGAATAAAATAATGGCTAATACGTTACTGCGGAATACGTTTATTCTAGTTCTGTAAATTAAAAAAAAAACGTATTATTTTGATAAATTGTTTGAAATAATGGCTTACTTTGGTCAAAAATTCCTCTGGCTTTGCTGACATTTCCCGGTAGTCGTAAAGATATAAGTACGAGACAAAATCATCTCGATTATTTTATACCTTTGTTCAAACGTCGCATTCTGCCTGCATGGGCATAGAGATTTGTGTATATACAGGATCATTAAATGAGTATGGACTGGAAAATGATGCACGTTTGGTGGCATCTGTGTGCCTTGTTGCGCTCACTAAATATGAATTATATATAAAAGTGTAATAGATTATCCCATCTTAATATGAATGTATAAAGGCTTAATAGATTGTGCTTCCTCTGTTTCTTTCCGTTGATTAGTTTGTACTTGTAAAAGAGAACTTTTCCACATCGATGAGAAATGAAAATGTTTAAGTGCTTTGTGTGTAAATAAATTTATTTATTATATATTTATTAAATGTAAATGACTTGGTTTCTGTTACAAGTTTATTTTATTACACCTGTTTAGCCAAAAAAAAAAAAAAAGGTACCTTTTTGGGATGTTCTTCTATAAATTATGTTACCCTGAGTTGTTAAATATCTGCAGTAACATTTTGGCTTTGAGGAATTCTGTAGAAATTTGTTTGTATTTCTTAAAGAATATATAGGCAATATTTCTTTAAGAACGATGAATTTTCACGCCTCTAAGGTTTTCCCCTTCTTCGAATCTATTCTGCAATTTTTTAACACCTTCTGCTAGTCCCTAATATCAAAATAATTTTCCTTTTTATTTGTGCATTTCAGCAAACTGCATGAGTTGGGTGAGCCTGAGTTGAATTGGAGGACAAATAACATTATTGGAATAAGAATATAATAAAATAAAGGAATATTTTTCTTTTTATATTACTTTACTAGAAATTAAATGGTGGTTGCATTAGTATTTGTCAACCGAACCATTTCTTATCATTAATTTGCATATGCCCTTTTTGTTGATTATAGGTCAATGATTTTTAATCAAATTAAAGCCGGATTTTATCCCTGCGGTACGACACAGTTTAAGGTTCTAGCATGTTTTAATTTCTAAGTCTTACGAAGGCTCTATTTTATTTAGTGTCCGAACCAATGGTACACAAATATTTCTACGTTTGTATGAACAATTTTGAAATATCATATACCTGAATCTCTGAAATCGTTCAGAGATCTAAGAAACTCCCAAAATATTTCTAAAGTAACTTTTGATTGATAATTTTAGTGATAAAATTCCTATAGCTAATCAATGATAATGGAGATTAAACTAATAGGGAACAGCAGCCATGGAAGTGTGAGAGAGCTCTGATTTTGAGAGCAAAAGTTTTGTGTGTTATGAAAATGATCTGTACATGAGACCCTTATACAAAAGAGATGACAACACTTGTACAGCTGTCAACTAAATATCCAGTAACTACCTCTAACTAACCAGCTAACAATACTTATAACCGACTAACTAACTCTACTGCACAATTACAAAAATGCCACTGTTATTAACTACAGAAATATCCTATCTCTTAATACTCCCCCTCAAGCTAGGTGGTGCAAACAAGTTCAACACACCTAGCTTGTCCAAGAGATAGGCATGTTGTGCTTTCATAAGTGCCTTTGTAAACAAGTCTGCTTCTTGATCCTTGGTAGTCACATATGTTGTCTTGATTGTTCCATCTTGTATCCTTTCCCTAATGAAGTGCAGATCAATGTCTATATGTTTTGTTCTTTCATGGAATATGGGGTTGGCAGCCATTTGGATAGCTGATTTACTATCACTGCACAACTCAACTGGTGTCTTGATGTTCATATTTAACTTCTTGCATAAACCAGTCAACCAAAGGATTTCTGCAACAGCTGTTGCCATGCTCCTATACTCTGCTTCTGCAGAGCTCCTTGAAACTGTACACTGCTTCTTTGCTTTCCAGGATACTAAAGAATTTCCCAGTTTCATCACATAACCAGTAATGGATCTCCTCAAGTTCAGGCAAGATGCCCAGTTTGCATCACATTATGCTGTCAATTGTGATGACTTTTCTGAGCTCAATAGGATTCCCAAGCCAGGTTCATTCTTCACATATCTCACTACTCTGTATACTGCATCTAGGTGTGACTTCTTTGGAGTCTGCATAAACTGACTAAGGACATGCACTGCAAATGTGATGTCTGGTCTGGTCATCGTGAGATATAACAATTTCCCAATCAACCTTTGATATGGACCAGGATCATCCAGAATCATATTTGTCTTGTTTCTAATGTAGGAGTCATACTCCACAGTTATGAGTTTTAGATTGCACTCCACGGGTGTATTAACAGGTTTTGAACCAGATAATCCTAGCTCAGTGATTAGTTGCAGTGCAAATTTCCTTTGATTCATCAAGATTCCCTTTTGTGACCTTGCAATTTCAATTCCTAGGAAGTACTTCAATTCTCCCAGATCTTTCATCTTGTAGTGCTGTCTTTGCCTCAATGATCAATCCATGGTCATTTCCTGTTATGAGCAGGTCATCCACATATACCAGGATAATGACCATATTTTGGTCCACCTTCCTTGTAAACAATGAATAGTCAAAGTCACTTTGAGTGAAACCTGAGCTGATGAGTGCTTCAGTGAGTTTCAAATTCCATTGTCTTGAGGCCTGCTTGAGTCCATAAAGGGATTTGTGCAGTCTACACACAAGATTCTCCCCCTGACTGTCAAATCCCTGAGGTGGAAGCATATACACTTCTTCAAATAAGTCCCCTTGTAAAAAGGCATTGGACACATCCATCTGATGCAAACACTATTGATTTGCAGCAGCCATAGCCAGCACCACTCTTACCGTCACCATCTTCACAACAGGAGAGAATGTCTCCTTGAAATCTATCCCCTCCTTTTGGTTGTAACCTTTGGCAACCAACCGAGCCTTGTACCTTTCAACCTCCCCATTGGCTCTATACTTGACTTTGAATACCCATTTGCACCCAATAGGAGTCTTTCCAACTGGCAAGGGAACCATGGACCAAGTCTGATTGTCAATAAGTGCGTGAAGTTCTTGGTCCATTGCCTCAACCTATTTAGGATCTTGAACAACCTCTGCATAAGACTGAGGTTCTTGGATGGAAGATAAGGTAGATAGGAACAACTGATATTTGGGACTGACAGTGTCAAGAGATTAGTAGGAGCTCATTGCAAATGTACAAGAGTTTCTAGAAGACTGAGGCAAAGTCCTTCTGCCATAAACATAATCTTGCATCCAACCAGGGGTAGATCTTGTCCTACTAGATCTTCTAGGGTCTGTAGAGGCTGGAACTGGTGCAAGTGGTACATCTGGAAAATTAGGATCAACAGGATCCTGAGTGGGTGGTTCAGATGGAGTATCAAGGGGAAATGATACTGAGGTATCTGCAACATCATAATCAGGAGAGACATTGTCCACTATAGCAGCTGGATGAGCATCATCATCCATGGTGGATGTGAGAACACCATTTGGGAATAACTGAAACCTTTTTTCCTTAAGTAGTTGGAAAGGAAAAATGGTTTCTTTAAATTGAACATCCCTGCTAACAAAAAAATTGTTAGTGAGTAAGCAATATAATCTATAACCTTTCTGCAAAGATGAATATCCCATCAGTACTGAGGCTACAGCCTTGGGAGAAAACTTGTCACCAACATGTACACAAGTAGCATAGCATAGGCACCCAATGGTTCTAATGTGCACCAAGGAAGGTGCTCTTCCATGTATCAGCTCAAAAGGAGATTTTCCACCTAAGACTGCAAGTGGCAACCTGTTCAAGATGTACACTGCACTTTTCACACATTCAGAACAAAATCTAAGTTGTAGAGAACCCTGCATTCTGAGAGCTCTAGCAATCTCCAAGATGTGCCTATGTTTTCTTTCCACCACCCCATTTTGTTGGGGTGTGTGGACACATGAGCTTTGGTGTAAGATACCTTTAGACTGAAACAATTCATTGGAAGCAGAGTTAAAAAAACTCAGTACCATTGTCACTTCTGAAAATTTTGACATGAGCATCAAACTAAGTCTTTATTAATGTCAAGAATTGTCTCAATACAACTATTACATCACTTTTCAATCTCAGCAAGTAGACCCAAGTCATTCTACTATAGTCATCTACCAAAGTGAGAAAAAATCTACATCCATCATGACTTGATACTCTATAGGGTCCCCAAATATCAGCATGCAATACCTCAAAAGGTTTATTACATTCAGTAGTATTAGTAGGGAAGGGCAATCTTGTTTGCCTAGCCAAGGGACATACAGTACAATCCTTTATGTTGTATCTTCCTTCTTGTATTTCAAGGTTGGAATCATCTTTAGTACTCTATCAGGAGCATGTCCCATTCTCCTATGCCAAACTTCTATATCTTCTAGCTTGGTGAAATTTGAATGAAGTGAAGCAGCAGCAACAGTTTTATTAGCAGCAACAATTGTATTATTGACATTATTACTCAGGGGCAACTGAATGTTGTATAGACCATCATTATCCTTACCAATCCCCTTCACTATTCCATTGTGAAGGTCCTGCAGAACACAGAGATCAGGAAAGAATGTGACAGCATATTTCAAATCTCTGGTTAGCTTAGACACAGATAGCAGATTATGCTTAAAACCTGGCACACACAGGACATCATTAATAGTATCATCATTGTTCACCTTGCAACTTCCAACACAAGAAATATCTAATCCATGTCCATCAGGCAAATAAACTCTCCTTATATTCTGTCTTGTAATTTGCGTAATTGCATCAAGTAGGTTCTTACTACATACCATATGGTTTGTAGCCCCAGAGTCAATTATCCAGTTCTTAAAAGCTTCACTTTTAGTTGCCATAAAGATTTGAGTCATACCTGCTCCTTGCTTGTCATGCTCCACTGGAAGTTCTTTGTGGATCATTTTGAGTATCTGATCATAATGTTCTGGTGTAAACATTAAGGATCCTCCTTGCATTTTCCTTTGGTAATGGTCATGTTGATGTGGTGATGCAGATTGCTTATGTGCCTGTTGTTGAGCAGCATTATTTGCCAAGACTGGCTGGTTGTATTCATCTTGCGATGCCATGTTGGCACCAGCCTGTTGATTGTTGTTAAAACCTGTGTTCTTCTTCTTATTGTTGTTGTCTGATATATATGCAAGAAACTTCCTACATGTTTCCCTCGTGTGACCTCTCAATTTGCAGAAGTCACAGTACAGTTGACTGGTTTTCCCTTTGTAATTGTTCCTCACATTTTGACCTTGATATTGACCTTGTCCTCCTCTATTGCTAAATAAAGCAACTCCATCCGTTCCTTCTCCTGAGTGACTAATTCTTGTCAAACTCCTCTGACTTTCTTCTGAGACTATCATAGCATATGCTTTGTTTATGTTAGGAACAGGAATCATCATCATGATTTGGCTTCTCTGATTTGAGTATGTTTCATTCAACCCAGTCAGAAATTGGAAAAGCCTTTGGGTCTCAAAATGTTCTGCATAACTTTTGGATTCAGGACATCCACAACTAGGGCAAGGCATAAGTGCATCAAATTCTACCCATAATTCCTTCAACTTAGTGAAATAACTAGCAACTGAACTAGTTCCTTGTGTTAATGTTGCTATTTCCCTATGAAGGTGAAATACTCTAGATCCATTCTCCTTATCGAATCGTTCTTTCAATTCTGCCCAAACCTTGCTCGCATCCGTAGCATAGGCAACACAACTAATTAATTCCTTTGTGACTGAGTTCATTATCCATGAAAGAACAATGGCATTCACCTTGTCCCATAGATCGTGTAACGAGGGATCAAACTTGTCTTTGGTGTGTTTACCATCAACAAAACCTAACTTGCTCTTTCCTAACAATGCAATCCTCATCCATCTACTCCACAATGCATAATTTTCAGTTCCAGTTAGCTGAAAAGAAATCAGTGAGCTACCTGGTGTGTCGCATGATTGAAGGTATAGAGGATGATGAAGATCGATTGTTGTGTTCGTACTTGTGTTTCCCACTGCATTGCTCTCATCTCCAATCGCCATTGATGATGCTCAAAATTGAAACCCTAACCGATCGAAAAATGAATTAAGAGGAATCGAAAAATTGTGCTAGAACAGAAATATAAAATTGATGAACTGTAACAACTCGATTCTACTCTATTTCTCCTGCTCTGATACCATGATAAAATTCCTATAGCTAATCAATGATAATGGAGATTAAACTAATAGGGAACAACAGCCATGGAAGTGTGAGAGAGCTCTGATTTTGAGAGCAAAATTTTTGTGTGTTATGAAAATGATATGTACATGAGACCCTTATACAAAAGAGATGACAGCACTTGTACAGCTGTCAACTAAATATCCACTAACTACCTCTAACTAACCAGCTAACAATACTTATAACCGACTAACTAACTCTACTGCACAATTACAAAAATGCCACTGTTATTAACTACAGAAATATCCTATCTCTTAATATTTAGCAAATCACGAAAAAGTTCATCTATTTTAATTAAAAAGAAAACAAGAAACAAAAGAATGACAAAGAAATAGAAAAAAATTAAAAATTATCAAGAAATAAATTATGAAAATTGAAAAAGTATTCTATTCTATTTTAATTTGTCAAGAGGACAACAACGCAAGTAAAAGAAGCCAAACAATACATGTAGATCATCACCTAGTTTAAATCTTGTCCTGCCAATGACACACATGTATTAATAAAACGCTAATTAATATTAATTACAATATTAAACATCAAATCAGGGAATCGCATCCAATCACTTAAAATAACATATCTGCTACAGAAAAAACAACAGAGCACACAGGAGGAATATATTTCCAGCTAGTATGGTGTGCGGATCGGATCTTAATTATGCACGTTGTCTTGAACAAATCATGTACATACAATTCAATATTTTCACAGAACAGAACCTTTAAAAAGTTTTGTTATGTCAAATAATGATATTATATCAGATTATAAGTATATTATTCTAAGGTAGTCTGTTATACTATGAGATTATAAGTAATTTGGAAAACGATTTTGGACCAAGCAATTAATGCAAGTAATACTACTCACTGTAGAGTTAAGAGTTTAAGCTATAGAGACCCAAGAATTTAAGTTTCTATAATTTTGCACCATCTTAATTAGTGAAGAAAAGGTGTTCTAATCAAATAGATGAATGAAAATAAAATGTGTCCAACCGTCCTTCCTGTACTTTGAATCAATAGTGTCACAAATTCAAATTTAGTGATTGGTATATATATTCTTATCCCATGTTTTTTTTGGTTTTCCTTTTGGTGTCCGGTACCCGTATTGGAGCCTGACTATTCCGGTTTCGTGCCGTGTAGGGCCTATCAGGAGAGGCGCTCCCTACCGAGGATTTTTCCATACCCAGGGCTCGATTCTTATCCCATGTTTACAATACATTATTGGGGCCTTGGGGGGTGGGAAGGGGACAACTAAAATAATATTTTATACCTAAAACTCTTATTGTGCTAAATTTTTCATCACAATTGTGGACTTTAAACACAACTTCTTGCTTGAAACAATGATTCTTGACAGGGACAAAAATGTTATATGAAGTCATATGAGTGCTTTTAGAGTTAAATTTTCTCGTGAAATAATATTGTTTTGGCCCAATTTCTTGTAACTAAAAATGTGCTAATGCTGTTTGCCAAATTATGAAGTTGTCATTTCTATGATCTTTAGCTATGCATAATGCATGTGTGATAGCATCGAAGCGGACGGAAATTTGAATGATTAATATCCTAAGTGACAATGGAATTAGTTATTACTAGTTTAATTACATTTACATTTGGTGAGGCAAGATCCAACAAGCACGCATTTCAACCGAATTTGAGAACCACACAAGCTAGCACAATTTTTCTGAATTATTAGAGTGAGAGAAGAGTACAATAGAAAAATAAAAAATGAGCACATGTGATTACTGAAAGAGTTATGAAATTAAACTTATGTCTATTAAATTTAATCTTTACATAAATAAAGTGCATGGAGCTAGCGCATACATTCTTTGACTATATAATATGTATATTAATGATTATCTGGAAATGTTTCTTTATGTTTTTGCTTCAAATTCGTTGATATATATGTATCAATGGAGAAGTAGTAATCCTACCAGAATATCAAGTTTTAAATTCTTGAATTACCCCTTGATAATCACTAGTTCCTTCACCAAAAATGTCTTCATCTTCCCCTCCCAAAGTTAGTCGTTTTTCTGGCGTTTATTCGCCAGAAAATATGAAGGAAATGAGCTTGAAATACAAAGAAATAATATCAACCCTACCTAAATTAGATCCCCCTCATCCTACTTATGAAATATCCCAATACCAAGGTTTCTGGCTCCCTTATCCAGTCATAGAAACAATTTTATCTATGTCTGAATATTTCAAGGCTCAACCATCTGATATCTACCTTTGTAGTTTCCCAAAAACAGGAACTACGTGGCTTAAAGCCTTGACGTTTGCAATTATGACCAGAGATAATTTTGATGATTCAACAAACCCTTTACTTACCAAAGTACCCCATGATTGTGTACCATTTTTGGAAATTGAATATCCCTCCGATCCTACTTCTCTAGACATTGAGTTGCCATTATTGGCCACACATATTCCTTATACTTGCCTACCACCATCTATAATAGAGTCTAATTGCAAGATTATTTACATATGTAGGGAACCAAAAGACACCTTTGTATCTTGGTGGCATTATGGTAAAAAGCAAAGTGAAACATTTGGCCTAGAGTGTACCATTACACTTGAACAAGAATTCAATTGGTTTCATGATGGAAAATCCATCTATGGACCTTATTGGGACCATGTTTTGGAATTCCTTAAAGCTAGTGAAAATAGATCGGAGAGTGTGTTTTTCTTAACGTACGAGGATTTGAAGAGTGACACGATATGCTATGTGAAGAAATTGGCAGAGTTCATGGGGAAGCCATTCTCCGAGGAGGAAGTGAATCGAGATGTGATTGAAAAAATAGTGGAACGTTGTAATATCAAAAGTTTGAGCAATTTAGAGGTTAATAAGAGCGGGTTTTTTGACGTAAAGCCTTGGAAAATTAGTAATAGTTCCTATTTTCGTAAAGGAGAAGTTGGAGATTGGAAGAATCTTTTAACTAAGGATATGGCAAAATCAATTGATCATATAACACACGAAAAGTTTCATCCCTTGGGCTTGAAATTCCCTAGTGACAACAATACAAAGGATTAAGTGATCAGAAATGAGTGTTAAGTGAGATTGCTTTTGGTTTTTCATTTAATTGTGTTCTTACTCCTTGAACTATCTTGTGCCATGTTGCTGACGTGCGTATTTTATTATGATTTGCAATAAAATGGTTATTCCGGACGTCCGGATTTGGTTATCCAGTTTTTCACTACACATGAACTCTTTTTCATGAATTATGATCACATGTTTTTTAATTAAATATTTGTTCAATTGAACATTTAATTTATATCTTTCTTGATTGGACCTACCCTAACGGGAAATTTCCTACAACTCTTTCTAAATTGGAACATCAAAAAGCGGAACTACAAGAAAACCAATTCATTTTCAAATACACACAAACGCACACATGTACACACTCACCTAACAATTACTCCTTCCATTACAAATTAACAGTCACTTAGTTAAAAAGATTGCCCCAAAATACTTCTCACTTCAGAAATTTAAAATTAAATAGGGCAATTATTTTCACTTGTATCCTTTAATAACACAATATTTAAGAAGAAGAAATCAATCTACTTTTATCAAATAGGGGTAACTTAATAAAATATACCTTATATATAATTTTTATTAATAAGCGTAAAAAGAGCTAAAGTAACAGTTATAATGAAACAAAATGAGTATTGATTAGTCCATTAAAAAAAGAATAACTTTCTAAATTTGGAAATAGTTTAACTTAAAATCCATTTAATGATAAACTTTTACAGTCACACAGATATTATAATGGGTTAAGAGCGTAATAACTATTATAGCATATTAAAAATTACAATTTTAAAAAGAAATCATTCTTTTCTAAATTTTATATCCAGCCAAATTATAACATAATTGAAAATGTTGTTCAATTCCCACACCTAAACGATTCCATTCCATATTAGTCTATTAATTTGGGACCAAGTTGGGCTGTCATGCAATTCACCTCAAATTGTACATTTTTCTTTTTTGGTACATCTTGTAACAGGCAATCAACGTATAAAATAGTGACACAAGGGGATCTGTAACGACCCATTTGGTCGTTATTGCATTTCTGACCCTTTTTGATCCTTTCTCGAGCTTGGTAAGCTCGCTTTTGACCCAAGGGGGCCGTTGACACGGTTCCCGAGGTGTTTAGATTTGATTCGGGCGACTTTTTGTGATATTTGGGCTTAAAGCGAAAAAGAGTTGATTCAAAATTGACTTTTGGGTAAACAGACCTTTTTGGGAAATCCATTGATTCTGAGATGTTCGGATGGTCATTTAGAACTTGTGTGCATATCTGGTTCGGTTCCCAATGCACTCGGATGCATTTTGGGACTTGGGTTGGGAAATAGGAATTGAGATATCGGGTGCTGACTCGGTCAACGGGACCTCAGTTGGGAATTTCGAGGCTACAAATGCGTTCGTGTCGTGTTTTTATGTGGGTCTGTGTATGTGGTTTGTAAGTAGATAGCCTCGGGAGTTGGTCGGGATTTCGACTGAGACTTGGCAAATATTTGGGAATTCGGGTACTTGGTGTCCGCTAGGGCGGCACCAGTACCGTCCCAGCGGCACCGCCATAGCGGTGGGATGGATGCTGGGGCGGCCAAGCCATGTTTGGTCCTGACCGTCCCGACAGTCTGGGTGGACATCGTAGCGATCCCGATGCCGCCGTAACGGTATTGGGCCTGTTATTTTCATTCAGTGTGTATTAAAAGCCCTTAGTCTATCATATATTACCATTCCGAAAATTGAGCTCTTGAGAACTATTCTAGAGGATTCTTGGTGGTAAGTCTTTCTAATTCCCTTGCTAATTCATTATTCCTAATCATCTTAGAATCCGTTTTTACTTGTTAGTTCATTAGTAATGGAAGATTAAAGTGGGTTTGATGGATATTCTATCTATGCTTTTTAACGATGAAATTGATTGGGTTTATGCTAGATTATGATGTATCTAAGATTGTTAATCATATATCTTTCATTATTAGTGTTGAGTTCTTGAATATAAGAATTAGGGTTTACACCTAAAATTGGGGGTTTTGCTTCGATATCGAATTTGGCTGAATCCTTGATTTAATTTAGAAATTAGTTGATGGGTTTTGATCACTTAGTGTTTAATTGGATATTTTACCCCTGAATTTCCCGTTTTGACCTTATGGGCCCCGTTTTCCAAAATTTTAGGGTTGGTTTTGACCTAATTTGAATGATAACAATGTAGGTATCGATCTTCATGATTTCTAATCTAGCTTTTCAATATGCCTAGACGTTCATGATCTTGAGGCTCAGCGGAAGGGGAAGGCTAAGGAGTGATTGTTGGTGTTATTGTTGTTCGGCCATCCAGGTAGGTTATGGCTTACCCTCGATGAGACTTCGTGTAGTGAAGCATATATTTAGATGATATTGTCGGAGACAGCATGTAAACCTTCGGGTATGAAGTTGGGTTGGATATTGTCTTAGGTTGGGCCCTGTTGTGTGATTAGGGCTAGCCACCCCGTTGTGTGTGACTTGATTATTCTATTATTGTTGGCTTGATGCCACGTGATGATAGTAGATATTGGGGACTGTTTTTATATCTTGATTGCGATATTGTAGTATCTTACTTGTTGATGTTGATACAAGGATAGTGTTCTATATGGCTTGTGTAGTCTTCCATGATATTGTTGGCATACCCGTGTTTGGTACTTGTGATATTGATCGATTATTGATGTTGACACATACATTGCACGCATTGTTATCCTTCATGATATATTGTTGATACATTATTGATACTTGATGAAACACTGTAATGAGTTGGGCTCGGTTTGGATGAGAGTGACGTGAGAGTTTGATATCCGATGTTTGTCTCGGAATCGTGGATTGAGTGAGGTGCATGGACTCTGCGGGTCCCTCGGGGTGGTGCTGATGAAAATCCCCCGTGGGGAAAGATTCGAAGTCTCGTCTATCTGTTGCGCAAAGATCCGGGACGAATAGCACTTAGACTTCGCGAGTCACCGTGGGTTGTGCTACCGAGACGTGGAGGTTTCCGTCCAGAGTACATATGTACACAACATTGCATTTGCATTCTTACATCATTGCATTGCATTGCATTGTGGATTATATTGTGATGATCTGATGATTTACTTGTGTTGTTGGTTTCGAATTGGACATATTGAGAGTGGGCACACTTGGATTTAGATGCTTTAACCTAAGTGATGACTGATACTTGGTTCTGATTTTTGTTTGACTTATTCTTGTTGATTTATCTGCCTATCTTGCTTTATTGTCTGAATTATGTTAGTTATGCTTAGTCGGCCTATGCTGCCTACCAGTACTGTGGTTTTGTACTGACCTGCACTTACTGCATTCTTTTATGAATGCAGAATTCCAGATTGGATCTACTTCTGTTTCTCGTGGCTGATATTGGCTCCGAGAGTTGCTTAGAGTCTACAGGTGAGCACGAGACGTCCGCCGCCTTGAAGACTCTTCTTTATTTATGTCTTATTTTCTATTCCGAGACATACTCAGACTTGGTGTATTATTGATATTCCAGACTTTTAGATTCTAGTTAGATGCTCTTGTATGGATTAGACGAGACTCTGGGGTGTATTTCCTTATTTTCGCACTTTTCTATATTATTATAGTGTCAGACTTATGTGATTTATCCTTTTCCGCTTAATTGAATTATTTATTTACGCCTTTATTATCATTGGGTTGAGGGTTCGCTTACCGAGGTGAGAAGGGTAAGTGCACGCACGGCTTAGTCAAATTGGGTTGTGACAGGATCATACCAATTACAAGCGGGCAATGAAATCAGTACGTTAGCATGCATCTAGGGACTGTGGCAGAGCACATGGAGCAGTATTAGATGGATTTAGAAATCCGATCTTTCAAATTTTATCATCGAAAATATTACACTTTTAAAATTATTAATTAAAATTTTATAATAATATATGAGTGTATTTTTATATGTCGGCCTAGATGCTCCAAGTTATTATGAGATTTGGTCTTGTCGGCCTAGAGTTTCTGTACATGTTCAGGTTATATGTGTTACAAGTTGGTATGCTCTGTCAAGTAAGACACCGTGTGTCGGTCTCGCCTCCCCAGATTTTGGGCGTGATAATTATCTCTAGTGTTCTCTTACTCTGAGTATCTATCTCCTTGTTCATATACCTTTTCTTTTCTCAGAATCTCATACGAAATACTCCCAAATTAGGTTGGGTCATGTCCGATTGGTCCTTTTTTGGTACGTACTTATAAGTTTTAAAATAATAAAAAAAGGTTAAAAGTTAGGTGACAAATTATCACTCATCGAAAGGTTGAGTCTTCCGAACAACTGCGATCTAATTACGTTAGTAGGGTTAGTAGGGTGAATGTTCTATGATTATTCTATCTTCTTCGTGACTTTGGAGAAAGAAAGATCATATCACCAATACATAAGTTCAATAAATATTCCATTTTAAAGTAGTCCAGGGAGTAATAGGACAAACCTAACACCCCCCCCCCCCCCCCTCCGCGAAAGGTGTGTAGTTGGTAATCTCATCATACGTTGGGGGGCATTTGACCATTTTCTCATTTTTCTTAATAAGTGTGAAAAGAGCTAAAGTGACAGTTTTAATGGAAAGAAAGGAGTACTGATCAGTCCATTACAAAAAGAATAATTTTCTAAATTTGGAAATTGTTTAACTTAAAATTCATTTTGTTCTTAATGATAAACTTTTACAGTCACACAAATATCATAACGGGTTAAGAGCGTACAAATATTATAACATAGTAAAAATTACAATTTAAAAAAGAAATCATTTCATTTCTAAATTTTCTATCCAGTGATAACATAATTGACAAGGTTCAATTCCCACACCTAAGCGATTCAATTTCATATTAGTCAATTAATTGCGGGCCATGTTGGGATGTCTTGCAATTCACCTCAAATTGTACATGTCTTTGGGGATACATTTTGTAGCATGCAATCAACGTATAAAATAGTGACGCAAGGGGATCATACCAATTACAAGGAGGCAACAAAATCAGTACTTTAGTATGCATCTACGAGACAGTGACAGAGCACGTGGAGCAGTATTTGATAAATTTAGATATCCGATCTTTAAAATTTTATCGTCGAACATATTACACTTTCACAGTTATTAATTTAAAAATTTACATTAATATATGTGTATACTTTATGTGTCGAAATGCCATGAATATTAGATTTGGTTGAACATGTTACATGCCCACATAAGACTGCCCCCAAATTAAGCACACTTCATATATAGGCAAAACATTTGATGCAACGGGAAACAATGAACAACACTAGCTAGTCTTTCAGATTATTTGTGTAGAGCCCAAGTGTTGAAAAAACATTTAACTAGCATGACTTTAACAAGTTGAACAAATTAAAATTTTCTGATCGCTCATATATTAACTAGGCAGTAGGAGTCACTATAAGTCTTTGCGGCAACTTTTAGTGGCGACCAACCGACCACTTTTTTGTCGTCAAAAATTGGACGAGTTTTGTGACAATTTTTTTAAAGAACTTTTCTTTTACGATTATTTGAATCGACTAAAGGTTTGTGTGAAGACTTTTGACTGTCACATTTGGTCCCCACAATTAATCCTCACTTTCGTAGTAGCCCATGTTTACTAGGCTCATCTCGTAAGAAAGCTTTTATTAGAGGTGTTGTAACGACTAATCTTTCGTTCCTGAAAATAATAATCAAAATAAGAAAAATAACAACAAAGAATAATATTTGATTTCAAGAATTTGTGCGGGGGTTACAATCTTTATGAAATCTTAAATAAAAAAATGTAATCCTCTGATTCTTCTCCTCACGATACGACCGTCAATCAAGGGCTTTGCTTGTTCTTGAATGGATGGATTACTTGTTGTTGAGATTTCACTACGAATACAAAGCCGAGCTTTAATCACAAACGTAGAGGTATGGAAACTTGCGGCTCACCACTTGGAGCGAAGACTTCTTAGTATGCGGAAGACTTGCGGCTGAGAGCTTCTCTATGTCTTTTTTTTCTCCCCTTTGACTTTATGAAGACCTCTATTTATAGTTGCAGGGGAGAGCTAGGGTATGTATATGATTGGTTGAACATGTCATTTGAACACTTGACGACATTTGATTGGTTCTTCTATTGACTTAACATGTTATGTCACTTATGCACGTGGCACGATTTTATTGGTCCTCAACTTGACTTGGCGCGCCACGTCATTTGATACGTGGCATGGAATTTGGGTTAATGAAGCGGGCTCATCATTTGACAACCAACTCAATGGACTAGCCCGATGAAATTGGACTTTACTTTAAATCCATATTTTGGACTTAAATAATTTAATCTTGATTTGGGCTTGATATTTCTTGAATTTAGGAATTTATCCAAATTTAATATGGATTTTTTCCCCACAAAATTAGTTTATCTACAAATGTCCCCTCTTCAAATCTTGTCAGAGTGAGATACTTGCCGAACTTGAAGACTAGACTTGTAGTACAAATGAGACCAATGTTTTTGTTTTATCTCATTTTAAGTGCTCACTCAAACTTGTCATATAACTCTTTCGAGTGTAGCTTGAGAATATCAAAAACTGGAATAGATTCTTCAAATTTCCTACGTAAAAAATATTCCAAAATAATCATTTGGGTAAACATGCTTAATTAAGCAGACGAGCGGTCGAATATGTCATATAAAACTTGGTCGTCCTTCAATTAGGAGATCAATTTGTCGTCTTCTTAATTGAAAACTAAATCAAGTAAATTCCCCTTTGATTTGAATTATCACCTTAACCCAATTCATATTGGAAAAGTTGGCCAGCCCAAGCAATCAGCAAAGTCATGGGACCAAAGCAAACTTAAAATCATATTGGACGTGAATTGCAATCCCAATCAAACTTGCCAAATTAAATCTTAAACTTTTCTTTGCAATTTGATGCAGCTTTTTGTTCATTTGAAATTGGGTTTGGCGGACCCAAAAGTTCCCTCCACGGAATCAATCTCTTAATTTAAGGAGTTGCACAGCTGGACATTTGCTGTTTAAATTATGCACCGTTTAATTCTTTGTAACCTTTATTTTGCAGGACTCCGAATTTGGCGATACTTAGCAGCTTCGGAAGGCTGATTTGACTTCAGCTCAAAAACCTAACTATGACTTGTAGGAGTTGAATAATAACAGCCGCCTAGACAACTCTATAAATGGAGTATGTTCCGTCATAAGCTTCATCTAAGTTACTTGAGGTCTTCTCTGTTTTTTTTTGTTCTTTTTCAAACTAGTAGCGTAAGAGATTCTACACGCATCTTTGGTTGAAGTTAGCGTGCCACCCCCTTCTTTTTTTATTTCTCCTTCCAGTTGATTTTGGTGACTTTTTTTTTTTTCATTGTTTTATTTTCAGAGATGTGGAGATGCATGTTCGAGATCGACTTTCACTGCTAATCAAAACTTCGTGCTATTGGCACCGATATCCGCCATGTCGAACAAGATTGTTGTGCTTCCCCTGACATCTATCCTGCAAAACTAAAGATTCGTATAGAACCAAGAAGCTCCCTGCAATTAGCCCAGCACGCGTCGATCCATATAGAACCAAAAAAAACTTCGTGCAGTTAGCATCGCACATGCTGATCCATATAGAACCAAGAAGCTTTGTTCCATTGGCGCCACGACGACTGTATCCCATAATTTGGCGACACAACGACTGTACTCCCTTATTAGCGGCACAGGAACCTTATTCCACCATTGGCGACAATGCAACCGTATTCCATCATTGTTGGCACATCGACCGTATTCCATCCTTTGTGAATGAGCATGTGGCGCATCTCCACAAAAATATTTGTTTCTTGACGTAGGAGCGATGAAATCACAAGTTGCTTGTTTCTAAAAATTCGGATCTCGAAGGGCCGCAACATATTAAAAAATCTGCGTCAAAATTCCTTATGGACAACCTGGAATAAATTTTTGAAGTTGAACAAAATATCTGCCATTCTGATTTTTCAGATTTGACTGCTATCGCCAAAACATCATATCCCGAGCTTGGAGCATCCGACCTACTAGCTGTCTGCACCATACATAGTTTAAACTCAAGTACGTTGGGAGTTTTCGCCTTGAAGATGGAGCTTTTGTAACTTCAAGACTCTGCTCGATTTTGAAAAGCTTTGTAACTTGAGAATTTAGCTCAAATTTGAAGGGCTTTGCAACTTGAAGACTCAGCTCGTATTTTGAAGAGCTTTGCAACTTGAAGACTCGGCTTGTATTTGAAGAGCTTTGCAACTCGAAGACTCGGCCCTTATTTTGAAGAGCTTTACAACCTGAAGACTCGACTTGTATTTGAAGAGCGTCATAGCTTATTGATTTAGCTCGAATTTGATAACTTCTTCATATGAAGATTTAGCTCGAATTTGATAAGCTTGACGACTTGAGGATTTAGCTTGATTTGAAGAGCTTGTGACATACAGTTTAGACTCGTGTATCAAGGAGCATTTCAACTTACAGTTTAGGCTCATGCGTCGAGGAGCATTTTAACTTGCAGTTTAGGCTCTTGCGTCGAGGAGCATTTTAACTTGCAGTTTAGGCTCTTGCGTCGAGGAGCGTTTCAACTTGCAGTTTAGGCTCTTGCGTCGAGGAGCATTTCAACTTGCAGTTTAGGCTCTTGCATCAAGGAACGCCTCAAATTGCAGTTTAGGCTCTTGCATTGAGGAGCGTTGTAACATACATGGACTCTTCTGTTTCATCTTCGAATTCAAACTTGCCCCCACTATGGAAGTCTTCTATATCTTCATCTTGGTGAGGCTCACGGACAGAAAATCATTGATCTCCACTTGTATAAATGCTTAATTCCATATCATGTGCACCGGTCGCCAACTCTTCAAATGTCTTGGGCTTTATTCCTTGCAATATGTAACGAAGGGCCCAATGCATACCTTGGATGCAAATTTCGATCCCAGAAGTTTCACTAAGGCGATCTTTGCAATTAAGGCTCAAGCTCCTCCACCGATTGATGAAGTCAACAACTTGCTCACCATCTCTTTGGCGGGCATTTGTAAGCTCTATCATGCTTACAACACGCCTTATGCTGTAGAAGCGGTTGAGGAATTCTTGCTCTAGGCACTCCCACCTATCAATGGAATTAGGTTCGAGGTCTATGTACCAATCGAATGCATTCCCTTTGAGGGATCGAATGAATTGTTTGACGAGGTAATCACCATATGTTCCAGCATTGTTGCAAGTTTCAACAAAGTGTGTTGTGTGTTGTTTTGGATTTCCCTTGCCGTCGAATTGCTGCAACTTAGGAGGTTGATAGCCAACATACATCTTCAAGTTATCAATCCTTTGTGTATAAGGCTTTGCATATGTAAGAGAAGATTTTGATGCGAGCTCAGATTTATGCTTGACAACCTCCATGATGAAGTCCTTCAATTAGCCAACGGGAATCAGACCTTCGGCGGAGACTTGGACCTTCTTGATCGTTGTTTCTTGTTTTGCGGAGGACTCTCCTTCCTCTTGTGTTTCATGAAGCTTCACAGGTGCTTGGGTAGATTCTCCTTCGACCATGCTCTCCAATTTATTTGTTAACTTGGTGATTTTAGCATCTTGATCTTTAACGTACTTTGATAGGCATTTAACTGCTTTTGTAAAATTTTCAAGTTGTTGTTCCATGGTTGAAGCATTAGTCATCATCGCATGCAACACCATTGTAAGTGATGGAGAAGAACATAGATTTTCACAAACATAGGATGCGAACATGTTATGCGGAGCAGATCAAGTGTTTAAGACATCATCATCAGCTTGCATGAAGGATTTCTTGGACTTAGATAAACTAAGTTGGGCAAGAAGCCTCTCGACCATTTTGGCGAGATCCTCCCCTTCTTTTGTGGTGTTTTCTGGAGATCTCACGCCTTTTGAAGACAAACCAAAGACGACAACAGATTCAGATTGTGGTTGCGGAGCTCGTTGTCCTAGCAATTTAGCTTGGTTCCTTGTGACAGGTCCGACGCTCCCCTCAGTAACATCTAGGATTTTTTCCACTGCAACGGAGAATTTGGATCCGATAGTTTTTGTGGATGCAGATTTCGAGTTGACCTTGTTGACACCCAATTTCGTCCCTCCTTTATTCCAATTTATTTCTTTGGGCTTCTAAATTCATTGGAGAGCTAAACATTTTTCACTATTAATATCGTTATTTTCATTTTCACTATTACTAGCATTACTTTATAACAAAATTTCAAAATGGTTCGTCATCATTTTATTTTCGGATTTTTGTACTCGTTAAATTAATTATACTTTATCAAGTCCTTTATTTTCTACATATTAATCACTAATTATCATAGTATGCATTGTACTAGTTATTAAGTCAGAAGCCCAAAACGAATTAATTAGAAGAAGAAATACCCAACAAATTCAGTCCAATTCGTGACCAGTCCTTCCTTTAAAACAGATCAGCCCACACTGCAAATTCAACCCAGCCCACATCATCCCACAACCAATCCGCCAGCCCATTATCCATTTTCACCCGACCCGACCCACCTTTTGCTTTTACTCATCAGAAAACCTAATCTCTTTTCATCAAAACAAACGCAGCCGCAGCCCTCTCTCTTCTCTCCCCTCCATTTCTAGCAAAACCTCAGTTCCCCTTTAGCCATGGCAGATCTTGTCCACCCATTTTCATGCAAGTTTCCCCACACTTGTCCCATGCGTATCAAAACCAGATGAAGTCAAACAGAACAGGCCCGAATTCAAACCAAATCTCACCATTTTGAGTATATATCTGACCAAATCACGTGGACGGGCTACAAGCTCGTCCAAAACTCCTCCAACGTTCGAATTTCAGACAACTTTGACTAGATTTTGAAACTTTTTATCCCGCCCAAATAGAAAACCCTAACCTTTTCCTATAAATACATCTCTAGTTCTTAGCCGAAAAAAGAGGGGAAAAAGAACACTGATTGGGGGGAGAAGCGGGTATTTTCTAAAGTCTTGAGTTTCTTTCGTTTTCAAATAAATCTGGTCTTGAACTTTTTCAAATCAGAAAATACTTTCTGTTATGATATTTGTGTTGAAAAGTTAAGTTTTCACAATTCGATCAACTTTCGTCGATGTTCGGCAAAAGAACTTTAATTACGACAAAGGCATTTTAATTTTCGACTCGAGCTTCGAATCTGTCAATACGAGAGAGTAGATTCGAGGCCTCGATGCCCCGTTCACTGTACCACAAAAGGTAATTTCTTCCTCGTCTTAGTTTATTTTCATTCTAGTAGTTTAGTTTGTTTATGAGTTTTGTGTGAATTGATTTAGTAGTAATTTCGTTAATTTAGGCAGTCTACTATGTTAGTGTAATCGAAGAGGGTTTTGCTGGTAATTAAGTAGTGTTTATGCATGTCAGTTTAATTTGATTTGTTTAAATCTGTTAGTTATGTGATATGCTATATTGTGAAATTTGCGATTATGGCAGTAAACTCAGCAATTAGCATGCTCACTGTTTTAAGTTCTGAACTTTATACGTGATATCTTTCCTTTGTTTAGTTGCCAGCATCATGTGTTATATTATGTGGGGGCTGTTTATTTAACCCAAAACAGAAAATGTCTATCATCTTCATTAAACAAGTTGAGGTTTAATTTCAGTCGTCTTCATGTGTTGATTAAATTCCAATGCGAGCAGTTGAGGTTTAGTTTGTTTATTCAGTATATTCGAAGATTCTAAAGATTCTGGATATGTATAGCCTTATTAAGGCCTTGTATGTGTTCCATTCAATCTGTCTCGGTTAGAATTAATTTGGACTAGGGAAATCAAGTTTAAAACTATTTTAGCTTAAAGGTGGATGCATTCTTGTTGCATAAGTGAATTCCACTTCTTTTAAAACTAAAATAGATACTGGTCCTAAAGATTA
This sequence comes from Lycium barbarum, assembly GCF_019175385.1. Classification (NCBI taxonomy): domain Eukaryota; kingdom Viridiplantae; phylum Streptophyta; class Magnoliopsida; order Solanales; family Solanaceae; genus Lycium; species Lycium barbarum. The sequence goes on from NC_083340.1 coordinate 13,384,209, forward strand.
AGTTACTTCTGGCTATAAACTAGTTAATTGATGCCCTGCTAAAGGGCCATTGTTTCTGATTTAGAATATTAAGAGAACTGAGCACTACTTGTTTGCCGATAGAGATGTTCTTTTAAAAATAAACTGGTTCCAGGCTTGGTTCGAGCTAATGTTTGTGTTTTTCATATATAAGTCCTGTTAGTGCTCACTAAATTTTGCTGCATAAGATTAAACAATGACAATATGTCAACAGAACATAGCGGGATGAGAAGTTTGAACTTGCTTGTTTCCAAGTCTCTTTAGAAAATTACATCAAGTTTGGATTTTTTGTTTCCTCTTTGTTATATTTCCAGTATCATATAGATTAGCTTAGCCTTAGTGATGCTTGAGCATACTACTCTAGTCTCCCTTTTCTGTTACTAAGATTGTCTCGATTCTGTTTGCAAGCAGTTGTGGATTATTTGATTTCATATGGCTTAACTTTCATCTGGGTTTCCATTATTTACGTGATGTTTTCCTTTTTCTTTCTTGTCATCTAAGTTTCGGCTGCTGCCTTCTTTTTTTGTGTTTGAAGTATAGGTCTCATAAATCCTCAATGTACTAATCATTTTTCTTTTCTTTTCTTTTCTTTTGCATGACCACACCGGAGCCGAAGAGTTTCACTTTGAAACTCAACGACGCTGCTATCACATGGAGCCCGTACATGTTTGTTCACTCCCAGCTTTACGTCGCTTAAAAGCGAACCAAAATATAATCCTTTTTGTTTGAGAGTCAATATCGATTGCATATTATTTTGCTTCTACTTGTTCTCTACTTATGTTATGCTTGTTTTGACGATGTCTTCTTTTGCTGAATTATGTGATCATTATTTGTCTTCTGGTTTGTTTACTACTTTAGCTAAATGACAAAGTGATTTTGATCTCATTCATGTTGTTAGTTAATCTAAACACGTTAGCAACGTTGAAATATACTCACTTCACGTCTAATTAAATAATAGCAAACACTCTGAACAATGAGGAGGTTGTGACGGAAGGGACCTGACACGATCGATCATATAATAGTTGATGGTTTGGTTGCAATTAAGAGTGAAAGCCAAACATAGGAAGTGCTTTGAACAATAAGAAAGATATACAATTAGATATTAACACCTCGCCTATAAATTATATTTTGACCTACAATCAAAATCTTTCCTACAAACTATTGTCTCATTTTAAGTAGTATTCTTATATTTCCATTTATAACTTTAATTGCATTTACAAACTATTTTCTCAAACATTTAAAATATTATATTTGTATTCTTTTTAGCCTTAATTAATTAACATAAGTCCGGTCGGTTAACCATTATTAATGGAATTTAAAGGATGCCTAATACCTTCCCTTTAAATTAGTTGAACCCGTACCTAAAATCATTTGGTTTCACAGACTTTTAAAACGGAGTTAACTTTAAAAATGACTTTAATGAACTTTAGTTGTCCTAATTCACCCTAAATAATTTGGTGGCGACTCCTTAACTTTAATTAACCCCGGAATTATCGGAATGTTATAAATTATTTTGACCCCGGTTAAAATAGGGTATAACAGCTTGGCGACTCCGCTGGGGAACACTTAGGTCCTAACCATAACGGACTTAGTTAAAGTAGGCTTTGTGTGCTTGTTTAATTACTTTTTTTGTTGTTAACTGTTTGTACATGCTATTAATTGTTTGTTTGATATAAACTGTTTAAGTGTTACTGCTTTGATATAAACTGTCATCCCGTATCATTTTCCTCCACTCTTGGAAAATTCACACAAATTCACACACTTAAAGCAGTTTCGCGGTTCGCGGCCGTACACTACAAAATCACCCTTTAGTTGGATCGATCTTGTGGATTTAGTCGATCGGCGGTGCAATCGACAGCTACGGACTTTCCACTCCCAAGTTGTCCACTTGGGAGCTAAACCAACACCCTTTATTAAGAGCATACATTTCATGACCTAGGAGGTTTAATACCCTTAGTGTATTAAACCCATTAGATGACTTTACCCAAACGTCCAAGTGGGTTCACGACCTCGAGTGACACCAATCATACTTTATGTGCATGTTTGAAGGATAACTGTGCCTAAATATGGACTATTTGCTTTAACTAATTAAACTTTAGGGGGGGAGGGAATGACTAACGTTTCTATGACAGGTATGGATTTGCTTTGGAGTACAACAAATGACGAAGATCAAGGACATCACAAAATGGAGCTAGAAGTTAGACATAGGAAATTGTATTTACTTTACTTAGATTAGGAAACACTTTATGTTATACTCATTTGACATAAATAAATATTACATTACTTTTGTACTTTATTTTGGGGAAATAGACTTTGTTTAATTAACCAAAAGCAATGGGATGACGTATTATGGCACACTTTGCCCTTCAAACAAACGTTAGGCCTACCTCTGGCACAAAGAGGTCACATGCATATTAGGACGCGTTATTGTTTGATAAACTCGTTTACATTTGTTTGACAACTTGTTTGACTTTATTTGATGAATTATTTGCTACATGACTTACTTGACTCTATGTGATCATGACTTTACCTAGATATGTTATGAGACTGACATCATTTGCATTTTTATGTTCTTATATCCCCAAACAGAGTTGATTCGTGTTGACACCGAGACACCGACCATCCGGGGTGCCGAACCAGGAGAGACTTTGAAGAATTGGACTCTTACTCCGTCCCTAGTTCGCCAGGAGTCTTAGTAGTTTGAACATGTAGAAAACTTTTGAAATAGCACGATTTTAAAATTGAGGCTTGAATCATGCTCAAAACTTTTGTTGCTTTGCCTCATCTTTGGAAACTTAATTGCAAAATCTATGAATGCATTTCTGATTTTCCTTAATTGTCTATTATTGTTATTTTCTACTTTATTTATCAAATCTGCCAACTTTATGATTGTGACACAAAATGAACGAATAGACAACATACGTCTCGAGAGAGTAACAAAGAAAACTAGAGGACAAGACAAGATTCCACTCGGAAGAAATTGAAATAGCCGATAGACAATGACACAAGCATGAAAGCTATCAGTCAAGAAGAAATCAAGGACGGCAGTAGGTTAGACAGCCTAGTTTCCAACCTTTCCTTTAACAATCGTACGAACTACGCTGACCTGATTCCCTGGGTGGGATACGTAGGCAATCCACATCGGGTTCGGTCCCTTTACTAGAAAATTTCAAACCATATTCTTATGTACCTTACGAACTACGTTCTGACCTGATTCCTTGGCGGGATACGTAGGCAACCTACATAAGGTTCGGTCACACCACAACATAAGTTTAGTACACCCTTCTTAGTCTAAAACTGGGGCATATTTTGAATGGATATAGACAAGAGAGTGGTTGGACATCGATAAGATTAAGACTACCAAACAGGAAATATTATAGACAAATGACATTTCAATTGTTTCTGAAGTGTCACAACCTGAAGTTGGCAGAAATATTTTACAACTTACATACATATATTTCCATATGTATCTCTCCTTATATATACATATATATATATCTTTCCTTATACATATACTTACATATATACCTGTTAAATGAAACACTTTCTTTCAATTGTTTCACTACCATTCATCTACCGAGGCTTGAACGGAGATCACAAGATCCAAACAAACAAGACGAATGGAGCGCCAACAACGTCAAGCTTCGAGTCAACACGAATCAACTTCCCCCTCCCAAACTAAGAATTTTTCTTTGAGTGCAGGAACTTAAAGACTACGAGACCAACGGTCAAGTACATCGATCATGGCCGAAAAACATCATTTGGCTCATCATAGCCCCGCCTTAAAAAGCCAGACGGCTTTATTTCCAACTTTATCTTTAATTTCATTTTTTATCACAATAACTTTATGACTTTATTAACAGATACACTTGTTTTGTAAGTTATCGAGATCGAAGGCTAATTAAATCAGGATTACGTGTCATTAATCTGGCCTGTCGCGATATCCTCAACATCATCAGCCAAACGGCTACGCTATCACTTTACTCTATACTTTATCAATCACTTTATCATCTACTTTACCAACTTTAACGACTTTATCCTGAACTTTACAGGGATTATCATTAAGTCTTCGAAGACAACTGGAGGCATCATTTGGCTATTCAGCCTCTTCTGCATTAGCCAAACGGCTACACTATCACTTTACTTTACCAATTACTTTATCATTTACTTTACCAACTTTAGCAACTTTATCCTGAACTTTACAGGAATTATCATTAAGTCTCCGAAAACGATCAGGGCATCATTCGGCTATACAGCCTCATATGCATAAGCCAGACGGCTACACTATTACTTCACTCTCTACTTTATCATTCACTTTACCAACTTTAACGACTTCACCCTAAATTTTACATTAATTATCATTTACTTTACCAACTTTAACGACTTTATCCTGAACTTTACAGGAATTATCATTAAGTCTCCGAAAACAACTGGGGGCATCATTTGGCTATACAGCCTCATGTGCATAAGCCAAATGGCTACATTCTTAACATTTACTTTACCAACTTTAACGACTTTATCCTGAACTTTACAAGAATTATCATGAAGTCTCCGAAAACAACCGGGGGCATCATTTGGCTATACAGCCTCATGTGCATAAGCCAAATGGCTACATTCTTATCATTTACTTTACCAACTTTAACGACTTTATCCTGAACTTTACAAGAATTATCATTAAGTCTCCGAAAACAACCGAGGGCATCATTTGGCTATACAGCCTCATGTGCATAAGCCAAATGGCTACATTCTTATCATTTACTTTACCAACTTTAACGAATTTATCCTGAACTTTACAGGAATTACCATTAAGTCTCCGAAGACAACCGGAGACATCATTTACTTTACCTACTTTAACGACTTTACCCTGGACTTTACGGGAATTTTCATCAAGTCTCCGAAGACAACCAGAAACATCATTTACTTTACCTACTTTAACGACTTTACCCCGGATTTTACGAGAATTTTCATCAAGTCTTCGAAGACAACCAGAGACATCATTTACTTTACCTACTTTAACGACTTTACCCCGGACTTTACGGGAATCTTTATCAAGTCTCCGAAGACAACCGGAGACATCATTCACTTTACCTACTTTAACGACTTTACCACGGACTTTCCGGGAATCTTCATCAAGTCTCTGAAGACAACCGGAGATAGCATATGGCTATACAACCTCATTTTCCTAAGCCAGACGGCTGCACTCTTACTTCACTTTCTACTTCATCAATTACCTTATTATTCACTTTAATAACTTTACCTTAATTTCACAGATTTCATCGAGTCTCCGAATACAACCGGAGACATCATATAGTTATACAGCCTCATCGGCTTAATCCAAACGGCTACACATTATTACTTTGTCACTTACTTTGCCAACTTCAACGACTTCACCCTGAACTGTACAGGAACTATCATTCAAGTCTCCAAAGACAACCGGAGGCATCATTGGGCTATACAACCTCATCTGCATAAGCAAAACGGCTATGCACGTACTTTACTCTCTACTTTATTACTTTACTTTATCATCCACTTTAACGACTTTACCTTAAATTCCACAGACATCATTTATCATCGAGTCCCGGAAGATAGCCGGAGGCCTTACTATTATCATTAAAGTCTCCAAATACAACTGGAGATATTATTACATCTTCGGCATAAACATCGCGCATTCATTCAAGTCCCTGAAGACAACTAGAGACAACATTTGGCCACACGACCTCATTATAAGCCACACGGCTTCATCCTCATTTTCACACTCATATTTATTATCATTTTTACATTCTTTATAAGTTTTACATTTTCAACTTTACCCCAGACTTTATTACTGATTTTGACATGAATTTCAGTTTTTGAACAGAAAGTACGACTGACATACAGAGACACAGCACAACGTGGAACTTTATCTTGCGCAGTGAACTGGGGCAAATATGCTGAAGAGAAATATCAAACTCACAAGCATACGTCAAGGATTACTCTCGAACTCAACTCCGCCCACGTCCACAAACATGTGATACGAGGGTTATCCAAATATTTTCTTTCATATCCACCGCTAAAATTCTACTCAATCAACTCTTTTCACAATCTTGTATCCTTTTCTATATCCGGTCTCACCATAATTCAACACTGGGGAAAAAAGTGTAGCGTCGGTATCGATCCGCTTCTTTCGAACTACATACAACTTGATTCTCACGAAACCCGAGACATGCAGGTAACTCGAAACGGGTTCGTCCATAATTCCTTCTGCCCCCATAATATTTTCCACCAATTCTCCTAACCCATATTATCTCAAGTTCTTCCAAGCTCATATTTGTTGGTCGGAACAAAATTGGCTACTACGTCAACTTCTTCGCCCGAAAACTCTTACATCTTCTCCGATCGAAGAGGGGCATCTGTTGACACCCAATTTCGTCCCTCCTTTATTCCAATTTATTTCTTTGGGCTTCTAAATTCATTGGAGAGCTAAACATTTTTCACTATTAATATCGTTATTTTCATTTTCACTATTACTAGCATTACTTTATAACAAAATTTCAAAATGGTTCGTCATCATTTTATTTTCGGATTTTTGTACTCGTTAAATTAATTATACTTTATCAAGTCCTTTATTTTCTACATATTAATCACTAATTATCATAGTATGCATTGTACTAGTTATTAAGTCAGAAGCCCAAAACGAATTAATTAGAAGAAGAAATACCCAACAAATTCAGTCCAATTCGTGACCAGTCCTTCCTTTAAAACAGATCAGCCCACACTGCAAATTCAACCCAGCCCACATCATCCCACAACCAATCCGCCAGCCCATTATCCATTTTCACCCGACCCGACCCACCTTTTGCTTTTACTCATCAGAAAACCTAATCTCTTTTCATCAAAACAAACGCAGCCGCAGCCCTCTCTCTTCTCTCCCCTCCATTTCTAGCAAAACCTCAGTTCCCCTTTAGCCATGGCAGATCTTGTCCACCCATTTTCATGCAAGTTTCCCCACACTTGTCCCATGCGTATCAAAACCAGATGAAGTCAAACAGAACAGGCCCGAATTCAAACCAAATCTCACCATTTTGAGTATATATCTGACCAAATCACGTGGACGGGCTACAAGCTCGTCCAAAACTCCTCCAACGTTCGAATTTCAGACAACTTTGACTAGATTTTGAAACTTTTTATCCCGCCCAAATAGAAAACCCTAACCTTTTCCTATAAATACATCTCTAGTTCTTAGCCGAAAAAAGAGGGGAAAAAGAACACTGATTGGGGGGAGAAGCGGGTATTTTCTAAAGTCTTGAGTTTCTTTCGTTTTCAAATAAATCTGGTCTTGAACTTTTTCAAATCAGAAAATACTTTCTGTTATGAGATTTGTGTTGAAAAGTTAAGTTTTCACAATTCGATCAACTTTCGTCGCTGTTCGGCAAAAGAACTTTAATTACGACAAAGGCATTTTAATTTTTGACTCAAGCTTCGAATCTGTCAATACGAGAGAGTAGATTCGAGGCCTCGACGCCCCGTTCACTGTACCACAAAAGGTAATTTCTTCCTCGTCTTAGTTTATTTTCATTCTAGTAGTTTAGTTTGTTTATGAGTTTTGTGTGAATTGATTTAGTAGTAATTTCGTTAATTTAGGCAGTCTACTATGTTAGTGTAATCGAAGAGGTTTTGCTGGTAATTAAGTAGTGTTTATGCATGTCAGTTTAATTTGATTTGTTTAAATTTGTTAGTTATGTGATATGCTATCTTGTGAAATTTGCGACTATGGCAGTAAACTCAGCAATTAGAATGCTCACTGTTTTAAGTTCTGAACTTTATACGTGATATCTTTCCTTTGTTTAGTTGCCAGCATCATGTGTTATATTATGTGAGGGCTGTTTATTTAACCCAAAACAGAAAATGTCTATCATCTTCATTAAACAAGTTGAGGTTTAATTTCAGTCGTCTTCATTTCAGTCGTCTTCATGTGTTGATTAAATTCCAATGCGAGCAGTTGAGGTTTAGTTTGTTTATTCAGTATATGTTGACACCCAATTTTGTCCCTTCTTTATTTCAATTTATTTACTGGAGCTTCTAAATTATTTGACAAGCTAAACACTTTATTTTCACTATTATTTTTATTTCTATTGCTATTAATATATTTACTTTCGTTATTACTATCAACATTACAAGCATTACTTTATCACAATGGCTCGTCATCATTTTATCTTCGGATTGTTGTGTTCGTTAAATTAATTATACTTTATCAAGTCTTTTTATTTTTTATTTTTTTTTATTTTTTATATTTATCATAGTAAATAAGTGTACTAGTTATTAAATTAGAAGCCCAAGAATAATTAAATAGAAGGATCAATAATTTTCAGCCAAATTATTAGCCCATACTCTAATTAATTCACCCCAATATTTCAGACCAGCCCATATGTTTAATTCCACCAGCCCACTACCATTTTAATACCCAGCCCAACATTTAAACAGACCGGCCCACATCCTAAACACCACGACCCGACCCGGTCCAACCCATCATTTATTTTCTTCTACCCTAATCCCTTTCTCTTTCTCTTTCTTTTTCCCTTTCTCAGCCTCCCCTCCTTTCTCCCTCCTCCTCTCTCTCATGTTCCTCTCCACTCACCTCTCTCTCTCTCCCTCACGCTCCTCTCTACTTCTCCTTGTCCCCCACGCCTATCTCTTCCACTTCCCTCTGTCCCCCGCTCCTCTCTCTCCTTCCCCGCTCCTCTCTTTACTTTAATACAAATGAAACCCTATAAATGTAATCCTAGTTGAATCGTTTTAGGCAGAGGGATTTTTTTTAGCAAAAACCTAATCAACTTTAGATAAAAACAAGATCTGGGATCTACAAATTCGCTTACAAGACACTTTTTTTTTCAGTCGCATCAACTCCTCTCGAAATAGATACATTTTCTTATCACTATATCTCAGAATATTTTGGAAATATTGAGTGGTTACTCTTTCGATCCAGCTATTACTTTGAGATTGAGGGTAGATCCGAGATCCCGACGCTCAGTTCATTGCACACAAAAAAGGTAAACCTTCCTCCTTTAGCATGATGTCTTTAATCTAGTATTTAGGTTCGCATGTTTGATATTTGGTGGTATTTGTTAGATTAGTCTACAACTAGTCTTGATGGGTCTATTTTAGATTTAATTATTGTTGTTAAGTTGTTGGTTGTTGACGATTGCATGGATTAACGTGGGTCGATTTGTTTGGAGCATGCTCTGCTTACGATTTGGTTAGTTTCATATAGATTCAGGTAGTAGAAAATGGCTAGGTGTAGTACATGATTGGTTCTGAGTTTTACTTTAAGTGTATGGTAGCTTAGCTCTGTCTGTTCTCAGTTGAGTATGGTTTAGGTATTAATGTAGTTTGTTTTAGCTGAAAATGCCTTGGGAGTTATTTGGCTTAATCTGCTTATGTTAACCGCGTGTTGTATAATAATTATTGTTTTGATTAGTTATGATCTACATGCTGTTTTGTTAGATTTGATTAGGTTAGTTGTTATATGATATGATTGATAGCATTTGTTTGTCTCCGTTAGATTAGTTGATCCTCTGTTAATGAATTTGTAGTCCAACATAATATTAACTTGCTGTTCAGATTATTCGTTTAGCCTTCATTGTGTCTTAGCTTAGTTTAGACCATATTGGATACTATCGCTTGTTTGGTTAGTTTGTGTTCCTATGATGCCGGTGTAGTCAAAATATGTATGATGCTTAGTATAGTGGTTGATTGGTATGTGCTCACGTTTGTTTAAGCATAATTAGTTTGTTGTTAAACCTATGTATAGTTTAGACTAGATTAGTTGCATTCAGCCACTCTGTATTATGTGATTGACTGTTGGCAGTAATACGAGTCATAGATTATGTTTTTTTTAAGAAAGATTAAAAGCATTAGGAGCATAATCTTAGTATCTTTAGACATGTATAAATGACCTGCTAAAGCTGGCCAAGTGCTCGAGATTCCTTATTTGCTAAAACATGATATGCATACTATATGATTACCCCCTTGGACCTGTATGAACAGCCCTGTTTAATCTACTATTCTTGGTCATGGAATAATTCAGTTTCTTTTCTCAGTTTTTCCCCTCTGGTTAACAAGCTAGTCTAAAAATTCTAGACATATGTCTATGATGGTTTTAATAAGATGTATGTGTTTAAACTGATCTAATTTTGTATGCTTAAAGTCTGTAATTTATCTGAATGTGCTGCATGTTGCCCTGTAATTTATGTATAAAAATGCATGATCCTTATGCTGTATAGTTAACAAGTGTGTCGAGTATTGATATCTTTCTGTTAGCCAACTGCAAGGGATTATATGTATAGAGTCCTGAAGTGATATGTCTAGATTGGTATAGGTGTTTTAAGGTTCAATATTGATTGATCAAGTGTTCAGAATGTTAGTTGCATCTCAAATATTCACTCTTTGATGAATCTGAATCTGCCTCTTTCATTTTTGCACATTGGTTACCTTCCAAGCATTATATGAATCTATGAAGATGTTTTCCTTTTCTCAGGAATACATTCTGCACTCTAAATGCTTGTAGTATATTTTTTCTTTCATGTAGGATATGCTTACTCCCTTCCGTATGTGCTGCATATCAAGTCCTTCTTTGAATATTAGAATTATATGAAATGCCTTAATATATCAAACTATGCATCTGATGGTATATTAGTACTGGATTTCTGTTTTTTGTGCACACTAGGAATTGTGGTTGTTTGTTGTTTGTCATGAAATAATACTACTTTGATAAATGCTACGCTTGATGGAAAGAGGTTATTGCACTTTGTCATTGTTATGGCTATTTGCTGGTTTGAAGTATTAGGTTGAAGAAAAGGTCATTGCCTTATTAGAGGAACTGGTCTGGTTTCTGATGCCCATTTTATAGACAAGTTTTGTTTCATTTGGGTTGTGGTGTGTCCTTAAGGGCAGATAACTTGTGGTCCTAGGAACAACTTGCGGTTGTAAATTTTGAGCCAACTGTGTTGCTATACTGGACTGAGCAAATTCTCTATTCTGACGCCTATTTTTGGGAAAATTACTATTCATGGATGTTGTTTTGCTGCTTTTTTATTGTTGTCCCTGTTTGGTTTCTTTGCATCTGATCGCTACATTCAAGTCCTTTTTTGTTAATTTGAGTCAGTGTCTGAATAAGAATGTTTAATGTCACTGTTTTCCCAGTTAAGATTCCTCATGATTAGGTAATATTCAATATTCTCATTTCGGGTATGCCACCAGAGATATAGTAATCAGTTGTCTTGCTTAATTTTTGTTAATTGATTCGGACAGCTTTATAAAGCATGTTACATTTCTGCATCTATCCAGTTTTATATGCTAAGTATACTTGTGTCGATTATGTATATGTGTGTATGTGACTGGTACACTTTATCCCATACATTTATGGGGAGGTTAGTTGGTTATATTTTACATGTTTAATCTTATTCGTTGAGTAGATACTAATCCTTTTCTTTTCATTTTTTTTTAGTAAAATTTACTTGGCATAGGTTCCATTATTACCTATTTATGAAACATAACTAAACTTTTCAATAATTATATTTAGTAGCTAAAATATAACATATTTACTTCACATAGCTACCATGTTTTTACCACTCATCTGATAACTTCTCACTCCCCTAAATTTAAGCCAAAAAAAAAACGTTTCTCTCTCCTACCTCCTAAATACACGTCATTATTCACCATATCCATTACTTTCCTCCAATTTCAAATCAGTTTTTCAATTATTCAACTTCCTTTTTTATCTCTAATTAACTACTCATTGATTTCTCTCACGTTTCAAATCTAATTCCCAAAATAGAGTAAGATTCTATACAGATTTTTATTTTTTACCGCGTATTTAACCTATATTTTGGGTGTTTGTTTTTTGTTTGAATCAGGAATGCAAGTCTAAGTAATTAACTATCAGTGTTCGTTCTTGGTTGTTTTTTCTTAGATTCAATTGGAATGACTAAGAAAGCTGCTACTCCGATGAGCAATACAGGTATAGAACCCGAATGTGCGATTCCTAATTTTTCTTTGGGAATTTCTCAACATGAAACTGCCATTGCAGGCTCTTATGCTGAGAATCGTTCAGAAAGAATTAACGATCCTAGGCGTTCTAAGGAATATGTTGATTCGAAGAGTAAATAACAAGAAAAATTGAAAAAAGGTTTCTCAAATGGAGAAACAAAAGAAGAGAAAGGCTGGTGACAATGTTGTTAATGTTAAGGGCAAAAAAGTTGTTAAAGCCAAACGTAATGTGGATGAGGATGATGATGAAGAGGTATATTTATGTTGTATTTTCAGTATATTTAGTTCTTTTTTTTTTTTTTTAGTTCAGTTATTATAGATCTGTGAATTAACCAGATCTATATTATATGTGCATTTTAAGTATATTTTCTGTGTGTGTTTTTTTTTTTACACATGTTTCTTCAGTTATTTCGTGTTTACTGTTCTTCACCATAACTGTGATTTTTAAGATTTTTAAGTACATTCAGTTATTTTGTGTATATTTTGTTGACAGTTTTTACAGTGATTTTTAAGATTTTTAAGTACATTCAGTTATTATTTTGTTGACAGTTATTTTGTGTATATTTTTAAGTACATTCAGTCGATATATGTCATTATATTTTCAGTATATTCATATATATTTATTGTTCACTTAGATTATATTTTTCCATTGTCAATCACTGTTTTGTTTTATATTTGTATATATTTTTGATTGATCTCTTTTTTAGCTGTTTGTGTTCACTGTTTTTTGTCAATCATACGTGTTTTTTGGCATGTTGTTTTAGGTATCTAAATTTTTGGTTACCAAGCACCCTGCTGTGGCACCATCTATGTGTAGATACACGAATGTTAATGTAATGCAAGATATTAGAGGCAAACTAACAGATCCATAGATGGATATGTTTAGGAATTCTTGTTTTGGTAAATATCTTAGAATGCAGCAATTGGATGTACAAGCACAGATTTTTCGGTGCTTTATGGTCAAATAACTTAGGGGCAGTACATATAGGTGCTTTACATTTGAAATAAATGGTAAAGTTCTGCGTTTTGGCCTTAGAGAATTTGCACTGATCACTGGGCTAGATTGTGTATCTGATGAAAATGATTTTGTTTATGATAACTCAAAACCGAATAGGCTTATGGTTGAGTATTTTGGTAGAAATCAGGAGAACCAACTGCCAGTTAAAAGACACGAGCTTATTGAGTGTTTCAACAAGACTGTCTGGGATGATAAAGGGGATGACGCAGTCAAGATGGCAATATTGTATTTCATAAATACGTGGGTACATTGTGGTGAGCCGAACTAAACAAACATACCAAGGATCCATTTTGATGTTGTAGAGGACGGGAGATATAATGAGTATCCTTGGGGTAAAGATTCGTTTAGAGAGTTGGTTGTAAGCATCGGGCAGAAATATGCTGGTTTTAAGAAATATTATAGGATTCATGGTTTGCCGCTTGCTATGCAAGTATGGTTGTATGAATGTTGCTCAAAAGTCCCGTCCACCATTGCAGTTAAGACGGGGAATTTAATTCCTAGAATTTTGAACTGGCGGACTACGGAAGGAAAACCAGAATTCAAGAGATTGATGGATGGCATGTTCAGAGACGACAAAAACCCGGTAAAACAGTTTTTTAACAGTTTTGTGTCCTTTACCATTTAACTGTTTTAATATGTTTGTTTTACATGGTATATTTTGATTATATTTTGTCTATATTTATGAAATAAGTCATTTGTGATCAATATGTTTTGACTATATTTTCCTCATATTTTTAGTATGTTACCAATGTAGATATATATGGTAATATAGTTTTTATATTTTGTTGTTCACAGTCCTGTAGATTTGAGGAAGTTGTGCCAACACCCCATGAGTTGAAAACTCTTAAATTGCCTCCTGTTGCACATGACATACGAGACGTCAAACATGGAGTTGATGGTATACATGGTACTGATTTGGTAGACGATGATTACGATGATTTTATTACCACACCACCGCATTTGTCTAGTGGCAAACAGCAACAAAGGAGTGCCAATTCTGATTCCCCGCGAGGCAAGAAACGGACACAGTTTCCAGTTTCTGTTCCTCCTTCCAGGAAACAACCATCACGGAAACCAGATGCACCTACAGCACCCCGAACAGATGAGTTTAAACTGATAAGGGAAGAGATTCGGATTTTCAAGAAAGAAGTAGGTGTTTTGTTTTCAATATGTTTTTTTTACTTCATATTGCTTGTGTCAAGTAATTAACAATTCTAATTCTATTTTTTGTCTTTCAAAACTGTAGGTGTTTGACTGCATGGATAACAACTTCAAAAAGTTGTTAGATGCAATAAAGGGCAATCAAACACCACATAAGGTAAAAATCAACACTAAAAATGGAAATTATTTACTTTTTAAGTTATTTTGATATATTTATTGGAAGACTTTATATTTTCTTTTGGAAAATTTTAAAGGTCGGAGACACAATGTTTCAAGCTGACTTACATAGTGATGGTGGGATTTCTCAAGGCAATCAAAGTGGCGGTGCAGTAAAGCTTTCAACCAAAGAGAATTAAGGTGGGGATGCCACTTCCGCACAGAGGAGTCATCCAGTGGTACTCATTTTTTCTTTCACTTTTCTATATTTGCAGTATATTTTTCAAAGTGAAAATATTGGATTTTTAGCTGTGTTTAGTATTACCTATAGTGTATTTACATATATAGTTTTCACATGGTGATTTGTTAGTAGTGTTCTTTTTGATGTATCTATTTGTGCTATTTTTGTTATGATTATGTTTATATATACTAGCAGTGCTATATTTGTTTTGGATTGATATTTTAATATTAGATTTTCATATATGTTGTGGCTGTATTTTAATTGTATATTGATTATTATGTTCAATGTTACTTATTCTGGTTTCTGTTTACTATATTTCAGGCATATTTACCATATATTTTGTCTATATTTATATGAAACTTTTAACTTTTATAGCAGTGCTATATATGTGTATATGTGTATTTGTTTTGCTGATGCCTTTAAATTCATTTGAACCATGTTTTTATTATTTTAGGTTGAGGGAGTTGGGTTGCCAATTAATGATCCGGTTTCTGTTGTTGATGTGGATAAAGAAACCGGAGTTAAAAGTGATGCACAAACAGATGGAGTGCCCATAACACCAATCCATTTAAATTTTGATGTAAGTACTGAAATGTGGCTTTTAAGTGCCAATCACATATCGTTTTGATAAGCAATAATTGATAAACACCAGTCGTTTTTTTCTTGTTTTTTATTTCAGGAATCTCAGCAAATCGGCGATATGGAGAATGCTAATGCTGAATTTACCGCATCAGAGGAAATGGTAGCGGACTTGCTAGTCAACTGTCCTTTAGCATGTGTTATTCCTCTCGGTCCTCCTCCAGTACCACGCGATGATCAAACCGATTTGTCAAGTTTAAGGACCCCTCAGAATGTGGACGATAACCCGGTAACCATCTCTCAGTGGATGATTCCTGATTCTCAGATACCAATCCAACTTGGAGTACAACCAACAACCGGACAAAGTTCAACTAATGAAACTGAACAGCAAGTTGGAGTACAACCGATCGTTGGCCACAGTTCAAGTGATGAAACTGGAAAACAAGTTCCCGTACAACCAAATGCGGGTCAAAGCTCAAGTGGTGAGACTGCACAGTTTTCAAACACTGAAAAACAGATCATTGTCCATCCAGGTGCTGCCCGAGAAAGGAAACCAAGCAAATACAACCTGTCCCCTTATTGTCCCAATTTCAGCTCAGCGGGTTCTTCTGCCAAAAATATCAGTCCTTGCATTTATTAGAAAAAACACCCATTTGTTGACCACCCTATAAATGCCCCGTTATATACTTCGTTTCTTCAAGAATATCAAAAGTGGCTTGAGAAGGATCTGTTGAAATCACATGACAAAAGGTACTTATTGTCACAACTTATTGTTTTAGTTTTCCAGAATTCAATTATCAATAAACTTAATGTATGTTCTTTCCATTGTTGATATACAGGAAGCCAAAGGAAAATCATTACAGAAAGAACAAGGAAGGACTCGATCCTGCGGATGCCGAACTTCGGTTGCATTTAGGCGTTACAGCCGTATCCGACAAAAACTGGTTCTACTTGTTATCTATCGATGGGCAACTTTGGACTAATGAGGTTTGATATCTTTCTGCTTGTTATCTAAGATTTTTATGTTTTATAATAGAATTACAATGTGATGTATCTAGAGTATATTTTTTACTATATTTGACATATATATATATATAGTTCACAATTTTGTATTTACATTAAGACTGTATTGTATTTTTAGAATATTGTCATCATTATATTTGCACTATATTTAATATACAGACAATAATTTACTAGTTGAGCATAGTACTGACCAGGTATACATAATTGTATTTTTACTATATTTAAGAGTATATTTTACTATATTTACTATATATACAACAATTTTTTTTTAACATAGTATTGATTATAGTCACTGAATTGATGTTTTTACAGCATATTGATGTTATTTTCTACTACCTACACAAGAAGGCGAAGTATCACAATAACAGCAATTATAGATTCACCACTGCCAGCTGTATTTTTCACACTTTAGTTGCTGAAATTTATAAATCTCGGGAAAACCCTGATTCATCCACATGTGTCGCCAGTAAGGAAGATGAACTGTGTGAGTACATTAACGGGCATAGGCTGTTGGCTAATGTACCATGGTATACTGTTGACAACGTACTAATTCCTGTCAACATAAAAGAGAAAAATCACTGGATTTTAGTTGTGATATCATTCACTGACAGGTCTGCTCTCATCCAATGAAAAGATCATTCATTTTTCTACAAATTTTATATGTTTGTTTTTTTCGTATATTTTCTTTTTACAAACAGGTCCATCTACGTATACAACTCATACCGAGCTGCAGGGCATGATGCTGTTGTTAGAGTCGGAGTGAAAATGTTGGCTACTCTTGTGACACACAGTCTACAAATGACTGATTTCTATGAGAAGAAGGCAGATATAGATTTTGCCACACATCCTTCTTACAGAAATAGAGAACAGACCGACAACTTTGACATTTTGAATGTAGACAATCTCCTGCAATAAGCTTCCTCTAGCATGTAAGAATCTCTACCAATAAAAAACACAATAAACACAACTTTTTTTTCGTGGGTTTTGATAAGTAAATTTTTTTTATCATTTTTGTTCAGGGATTGTGGTGTGTATGTGGCAGCCTTCGCTAAATACTTGAGCTCAAGTGAAGTCATCCCAACCGAATTCGATGCAAAGTTACTCCGTATGAGATACGGCGCCCTTTTATGCGACTATGCATGGGATAAGTCAAACAACAATGCATCAAGTGGTAACGAGCAGCCTCCAAGACCAATTAGACCGGCAGTTGATTACGATGCAGTTGATAAAGAGGATATTGATTAGGCCACCAATTCATTTGTGTTTTTGATTTTCATGTTGAACAATAGCATAGTTGGTTGCGACTTTTGTTGCTGTTTTTTCATTTTGGACTTATCGTTTCATGTGCAGTAATCTTTTTTAGGATGATTAATATTGAACACCACCTTATGGTTTTTATATTGTTGTTTCTTTCAAGTATGTTATTTGTTCAATGCATAAATTCCATTTTCATTATCTGTGAAATGTATTCATTTAATAAAGTAGTATATATAACCATTTAAATACAGTCGATATATACAGAAAATATAACTCAGATATATTCCATAAGTCCATTTTTTAAATTACAGTGTTTTACAAAATTTAAAATTTCATCTAAATACACTTCAAATATATGTAAAATATATATCAAATATAGTTAACAGTAAACCAGAATAAGTATTACCTACCAGATCAGACAAAATGTAACTAAAATATAGCCAAAATATATACGAAATACAACTATTAAATCATAAATCCAAAACAAAAGGTCAAATCAGTTAACATAGAGTAGACTTTCCAAATACCATTTAACCACCAATATAGCATTACATTGAAAAACATCGGATGTTCAACCATGTGAAATACAATCATAC
Source organism: Lycium barbarum (assembly GCF_019175385.1). NCBI lineage: Eukaryota > Viridiplantae > Streptophyta > Magnoliopsida > Solanales > Solanaceae > Lycium > Lycium barbarum. The sequence continues at coordinate 13,402,282 of NC_083340.1, forward strand.
TAGAATAATATGAATTCAAGATGAATTCATTTTTTATTTTTAACTAAAATTTAAAGTAGAATTGTCTTAACAAATAAAATCAAAATGGACTTATTTATTCTTCTTATTGAGCGGCGGATTATCACACGAACGCCTATTATGACCAAGACGTCCACATTTACCGCAAGAATTTCTGCGTTTACCAATCATCAACTCCTGTAATGGCTTGTCCCTCTTCTTTTTTGGCCTCCCAGGGGGTCTTTTATAGATCGGTGGCATAACAACTTCATCTAATATACTTTTAGGAACATTCCACTCGGTCTCATTGGGAAGAGGATCAACTGGTACATCATATGTGTTCACAACTGTTTCCGGCTTGAATAAATCCGAACAATATACATCAGCAGTCAAATTTTTATTCTTCAATACTGCCCATGCATGAGAACACGGTATCTCGTCCAGTTGGAACATCCTGCAGCTGCAAGTTTTCTTCTTCAAATCTATTATGAAACGCCTCGATCCATCATTCACTATGTAAACATATTCAGTTGACGCTTCAACCTGAGAACCATTTAACAAATAAACAAGCATTACCTGAGCAGTTTTACCATATTGGGAATATATATAAATATACATTAGATATAGTAAAAATATAGATTAAATTTTTGTGTTGTAAACAAAGATATCCTCATTTGTATTGATTTGTACTCGTTGATCGACAACATCTCTTGATACCGCCTCATCAGTGTTGTGAATGTGTAGGTACCAATTTTTCTATTTGTGCAATTCCATCTACCAAACATCTTCCTCACTTCTTCAAGGAAATCAAAAATATGTAACTCTCTTGCAGCAACCAGTTTTCCATTAATACATTCGGCTATATTCGAAGTCATTGTCCATCCTCTGTTAACAGGTGAATAAAGCCTAGACCATTTATCTCTTCCAACATCTTCTAGGTATCGTTTTGCCCGAATATCAACATTCTCAATCTTCTCCATCAATTTATCGAACTCATCCTGGCTGTATGCTTTCGCTAGTGAATAAAATATAGGACTCAACACCTCACTGTTTGTTGTGTATTGCTTTGTCACATTTTTCCACAAATGCCATATACAAGCCAAATGAGGAACAATAGGATACACCTTAGAAACTGCGTGTATTATGCTTTCATGTCTGTCGGACACGACACACATATTTTGCCAAACACCATAAGCTTGCTTGAACAGTTCAAAGAACCACGTCCACGACTTATTATTCTCAGAATCTATCACACCATACGCTAGTGGTAGGATATTACCTACAAAAATCAGTATATATTTATAATATATTCAACACATATTTCAACTGAATTTGATCTCACACTGTATTTTTAGCACCATCATTTATAAAACAACAGTATATATTTACAATATATTTACCTCATATTTACAGTATATTTCAGCATATAATATTCACAAATTAACACCAGCAATACATCCAGAGTATGTTTTTAGTAGCTTTATTTGCAAATCAATAAGCATAATGTTGTATTTATAAAAAAAAAAACATTCATAGAATAGAATTACACATACCTGCTCCATCCAAAGTACTTGCCGACACAAATGTACCATTATACGTTGATTTAAGGTGTGCACCATCCACTACAACTATTGGTCTACAACACTCGAATCCCTTTATGAATGCTTTGAGTGCTACAAACAAATACATAAACTCATTTTCTGGTGATTTATGCATTTTAACGAGCAATGCAGGATACGTTTTATCAAGTATGTATATATATGCCGGCAACTTCTTGTATGAATCAGCTGGATCACCTCTGAAATCTTTTATAGCCTTCTCTCTAGCTCTCCATGCCATCATATAAGAAACATCTACGCTGAATTCATTCTTAACATCATCTATTATATCCCCAGGTGTGACCTTCCTTTTATGGTTAGTTATTTTCGCCTTCACAACTGCTTCTCCAATAAACCAACTTGTTGCTTGTCTTTGTGAATACACCTTGTCCTTCAACGGTCATGTATGTTCGTCATCGAAAGCTCTAACCCTGAACATTTCAAAATCCCCAATTCTCGACGCTCTGAATTTCCATTTACATTCCGGCGACCAACATGCCAGAGTGTAGCTACATAATACAATGCAAATAGTACATATTGAATCAATTAAATACAGTATAAATATACAAAAAATATATCAGAAATATATTGCATCAAACATTTTTAAAATTAACAGTGTGCTAAATAAGTTAACAAATCATCTCAATACAGTACAAATATAACAAAAATACATCTGCACTTTCTGTTACCAAAATACATTTAGAAAATCATACCTTATAGCATTCGATCTCTCTGTTTTGAAATTGAATCTTCCACGAATTGCGTTTTTCGTCATCGCAATTTTCAAAGTTTCCTTATCCTGGTAAATTTGATCGACAAAAACTCCTTTCACTTCCGGTTTCGAAATTACCAAATTGTTATCATTCCCAAACAAAACAACAGCGTTTCCTGTAGGATCACAAACTTTCATACCATCCCGATTCTCGCTATATCCAATTTGTAGCACATCATCTCCAATAATACGATTACCAGTTGCACCATCCTGAACATCAAAATCATGAATACTAACGCACATTGGATACATCCCTAAAACTCTGTTTTCTCTCTTAAGCTCAACGTACACACGAACTCCCATATCGTTGTGTATTTCAATTGGTTGAAAATCGCCTTCAACAGTATATTTTATTGAAATATTCCTACCAGTATCCACGCCTAATTGATTTGTAATCGTACAAACTAACTCATCGTAATTGCAATTATCAATGAATACAACAACATCAATTTTGTAATTCACAAAACAGTTCTGATCGTTCCAAAAACCAGAATGACCGAACAACGCAGTTACGCTTGTCATTATCCTGTTGTTTTTGAATACAGCAATGTGTTATATTCAATTTAGCTGAAACAATTTCAGAAAAGACGAACAAAAAAAAAGTTTGCAGTGAAAAAATCGTTACCTCAATTATGAACTCAACTTGATGAAATCAAATATATATTCGTCGTGATAATCAAGCTCTGTTCACTGGTTTGATATTGTTATTTTTCAAAGATTTTTGATGAACTAGTTTTTGAACCTTTTTATTTTTGGTTAAAAATATGATTGTAATTTTTGAATTCAATTTTTTTTTTAATTTGTTAGCTGTTTGAATGAGATATGGAATCAAATATGTAATGAGAGAATATTTGTGTGAATCAGGGAACAATAGAACCGATTCTAATTTAAATTGGAACAAATTTTGTTTCCATAAATATAGCACTGTCAGTTAGCCTCGCGTCTGTATTTCCGCTATATTTATGCTATATTTTGGTATACCCAACTACTAGATAAATATAGAGTCATCTAGTTACGAATTGTAAATATAGAATATGTAGTTATAGGTTGTTAGCTGATTGTGAAAATTTTACTTTTTTTTATACATGACATCTCGCATACGAGTCCAAGCGACTCGTCATCTTCTCCCGCATTTTGGCGTCGGGCCAAAGCCCAATAGACAGGAACAGCATTCAGCAGCAACATATGGAAAATGATTCTGGGCCGAAGCCCAATGGCAAACAAAGTGTAGCAATTTCCTTTAAATGGCTGAGCCCATTTAGTCATCTTTGCTCCTTTATTTTTTGTGCCTTTAACTTGTATTATTTGACTAACACTTTTTCTTCTTTTGTTTTTCCTTAGCTAGAATAAACCTTAGTGACATTAGGGGGTTTAGTTTAGTAATGGGTAGTTAATTCCGCAAATTACATTCTCTTCTATTTATGTTCTAAATTATTTATAGTATCTATAATACTTATTTGGAGTAATTGATTTTCAAATAGCATGCCTACACATTCTTGGGTTAAAGGAATCATTTTTCATTCTTACCATCTTAGGATTTTCAATACATCATAAATTATACACTAATGTTAGCTTATTTTGAGAAATAAAAAGGCAAGTTAGTTCTGTGGATAACTTCTTTACTTTATCTCTTTTTCAATGCTTGAAACATACATTTGTTAAAGCAATCCTTACATAGTCCATATCGAACTAATAGTCTTTTGTAAGTCTTACTTTTAAATAGCATTCAAAATCTTCTTTTATACAAATAATTGTTCTTCTAGAAGTCCTCTTTTAAATAGCATTCTTACAGGTCTATCTATAACTTTAGCCACATTTACAAAGCTACGTTTTTTTCTATAATACTATATTTACACTTAGCCTAACTAATCATAAGTCCGGTCGGTTAACCATTGTTAATGGGTCTTAAAGGGTGCCTAATACATTCCTTTTAGACTAATTGAACCCTTACTCAGATCTTTTGGTTTCGTAGACTTTAAAATAAAATCAACTTTAGATAATTACTTTAATTAACTTTAGGTGTCCTAATTTACCGTAAATAATTAGGTGGCGACTCCTTAAACAAAACAAAATAGGAATCACCAATATGTTGTACTCTACTTTAACCCGGTTAAAATGGGGTATGACAGTATATTCGAAGATTCTAAAGATTCTGGATATGTATAGCCTTATTAAGGCCTTGTATGTGTTCCATTCAATCTGTCTCGGTTAGAATTAATTTGGACTAGGGAAATCAAGTTTAAAACTATTTTAGCTTAAAGGTGGATGCATTCTTGTTGCATAATTGAATTCCACTTCTTTTAAAACTAAAATAGATACTAGTCCTAGAGATTAAGTTTCTTCTGGCTATAAACTAGTTAATTGCCCTGCTAAAGGGCCATTGTTTCTGATTTAGAATATTAAGAGAACTGAGCACTGCTTGTTTGCCGATAAAGATGTTCTTTTAAAAATAAACTGGTTCCAGGCTTGGTTCGAGCTAATGTTTGTGTTTTCATATATAGGTCATGTTAGTGCTCACTAAATTTTGCTGCATAAGATTAAACAATGACAATATGTCAACAGAACATAGCGGGATGAGAAGTTTGAACTTGCTTGTTTCCAAGTTTCTTTAGAAAATTACATCAAGTTTGGATTTTTTGTTTCCTCTCTGTTATATTTCCTGTATCATATAGATTAGCTTAGCCTTAGTGATGCTTGAGCATACTATTCTAGTCTCCCTTTTCTGTTACTAAGATTGTCTCGATTCTGTTTGCAAGCATTTGTGGATTATTTGATTTCATATGGCTTAACTTTCATCTGGGCTGCCATTATTTACGTGATGTCTTCCTTTTTCTTTCTTGTCATCTAAGTTTCGGCTGCTGCTTTCTTTTTTTGTGTTTGAAGTATAGGTCTCATAAATCCTCAATGTACTAATCCTTTTTCTTTTCTTTTCTTTTGCATGACCACACCGGAGCCGAAGATTTTCACTTTGAAACTCAACGACGCTGCTATCACATGGAGCCCGTACATGCTTGTTCGCTCCCAGCTTTACGTCGCTTAAAATCGAACCAAAATATAATCCTTTTTGTTTGAGAGTCAATATCGGTTGCGGATTATTTTGCTTCTACTTGTTCTCTACTTATGTTATGCTTGTTTTGACGATGTCTTCTTTTGCTGAATTATGTGATCATTATTTGTCTTCTGGTTTGTTTACTACTTTAGCTAAATGACAAAGTGATTTTGATCTCATTCATGTTGTTAGTTAATCTAAACACGTTAGCAATGTTGAAATATACTCACTTCACGTTGTTGACACCCAATTTTGTCCCTCCTATTTAATTTACCCGGGTTTCTAAATTTACTGACGAGCTAAATACTTTATTTTCACTACTATTATTTTCGCTACTTTTATTTTTTAAAACATTATAAGTATTACTTTATCACAGATTTTAAACGGTTAGTCATCGTTTCCTTTTTTCGGGTTTGGAATCGTTAAATTAATTACAAGACAACACTTTGCAAAATATTTTTTTTTTCTACATATTAATTATTTACATAATATATATTATACCAGTTATTAAACTAGAAGCCCAAGAAATAATTTAAATAGAGAAGGAAGGACCAACAATTTTTAGCTAAATTAATGACTTTAAAATACAATATTATTTCCCTACCCAAATAATTAGCCCACATCTTTAATACTCAACCCACATTATCAGCCCATATTTAAATTAATGGACCAGCCCAAACGGACCAGCCCATTACCCACGTTTTCAACAGATCCAGCCCAACCACACTCACCCGACCCGGCCCACCATTTCCCCTTCCCCTTTAACCTAATTCCCTTCCCCCTTTATTTTTCCTCTTCTTCTTTCTCCCGCCTCCCCTCATCTCTTTCTCTCTTTTCTTTTTCCTTTTTTTTTTCTCTCATCGTCGCCGCTCCTTGATTCCCTCCCTTTTTCGCTCACTCCTCTCTCTTTCTCCTTTCCGCCGCACCCCCACATACGCTCCCCTCCACTCACTTTTGTCCCCCACTCCTCCGTCTCTCTCGCACTCTCCTCTCTTTTATTAAACCAAACGAAGCCCTATAAATGGAGGGGGGACGAAGGAGAAGAAGGAGGGAGAAAAAAAACAAAAAATCTGGAACAAAAAAAAGAAACCCGATGAACTGAGATAAAACAAGGACTCAGCGTTTTTTTTTCTTTTTTGGTTAAAAGAACAGAGGGAATTCAACATTTTGGGGAAATGCCATTACTTTAGAAGTTCGAATCTGCTTCACTTTAAGTTTGTTTCGAGTCATTTTTATTCACGTTTTAGGATTGCCAAAAAAAATCAAACCAAACTCCCTTTTAAAAAAGAGTGTTCGGTTCTGTCGAATCTTTCGATTCGAAAGACTTTTTCTCGAGTTCGAATTCGTCGCGTTCAAGTGTAGATTCGAGGCTTCGACATCCCCAGTTCATTGCGCGCAAAACAGGTAAACTTCGATATATTTGTCATTCGTGATCTTTAATTTCTGTTTGTTTAAGATTTTAGCTCATTCTGCTATATGCTTAGTGGTTATGAAGTTTCTTTGTCGTCGCGTTATTTGTTTGACGTTTGGATGCTGTTAGGATAGAATAACGATCGTTAAGATGAAATCTGAAAGATGTCTGTTGTAGTTTGGATGATTAGATGAAATTTACAGGACTTAGAACTTATTTAAAGTCAAATATACATAGGATATACAATGGGTTATCAAGGTAAAAAGAACGTATACGTTCGATATACATCTGATATACACGCCATGGTGTGTATATCTTAGACATATCATGTATATAATTAAAGCAGGTCAGCACTGTCCCTCTTTTGCTCTATTTGTCTTGAATAATGTATTCTGTTATGTAATTAACTTATTTGGATTGGATATGATGAAATGATTCTGCCCCTTGTCGATGTTGTCTGTTGTTTCGATTTGGCCTCTAGTTTACGTTCTATGCTCAATCCCATTAGCAACTATGTATTAGGCCCAGTTCTATTTGTTTTGTCTGATGAGTATGTTTTATATGAAATTAAATATGTCTTAGATCCTGATATCAGTTATGCGCGAGTGTTTCGTTTATGAAAATTTATGAAATAAATCATGTCTGTGCTGTCTCTGAATATCATACTCTAATCCCCACGACTTGAAGTGAAACCTTTCGTTGGTTCAAATGATCAGATGAACTTAAGGCTGTTTGCAGTAAAAGGGAAAAATCAAGACTTATCCTTTCTGTTAGTAGGAGTTGGCATGGTCTACTCTTTGGTTCATAGACGCGGATAAGTTCTATGCTAATTACTTGCTTATAGTTAGTGAATTTAAATTCTGCTTAGTGAGCATATTGTTAAATCTGCCTGCATACTTTATTTATAAGAGTTTACTTGCTTAAATAACTCTGTTGTACCTATTTAACTGAGGCTGTTTGTGCCATGTATAATTGAACTTGCTTGGTATATCGCCCCTGTCCTAAACTGTTTGGTATTGTCTTTCTTTCCTATATATGTTGCTGTTATTTTCTGAAATATGGCATGAATCAAAACTTAGTTCCTTATATTGCGATGGGTATTTGATAGAAGCGAGAATCGTTATGCAGATTACATTTAGTTTTGGCTTTTTTTTAGCTGGTTTAGTCTGCCTCTTGTGCTAAAATTGTTCAGTTCATTAAAGAAACATGATGCCCTTTAGGCGTTAAAGGAATTCTAGAATTTCCAGCATACTTTAGTTTTTTTTTTTTTTTGCTATTGCATTTTGAGGATGAACTGTTGCTGCATTTTTGTCATTCCACTGCTTTACGTGGGTCTATGGAATGTTGCACTTCAGCCATTTTTCAGCTTCACCTCCTATTTGGTCAAATTCTTGCTTGTTAATGTTGTTAGATATCTGATTATAAATTGTGTTGCTCGCATGTGACAAAGGGGTGTTTAAGAATTTAATTTTGCTGCTTGTAGTCTTAGAATGAATCTGGAACAAGAAACTTTATTAGCTATTGATGGGATTATATTTAGAAGTCCAATTTGTGTATTTTTTCACGCATCATTGTTTTGTCTAAAAAAGGATCTGATTCGATTGAATTAAGGCGGTTAGATGCTGTTTTATATTTCCATCAATCTAGCTATCTTTTAAACATACTGGATATTTCTGGCAGCCTTAATATATGCTCTAATATACATAACACACACACCACCCACTGTTCTGTTCACGCTGGATAAATGAAGAAATAGCACATAGTGTGATGTCCCTTTACTTATTCGAATAATGCTAAAAAATAATACTCCTTCTTTAGGTGTTCGCATGATCAGATTGAGAAGAATTAGCCTGACATTAAGCTTGTAAAATCATGTAGGATCTATTTTGTGTAGTAGTTATTTTAAGAATTAAAGATGAAGGAATTTGTTCCAAGTTCACTTTGTGCTCTTTAAGGATATATTGTTCCCTCTTTATTTAGAGTATTAGGTAATATGATGTGAAAGTATTCTTAGTTCATAAATGGTTGCAGAATTTAAGGTCACGGTTACTGTGCTATTCCTAACTTACAGATGGTTGAGAATTTGAGGTCACGGTTAAAGGGCTTCTTTGATTAATGTATTTTGGTTTTTATATATATATATTGTTATCAGAATTAAAGTTGACAATGTGTGATATATTTTGGTTCACATGTATTGCTAAGGAGCAGATTATCTCTTCTAACAAGCTTCTTTTCTCTTTGGTTGACATGTACACCGGAGTCGAAAAGTCTCATTTTAAGACTCAACGTCCCCCCCCCCCCCCCCCCCCCCCCCGCAAAGGCTTGAACGTGCATCTACTCTATCATTCAAAGTTCTCATTCTTTCAACGCTCATCTGAAACAAGAAAACCAAGAGAATGGCTAGCCAAACGGCGAACCACTGAAAACTTCACTCTTTTATGGAAGCCAAATATGGCTTTAGTAATTTTAATTCTATATTCTGATGGTTGTTTATATGTTTGTGTGACTAACATTTCTATGTGATTAGGATAAATATTTAGTTGCTTATGTTTGACCGAGCCTATTTTAGGATGTCTTAATTAGCAAAGTTGGGTCTTAAATCAATTGAGCTTAGTTGCTCCTGGTAAGTTTGGTATTTTAGTTAAAAAGAAAGATATGTTTCCAAAGCATCACAAATTTTACATATTAATGTTAGTTTGTTTTGAGAAATAAAAGGCCAACTAGTTTCCACGGATAACTTTTTTTTCATTTTAGTTTCTTTTTAACACTTGAAATACATGTTTGTTTGAAACAACCTTTGCACAATATACATTAAACTATTAGTCTTTCTACGAAACTTTTAAAATTTATTTAATATTAATTTCACAATAACTCTTTTAATTTGTGGGTCGGCATAACTCACTTTTATCCAAATAGATATAAACATTACACATCTCGTTTCTTTTAGTTTATTTGTAACTAAACTCTTTTTATGCAACTATTACTTTTCTACAAGTTTTATTTTGAATAACATTCTATTTCTATTTATAACTTTAGTAATACTTACAAAGTTATTTTCTTTTTTTTCATAATATTCAGATACTTAGCCTAACTAATCATAAGTCCAGTCGGTTAACCATTGTTAATGGGTCTTAAAGGATGCCTAATACCTTCCCTTTAGACTAATTGAACCCTTACCTAGAATCTTAAGTTTTGCAGACCTTAAACAGAGTTAACTTTAAACATAACTTTAATAAACTTTAGGTGTCCTAATTCACCATAAATAATTAGGTGGCGACTCCTAAAAACAAAACAACAAAAACAGGAATCTCCAATGTGTCGTACTTCTAACTTTAATCTCCAGGGGTTAAAATGGGGTGTGACAGCTTGGCGACTCCGCTGGGGAATCACTTAGGTTCTAACCATAACGGACTTAGTTTAAATAGGTTTTGTGTGCTTATTTTGATTACTTTATTTGTTTGTTAACTGTTTTTACATGCTATTAATTGTTTGCTTGATATAAACTGTTTGTTTGATATAAACTGTTTATGTGTTACTGCTTTGATAAAACTGTCATTCCGTTCATATTTCCTCCACTTCTGGAAAACTCACACATATTCACACACTTAAAACGGCTTCGCGGTTCGCGCCCGTTCACTACTAAATTACCCCTTTAGTTGGATTGATCTTGTGGATTTAGTCGATCAGCGGTGCAGTCGACGGCCACGGACTTTGCACTCCCAAGTTGTCCGCTTGGGAGAACCTTGTGTCATAGGAAGCCAACTCTTAGTCAGCCTAAGATAGAGCTAAACCAACACCCTTTATTAAGAGCATACATTTCATGACCTAGGAGGTTTAATACCCTTGGTGCATTAAATCCATTAGATGACTTTACCCAAACGTCCAAGCGGGTTCACGACCCCGAGTGACACCAATCATACTTTATATGCATGTTTGAAGGATAACTGTGCCTAAATATTGACTATTTGCTCTAATTAATTAAACTTTAGGAAGGAGGAAATGACTAACGTTTCTATGACAGGTATGCATTTGCATCGGAGTACAACAAATGACGAAGATCAAGGGCATCACAAATGGAGCTAGAAGTTAGACATAGAAATTTTATTTACTTTATTTAGATTAGGAAACACTTTATGTTGTATTCATTTGACATGTAATAAATATTACATTATTTTGTACTTTATTTTTTGAGAAATAGAACCTGTTTAATTAATCAAAGCAACGGGATGACATATTATGGCACACTTTACCCTTCAAACAACGTTAGGCCCACCTCTGGCACAAAGAGGTCACATGCATATTAGGACGCGTTATTATGTGATCGTTTACATTTGTTTGACAACTAGTTGACTCTACTTGATAAATTATTTGCTACATGCCTTACTTGACTTTACGTGATCATGACTTTACCTAGATATGTTCGTGAGACTAACATCGTTTATACTATATGTTTCTTTTATCTTATTCCCAAAAAAAGAGAGTTGATTCGTGTTGACACTCAATGGCCGACCATCCTTACATCACAAGGTCAAAGACATCATCGTTACCTCAACGCAGCTGGGTTGTTCAAGGAAAGGCAAATGTTACGTCTGATCCAGCCACACCTATTTCAACTGGTCCGGAAAACATCATGGTTTCTAATGGCCCCCCTGAGACTTCTGAACATAGCATTACTCTCCAGCGGGATGAACATATCGCCCGCCTAACTCAAGAAATTGAGGATCTACGCAGAGAACTGAATCGGGTGAGAAACGTGACCAACTCATCGGTTACACTCCAAAGTCCGCCTCCTGAACCTAAAAACGTCGCATCAAACCCATCTCGTTTTCCATCACTTGAATCTCCAGTCCCTGAACATTTTCCTCCACAAAACACTGTACCTACCAACAACAACTTACCTCCAACCTACACTACCTATGCTGCTCCTGATTCACCACCCATCAACCCACCAAGTCAATCACTAGGTCATACTCCTTACATTCATTTACCCACCAACACTAATCCACCACCTACAATTACTCTTCTAAACCCACCGAATCAAGCCATTACATACTCTGACCATCCACAACAGCCTTTCTACCCTTATCATTACGTTGAACCCTACCAAGTTCCACTATTCCCTTACCTTGTCTACAACGCCCAAGCAAACTACTACCAACCTCGAGTACCTCACTATCAAAACCCACCTGTTCAAGCTCCCACTTACCAAAATCGACCACATACCGCACATAGAGCCCGTCCAAATCCTGTCATAAAAAACACCCGTAATTACACTCGGTTCGCTGAACCTTTGGCTCAACTATTTGAAAGACTGAAAGCGGCAGGCATGGTACAACCTATTGAAGGGAAAATTCTCAATCCTATCCCAAAATGGTTTGATAGTTCCAAGCGTTGTGCATATCATTCTGGAGTTGCTGGGCATGCCACTGAGGATTGCTATGGCCTCAAAAACAAAATCGAAGCCTTGATTAAGGAAGGAGCAATTCAGCTCACTAGAGCTCGACCCGATATGAATCACCATCCCTTTTCCTACTCACGAAAACGCCAACGTGAACATGATGTTTATCGAAAGGTTAAGAATCGGAAGGAGGCCGTTGCGCCAATTGGGAAAGATGGAGAGAGGCATGTCATCAACGTTCGTTGCGCCTGTGGGGATGATCCGAAAACAAGTGCCAGTGAAGATTGCTGCTAAAACTACTGAGACACCAACCATCCAGGGTGCAGAACCAGGAGAGACTCTGAAGAACTAGACTTGTACTCCGTCCCTGATTCTCCAGGAGTCTTGGTAGACTGAACATGTAGTGAACTTTTATTTTTAAAGGCTTGAATCATGCTCAAAACTTTTGTTTGCTTTGCTTCATCTTTTTGAAACTTAATCGTGAAAACTATGAATGCATTTCTAATTTTCCTTAATCATATGTTATTGTTGTTTTCTACTATAATTATCAAATCTGCCAACTCTACGATTGTGACATGAAATGAACAAATAAACAACACACATCCTGAGAGAGTAACAAAGAAACTAGGGGACAAGACAAGATTCGCTCAAAAGAATTGAAATAGCCGATAGGTGATGACATAAGCCTGAAAGCTAGCAATCCAAGAAGAGATCAAAGGACGACATTAGGTAAAACAACCTAGCTTGCAACATTTCCTTTAACAACTAGATGCGAACTACGCTTGACCTGATTCCTCAGTGGATACGTAGGCAGCCCATATAGGGACTCAGTCATACTAGGTTAGAATTTTTCCCATTTGCATGCATACGAACTGCGCTGACCTGATTCCCATGGGGGATACGTAGGCAGCCCACATAGGGTTCGGTTGCATTTAGAACAAAAATCAAAAGATTTTGCATACATACGAACTGCGCTGACCTGATTCCCGTGGGGGATACGTAGGCAGCCCACATAGGGTTCGGTTGCATTTAGAACAAAGATCAAAAGATTTTGCATACATACGAACTGCGCTGACCTGATTCCCATGGGGGATACTTAGGCAGCCCACATAGGGTTTGGTTGCATTTAGAACAAAAAATCCAAAATACCTTATGCGTACGAACTACGTTCCGACCTGATTCCCATGGTGGGATACGTAGGCAACCCACATAGGGTTCGGTTGCGCTATAACAGAAAATCCAAAAATCCTTATACAGGGAAAACCACACAGGGCCTGATTCCCTCGGCGGGATTCGTACACTATCAATATACAGAACCGTCACACCTAGATAAAATCCAACAAACCCTTTACCATTGATATAACAGAACTACGCTGACCTGATCCCTTGGCGGGATACATAGACAATCCACATCGGGTTCGGTCCCTTTATTAAATTTCAAACCATTCCTTATGTACCTTACGAACTACGTTCTGACCTGATTCCTCGGCGGATACGTAGGCAACCTATATAAGGTTCGGTCACACCGCAACATAAATTTAGTACACCCCTCAGAACCAAAACTGGGGCATATTTTTTTGAAAAACAATATAGACAAAATAACAGTCGTGCATCGACAAGATTAAGGCTACCAGACAGGAAGTATTATGAACCAATTACTTTGGAAGTGTCACAATCCGAAGTTGGCAGAATATTTTGCAACTTACATACATAAATTTACATATATATCTTTCCTTACATACATACATTTACATATACATATTTCACAACTTATCTACATATAGTTACATTTCCTTATACATATTCTTATATACCTACCTTTCAAATGAAATATTTTCTTTCAATCATTTTCATTACTGTTCATCTACCGAGGCTTAAACAGAGATCACAAGATCCAAACAAACAAGACGAATGGAGCGCCAACCACGTCAAGCTTCGAGTCAACACGAATCAACTTCCCCCTCCCAAACTAAGAATTTTTCTTTGAGTGCAGGAACTTAAGACCGCGAGATCAACAGTCAAGTCTATCAATCATGGCAGAAAAGCATCATCTGGCTCAATATGGCCTCGCCTAAAAAGCCAAACGGCTTTATTTCTAACCCTATCTTTAATTTTTATTTTATCACAATAACTTTATGACTTTATATACCTGTTTTGTAGGTTGACGAAGTTGGAGGCGAATTAAATCAGGATCGCACGTCATTAGTTCAACCTGTCACGATACCATCAACATCATAAGCCAAACGGATATTCTACCGCTTTGATCCATACTTTACCAATTACTTTATCATATACTTCACCAGCTTTAACCATTTTACTCTGAACTTTGCAGGAATTATTGTCAAATCCCCGAAGACAACCGGAGACACATCATCAAATCTCTGAAGACAACCGGAGAAGTATCATCAAGTCCCCGAAGACAACCGAAGACGCATCATCAAATCTCTGAAGACAACCGGAGACAGATCATCAAGTCCCGAAGACAACCGGGCATCACTTGGCTATACTGCCTCATATGCATAAGCCAGACGGCTACACGTCATCAACTCTAACAATTTTACCTTGAACTTTACAGGAATATCATCAAGTCCCCGAAGACAACCGGAGACACAAAATCAAGTCCCCGAAGACAACCGGAGATACAGCATCAAGTCCCCGAAGACAACCGGAGACACAGCATCAAGTCCCCGAAGACAACCGGAGACACAGCATCAAGTCCCCGAAGACAACCGGAGACACAACATCAAGTCCCCGAAGACAACCGGAGACACAACATCAAGTCCCCGAAGACAACCGGAGACATAGCATCAAGTCCCCGAAGACAACCGGAGACGCATCACCAAGTCCCCGAAAACAACCGGAGACATCGCATGGCTATACGGCCTCACTCGCATAAGCCAAACGGCTATACACTTACTTCACTCCTTAATTCATTTCTTTATTTCATCATCTACTTTACCACTTTAATGAATTTACCTTAAAATTCGCAGATATCAGTTATCATCGAGTCCCGGAAGACAGTCGGAGACCTTATCACTATCATCTTCAAATGCAACTAGAGATATTATCACATCCTCAGCATACGCATCACGCATTCATTCAAGTCCCTGAAGACAACCAGAGAGAACATTGGCCACACGGCTTCATTTTTCGTTCCCACAATCATATTTACTATCATTTACACTCTTTATAGTTTTACATTTTTAACTTTATTACTAATTTTGACATGAATTTCAGTTTTGGCAGAAAATACAACCTGCAAGGACACAGCACAACGTGGAACTTTATCTTACACAGTGAACTGGGGCAAATTTGCTAAAGAGGAATACCAAACTCACAAGCAAAGGTCACGAATCTACTCTCGAACTCAATTCCGCCTATGTCCACAAACACGTGATACGTAGGTTAAAATTCTCTTTCACATACTCCGCTAAAACTCTACTAAATCTACTCTTTTCACAATCTCATATTCCTTTCTACACCCCAGTGTCTCCATAACTCAACACTGGGGCATCTTTGAAGAATTCACATCGTGCCCAGTAGAGTCCTACTTAAAGGTGTGTTGCACGCCACATTTATAATTAGGAGGCTATAAGCATATGTTCCATTCTTGAACATTCTCGTCACCCGTCTACAACCCTTACAAATCGTAAATCCATAAATAACATTCGCTCAACGGGTTCGACCACAATTCCTTTTGCCTTCATAATATTTTTCACCAATTCTCCTAAACCATATCTTATAAATTCATATTCGTTGGTCCAAACAAAATTGGCTACTACGTCAACTTCTTCGCCCGAAGATTCTTACATCATCTCCGGTCAAAGAGGGGCATCTGTTGACACCCAATTTTGTCCCTCCTATTTAATTTACCCGGGTTTCTAAATTTACTGACGAGCTAAATACTTTATTTTCACTACTATTATTTTCGCTACTTTTATTTTTTTAAACATTATAAGTATTACTTTATCACAGATTTTAAACGGTTAGTCATCGTTTCCTTTTTTCGGGTTTGGAATCGTTAAATTAATTACAAGACAACACTTTGCAAAATATTTTTTTTTTCTACATATTAATTATTTACATAATATATATTATACCAGTTATTAAACTAGAAGCCCAAGAAATAATTTAAATAGAGAAGGAAGGACCAACAATTTTTAGCTAAATTAATGACTTTAAAATACAATATTATTTCCCTACCCAAATAATTAGCCCACATCTTTAATACTCAACCCACATTATCAGCCCATATTTAAATTAATGGACCAGCCCAAACGGACCAGCCCATTACCCACGTTTTCAACAGATCCAGCCCAACCACACTCACCCGACCCGGCCCACCATTTCCCCTTCCCCTTTAACCTAATTCCCTTCCCCCTTTCTTTTTCCTCTTCTTCTTTCTCCCGCCTCCCCTCATCTCTTTCTCTCTTTTCTTTTTCCTTTTTTTTTTTTTCTCTCATCGTCGCCGCTCCTTGATTCCCTCCCTTTTTCGCTCACTCCTCTCTCTTTCTCCTTTCCGCCGCACCCCCACATACGCTCCCCTCCACTCACTTTTGTCCCCCACTCCTCCGTCTCTCTCGCACTCTCCTCTCTTTTATTAAACCAAACGAAGCCCTATAAATGGAGGGGGGACGAAGGAGAAGAAGGAGGGAGAAAAAAACAAAAAATCTGGAACAAAAAAAAGAAACCCGATGAACTGAGATAAAACAAGGACTCAGCGTTTTTTTTTCTTTTTTTGGTTAAAAGAACAGAGGGAATTCAACATTTTGGGGAAATGCCATTACTTTAGAAGTTCGAATCTGCTTCACTTTAAGTTTGTTTCGAGTCATTTTTATTCACGTTTTAGGATTGCCAAAAAAAATCAAACCAAACTCCCTTTTAAAAAAGAGTGTTCGGTTCTGTCGAATCTTTCGATTCGAAAGACTTTTTCTCGAGTTCGAATTCGTCGCGTTCAAGTGTAGATTCGAGGCTTCGACATCCCCAGTTCATTGCGCGCAAAACAGGTAAACTTCGATATATTTGTCATTCGTGATCTTTAATTTCTGTTTGTTTAAGATTTTAGCTCATTCTGCTATATGCTTAGTGGTTATGAAGTTTCTTTGTCGTCGCGTTATTTGTTTGACGTTTGGATGCTGTTAGGATAGAATAACGATCGTTAAGATGAAATCTGAAAGATGTCTGTTGTAGTTTGGATGATTAGATGAAATTTACAGGACTTAGAACTTATTTAAAGTCAAATATACATAGGATATACAATGGGTTATCAAGGTAAAAAGAACGTATACGTTCGATATACATCTGATATACACGCCATGGTGTGTATATCTTAGACATATCATGTATATAATTAAAGCAGGTCAGCACTGTCCCTCTTTTGCTCTATTTGTCTTGAATAATGTATTCTGTTATGTAATTAACTTATTTGGATTGGATATGATGAAATGATTCTGCCCCTTGTCGATGTTGTCTGTTGTTTCGATTTGGCCTCTAGTTTACGTTCTATGCTCAATCCCATTAGCAACTATGTATTAGGCCCAGTTCTATTTGTTTTGTCTGATGAGTATGTTTTATATGAAATTAAATATGTCTTAGATCCTGATATCAGTTATGCGCGAGTGTTTCGTTTATGAAAATTTATGAAATAAATCATGTCTGTGCTGTCTCTGAATATCATACTCTAATCCCCACGACTTGAAGTGAAACCTTTCGTTGGTTCAAATGATCAGATGAACTTAAGGCTGTTTGCAGTAAAAGGGAAAAATCAAGACTTATCCTTTCTGTTAGTAGGAGTTGGCATGGTCTACTCTTTGGTTCATAGACGCGGATAAGTTCTATGCTAATTACTTGCTTATAGTTAGTGAATTTAAATTCTGCTTAGTGAGCATATTGTTAAATCTGCCTGCATACTTTATTTATAAGAGTTTACTTGCTTAAATAACTCTGTTGTACCTATTTAACTGAGGCTGTTTGTGCCATGTATAATTGAACTTGCTTGGTATATCGCCCCTGTCCTAAACTGTTTGGTATTGTCTTTCTTTCCTATATATGTTGCTGTTATTTTCTGAAATATGGCATGAATCAAAACTTAGTTCCTTATATTGCGATGGGTATTTGATAGAAGCGAGAATCGTTATGCAGATTACATTTAGTTTTGGCTTTTTTTTAGCTGGTTTAGTCTGCCTCTTGTGCTAAAATTGTTCAGTTCATTAAAGAAACATGATGCCCTTTAGGCGTTAAAGGAATTCTAGAATTTCCAGCATACTTTAGTTTTTTTTTTTTTTTGCTATTGCATTTTGAGGATGAACTGTTGCTGCATTTTTGTCATTCCACTGCTTTACGTGGGTCTATGGAATGTTGCACTTCAGCCATTTTTCAGCTTCACCTCCTATTTGGTCAAATTCTTGCTTGTTAATGTTGTTAGATATCTGATTATAAATTGTGTTGCTCGCATGTGACAAAGGGGTGTTTAAGAATTTAATTTTGCTGCTTGTAGTCTTAGAATGAATCTGGAACAAGAAACTTTATTAGCTATTGATGGGATTATATTTAGAAGTCCAATTTGTGTATTTTTTCACGCATCATTGTTTTGTCTAAAAAAGGATCTGATTCGATTGAATTAAGGCGGTTAGATGCTGTTTTATATTTCCATCAATCTAGCTATCTTTTAAACATACTGGATATTTCTGGCAGCCTTAATATATGCTCTAATATACATAACACACACACCACCCACTGTTCTGTTCACGCTGGATAAATGAAGAAATAGCACATAGTGTGATGTCCCTTTACTTATTCGAATAATGCTAAAAAATAATACTCCTTCTTTAGGTGTTCGCATGATCAGATTGAGAAGAATTAGCCTGACATTAAGCTTGTAAAATCATGTAGGATCTATTTTGTGTAGTAGTTATTTTAAGAATTAAAGATGAAGGAATTTGTTCCAAGTTCACTTTGTGCTCTTTAAGGATATATTGTTCCCTCTTTATTTAGAGTATTAGGTAATATGATGTGAAAGTATTCTTAGTTCATAAATGGTTGCAGAATTTAAGGTCACGGTTACTGTGCTATTCCTAACTTACAGATGGTTGAGAATTTGAGGTCACGGTTAAAGGGCTTCTTTGATTAATGTATTTTGGTTTTTATATATATATATTGTTATCAGAATTAAAGTTGACAATGTGTGATATATTTTGGTTCACATGTATTGCTAAGGAGCAGATTATCTCTTCTAACAAGCTTCTTTTCTCTTTGGTTGACATGTACACCGGAGTCGAAAAGTCTCATTTTAAGACTCAACGTCCCCCCCCCCCCCCCCCCCCCCGCAAAGGCTTGAACGTGCATCTACTCTATCATTCAAAGTTCTCATTCTTTCAACGCTCATCTGAAACAAGAAAACCAAGAGAATGGCTAGCCAAACGGCGAACCACTGAAAACTTCACTCTTTTATGGAAGCCAAATATGGCTTTAGTAATTTTAATTCTATATTCTGATGGTTGTTTATATGTTTGTGTGACTAACATTTCTATGTGATTAGGATAAATATTTAGTTGCTTATGTTTGACCGAGCCTATTTTAGGATGTCTTAATTAGCAAAGTTGGGTCTTAAATCAATTGAGCTTAGTTGCTCCTGGTAAGTTTGGTATTTTAGTTAAAAAGAAAGATATGTTTCCAAAGCATCACAAATTTTACATATTAATGTTAGTTTGTTTTGAGAAATAAAAGGCCAACTAGTTTCCACGGATAACTTTTTTTTCATTTTAGTTTCTTTTTAACACTTGAAATACATGTTTGTTTGAAACAACCTTTGCACAATATACATTAAACTATTAGTCTTTCTACGAAACTTTTAAAATTTATTTAATATTAATTTCACAATAACTCTTTTAATTTGTGGGTCGGCATAACTCACTTTTATCCAAATAGATATAAACATTACACATCTCGTTTCTTTTAGTTTATTTGTAACTAAACTCTTTTTATGCAACTATTACTTTTCTACAAGTTTTATTTTGAATAACATTCTATTTCTATTTATAACTTTAGTAATACTTACAAAGTTATTTTCTTTTTTTTCATAATATTCAGATACTTAGCCTAACTAATCATAAGTCCAGTCGGTTAACCATTGTTAATGGGTCTTAAAGGATGCCTAATACCTTCCCTTTAGACTAATTGAACCCTTACCTAGAATCTTAAGTTTTGCAGACCTTAAACAGAGTTAACTTTAAACATAACTTTAATAAACTTTAGGTGTCCTAATTCACCATAAATAATTAGGTGGCGACTCCTAAAAACAAAACAACAAAAACAGGAATCTCCAATGTGTCGTACTTCTAACTTTAATCTCCAGGGGTTAAAATGGGGTGTGACACACGTCTAATTAAATAATAGCAAACACTCTGAACAATGAGGAGGTTGTGACGGAAGGGACCTGACACGATCGATCATATAATAGTTGATGGTTTGTTTGCAATTAAGAGCGAAAGCCAAAACATAGGAAGTGCTTTGAACAATAAGAAAGATATACAATTAGATATTAACACCTCGCCTATAAATTATATTTTGACCTACAATCAAAATCTTTCCTACAAACTATTGTCTCATTTTAAGTAGTATTCTTATATTTTCATTTATAACTTTAATAGCATTTACAAACTATTTTCTCAAACATTTAAAATATTATATTTGTATTATTTTTAGCCTTAATTAATTAACATAAGTCTGGTCGGTTAACCATTATTAATGGAATTTAAAGGATGCCTAATACCTTCCCTTTAAATTAGTTGAACCCGTACCTAGAATCATTTGGTTTCATAGACTTTTAAAACGGAGTTAACTTTAAAAATGACTTTAATGAACTTTAGGTGTCCTAATTCACCCTAAATAATTAGGTGGCGACTCTTTAACTTTAATTAACCCTGGAATTACCGGAATGTTATAAATTATTTTGACCCCGGTTAAAATAGGGTATAATAGACCTTCTTGGAAGCCATCTTAGTGTTTTTGAACTTCGATTGTTGGAGAGAAGAGATGAGAGGTAAAGATTGTCCCACTGGGCATGCCAAAATTTGTAGACAATAAAATTCGTTCCTGAAAATAATAATCAAGACAAGAAAAATAGCAACAAAGAATAATGTTTGATTTCAAGAATTTGTGTGGTGGTTACAATCTTTATGCAATCTTAAATAAAAAGATGTAATCCTCTGATTCTTCTCCTCATGATACGGCCGTCAATCAAGGGCTTTGCTTGTTCTTGAATGGATGGATTACTTGTTGTTGAGATTTCACTACGAATGCGGAGCCGAGCTTTAATCACAAACGTAGAGGTATGGAAACTTGCGGCTCACCACTTGGAGCGAAGCCTTCTTAGTATGCGGAAGACTTTCGGCTGAGAGCTTCTCTATGTCTTTTTTTTCTCCCCTTTGACTTTATGAAGACCCCTATTTATAGTTGCAGGGGAGAGCTAGGGTATGTATATGATTGGTTGAACATGTCATTTGAACACTTGACGACATTTGATTGGTTCTTCTATTGACTTAACATGTTATGTCACTTATGCACGTGGCACGATTTTATTGGTCCTCAACTTGACTTGGCGCGCCACGTCATTTGATACGTGGCATGGAATTTGGGTTAATGAAGCGGGCTCATCATTTGACAACCAACTCAATGGACTAGCCCGGTGCAATTGGACTTTACCTTAAATCCATGTTTTGGACTTAAATAATTTAATCTTGATTTGGGCTTGATATTTCTTGAATTTAGGAATTTATCCAAATTTAATATGGATTTTTTCCCCACAAAATTCGTATGTCTACAAATAATTTGTTTATAACAAATTTTAATATGCGGAAATAAATTACAACCACAAACAAAATATGAAGAAACAGAGATTTTATTAATAAATATTGCAGCTACAAGATCTGTTTACTCCCTTGATTCTTCTCTCCTAATTTTCTCTGTGATTCGAGGGCCGTTAGTAGCATATTTCTCAAACATAGGATGATCTAGATTTGGATATATGTGGACTTTCTAGGGATGTATTTGATCTCCATGAAAGGATATTGTCAATCTTCTTGAAGTATTTAGTTGCCAAGAAATATCCGAACACATATTGACCTCTTTTTGAATACCCATGAGTTTATTGGATATCTGAGATCTTGATCTCTTTGTAAATACCTAAGAGTTTATGGGATATTTGAGATGTCTTTTCAAGGGAATGTGTGTCCCTTTATATAGGTGTGAGCTAGGGTTTAGCGTAGAGTAGCCTCCAAGAAACCCTAATGGACATTAGAGTTTGAAGATGGATTGGACTCGTCTTTTAGAGTTCTATTTCAAATCCGGTAAAATTTCGATGTCTACAAATGCCCCCTACTTCAAATCTTATCAGGGGTTCGCCGAAATCGAAGACACGATTTGAAGTAACAGTAAAGATGACAACAAGCCCTCACCATACTTCTTTAATTTTCCTTCTCCAATTCGGAATGTGAAGGTCAATGCTCCAATTCATTTTTTTAAGCATTCCGTTTTGATTCTTTTTTATTTTTATTTTTATTTTTATTTTTTACAGTCTTTTGGCCTTTTCTTTGTAAGACTAAATACACTCACTCTGAAAAGGGATTAAAATCATCTCTCTTTTCATCAGAAGAGTAGCACTAAATCCAAGTAGAACAAACTTGTTTGGACTTTAATATGCACATGAGCTTAATTGAAACCCAATTCCCACAAACTCGAATAGACTAACTTTACCGAAAATCAGACTTCTTAGATTACACCGGTCAGAGTTGCTCCCGATCACTTGCGTCCATTCTTGCGGTTTTGCGATTTTCATTTGAGAGAAGAGATGAAGAGCAGATTTGGTCTCACTGGGCGTGCCAATTTGTTTGCAACAAATTTTAATATGCGGAAATAAATTACAACCACAAACAAAATATGAAGAAACAGAGATTTTATTAATAATTATTGTGGCTACAAGATATGTTTACTCCCTTGATTCTTCTCTCCTAATTTTCTCTGTGATTCGAGGGTCGTTAGTAGCATATTTCTCGAACGTAGGATGATTTGAATTTGGATATATGTGGACTTTCTAGGGATGTATTTGATCTCCATGAAAGGATATTGTCGATCTTCTTGAAGTATTTAGTTGTCAAGAAATATCCGGACACATATTGACCTCTTTTTGAATACCCATGAGTTTATGGGATATCTGAGATCTTGATCTCTTTGTAAATACCTAAGAGTTTATGGGATATTTGAGATGTCTTTTCAAGGGAATGTGTGTCCCTTTATATAGGTGTGAGCTAGGGTTTAGGGTAGAGTAGCCTCCAAGAAATCCTAATGGACATTAGAGTTTGAAGATGAATTGGACTCATCTTGTAGAGTTCTATTTCAAATTCGGTAAAATTTCGATGTCTACAGGTGTATTTTACTAAACTGACCTTATTAATCATGTTTTGGAACTCTAAATTTGACTACTAGTACCTTATGTAGTTATTCAATACTAAGGGAAGTATGAGGAAAAGATAATAAAACTCTCTTGATTTATTAAAATGAACAAGTAAAAAGAAAATTTTATTTTAGTATAGAGGCTAAGTTAATGAAACGGAGGGTGTACTAATTAGGAAAGTACAACAAGTCTTAAATTTTTAATCTTCTCATCAATGTATCTTTTTTAATCTATACAACTCTTCTATAACACAAAATTGATATAGCTCCTCATGTTTATTAACCAATATATTCAACATATCTTATTTGTAATTATTTCTCATAACACTATTTACAATAGAATGGTTGTTCTGAGTTTTCTAATTTGGTTATTCCAATTTTTCACTAAAAATTATTTTTGAAAAAGATAGGCACAATACAAATACTTTTCTAATATTAACAAAAAAAATTCTCAAATAATTGGATCAAAAATAATTATTACGGTCTCCTTGTAGAGCAAATAATTATACTTTTTAAAATAAATAGATTCTAAAAGACCCAATTAAAATCTACCCGACCCAATTATTTTAACTTTCCCACGAGTGATAATCCCCCAATTTTTTACCACATTCAAATATATTTAAATTGCGAATCCTACATATCCATTGAAAATCATCGTCTAAGTCCTCCCTCAATTTTGTATTCCCATTTCAAGATTTTCGTCCAAATGGATAATGGTTATTGTCTATAGAATTCTCTGATTTTGAGCATCCATCCCATTGTTCATACCTTTTCTTTTCCTTTTCTGTTCTCAGAATTTCACGCAAAATACTCAAAGAAAACAACTCTAATCAATCAAATAATTAGAAGGATCAATTAATTGAGATAAAATTATCTCAAGATTATTACTTTCAATTAACGCGCTTAATAACTAGTAGTAGTAATTATTACTCCACAAAATTTAAATTCTTACTATCCAATAAAATATAACGTTTTTCAATATATATTTACTACTTTTTTTAAAGCGGTCCTTTCTAAATTGGGTACGTACTTATAAGTTTTAAAGTACGAAGGGGTCCTTTTATAATTGGGTAGGTACTTATAAGTTTTAAAATAATATTTAAAACATGTTAAAATTTTAGGTGAAAAATTATCACTCATTGAAAGGTTGAGTTTTCCGAACAATTGTGATTCTTACGTTAGTAGGGTGAACGTTCCGTGATTATTCTATTTTCTTTGTGACTTTGGTTAAAAAACATCATATGGCCTACCTCATTGTTAATTTACTGCCATGAATCATGAAACGTATATGGAAAATCAGTGTACTTATTTCATTTTTGGTTTTACGAAGGGATATGGGTAAACTCGGTCAAATGAGGGTGCAAAAGGGCCACCAGACTGCAACTTCATTATTGATAAAAATAAGTTAACCATACAAACCCATGCTCATCATTTTCAAGATTAGATGACTGAAGGCCAATTAAGATTCACATGAGCAATGCAAATGTGGAACAATGGATAGTGCTGAAGTTGTCATTTATCTTATGTTGAGATCTTCTTGAATCTCCCAATACAATTATCAAGCGGTTTAGTTTTGCTCTGATCTGGATCAGGCTGCTCAAACCTGCACATCAAACCGATTAATTAAATCGACATATGCTTTAATCAGTAATTCAAAATATTTTTTCTTTCATAATTTTATATGGAGTAATAAATATATTAAAATTTCAGAATGATCAGTAAAGGGCTAATACCTGTAGTTAAGTAGAAAGTACTGAAGAATTATTGAAAGTGAAAGCCTGGCCACATTGGACCCTGGGCACATTTTGGGGCCTACTCCAAAAGGAAAATAGGAGGTTGGTTTGGTTTCCATATCCTGCAAATACGTATATAGGATGTGAAATTTATAGGTTTGAAACAAAGACGGGTTCAAAATTTTAATTATATGGATTCAGGATCGGTTGAACCCAATCTAAGACAAAGCTACAGGGTTTAGTTGAACCCGAGCTTTGATAGCTGGATCCGCCCCTGATTACATGGATATTGACTAAGAGAAGAAAATTCGCGAACAAATTAAAGGGCATATCACTTACATCCCATCTTGAAGGATTAAATTCCATAGGATTGACATAAGTCTCAGGATCCATATTAAAACTCCATAAGAATGTCAAGAACTTCCACCCCTTGGGTATGGTGTAGCCTGCACAATACATAAGCGATAAACGAACTTCTAATAAAAAACAGGAATTAACGATGAAAACATTTCTAGCTAAACAACAAAAATCATCGCTAATGCCATTTAGCAACCGATTATCATTAAATTATGTTAGTCACGAGCAATTTAGCGACTAAGTTCGAAACTAATTCAAGTTTTTTTTTTTTTTTGTTGGATTATAGTGTATCCAGTGGCGGAGCCACATGCATCCAAGGGGTGTCAACTGATACCCCTTCGCCGAAAAATTACACTGTGTAAATACGTAAAAGAATTTTTTATGTATCTATACTATGT
This sequence comes from Lycium barbarum, assembly GCF_019175385.1. Lineage (NCBI taxonomy): Eukaryota > Viridiplantae > Streptophyta > Magnoliopsida > Solanales > Solanaceae > Lycium > Lycium barbarum. The sequence continues at coordinate 13,428,443 of NC_083340.1, forward strand.
ATTGAGCCCCATTAATTTCGTCGTATGTTTACTTTTATATTTTGACACCTCTTAGTAAAAATTCTAGTTCGCCACTGAGTGTATCGTTGGATTCAAGGCGGCTCGTATTAGAAGTATGAATTTGAGGAAAATAAGTAGTACTAGAAAAATTCAAGAACAGAGTACGAACCGTTTAAGTTAACAGTCGCTTTAGCCACTCTAAAGATTGGTATGAGGCTATTAACACGCAGTGTTTCATCAAGTACCTTTCAATATCAAAAGAGATATTACCACTTAATTAGAAGAAGCACGTATGACGATAGACCAAAAGAGTGGTAAAATTGAATTTTTTACATAGTGAATTGAGTATTCCTAGCAAAAGAAGAATTATATCTTACCTTACTAAGATACTTCATCTGTCTAATCTCGTCGAAATTAAGGCCTGCATCTGAAGATGGTCTTCTCTTAACGATTTCCTCTTGTTCCTCCTGAATAAAGAAAAGAATGTGTCTTACTTTCCTTTATAGTCTTACCTATTTGGAACACGGAGATAGTAAATTTTCAATTTCAACATTCACAATTTACCGTTACTGACACTCTCGTACAGGAATGACACCAACAATTTTAAGACTGCAAGAATCAACTTGAAGGGTAATTTGGTATGTATAACATACTTTTAGTTTAACATCACTAAGATAGAATTTTTTATTAATTTTTAATTTTGCGTCAAGTCAAACTACATACTCCCTCCGTTTCAATTGAACCTATTTCCTTTTTAGTCCGTGCCAAAAAGAATGACCCCTTTTCATATTTGGAAACAATTTACTTTTATGCAATTATTTGTAGCCACACAAAATATATATATGTTTTATTTTACACCACAAGTTCAAAAGTTTTCTCTTTTTTCTTAAACTCCGTGCTCATTCAAATGAGTTCACGTAAATTAAAACGGAGGGAGTATAATTGAAACACAAAGAATATTGCATGAAAGTAGTGAGTAGTTACTTTTGCTTTCTGCAAGATGTCGGGATGTTTCTCAAAATGCATAATTGTCTTTGAGGCAACCTTAGCAACAGATTCATAACCAGCAAATGTGTATTGGAGTAGCAGTCCAACAATGGTCTCATCACTTAATCCTTTTCCTCCATCAATATCTTGAGCATCTAGCATCATATCTAACATGTTGGACATTGGCCTTGCTTTATTCTCTGCAATCATCACTTTTCTTTCTTCTAATATCTGCTTAAACATCTGTGCTATTATTCCTTGAGCCTGAAAACATAAAAAGGACGATTCAAAAACAGAGAAGTTGAAACAAACGAATTTAAAAAAAAAAAAAAAAAAAAATCTTTAAAACCACAAAAGTGCAACAAGAAGAATGTTGAAATATAAGATTGGAAATTTGTTCAAAATTTTAGTAACCATACTGTTTTAAATAGCTTGAAAACAGAAAATCATCAGAATAAATCTTCAGCAACCTAAAATATCTAAACAAGAATCTAATTAAATATCCTATATATTAGGATAAAAGGAGGCGCCACCAAAGGATGTATTGGGATGTATAAGACTTCTCACCGGTAAAAGTATACCCATACCGGATATTTACACCAAACTATAGCCAAATTAATGGTTAAGTAATTTAATGAGGTGAAAACATACATTAATTAACCCAATTAAGTGAGAAAAGCATATGTGAAAATACGTGTCATACATGTATTGGTTTGACGTAATCACTCGGAACAAATAAATTTTACCCCCGCAATAACTTTAAGATTTTAGTCGGAGCTCTCGAGTTCGAGACCTTAGTTAGAATAGAGAAATCTCTATAGGGTGTGGTTTAAAAATTATAGATATTGAATCTACTAGAACTTACCTTCATGGCCCTGTTGTAAGCAAATCCGGGGATATTAATGGGCAACCCGTGAAAACCCCGAATCAGTATAGCTGTCTCCTCGAACACAACGTCAAGCAGTTGTTGAGAAACCTGATAACCCCCTATAAGAATTAGCATAAGCACCTCAAATGCAGGCTTTTTCAGCTCAGAGAATAAATAAATTGGTTCTTCCTTTGCAGCAAATTTCTCAAGTGAATTCTTCACGATTTCATTTATGCAATCAAAGTAGAAGGATAACGATCCGTGAGTCCTTATATGAGCTGTTGTTATTCGACGAAGACGCTTGTCTTCTTGGTTTGAAGCTGTACCAACTGAGCTTGATTTTCCTCTGTCAAAATTATCATCATCCATAAAGATTTTCTTACATATTTCTGGTTTTGTCACGATTATGCTTGGCGATCCAAACATGTATGCCTTGTACATCCCTACTGGCCCGAACCTTCAACGAAGATTATTCAATTAGTTGCATATCAATGGAAGAAAATTAAAAAAAAAAAAAATTGAATATCAAGTATAACGTCAGCGACCAGAGGAGGATCCAGAATTTCAATTCTATAGGTTCAGGAAGCAGTGAACCAATCACCTTGGTTGAGTTCTCGGTTCGTAGTTCAATATTTTCAACAATATCAATGGATTTAACACAAATAAATCGAGGTCTGGGCTAAAACTTACCTAGTAACAAAGTAAGATACAAATGAGCATGGATTTCCAGTTGATTTGAAACTTTTGAAGAAAAGAATCATGTTGCCAATGAATGGCCAACCCATGTCACCTGGAGGCAATCGGTATTTCCTTGAACTAAATTTGATTGTATAAAACCACCCATTTACATTCTTCAGCATACTACAAAGGGTTAAAATCCCTACTCCTAAAGCTGTGTACAAGAACACTGAATCCAACTCCATCTTTACACACTGCAGAACACCTTTGAGAAGTTTGTTGTTATAATACGTAGCCTTCTTCAAGGTCAGTATCTTTTAAAATATGAATTCATGTTTAGAACGAGATCTACCCTCCGTCCCAATTTTTATGAGGGTTGACGTATTAGGGGATGAAACAACAACTCTTTCTTTGATTGTAGTTTGTCGGACATAAAATAACTTCAAAATATCTTTCCCAAAATAACTTATACTCTCTCCGTCTCAATTTATATGGCAAACTTTTCTTTTTAGTTAATCCCAAAAAAATGACACATTTCTATATTTATTAAATTAGCTTTAAATTTATCTTTTCACATTTAATGAAATGATTTCTAGCCACACAATTTTTTATGATTTGTTTTAGACTACATGTTTCAAAAATATTTCTTTATTTCTTAAATTTCATGCCAAGTTAAACACCTTCATATAAAATGGGATAGAGGGAGTAATAAAAAGTAGTTTGTCGTTTACCAAACACGTCAACTGTTTGTCATCAATTTCAATGCTTCTATCCAAACTCATAACTCTTTTATAAATCAGTTTCAACTCTTAAAATGTTTTTCAGCACTTAAAATTTATCAGCTATTTACATCCGCTAATTCAAACGAACTCTAAGTATATTTAAGTGCTAAAAATTTATGGTATGCAAATTCATGATATACATCTATCTTTTGATGGGATAGTAGTCACAGAAGATGCCAACAAATGCTCTGTGTTTTTCCAGCGCCCATACTCATTTAATAAAATTTGTACACATATTATATGTCCATACTTCTGGAATCGTATCAATATTTGGTAGTAACATTCAAGATAAGATGTCTTTTTAAAAATGAGTTTAAAATTATGGACTTAAAATTTTCTAGACAATTAAATCATGCAAGACTTATTTTATTGATTTACATTCTTCTTGAGGCACATCTCCAAATATCTATATATATATATATATATATATATATATATAAAAGAGAGACATAGGTCCGATGATATGACGCTCTCTAAGACAAGAAAACACATTTATCTTTTTCCTCAATTGTTTGCCTTTTAAAAAATTAAAAAAAAAAACTTTTTCCCAATTTATTGTTAATTATGTTCGACTGAAAAATTAAAAGGCACTGCAGCAACCGGCTTGATTGCAGCTATTCTAATAGACACTCCATGAAACCCTTAGAGTTGCACCTGTTCCAATTGACACCTTTTACCTCTCTTAATTACATGTAACGGCAAATATCTATATTCCGCCACAATTACGATAAAGTTACCAAAGGGCTTGTGATTTACAAGTGCAAGCTAATGGTGCAAGTGATTTCAATAAATATCACTGCCTAGGAGAGAAGATGGACGGACTTGAAAATGAATATGTATGATTTTCAAGCTTAAAAAGGTGTGTTATCAAACTTGTGGCCTAATTATCTCGACCAGTCATTCTTTGATGTATCAGATTGTTTCCCTAGATAAGGTTATTTTATGATGAACGCCACAAATCCTTTTTTTTTTTTTTGGTTTCCATCCGACGCCCGATATTCGTATTGAAGCTTGACTAACTCGGATTCGTGCCGGCTAGAGCCATGGGGGAAGCACCGTGTACCAAAAGAAAGCAAAAACTTTCTAAAGTAATCATCTTCTTTCCACTTTAGTCACAAGCTTAATTGTGTAATTTGCACAAATAAGAACTTAACGGCTAGCTTTATCATTTATCCTTTTCTCCAATATTTTTATCCTCTTTTTAAAGGCTCTAAACAACAATGTTTCTCAAATTCTCTTCCAAGTAACATCGTTTCTGGGGGATATTTGATATAATATTGATAAAATTATTTGGTGTGAAAAAATTACTATCCTAAAAGATAGTTTCCTGGCAATACCTAGCCTATATTTATTCAAAATTTTCATAAGAATCTCTTATACGATTTTACTCCATTGAATTATTTTTAAATTTCCTACAACATGTGTGACTTCTTAGTTTTTTTCACCTGTTTTATAGTTTACAATTATTTTTACTGGCTTACCAGTTTTAGACTATAGTTAGCCATAGAATCAAAGTTATGTTTCTTCAACATTCAAGTGACTTCGAATTGTAGGTTCTACAGTTTACAAACAGAGAGAAGGGGTACGAGGTGGGGTGTATTTTTATCGTGACACAACAAATTGTATTACGTACTATAGTTTAACAATTAATATTGAGATAAAATATGCTACTATGGAGTTAGATATATAGTATTAGCCCTTCTATCTCGATTAATCTATGAAAAGATTATGTCTACTCAAAACCGCGCGAAGCGCGGGTGCATTTACTAGGGAATTTATAAAGTTTGCTATATCACATTTTTTTTGTTCAAGCGCTTACTAAGTCTATTTGCGATATTGAATTTTAAATAAGTATGTTTCAATAAAAAAAAAATCATTCCAGCCAATATTAAAAATATTATCGAAAATAATTTCCGGAAATTAACCTCCATCTCACCAAACACCACGAGGCAAGATTTGAGAATCACTGTTTTAAAAGTATTAAACAAAAAATGCCTGACAAGCAAAATTTTATAATCAATAGAAAAATGTACTCGATGTGATACTGAAAGAGTTATGAAGCTTGTGTCATATACATAAAAAATGCTAGCGCACGCATTTTTTGACTATATAGCATCATACATGGAGGTCTTGGAAATGTTAATTTATGTTTTGCTTCAAATTCATTGATAATGCTTATTTTACATCGATAAGTTCAATTACTTTGGACCCCTTCACCCGACCACCATTACGTGGATTTGGAAGTCTATGATATAACTAAAATTAAACAATTCTATCCATCTTACAAATCGTGGTGGAATAAAATATAATTCTAATAATATTTAAGTTCCCAATAAAATTGAGGCGAATGGGTAAGGCTGATTGGTGCTAGAGATTTAGATGAGAGACCTATCACGAATGAAAGTAGCTAGGACTTATTTGTAACTAATAAATTTGACCGCACGGAAAAATTAAATTAAACAATTTTCTTTTTATGAATTTAGTCAAGATAAAAGGATACAAAATTTCATATGTTTGAATATAAAATTTAATTCCGTAAATTGAGTAAACTACATATATACCTATTTTTGGTTAGCTTCAACACTCTTCATAAAACTCATTTCATAGTAGATCAGACAATATTATTCATAATGTGAAGACGATAAAAATCGACATTAAGCCCAAAACATATGTACTTACTTTATATTATGTCAAGCTAAACAAAAAGAAAAAGAAAGAAAGATAAAAAAGCTTCACTGAAATTATTATGCTTGGATTCATAGTTCGTCAAAACCTGAAGTTAAAAGGAATGAACATATTACAAAAGTTAATCATGTGTGATTTATAATTTTCAATAATAAAAAATAGCAGATAATCAACGAGTCACATATGTGATGCAGAACCCTAAGTTATAAGCCTGAAAATTCAGATACATCAGTGTGGTAACATTTATTTGATACATAATATATTTATCGATAAAGGGCAGAAGAAACTGAAACATATTTAATTGTATCATAAGTTCCCAGGCTTTTGAGTTTGTGCCTGAAATATCTTTGGGTTAATCTAATAAAATATTTTCGGGATAAAGTATGCTTTGAAATACTATGACATACCGTGTTGGTCCAGTTCAAGAGATGTACAAATCAATGCTCGTATAATTGATTTGTTTGTCACAGCCAATAGTGCTATCCCTGACGATAAGCAATATAAAGGACTTACTGATGTCGATAAAATTTCTTTCCATGCATCATGTACTCTTCTCTCCAATTAGTTGTATAATCCTTTAGATTTATGCAGTTGACAACTTGACATCCTCTCCTTCAAACACTAAATGTCATTAAAACTGCTAATGTTGTTGGGTGATCTAAATGGAAGAAAAACTAAAATTGATTATATCTTCATGTTGTTAAAATATTGAGTTTAAAGTGACTTAAAAAAATAACAGTAAAATCACATTATTTCAGATTTACAAACGGCAAAAAATAAATAATATCACTCTCTTAAATTATTGGAACAACAAAAGAATACAATAGCACTCTTATGATCATATGCAAGAATTTAGTTTGATGACCGAATTCAAGTGGCATATTGATGCAACCATCTTCATTACATCTTAAATGATAGAAGAATTCTCATGCTCTATTAATTATGAATAGAAAATTGTTAGTGACTTTATTAGGGAAAACAAAAGAAAGCAAACGGATGTTAATAGCTTAATTAGCAGGAAAACGGTAGTTTAGACCTTTATAATGTAATAAACATATGCTGGCCTTAAATATACAGGCTTAGTGATTGTTAAAATAGCTCCAGACCCAGCACGTCAATTATCATTTTCAATTTTGTCATTACTCTCATTTCAACCCACTAAATCCTATAATTAAGATATAATTAGAGTTTTTCATTTTAAAATTAGAGAAAAGACAAAAAAAAAATGAGAAAAAAAATAAATAGAAATGATAATCATAGAAAGGTGTCACATCACCTTATTTATGTCTAGCTTTATATTATATATAGATTTAAAAAAATATCTTTTCTCTTCTGTATATAATACTTATTAAAATAACCTGACCCCTAATTTTAAGTATTTCCGCTTCATATCATGTTTTGAGACTTAGAGATCATCGAGATCGACCATCCTCTCTCTAGTCACTAAGGAACATAATAAAATGCTCACGAGACTTCCCAATATGGGAGAAGTTTAAAAGGTAATTTTTTGTATGTCGATGCGCACTAACCCAAAAAAAAGGTCTCCTCTATCTTGTAAAGCCTGATGGCTTTCCGAATTCATTTTATATGAAAAATATTATTGGAATTTCAAAAAACTTTCAGCTAGTCAGCTAATTTTTTTTTTTTTTTTGGCTGAAAGTGCGATCCCAGCCTCCGTTCCATCAATACTACTTTGCGTGCTTCAATGTAGATTTTCTTTTTCTTAACAACAAACATCACTTCAGGTCAAACTAACCTTCAATGTGTTGGCATAATCCGCTACCCCAGCCTGTATATAGTAATATAGATGATCGAGATCTTAGTACACAGAACACATGGGAACATAGACTTGACCTCCAATAGATATCGAGAAAACGATCAAAATGGTCCTTAACTTATGAGGGTTGGACTGTTTTAGTCCTTCATACGTACCCCGTAATTAAAATGGTCCCTAATATATGAAAAAAGATCAATTTAGTCCTTCGTATATACCACTTAACTGAAATAGTCCTTGATGTATGAAAAGTGAACATTTTAGTTTTAGATATACCACACAACCAAATAGTCCTTAATGTATAAAAAAAATGATTTTTTAGTCCTAAACCTTAAAAGTAACGGTGCAAGTAAAAATATGTTTAAGTTTAACTAGTAACTCACTTGAGTTGTATAAAAATATAAAAATGGAAGTGAAACCTTCCGGTCATAACCAAATCTTATATGGTTGGTTACCTGCAGTGTTTTAAAAGGCGGAGCGTTTTACTTAGCACAGGGCGAGCAGAAGCGGATCCAAGATTTGAAACTTGTGGATTCCCAGCTAGCAGTGTCTGTTGTTACCGGGTTCTCTGCTCAAATTTCTTATATATTTGAATGGTTTCACATTATAAACACAAGGTTCGGAAAAAAGTTGTGGGTTCCCACAAACCCACACCCAATAGTGTGGATCCGCCCCTGGGGCGAGGCGCTAACCCGAGGCTGGGGGCGTAAGCCCCATGGATCTTTAAAGTTTTAATTTACAATGTAGTAAAATAGTATAATATCAAAAAAAAAAAATTATAAATGATACATTAATAGTTTTAAAAAATAAAAAACATGATTAAAGAAACTCATAGAAAACAAAACTTCTCACATGATTATACAAGTATAAATAATGTAATGATATAAAAGTTATTATCAAATGCAAATCAACTCTAACGTCTTAAATTTCAAACAATTAACGAATCAAATTAAAATACTCTCCGTACAAATAAGAACGTTTTTCTAATAACGGTCACATTTCCCCACAATTCTCCGCGCGTAAGATCACACTCAGTCCCATGGGAACTCCGGCGAGGCCGGAAATGGCGCGTCCGACTGAGAATCACAATCCTCGGGCCACTGCGAGTAATGAAAACAAATCAATTCACGGAAAAGACAATTATGCCAAAGTAATTCAAACCAATCCTACTCCAATCCCTAACAAAAAGCATGGAAACCCTGATGTGAAAGCTCTATATGCAAATCACGACGGGAAGACGGCTGTGCTATTCAAAACAAGGGAATTCTATGGAGTCATGGCGGAAGAATGTAAACTTACACTTGTGGGCAAATTTATTAAAACTCGACCTCAAATTGATAAGATCAAAACCCGATTCTCAAAGAAGATTACAGTTCGAGGTAAGGTCCAAATTGGGGTTTTCGATTATCGTACTGTTTTCTTAGATTTTGATAATGAGATCGATTGTAAATCGGTCTGGTATAAGAGGTCGGTCGAAATCGAAGGGCAGGTGATGTGGTTGGAGAAGTGGTCATCGGATTTTAGACCGGAGGATGATTCCACGATTGTACCAATATGGGTGTTGCTACCGGAACTGCCATTCCATTGCCACTCATGGCATTACATCAAACAGATTGTTGCACCTCTAGGAACCCCTTTAATGTTGGACTTAGCTACCGAGAATAGAACAAGGCCTAGCATGGCAAAAGTGAGAGTAGAGATTGACTTGACTAAGCCTAAATTGAATTTTATCTGGATAGGATCTGAGGATGAGACTTGTCCAAGAAAAGGGTTCACACAAAAACTAGAATATGAAAACCTTCCTAAATTTCGCACTAACTGTAAGATCCTGAGGCATTCTATCCTACAATGTAGGAGGGTGGAGCAAAAGAAAAATGAAGAAAAAGAGGTGTATGGGAATCCAAATACTGATAAAACAGAAACAAACGAAAAGGAACAAAGGAGGAGGAGAAAAAGAATGGTAATGGAAACAAAGGTGTGAATGAAGGGAAAGGTGAAAAGACTGCGGGAAAGAACCAGGCAAAAGACAATGATCAACATTAAGAGAGTGAGAACAAACAAGAGGTGAATCAGCAGGAGGAAAAGATACAGTTTACAGCTGGTACAACACAACAAAGAAGGAATATGAAAAAAGGAACAAAAAAGAAGAAGTACAAAGAAAAAAGAATGCCAAAAAAGAAAAATGTTGTGCTGCTGTCAGCTGCATTGCCACAGAACATTACCAGGAAAAAAAGAAAGACTATAGATGAGGAGGTAGGCACACATGAGGAAGGGGAGAAGAATGTTATGGAAAACCAAGCTACTAAAGGTGACAACTATGAGAAAGATAGTCAAAAGAATAGCAAAAAAGATGGAAAAAAAAGAGCAAGAACAAAAGAAACATGAAAAAGGTGCTAATAGTGGAGAACCAACTGAACAGGAGAACAAGGAAGAAGGGGAGGATGAACAGAAAAACAACAACAATGAGGAAGTGCAGAGCAAAAGAAATAGAGAAGAAGGGGGTGAAACTTCTGATATCCTACCAATGGAAAGCAACAATATGAAGTCCATTGATCTATTTGTGGAGTTAAATTGCGAGCAGAATGACCAAACTGAACAGACCCAAGGTGAAAATCAAGAGAGGGATGAGCAACAATCTTTACAATCCAGGACACATAGTAGTAACAACGAGCAAAACCAAAACAGTGAGGAGAACAACAGTAGAAGAAGTAGAAGCAGGCAAAGAAGTAAAACAAGGAAACAGAAGGTTGATAACAATGACCAAGAACTCGACAAGGAGGATCATGAGAAGGGTAAGGAGGATATTCCAAAAGGGGGAAGCAGAAATCAAAAAGGAGGAAAAAAAGATAATGACAAGGCTATTTATACTTTCAAAAGTAAGAATAGTACTCAAAAATCTACACCTACTAATTTCCAATGATTAGTACTCTATTTTGGAATATTAGGGGGGTGAGATCCAAGAAAGCTATTCACAGACTCAAACTACTTGCTAGAATCAACAAAATGGTTTTTATTGCTATATTTGAACCTTTTGTCGATAAGAGCAAAATAGAAGGTTACAAGAAGTTCCTTGGGTACCAGCACTGTGTTTCCAACTCTAATGGGAAAATTTGGTGTTTTGGAATTACATGGATCATACTGAATTGGTGGAGGATAATGAACAACATATCACTCTCAATATGAAGGATAACAATGATGACTCAGGTTCCTATATTACTGTTGTTTATGCAAAATGCACTGCTATAGAAATGAGAGATCTTTGGGACAGCATTGATAACATGAACAATACTATAGATTGCCCTTGGTGCATTGGGGGTGACTTTAATGTTATCATGGACCCTGCTGAAAAAATGGGAGGTAAACATTACAGGGCTAATAAAAGTTTAGATTTTATCAGCACTATGGAAGCTTGTGGTCTTGTGGACCTTGGTTATAGTGGTCCCAACTTCACTTGGTGCAATAATAGAAGACGTAGTAAGAGGATATGGAAGAGACTAGATAGAATTATGATTAATGATCAATGGGCTCAATTTTTTAATCACAATGAAGTCAATCATCTGGCCAGAACTGGCTCTGATCATAGACCTTTGTTAATGAAATCTCACAAGGATCAACAACAGCACATCAAATACTTCGGATTTCTGAATTTTTGGTCCAAACAGCCTGATTTTCAGGAGGTAGTTCAACAAAGTTGGGATACCACTATCCAAAGGAATCCCATGTGGATTCTGCAAAGTAAGTTGAAGACTTGAGTGCTAGACTTAGCCAATGGTCCAAAGAGAACATTGGGGATATTCATGAAGAAGTTGGCAATTGGGAAGCTAAGATGCTCATTCTAGAGGATATGGATTTGCAAAATAACAATGGACATCACATAGAGGAGCTCAACAAAGGCCATGTTGAGTATGTAAAATGGTTGGGAATGTAGGATAATCTTCTTAGACAGAAAACCAAGACTAATTGGTTTAAAGAAGGAGATTACAATTCAAAATACTTTCATAGTCTCTTAAGAGAAAGAAGAAGGAAGATGCAGATTCTCTCTATCAAAAATCATAGGGGAGCTTAGTTACAAGGGAAGGAAGAGATAGCAGATGTTGCTGTTAGACACTATAAAAACTTCTTCAATTTGAATCAGCCTGTTAAGGGTAATAATGTGCTGAATTGCATTCCTTCTATTATTAGCCCGGAGGAAAATCAAAACCTTACCAAAATGCCTGATGAAGAGGAGATTAAGGGTGCAGTTTTTAGTATCAGCACTGAAAGCTGTGCTGGCCCAGATGGTTTCAATGGGATGTTCTATCAACAGTGTTGGAATATTATTAAGAAGGAAGTCATTGACTTTGTGATGGAATTCTTTAAGGGAAAAGGGCTTACTAAGTTCTATACTCATACATGTCTGGCACTTATTCCTAAGATAGACTCCCCTGCATCCTTTAATGATTTCAGACCTATCAGCTTAAGCAATGTATCTAACAAGATAATCTCTAAGATACTTGTTTCAAGACTGAACCCTCTTCTTGATAAGCTTGTTTCAAAAAATCAGAGTGGTTTTGTTGCTGGTAGATTGATCACAGAAAATGTCATGCTGGCCCAAGAGATTATCCATGATATATCAAAGCCTAATCAGGGAGGTAATATTGTAATAAAGATTGACATGGAAAAGGCATACGACAGGCTCTCGTGGTCCTTTCTTTTAAAGGTTCTGCACAGATTTGGTTTCAGTTCAAAGTGGATAGACCTTATCATGAAAACAATCTCCAATGTCTGGTATTCTGTATTGATCAATGGTGCAAGACATGGTTTTTTCCGATCCTCACAAGGCTTAAAACAGGGAGACCCCATATCTCCAGCACTTTTCATCCTAGCAGCTGAAGTTCTGTCAAGATCTTTAAACAACTTGCACAATGATAGCAAGTTCATACCTTTTGCTATGCATTTGAAAGGGCCAAAGGTTAATCATCTGGCGTATGCAGATGACATTGTAATCTTTTCTAGCGGTAATTCTAGATCTGCTAATCTTATTAAGAGGCAAATATGCAAATATGAGAAGGCTTCAGGTCAAAAAGTCAATGAGGATAAGAGTTTCTTCTTTGTGGCAGCAAAAACCAGTCCATATAGAATCAACAGGCTGAGACAATGCTTAGGATATATGGATAAGTCTTTTCCTTTCACTTATCTTGGATGTACCTTATACTCTGGAAGGAAGAAAGTGGAATATTTTGATGGCATGGTGACAAAAGTGGTGAAGAGATTAAATGGATGGCAAGGCAAAATGTTATCATATGGAGGAAAGACTGTTTTGATTAAAAGTGTTCTCCAATCCTTGCCAACTTATACTCTATCAGCAATGAACCCTCCAAAAGGGACTTTGAAAATAATTGAGAAACATATGGCAAGATTCTTTTGGAGATCTTCCATCGAGAGAAGGAAGCACCATTGGAGTTCCTGGTCTAATTTGTGTCGTACAAAGGAGGAAGGTGGCATAGGTATAAGGAGCCTAATGGATATCTCTGACAATCTTGCAATTAAAAGATGGTGGAGATTGAGAACTAAGCAATCCCTGTGGGCAGATTACATGAAGAGCAAGTATTGCTCCTATAAGCATATTGCACAAAAAAAATGGATTCATGGGAACTCACAAGAATGGAAAAGTTTGGTTTGGGCAAGAAGCAAAGCTGAAGTTCACATCAAATGGCATATCAACAGTGGTGATAGCAATTTCTGGTGGGATATATGGACAGATCTTGGTCCCTTGGAAATTATCCCTAATATGCAATTAGATGGACTCTTATCTAATCTTAAAGTTAAAGATTTCATGGTGGACAGGAAATGGGATGCAAGAGTTCTTTCATGTATCCTCCCAATGCATATGGTTCAGAGTATTATGCACATTCAAATTGGACCACTTGATCAAGAGGATGAAGCTACTTGGAACATCTCTGAAGATGGTCACTACTCCAATAAAACTGCTTGGAACTTGACTAGAAGTGTCAACCATAAAGATGATTTCTTGAACAATTTTTGGCATAAGGCTGTTCCTTTTAAAATATCTTTCCTAGCATGGAGACTATGTCAAGGAAAACTTCCCTTTAGGGAAACTATTATTAGATTTGGTATAACTACTAATGCTAATTGTTTATGCTGCAGGAACCCGGTGACAGATTCGCTATAGCACACTTTTACGCAGGGAGAGGCAGCTATGTATATATGGAATTTTTTTGGGGCTGCTATGGGAATCATACACCAACCAGGACAGATAATAAGAATCTTCAACAATTGGTGGAGGATAAAAGCCAACAACAATATTCACAAGATGGTGAAACAAGTAATGCCAATGTTTATATGTTGGGAACTCTGAAAGCAATGGACTGCTTGTAAATTTGGTGATCAAAAGAAAATGTACCATAACAAGATGGAATACCAAATTATATGGAACTGTTTGGCTGCTCTTAAGAATGTTTATCCAGCTGTTACAATTAATGGAAAATGGCCAGAAATGTGTCAATATATAGAAAGCCTTCAACCCAAAGTGAATATTCAACAGGTCATCTGGCAGAAACCAGATATTGGAAAATATAAGGTGAATGTGGATGGGAGTTTCTGCCAAGGACAATATGGTATTGGAGGGATTATGAGAGATCATAATGGCAACTTTGTTATGGCATTTTCGAAGCCTATACAGTGCAGAAGCAGTATGCAAACAGAAGCAGCTGCAGCCAAGTTTGCTGTGCAGTGGTGTCTACAAAAAGGAATCAACTACTTTACATTAGAAATGGATTCCCTGGCTATTGTTAATATGTTACATAACAACTCAACAGAGAATCTCAACCTGAAGAGGCTTATTCATGATATCAATAGTCAAAGTGGAAAGTGTTCAATCAGTATTGATCATTGTCTCAGGGAAGCAAATATGGTAGCAGATTTTTTTGCTAAAATGTCCTCTAAGAGCAGAAACGAAATTTTTTGGTCCTCTTGTCAACATCTCCCTCAAGAGGTGAAAGGTTTAGTTCAACTAGATAAGTGGCAATTTCCTACCATGAGAAGAAGATTTGAGAAGAGTAACTTCTTTGTAAGTTAATGTATATTAGTGTATAATGAGGGATATTGTATAGGCTAATCCTTCATTCTTTAGTTAGTAATACAACTTTGGTTAGAGGTTTGGTCCATGTCCCCCTCTAACATATGTAATTTTTGCGATTAATGGACATGGTAGGGCTCAAAGCCTAACCCCCCACACCAATGGGATCACAACCATGGTGATGGCTTAAAAAAAAAAAACGAATCACATTTTTTAAAACATATATTACTATCATACTAGACTATGCAATTACCTCCCTAAAAAGAAAATAATCAATAAACTTTGTATTATACTTAATTAAACTACCACTCCTTCACAAGTAAAAACAGAATTACTTCCAACTATCGAAATAATAAAATCAATTTTGAAACATAAGAAAAAACATGAATTAAGACCAATGACAAGTAAAGATGTAAACTTTGGCGATGTATTTTTAAAAGAAATGTTAAGTGATATTCAGCCTCACGGTGTTCTCAAATTGTAAATATGCAATACTATGACTTGTTATGTGAGTTAGTCTCGATCTTCTTATTCCTATAGATGAAAAATTATTAAGCATCATTCATTAATTAAAAAATTATGAGGGTCAACAATGTTAACAAGGAATTTGACACATAATTTATGTAAGAACTATAAGGCAAGCCCTGAATGTTGGGCGTTGGATGTGTTTAAGGTGTACAGTCGAGCGCTAAGGCTGTAAGCCTCACAGAACTAAGCCCCACACATAAGCCCCGAGGTGTTTTGCCAGTGCCCGGCCCCGAGGCGAGTCCCAAAATTGCCTTTTAAAACATTAGTTACCCGAACTTTACCTTGTTGGTGATGGTTCGATTTCCCACCTGGTATTTCCCTTTCCCATACCCCCTATGTGATTAAAAAAAATTGTGTCTCTTGCTGCAAGAATGAAATGTTGTAAGGAAAGCAAAAAAAAAAAAAAAAAAAAAAGTTTTTTCATTATTACAGGCGCAATGGTGATGACGGGAGAAAAATGGTACTAGTTTTTGCTTCCCTTACTTGAGTGACTAATAAAACTTGACAGATTTTCTTACTTGCCCCATTATTTTAAGGTTTAGGACTAGGGGTGTACAAACTAAACCGATAAACCGAGTCAAATCGAGAAAAAAACCCGACTAGTGGTTTGGTTTGACTTGGTTTGGTGTTGGAAAAAAAAACCCGACCATAATTGGTTTGGTTTGGTTTTAGCTAAAAAAGTCAAACCGAACCAAACAAACCCGACATTACATGTATTCAATTTTTAAAATATTTTATACATAAAAATATTTATTTGTAATGTAATTTATAAATATTTCTTAATTTTTTTCATAGTTTTTCATCTATTATCATTTTATTCAAGCTTGAACTTAGGATTTTGAATGTGAATAAGTTTTATATCCTATGGATGTTAGTAACTCATATAAAGTCCAAACCAAAACCAACTCAACACTAATACTAACAAAAGAATTTCAATTTACCAATAGAAATGACAATAATGTTGGATATCTATTCTTTAGTTTTGCATAATTGGTTTAGAGAGTGAAAATACATAACTTAAGTTTTTTTTTTCTTGTCATGTAATTAATACTTATTAGCCGTACTTATTTTAGCATGACTTAGTATTTTTAGATTATGGTCATTTTATTTATGGCTTATTAATTAGCAATATTTATTTTAACCGATTTTATTATCTTTTGTTGAATATTTTAATACAATGTCATCACTCCTCTCACATTTTGTGTTATTTTCTTATGAAACACCTTAATTACATAGTTGTATCTTACTAGGACTAAAGAAATATTTGACGTAAAAGTTATATGTTTTGTATCAAGATTATTCCGAAAAAAAAAACCCGAATAACCCGAGAAAACTGAATAACCTGAGAAAACTCGAGGTTGAAAAACCCGAATTTTATTGGTTTGGTTTGGTGTATAAATTTAAAAACCCGACGCAATTGGTTTGGTTTGGTGTTTAAGAAATCTGAACCAACCCGGTCCATATACACTCCTATTTAGGACTATGATGATCATTTTTTTCATACATTAATTAAGGATTATTTCAGTTATGTGGTATATATGAAAGATTAAAATGAACACGTTTTTCATACATTAAGGAATGTTTCGATTACGTGGTATATATGAAGTGCTAAAATGATCACCTTTGTCATACATTAAGGACTATTTCTGTTACGTGATATATAGTCCAAACCCCGTACATCAGGACCATTTTGATCGCTTTCTCATTAATTTCACTATTCATGACAAAGGTAAACTGCCCCTTCTTTCCATGTAAAGCCAAATATATTGTTGCCAAAATAGTGCCACAATAATTGAGCCAATTCTCCTTCAACAGACAGGTGCTGAAGAGATTTTTCTTTAACAACTTAACAGTAGCTACATTTGGAAAGGCCATGCAAACCTAGTATCTGCACTACATCATCTATTGGAATTTTGCCATCAAGTAGTTTCAGCATAAAGAATGGAACTTTAGAATGTCATCAAAACTAGAACTCCATAGGACCTATATATATATATATATATATTTAAATCAAGTTACATTCCTATTTAATTCCCAACCTTAATATTCATGTACATTTAAATAACAACCACGCTCGAAGATATTCCTATTGCATAAACAGAGTTTTTGCTGCATACTGAACATCCAATTTTTTGACATGATTGGCGTTATTTCTACTTAAGTACGACGAGAATGAAAAGACAACTCTCAATTTCAGATGAAAAAGTGAGTTTTTTGGTGGCAGTAAATTTACTTTATTTAGTTGCATCAACCATAATGTCCATTTGAAAAATAAGGAAAAAGGAAAGTTTAACACCAACTAATTATACTATTTATGGTTTATTAGTAAGACACATATTCATTAAGTCTTTTAGCATTTCAACTTTAATTTGTTCTTTTACTTTAAATCTCATGGACAATTAGGTAATCGCCAATTTGTTGACACCAATCTTGAAATATGTATATATTCATTTTTTCAAAGAGAAGGGTCATGAACTCAGTGAATTGATGAAAGGGAAAGCACAAGACTGAAGTTGGACCCACCAGACTACAACTCCATTATTGAAAATTACGTAATGAAACAAACTCATGCTCATTGCTTTCAAGATTACATATGATAAAGTGCAATGACTCGCATGAAAAAACGAGTAATTCAAATGCTGAATCCTGGAAAACGTTGTAGTCGTCATTAACACTATGCTGAGATCTTCTTGAGTCTCGCGATACAAGTTTCAGGTTTGCTATCTTTATTAAGCTGTTCAAGCCTGCATCACACCGATTAAAAATTGAAATATGCTTTGATCAGTAATAGACATTCTTCTTTTTATTTGACGGAACATATAACTAGTAAATTTAAAATGATCAGTACCTGTAGTTAAGAAGGAAGTAATGAAGAAATACTGAAACTTCAAGCCTGACCAAATTGGATCCTGGGCACAATCTGAGGCCTATTCCAAAGGGAATAAAGGAGTTTGGCTTGGTTTCAAAATCCTGCAAAATTGTTCACTTGATACTATAACATCTTTGGGTATTTAAACAATTAACGATCGATAAATTTGTTAAGTCAAGAAATTAAATTTATGAACACTATTGGACATGTCACTTACATCCCATCTTGAAGGATTAAATTCCTTAGGCTTGACATAAGTTTTAGGGTTCATATATAAATTCCCTAACAATGCCAAAACTTTCCACCCCTTAGGTATAGTGTAGCCTGCACAAGACATATAAATTAACTCTTTTTAGTACTGTATCTATTGCCACTAAGATAAGTAGACAAAATTAAAAGGCAGAGTACTAACCATTTATGTTAACAGTAGTTCTTGCATCTCTAAACAATACTGTTTCGGTGCTACCCAGGCGCAGTGTTTCATTAATTACCTTTTAACATTGAAAGAGATATCAGTACTAATCAGAACGCATATTAATTAGTCCAAATAAGTTTGATCATGATCCTGATAAAAGAAAATTACTAAAATTATTTTAGTAAAGAAGAATTAGATCTTACATTACCAACATACTTCATCTGTCCAATCTCGCTGAAACTAAGACCTGCATCTGGAGATGCTCTTCTCTTAACTATTTCCTCTTGTTCCTCCTGAAAAACAAAGAATTAGTCAAAAACGAAGTGAATATTTTTTAAACTTGTGAAATAAAAAGGAGAGTATATATGTCAGATAAATTGGAACAGATGGAGTAATGATCGAGGACGTACTTTTGCTTTCTGCAAGCACTCGGGGTGTTTTTCCAATAACATAATTGTCTGTGTGGCAACTTTAGCAACAGATTCATAACCACTAAATGTATACCAAAGCAGCACTTTCATGATATTCTCATCATTCAATCCTTTTCCTTCCTCATCATATTGATTGTCTAGCATTATATCTAGTATGTTGGTCTTTGGCGCTTCTCTATTCTTTGCAATCATCACTTTTCTTTCATTTATTATCCGTTGATATATCTTAACTATCTCTCCTCGACCCTGAAACGATAAAGTGATTAAAATTCAAAGCAGACAATAAGCTAAACAAACAAACAAACAAACTTTGCATTATTTCTCTGTTTTGTTTTTACCTTCATTGCCCTATTGTAAGTAAATCCGGGGAAATCAAGGGGCAAGCTACGAAGACCAGCAAATCGGAGATTATTCTCCTTGAATAAAACGTCGAGTAATTCATCAGCAACTTGATCACCACCTATAAGTACTTGCATAAGCACTTTAAATGTTGGTTTTTTCATCTCAAAGAGTAACTTAAGCTCTTCTCCGGTGTTAGCCCATTTCTCAAATGTTGTTTTCACAGTTTCGCTTAAGAAGTCGAAGAAAAAGGATACTAATCCGTGGCTTTTTATTGGAGTGGTTAATCGACGAGCAAGCCTGTCTTCTTGCTGTGATGTTCCGCCAATTGGTTCTTTCCTCAACAGCTCCAAAATATATTTGGGAAATCCTAAATCAAAATTTTCATCATCCATTAAGATTTTCCTGCATAATTCAGGCGTTGTAACGATAACGCTTGGCTTTCCAAACATGAATGTCCTGTACATGCCTCCTGCCCCGAACCTAAAAAGTTACACATGAAGACAAATTGTTTATACCGACTGTGTATCAGTGTATGTTACTTAAATTCATATCGTAATACAACAGAATTAATGACTAACTTACCTGGTAACAAAGTAAGATACAAATGATTTAAGATCGTAAGCTGAAAGACATTTGACGAAATAGAGCATGTTTCCGACGACTGGCCAGCCCATGTCACCGGGAGGTAATCGACATTTTTCTGAACTGAATTTGAATGAATAGTACCACCCATTTGCTCTCTTTAGCACACTAATAAGGGTTAAAACCCCTACTGCAAAAGCTGTGCTGAAGAACACTAAATCGTACTCCATTTTTTACTCTATATATATCAGGAAACTTGTGTGAAGTCAAATTTGTGATGAGTTGGTTCTAATATATAGACTTCAGGGTCAGTAATACACTTGATTTTATTTATTAGACATCCATATTTGGGATCTAGATCTACGTATGCGTGTCTGGGATCTCCTAGAGTATGGTGTGCTAAGTATTTAATACGTAAATTATTCAGTAGGGCATCAAAAGATTCCACCAAATAATGTGAGTCGTTCTTGGCCAGCTGATACTTATTTAAATAAAATATGAACTATTTACACACATTTTAATTCCAATGATCAAAGGGAATATGCATAAGATAATATTGAGTAAGATGTTCTTGTATTACAGCATCCAATCTTATATTTTATGCAGGTTATACTAAATTAAATTGGTATGCTCAACCTCATTATAAGAAAGTATAGAAATTGCAATAAAAAATTTAATATTTGGCAACAACTTAGTTGCTGGCAAAGAACTTTTTTGTTGCCAAAGAATATAATTTTGTTGTCATAGTATTGATTATTGTCGCTAAAAGTACTTTTGGCAACAAAAAAAAAAGTTGTTGCATGGTGTTGCAATAACAGCTGTTGGGAAAAGTCTATGCAACAAAAAAAAAAATATTGCCAAAAGTACTTTTTGCAACAATAATCAATCTATGACAACAAAAATAATTTTGTTGCCAATTTTTTTTTTCTTATAGTGCCTCTAAGATAAACTATAATTAATGCAATTAGGATTA
The DNA here is from genome assembly GCF_019175385.1 of Lycium barbarum. NCBI lineage: Eukaryota > Viridiplantae > Streptophyta > Magnoliopsida > Solanales > Solanaceae > Lycium > Lycium barbarum. Next base: position 13,449,435 of record NC_083340.1, read on the forward strand.
ATTATTCAAATGAGATCAAGAATAAATAAGGGTAATTTTAATAAAATTATACATTTAGTTAATATTTCTTACAAGTAAAAATACTTGTAATCTAAGAGTATAATGAGTATATCGTTTTTTTTTTTTTTTTTTTGGTTAACTAGACATTACTGATATATTACGTTATATCTACAGAGGATACAAAAGAGTTAATGGCATTGGAGCCATTAGATTGTCTGAAATTCGCACCTTTATAGGTGTTACATAACAAAATATTACGGTTAAAGTAGTTCCCACTCTATCTGCTTCAAAAACTTGCCTAACAAACATTAGCAGAACTGCCAGGATTTCCATCCCTTCAAAAAGTTGCTGCCTTTCTGTCACATCCCGAACCATGGCCTAGGCGTAACACGGCACTCAGTGCGTAACTGCATGTGACTAAGCGAACCCATAGGCTTGTTGAATCAGCATGTGATATCAAAACATGCAATAATAAGGAAATAAGGCTAACACATGCTGATCTACTAAAAATCTGACTGAAAATATATTAAGTGCGGAAATACTGAATTAAGTCTGAACATCTGAATAAACAGCCAACAAGGCTAATACATAAAAGACGACTAATATCTGATTGAATGAACTATGTCTATGAAGCCTCTAAAGAATACTGAAAGATACTGTCTAAAACTGGAAAGACTGAAAGGCGGATAACACCCCGGAGGAACTGGGCTCACCAATAGCTGATACGAGCATGTCTTAGCTAGTTGGATCGTGAGTCCGGAACCAAAATAGCTTCAAAAAAAAGTTTTTGAACCAAACTACCCCAACAAAAAAAAAAGCTACAAAAGTGCCTTTAGCGCAGTAAATTACTGCTTTAAAGCAGTTAACGAGAACGACTTTGTTAACTGCTATAGTGCAGTAAATTACTGCACTAAAGCGTCCCCTCTTTTTTTCGGCCCTTTTTGTTAACCCTTCTTTCATTACACTTTTTAACGTACTTTGACTATCGATTAATCATGCTTCGGAACCCCGAAACTTAAATATTTTATATAGAACCCTACTTATTTTTGTGCGATTAATAAGGTAGGCTCAATACACCAAGGATAAGAAAATCTTCGGATAACCGTTTTAGTGGTTGAAAAGTGCTCGAACGCCATTTTCATTTGAAGGCTTGGTGTCATTAGCTTTAAGTTCTTTACGAATACTTAAATTGTATTTTTTTATGATTGTATTTTTACTACTTTTGATTAATTATTAAGATTTAACAAGTTTAGTATTCGTAAAGAACTTAAAGCTAATGACACCAAGCCTTCAAACGAAAATGGCGTTCGAGCACTTTTCAACCACTAAAATGGCCATCCAATGATTTTCTTATCCTTGATGTATTGAGCCTACCTTATTAATCACACAAAAATAAGTAGGATTCTATATAAAATATTGAAGTTTCGGGGTCCCGAAGCATGATTAATCTATAGTCAAAGTAGGTTAAAAAGTGTAATGAAAGAAGGGTTAACCAAAAGGGTCGGAAAAAAAAAGAGGTGACGCTTTAGCGCAGTAATTTAATGCGCTATAGCAGTTAACATAGCCGTTCCCGTTAACTACTTTAGCGTAGTAATTTACTGCGCTAAAGGCATTTTTGTAACTTTTTTTTTGTTGGGGTAGTTTGGTTCAAAAACTTATTTTTGAGGCTATTTTGGTTTCAGAATCTTGGATCGTCAACCTGTATATCGTTACCTGCATCACGAGATGCAGGCCCCCAAGCAATAAAAAGTAACATCATCACTTTTGAATTGTACTAGTATGTAAAGCAACTAAAAGAAGAAATATAAGTACTGAAACTGAAACTGAACTAAACAGGAAGACAAGAATCTAAATTACTCCCTGTTCTGAATGAAGAATCACCTGTAAAACTGTAAATATAAACTGTGGCCTAGGGCTCAAATAATGTGCAAAAAACTGTGGCCTTATGACTAAGCAATACGTATGCATAAACTGTGGTCTAGGGCCCAAAAATACAGATACAGGTGTTCAACATTAAACATTTTTCAAAACGGAGACTGGCTATAGCTGATAGCATGATAATTGTTTCTGGTTATGGGACTTAAAAAATAATTGTTTTGTATACTGATTGAGAATAATGTGGTGTGAATACACAAGTCCATAATGATTACGTACTGAGTTCATGATATTCAAAGTGATCACCATGAACGAATAATGAAACTATAACCTTAGAAGATAGCCGTTCTACAACTATTCAAGAAACTAGGGCTAAACTGTATTCTGAGTCAAATTATTAATAAGCATGTAGAATGAGGCGTAGGGGGAATTATAAACGTTCCCAAATGTAGATAGTTAGCCTCACATACCTTAGCCGCTTCACAATCCACAATAAAAGTCTGAACTTTGAAAGGAATCCCAAAAGCTTGTGTCTCAAAACTTGAATATTGGTTTTCTTAAAAACCCTAGGTTAAGAACAACGATTCCCTGATTAGGTTAGATGAACCCATGATTTAATCCACTTGGAATAGGTTAGGATAACTTACCTTAGTGTTCTTGATGGTGGAGGAGGTAAGCATGTCGTTCTAGGGTTTAGGGACTTGTAAAAATAAAAATTAGAACTGAAACTAGGTATTTATCGGTTCTAGTGCATACTGAGTTTTACGGACTGAATTAGGGTCCGTAATTTAAATTAGGGTCCGTAATTCTTGGACAGTAATTTTTGATGTCTCAAAACGGAATGCCCAGCTAAACACCCCTTCAATAACAGCCACAAATTACTGTCCGTAATTCCTGACCGTAATTTTCCATGTCCAAAACTAGTGACCAAATCAATAATTACGGACCGAGTTACGGTCCGTATCTCAAATTATGGCTCGTAATTTCTGGGCGTAAAACTCCAGCTGCTGAACTGAAGCAAAATTACAACTCTAACATTATCTATCTGATTTTCTCAGTCTAAAATCATGGTCAAAGCCTAAGTTAAGTATCTGAGGTGTTACACTTTTCCCCTCCTTGGCTAACAATTCTGCCACCTTGTAACTTATTTTCTCCTTTGATATTATTAAAACTGTCGGCCATTCTCCATGGACTAGGATCACATTGATCCGAACCACGTTAATTACTGTATTTTTTATTATTTCCGTGCTAACAATTGGTATCAGAAGCCTACTGGTTGTGAGATCTAGGAGATAAGGAGACTATGACAGTTATGAAGTTTGAAGTAGCGAATTTTGATGGGTGAAGTAATAACCTCAACATCTGGATGATCTATGCTTTGGACGACTCGTATCCCAAAAATATGAAAGAGGCCGAGAAGTAGAAGATTGAGATGGATGCGTTTAGCGCAATTCAATTATCCTTATCAGACACGTTTATGTGAAGTCAGTACTGAGAAAAAAACTACGAGTTTGTGGAAGAAACTTGAAGATCTCTACAAGAAGAAATCACTGACAAGTAGAATGTTGTTAAGGCAGCGTTTACACACCTTCAAGATGAAGGCAGGTACAACTTTATAGGATCATCTTGATGATTTTAATAAATTGGATATGAATCTTAATTATGTTGATATTAAAGTGGGGGATGAAGAACTAGCATGCACTCTACTGTTTTCATTATCACCGGTGTACAAAGACGTAGTTAATTCAATGGTGTACAGTAACGAGGTGGTCACGTTATAGATGGTAAGACATATATGGAATTCGAATGAATTAAGAAACCATATCAATAATAGTGAGAAAGAAGACCATGGTGAGGGTTTGATGGTTAGAGGTCGCTCGAGCCAAAGATGGAGAGGCAAATCAGTAGCTAGGTCAAAGTCCAGGAAAAGGGTGAGTAGGAAGGATGCTGAATGTTGTGGTTGTCATCAAAAGGGTTTCTTTGAGAGGGATTTTCTGAATAAAAATATTGATAAAACAATAGCCAGTGCATCTACGGTTTAGGTAGGTCAGATATCTGGAGAATATTATGTGTTAATGCTTCAATAGATGACATTTAGACATGCAAGTGAAGTTTAGATTCAGCTTGTAACTTTCACATGTGCTTCAGAAAAGATTAGTTTACTAGCTACGAGCAGATGAGTGGAACTATACTTATGGGTAACGATGCAATGCGTGAAATAGCAGGCATTGGTTTAGCCCATATACGGTGTCATGATGGCATCATAAGAACATTGTCTAATGTTTGACATGTCCCTGATATGAAAAGAACCTAATCTCTCTTGGTACTCTTGATAAGCTCGGATATGAGCATGCGGGTGAAGGTGAAATCTGTAAGGTGACCAAGGGTTCTCTGGTCATGTTAAAGGCCAAACTGGAGGGTGGTCTTTATGTACTTATGGACAACACCATTCTAGGTACTGCGAATGATGCAACCTCACAGTTATCAGATGGCGACAAGGCTAAGATGTGGCATATGAGATTAGGTCACTTGAGCGAGAGAGGGTTGACAATTTTGAGCAACTGAAACCTTTTAAAAGGTGAGAAGATTAGTACACTTGATTTTTGTGAGCATTGTGTCCTTAGAAAGCAGAAACAAGTCAGCTTTAGCACGGGCAAGCAGCAAACCGAAGGGGTACTTAAATACATTCATTCAGATTTATGGGTCCATCTCAGGTTCCATCGAAGGGTGGAAAGAGGTATCTTCTTACTTTCATTTATGATTTTTCATGCAAGGTTTGGGTATACTTCTTAAAGGCTAAAAGTGATGTCTTTGAGAATTTCAAAATTTGGAAGACATTAATTGAAAATCAGTGTGACAGAAAGATTAAGTGTCTTCGAACAGATAACGACTTAAAGTTTTACAATGAAGAGTTTGACAACTCTGCAAGATTCATGGTATATTGTGACATAGAATTGTTAGGCATATACCACAACAGAATGGAGTAGCTGAAAGGATGAACCGCACTCTTATTGAGCAAGCATGATGTATGCTCTTTAATGCCAAGGTGCCTAAGGAGTTCTGGGCGGCTTGTTATGTGGTTAATAATTCTCTAGCATCGGTGATAGACTTTAAAACTCCAAATGAGGTATGGTCAGGGTAAATCGTCTGATTATTCACACTTAAAAATCTTTGGATGTCCCGCATATTATCATATAAGTGATGAAAAACTAGAACCTAGAGCTCGAAAAGGTTTATTTATGGGATATGCTGAAGGGGTAAAAGGATATAGAATATAGAGCTTAGATCCTCTTAAGTTTGTAATCAGTAGAGGTGTTACTTTTGATGAGGCCTCTATGCTTGATCCTGGAAAGACTTCTATTGAGTTTGCAGGATAGAAAGTTCTTACAACAGAAACGGTAGAGGAAAATGTGAATCTCACCGAGTAGGAGGATCAAGTGACTCATTTGGAGTCAGATAATAAAAAAGCCCACATAGCAGTACCTGAAGGTGAACCATATAGTATAGCTACTAGAAGGGACAAATGAACTCCGAAGCCTAATCCAAAATATTATCCTTAGCCTTCGCAAGCTAATCTTGTGGATATGCATTAGCTACTGCCGAGGAGGAAATAAAGGATCTAGAACCCTCAAGCTATACATAAGCTACTATGTGTGGTAAAGCTGATCAATAGTGTTTAGCCATGACCGAAGAGGTGGAGTACATGTCAAAAGCTCCTTATTGTAGTGTAGTTGGTAGCATTATGTATGCTATGGTTTGCACTCGGGCTGATATTGCTCAAGCAGTGAGTGTGGTAAGTTGATTCATGTCTAATCCCGGTAAGACACATTAAGAAGCAATTAAGTGGATACCGAGTTATCTTAAAGGTTACTCGAATGTTGGTCTAACTTTTTGTAGGATGAGAAATGAAGGCTTCTCGGTCCTTGGTTATGTGGATTCTAATTTTGCTGGTGATCTTGATAGAAGGAGATCAACAACAGGCTATATCTTTACTCTTGTAGGTAGTCCCATAAGTTGGAAGGCAACTCTCTAGTCTATAGTTGCTTTGTCCACAACAAAAGCTGAATATATGGTAGCAGCAGAAGCAGTAAAGGAGGCTATATGGTTGAAAGGTTTGGTGTCAGAATTGAGTAGGGTTCAACATGAACCAACTCTAAAATGTGATAGCTAGAGTACTATTCACTTGATAAAAAATCAGAGCTTTCATGATCATACCAAACACATTGATATCAGATTCCATTTTATTCGTGATGTGTTGAACAAGGCACAGTTAAGGTCTTGAAGGTTGACACACAAAGGACAACATAGCGGATATATTAACCAATGTGGTTCCTCTTTTCAAGTTCAGTCATTGTATGAATTTGGCAGGAGTTTGCATCAACTGATACATCAGGATGGAGAACGGCAGGGCAAGGTAGAGCTACTAGTATGTACAAGGTTTCGGTTAGTGTCTCTTGTTTCCTACACCGAGTTAGCTCACCTAGGCTTAGAGGCATTGGACTGAATGACATTCATATAGAAGCTCGAAATTCATCTCAAGGTGGAGATTGTGAAGTTGAGAAGATATTCAAGCCAATTCCTACTCAAAAGTGGAAAGAAATAAAAGAAAACTTTTTTTCTTTGTTGGTTTTCGGGTGTTATTGGGATTTAGATCATTTCTAGGAAAGGATTAGACCTAATAGTATAAATACATGCTAGCTATGATTTATTAAGTAGGACTAGCATGTTAGCATGTATTCTCCGTGGACTAGGATCACATCGATCCGAACCACGTTAATTATTGTGTTTTTTATTGTTTCCGCGCTAACAGTATCAAAAAGATTGTGTTTGTTTCACTTGACACAGAGTTTAAAAAATAAAAGAAGACTTTTGAAATGTGTGGTCCAAAACAAGTCTTAGATATTTGTATAACTGTAAATCATCTAATAAAGTTAAATTGTTTCTAAATATAAAAATATGTCAATCTTATTGGGACAAACTAATAAGGAATGTAAGAGCCTGTTTGGATTTGCTGAAAAAAGTGACTTTTAAGCATAAGTGCTTAAAGTACTTTTTAAGTGCTGAAAGTTATTTTATAAATAAGTAGTTACGTATTTGGATAAAAGTGCTTAAAGAGTTTTTAAAAGTAGGGGTAGTATTGGAATTAATAGAAAATATAAGGGATAAAAGGGTAAAGTTGTTGGTCAAACCAAAGTGGCTTTTAAGCCCAAAAAAAAAGTTGGGGTAGCAACTTCTTGGTTTTAGCTTATTTTATGTATTTTTTAACTTAATTTAAGCTGTTTTCTATTTTACCAAACACCCAAATAAGTTAAAAATAACTTATAAGCTGGTTTGACCAACTTATAAGCCAATCCAAATGGGCTCATTAATAGGGTCGGCTCAAGGCCAAGGCCACTAAGGCAATGACCCTGGGCCCCCAAATTTTTGGGGCCTCATTTTTTATCATGTTTTATTGCTAATTTGTTTAAAAAATTATTGTGACTTATAATATTTTTATATGTAGTTTCTAAATACATAAATTGTATTTCAAAAAACTTAAAGATTGTATGTCCGAATTCCGGATACAAATAATAAAATTTGACTCTTAAAATTCAAATTGTGTCACAAAACTTGAGATAGAGGGAGTAAATAATTTTTATTAAAAAAAAAGAATTTTTTTTAGTGACGTGATTGATTAGCTATATTGTTGTCACTTGAATATTTTTTAGAATAAATTGATTTGAAAAAATTGTTAACAACTATGTATTGTTCTTGACGATTATAAATATTAATTAATGACTTCGCATCTAAAAAAACTTTAAAAATAGACTTTAAATAAACATATATATCACAATTTTTTTATTTTAATAAAAATAGGGTCTCTCTTTGAAGTTTGGCCTTAGGTCTCTAATTTTATTGAGACGGCCATGCTCATTAATCTTTTTGGGACAAAGGAAGTATATATTAGGCTATGAGAAATTTTATTTTATGAGTCACATAACCTACATTATCTATGTGAGTCTAGTTTAAGGAGTATTTGACAAGTAGACTCATCCCATAAACTTGTTTGTAAACATAAAGTAAAAAAGGCATCTCCAAATCGATCGCATCCTAACAAAACTGATTGGATTGAAACTTTTAGTTGCTGCAAGGTCTTTGTTTCATTAATTTTTTTTTAATTGAAGTTCTTCACTGTTATGGTACGTGATGGTATACATCAATTTGGAGGTATAAGAGCTGCAGTACCAATCAATCCCGTGGTATTTTGAGTTATCTGATTAGGCCAAGACATGATATGATATTGGCTATGTCACTCACATAAAATTTCTCATTATGCTATCACTTTGTTTAAACGTCGCATTCTGCCTGCCAGGGCATAATAATCTGTGTATATACAGAATCATTAAATGAGTATGGACTGGAAAACTTTGCACGTTTGGTGACATCTGTGCCTGAGACTTGTTGCGTTTACTAAATGTGAGTTAAAAAGTCTAATAGATTGTAGATGCTAAAGACTATATATTAAAACCAACTTACATAATTAGCTTCACAAAGCTCTATAATTGGTTGACTAGAAAGTAAAGATGGAGTACTACACAGGGTTCACTAAAAAACTTTTGGTGTACTTGTCAATTTTTCAATGACAGTCTTCATATTCACTCTTATCACTAAATAATAGGAATATTTGAGTCGTAATTTTGTTTTTGTATATTTATTGTAAAGCAATGACTTACTTGCAAGTTCAAATTTCTTCTCGCTCATAATCAAAAGCAGATTTGGAGTTTTGATATTGATAAAAATATTACTTTCAGCTTGAAAATTTACCGTGTGAATTTTTGTTTTAAATATTTTTTTCTTAAAAATGTACATACTGAAAATTAAACCAGTGGCTCTAAATTATTAATAGGTGTATATATATGGCAATAAATAAGTCGGACGACTTGTTTGTGAATATGTCCAAAATCAATTATTTGAATGAAGATAGAAAACGTACTTGCCAGAATGAAGTCCTCTCATCTACTGTAGTCCCCATACCAATTATGGGTCTTTGTGTTTTAATTGCTAGCTTTTTCCAGCAGTCATAAAGTATAAGAAGGGATAACTGTACAAGACAAAATTAATTATCAAACCAAGAAAAAGTTATAACTAAGAGATAGATGGCATCAAATTATATTTTCGATGAGCTAAAGAGACAAAAACCTCCACATCAGTGATTTTGACGTTGATGTTAAGAACAAAACATGAAGAACGTCTAAAATACGTAGTAAATAACTGTGGAAAAGGAAATAGTTCACGACTACAACGCAAAAATAATTTAGTTAGAGTGTAAAGAGGATTCAACTTGCCTTTAATGTTCTTTTTGGTAATTTTTAATTATATTAATAAAGGTAATATATTGCGGCTTAACCCCATGTTTGGATGGTTGTTTCTCGTGGTTCATTAATGTATAGTATGGTATGGTATGGTACATTATGGTGTTGTATTGTATTGAACTGTATTAATGAACACAATATTTGGATAGACTGTATCGCTTGTTGTGGTTTAATAACATTTGTGTTGTTTGGTTTGACTGTGTCGTACTGTATAATAACTTGTAAGTTTACTAAGATATCCTTAACTCTTAATTAGGAATTAGTTTATATATATCAATAAAACTCAGGTAAAGAATAAAATAGAAACTTTAAAAAATAAGTAGGTGGTGAGTGGGGGTGATCATTGGCGGGTGGTGTGAGGTGGGTGGTTGTGGGATGAGGTTGGGGTAGTGGGTGGTAGGGTGGGGGTGAGGGTTGTGGGATGGGGTTGGGTGGTGGTGAGGGGTAGTGGGTGGGGTTGGTGGAGGGGTGGGTTGTGTGAGGTGGGTGGTTGTGGGATGAGGGTGGGGGTAGTAGGTGCTAGGGTGGGGGTGAGTTGTAGGGTGGGGTTGGGTGGTGGTGAGGGGTAGTGGGTGGTGGGTGATAGGGCAGGGTGGGGTGAGTGGTAGCGTGGGGTGGGGGTGAGGTGGTGGAGGTGGGGCATAATGGAGAAATGAAATACGTAACCATACAAAAACTACCAAATCCGTAGTTACAAAAATTGAACTTTTTCATGGTTATATAATCACGGAATTACAACGGGTTTACAACACCATACCACATAATTTTGAGAATAATGGAAACAAACATGATTTTATAGAAAACCATACATTAATAAGCCACGGGAAACAACCATCCAAACAGGGGGTAAGAAAACTAGTGTGGTTATTTACCTTTAAAATTATCTGATAGTGTCAAAAAAAATTCAACATTTTACAGCTAAATCCTTCCAAGTGGCTAAATTTTTCCTCTCGACTGTGGACTCCCCACAGCTTGTTGCTTGAAACAACGATTCTTGGCAACTAGGCAAAATAAATTTCCATGTATATATCTATGAATGACGTCAACTTTATTAACGGTACATATTTAACGGGTCTCTGTGTTTTGCTGGCTTTTTGCAGTACCCATACAACATAAGATGGGATAACTGTTCTGTACAGGACATAATCATTCCCACTCAATTATATTATGCTAGCCCTTTAATTTGTTCAAACGTTGCATTCTGCATGCCTGCATGGGCATAAAGATTTGTGTATAAGGAATCATTAAATGAGCATGGACTTGAAAACGATGCACGTTTTGGTGGCATCTTTGTGCCTGAGTCTTGTTTCGCTCACTGAATGTGAATTATAGTCTAATAGATTGTAGATACTGAGAGTTGCTAATTGACCACATCAATTTGACCCAAATTTGATCGCACTTATATAAAAATCACCATAACCTCTATTGTATAATTTTAAATTAAGATAAACGTTGAGAAGAAAAGATAGAAATGACATTAAATAAACATAAATTATTAAATTTGACCTAAATAGTCATATGAATTTACTCCATTTGAGTCATTGTGATTAAAATAGTGTGGCCAAAAGACCTTTTTGGTAGATACTAAAGGCTATATATTAAAGCCAACTCCACTATTAGCTTCACAAAGATCTCTACTTGGTTGACTAGAAAGTAAAGAGGGAGTAGTACAATATAGGTTCGATAAAAAAAAATTGTTCGTATTAGGTGCTTTTATTAATTCAATGAATACTTGATAAGTATCTTCACATTGGCTTTTATTAATAACTCTTAGGTCATTAATATATATTCTCATCTTAATTTTTGATATAACATTAGTGAGTGTGATTTAGTGTAAACCCCATAGATAAATTTTATCGAAAAGGATTCTTTCCACGCAGCTTTTGCAGTAGAGATTTTAACCATACAAATATTTAGTATTGCCTTTGCTTATCCCACTGGCCAACGTAAAATTTGCTCATTAGAATGAAATTATGACTGTTGCGCAAGTAGATTGCCTATATCGGTAGAATGAAATCTTTTCAGTATGAGGTTATATATTTCGCATTTTCATTATTTGTAAGAACTCAATGGGTGTCTTGAACTGCTACCATTATCAGATCTTGGCAAAGACGCAAGCAGAAGAAGAAGAAGATACAAAAATATGCAAAGGCTTTCTTATTTTACATGCACCACAATGGGTATAAATAGTAAATACACAGGAAATAAAATCCTAGTCGGACAAGGAGATGAGTCTTAAGTCGATGAGGATTGTGATGCGCCAATACCCCTTAAAAATTAAAGGTGGCTCGCGTTCCCGTTCTCGCTTTTCTTGATCTTCCAAGCTTGAACCTTGCCAGCTTTGACAGAGGAGAGACAACCATTTGATGCATGACAATGGAGCTATATGCTTTATGTTTCCTATGCAGCCCCCATCCTAATCCCCACGTCCGCTTTCACTCTGCAGGTGGGCATCACTATTTATCATGTTTTTTAAGGTGATCAAAAAGATTCGAACATTCGAGAGAGAGACAAAGATTAGTTCATGTATGGGTCAAGGGAGCAGGCGGGCAAAGCAGGGGAAGAGATATGGATTGCACCGAAAGCAATGCCCTTCGCACTTAAGTGCCACATGCTGAATATGCAAGTTAGGATAAATCTTTACTACTCACACCTTGAGTTTGTCACGTGAAAACGGGTGAGCCTTTATAAGAGGCTATTATAGTGAATATGGTTGTAACACCTCGTGTATTCGGGCTAAGATTTGACTCGTAAGAGGGAGGTATAATGAAGCCAATATGAGTAGTATAGAAACGGTGTTTAAAACCCACTCAAGACATAAGAAGAGTCCTTGGGAAAAGTAAAGTCGGAAGCTACCCTACAGAGCGTGTTTTTAAGTGAGTTTGCACTAGGTCTCACTTAAAATGTGTATACGGAAAAATCTATACGGAGTTTGGGAAAACCTTTCCTTATGAAAGTTATAGATCTTTGAAATACCTTTCCAAAGGTATATTATGGATGTCAAATGGACATCTGTACAAAAGGTTATGCTCGTTTTACTAAAACAGTGTTCTGCCAATTTACGACAGAATTTACGGGGCGTAAAATTGTCCAAAAAATCCATCAAATTGTTACGAATTTACCGTTCGTAAATCTGATGTACGGGCCGTAAAATGGGCCTAAAGTGAGGGTAAAACAGGTCCGACAACAACTTTAAAACTTCATTTTAAGGTTTTTTCACTTCATTTTTCACATCCCCAAGCCCTAGAACGAACATTCTCTCTTCTCCTCATCCTCATACATCAAGGTAAATCCCTCCCATGTACTCCCAAGTGAATTTTAATGATTATACATGAATTCTAAGCGAAATCCTATGTTAACAACCTAGGGTTTTCAAGAAAACTCATCTCAAGGTTTAAGATTCAAGATTTTGGAATTCTTCTTCAAAGATTCAGACTTTTCTCAAGTTTTTGGAGCGATTAAGGTATGTAGGGCTTCTACCCACGTGTGGGAAGATCTCTGTTCTTTCCCACACCACGTTCCTCCATAATTATATGATAACCCTAAGTATATATATACACCATGATGTACCATGTTTCTATACATAGTTCATAATTGTGTTCTTGATATTCTATTTTGGTTTTTGAGAATCTATCCATAATCCATGAAAAGAACCCATCATTTGCATTCCATGGAATTCTTACATGCAAGTTATTAATTACTATGTTTATTTTCATGAAAGACTCTACATGTTTACACGTTTTCATGCAAGTACATTATGTAACTACATCCATGTATAATGCAAGTTACGTTTTATGAAAAACCATGGGCTCAGATGCCACCTATATTTTATTTATACTTTTGGGAGTTGCACAGATTACCGAGAAGGCTTTAATAGCCTGAAACTACACTAGCCACCGTAGGATAAGGATCGCTCCGCCCATGTTTAGGACGATTCCTTCATGCTTTATTGATTGGATCCTTTCATGCCATGTTTATATCTTATACCCTTGACAAGGTATGAGAGTTCTACTGGTCGGGTCAGGTACTAGACTCCACGTACCCACGTGGTGATTCATGTTGTCGGTTATACTTATGCGCTCCCCACTTAAAATCTTTTTACTCATGATTATATATATATATATATATATATATATATATGTATGTATGTATTCATGTTCATTACCAGGTTTCAGTTTTAGTTTTAGCTTTCATCATGTTATTTCATGTGCCATGCTTATTTCATTCAGTTGCTTTACATACCAGTACATTCAATGTGCTGACGTCCCCTTTCTATTGCCCAAGGGCCTACATTTCACGATGCAGGTACGGATTTACAGGACGACGCATCTGCTCAGTAGGATCATCCACGTATCAGCTTTTGGTGAGCCCCATCTTCTTCGGGGTTTAGTAATTTATCTATGTCCTATTAATTATGCATTAAAGGTATGTTAGGGGCCTTGTCCCAGTAGACTCATGTTTTTGTTAGAGGTTTCATAGACTAGTCAGTTTTGTTATGTCAAATATTTGGAGTCGTTTAGCCATTTTGGCTCGTTATTATTATGTTTATTCAGACTTATGATTTCTGGTCCCATGATTTACTTAAATTATGCATGTTCATCAGTTATTCCGCATCAGTTCATGCCCATGTTAAGTCAGCAAGCCGTATGGTTTGCTCGATCACATGCAGCCAGGCATCGAGTGTCGTGTTACGCCCAGGCCATGGTTCGGGGCGTGACAAAACTTGGTATCAGAGCACTAGGTTCAAGTGTCTTAGGGAGTCTATGAAATCGTGTCCAGTGGGGTTACTATTATATGTGTGAGGGCCCCACACATATAAGCAGTTGACTGCCAAGACACTCAGGATAGTCTCACTTCTTTCATACTCTAGATCGTGCAGTTAGAGCAGTACTTTTAGGAATTCTTCCAACTCGTGCAAATTATGTTTTTCAGAAAATGGCTCCGAAAAGAAAGTACACGCAGAGGAACTCTGCTACCAGCCAAAGGGCTGTCGCTGATGCAGCTCAGGAAGAAACCGTTCAAACTCAAACAACTACTACAGGCCCGCAGCCCCAACGGCTAATGCTATAGCTACACCTCTTAATGCTTCGAACATGGATGTTAGGGGAGGTATTCAGTTGCTCATCCAGATTGTGGCTAATCAGGCTCAACGTCAGGAAACGACTCCTAGCATCAGTGCTAGTGGAGGATCTACTAGTTCCAGGACTCAGGAATTCATACGGATGAAACCTCCAGTGTTCATAGGGACTAAGGCAGAGGAGGATCCGTAGAACTATATAGATGGGCTATAGAAGGTGTTCGGCATTATGCATGCTACTAAGATAGAAGTAGCGGCGTTCGGTGGTTTTCAGTTACAGAATGTGGCCTATATCTGGTACGAGTCATGGGAACAATCCCGAGGAGAAGATGTACCTCCTACTACTTGGACTGAGTTTGTAGATGCTTTTCTTGACCAATTTATGCCAATTGAGATCAGAGAGCAAAGGCTATTGAATTCGAGCGGCTAAGGCAGAATAACATGACAGTCCAAGAATATTATAACAAGTTCGTTTCGTTGGCCAAGCATGCTCCCCATATGGTTCCCGATATGAGGGTCGTAGTTAGGAGATTTGTGCTTGGACTCAAATCGTATTTGCAAGGCAATGCAAATACGGCTACTCAAAACAACAACATGACTATTGCCAAGATGGTTGTTATTGTGCAAGGTAATGAGGATCGAATGAAAGAAGAAAAATCTCTTCAGAAAGAAAAGAGAGGGAAATCAGTAAAAGAGCTAAGTCTGTAGATAACTTTAGTCACGGGGGAGGTGGAGGTAGAAAATTCTTTAAGAACAGGTCAGTAGGACCAGCCCATCGGCAGCCAGTGCCCCAATCCCAAAGTTCAGAAATGATCAAAAGAGACAGAATTCTAGGCCGACTCACTCCTATTCTCAGGCTAGTGTGGGTCAGAAGATTTATGACATTCTGGTTTGCAGCAAGTGTGGTTAGAGACACCCAGGGGTGTGTTGCATGGGTATGGATGTTTATTATAGGTGTGGCCAGCAGGGCCATTTTCAGAGAGATTTTCCATCAACTAGATAAGGTATTAGAGGTAATGTGGCTCAATCCATAAATTCAGCAGCTCCTCGTAATTCTCAAGCCCAGCAAAGGCGTGGAACTGCAAAGTCTGGCAATACGAGCGGTGGTTAGAGCCGTTTGTACGTACTGACAGGTTGTCAAGATACAGAGGCACGTGTAGATATTGTCACAAGTACACTAACAGTTTTCACTTTTGACGTTTATACCCTTATTGACCCAGGATCCACCTTATCTTATGTAACCCTATTTATTACTAAGAAATTTGGAATTGAACCAGAAAAGTTGCATAAACCCTTTGAGGTGTCCACCCCCAGTTAGGAAATCAGTTATAGCTTGATGTATTTATAGAGGTTACCCAGTTTTAGTCTATCACTGCAGAACCACAGCTGATCTAGCAGAATTAGAAATAGTGGACTTTAATGTAATTATGGGTATGAATTAGCTATCTTCATGTTATGCTACAGTGGGTTGTAGGACCAAAATAATGAGATTCGAGTTTCCTAATGAACCGGTCATAGAGTGGAAGGGTAATTCAGTAGTACCCAGAGGTAGATTTATTTCTCATCCCAAAACCAGAAAGATAATGTCCAAGGGGTATATCTATCACTTTGTTTGAGTCAGGGATTCAGATGCCCAGGCCCCAACTCTCTAATCTGTACCAGCCGTTAATGAATTTCCAGAGGTCTTCCAAGAAGATCTTCTCGGAGTCCCTCCTGACAGGGAGATTGACTTTAGAATTGATCTACTTCCCGACAATCAGCCGATATCTATTCCGCCATATAGAATGGCTCCAGCAGAGTTGAAAGAATTAAAAGTTAGTTGAAACACCTTTTTGATAAGGGATTTATTATACTAAGTGTCTCATCTTGGGGCGCACTAGTCTTGTTTGTCTGAAAGAAATATGGATCCTTATGTATGTGTATAGATTACTGAACAGTTGAACAAGGACACCATTAAGAACAAGTATCCCCTTCCTAGAATTGATAACTTATTTGACCAACTTCAGGGTGCTCAGTGTTATCCCAAGATTGACCTCAGTTCAGGTTACCATAATGTTACACCTTGGACTTTTCGTACATCGAGCTGTGAGTAGACTAATGCAAGCGTGAGGGAAACATGGAGTCCATATGGCCTTAAGGAGAGTACTCGATAGCTTCAAAGAGTATACGACAAGATTTGGAAGTCATATGACTTGGAGAAACTAAGTTCGTCAAGGGAAGTGAACTATAAGTTGTGTTCGGGAAGATTTCATAACAACCGAGATAATGTTGACTTAGTAATGCCTTGAGGATAAGTTATGAGGCTCCTTAGATGGTTAATGATGTATTATACAAGTGTCAAGAAGGTTCCATAAGAATTGGAAGTAAAACGAAGCAACCGGATCAACTTCGAAAATTGTGAGTTATACGGCCACTTATACGGTATGTATAACTTATGCGGTCCGTATAAGGGACCGTATAACCTGTAGAGGGTTCTTTCACTGTAGGTATTATACGGTCACATATACGGACCGTATAAGGGTTCGTATAATCCTAGTCGGGCAGCTTTTTAATTTTATAAAAGAGGACCCCCCAAATTTATTTCTCTCATTTTTCATCTTCTCCAACTCTCTCAAAACCTCTATAACCTGCTCCAAACCATACCAACACATATCCAAGGAAAAAAATCAAAGACCAAGCACCAAGGATCAAGAAAACCAAATGTATGGATGCTCACCAGGGTTGATACAAGTCAAGAACTTCTTTAGTATTAAAGTTGGGGTTCTTCTCAAGTGGAGTATTTTCATCCGAAGACCATTCCTACATAATCAAAGGTGAGTTTTATGTTTATTTCATGTTATTGAGAATATTGAGTGGTTGAAATACTTGGATTATGGAAGTAGGTGGAGTATAAAGTTGAAATATGGAAATAATGGTATTCTTGAATAGTAACTTGGCTTGAATCATAGTTCTTGATATATCATGAATGTAATCTTGTTATGAATGATATTAAAGATGTTTTAGAACCATTATATGTGAATGAATATGATGTTGTGTCACAATCATGGTTATGGATAACTTTGAAAGGGGATTTTGAGAAGTGAATAATGTCTAGCTTGGTGAGGTTTATGGATTATGATATTGTGGCTATTATTATTGAAGTTTAGGAGTTGTTTATTATATGGAGGAAGTTGTTGAAACAAAGGAGATGCTGCCCAATTTTCGTTAACTCTTAGTTGTGCTAGTTGAGACCTAAAGTATGATTCCGGTTATCTAACCTTAGTACAAATTCTCTTGAATGTACAATAGTGAACTTGGAGGGAAGCGTTTAGTCGACAAGGTTAGAGAGACGTAAAGGTATGTAACGCTAGCCCTTTCTCTTCTAAGGCATGATTTCTATGATATGATTTTCTCTATCTTTCCATGATTTTCTTACCTTCCAGAAATTATAAGTCTATGATTACTAAAAGCTTCCCATGAGATGAAGATAAGAGGTGTATTATGATAATGATGATTCTTTGTCTAGAGGTTTTAAAGCTTATGATGTGATGCTTATAATAATAATGATCTTGTTGTATAGATTTTTTTTATGTTATTCATTGTTGCTAGTCTCACCTTATAACATAGTTCCTCCATAAT
The DNA here is from genome assembly GCF_019175385.1 of Lycium barbarum. Lineage (NCBI taxonomy): Eukaryota > Viridiplantae > Streptophyta > Magnoliopsida > Solanales > Solanaceae > Lycium > Lycium barbarum. Next base: position 13,467,357 of record NC_083340.1, read on the forward strand.
GTAATCGGAGGTTACCAATCTTACGTCACTCCGATAGAGTACAACTTTTATTTGAGCTCTTATGCATGCTTCATGATAAGTATATAATGATGATTAAACCATGCCTAGATGGCCAGGCAGCACAGCTAAGGTGGGCGGCTTATGACATCGTGTTTATACGGCATGGGCAGACACCACTAGTGGGCGGCGTGAATGATTACCCCAGACGCAAGAGACCTGGACGCGGGAGGTCCGGATGCGGGCTAATGATGTTATTGATTCAGACAGCTTATGTATGTATGTGTGATATGTCTTAAAGGTAAAAATGAGCATGCATGATTTCGCCTCAGTACATTGTTCGGACTGACTTCCTTTGTTTATGGACGCTGTGTTCATGCCCACAGATAGACAGGGAAGCGGTACACATTCGTAGGAGCTTATCAACAGCTACTCAGGAGCACTCCACTACTTTGGAGGTGCTATTTATTGGTATATTCTTTTGCGTACATATTTGGGGCATGGCGAGGTCCTGTCCCGTCCTTATGACTTCACTACTTAAGTTAGAGGCTCGTAGATACTTATGTGTAGCTTGTAGACATTATGAGACTCCTTCTGTATATTGTTTGTACATCATTTTGTAGCCTCGTGGGCATATGCATACATACGTGTTTTGGGAGATTTAGAAATTGGTCAAGTTTTATTTTGAAAATGATATTTTTCCAGGTTAAATATGATAGATAGCATGATCATGGTGTTCGGTAGCCAGCTCTGGGTACCCATCATGGCCCACTAGTTGGGTCATGACAAAAGTGGTATCAGAGCAGTTTCGTCCTAGGGTGTGTCTACGAGCCGTGTCCAGTAGAGTCTTGTTTATGAGTGTGAAGCGCGCCACACTTATAAACAAGAGGCTGCGGGGCATTTAGGAATAATGACCATCTTTCTTCTCTATAGATCGTGCGATAGAGCTCCGTTATAATATTTTTATTTTTCCTAATTGTGCATTATGATTTCAGTGATGCCGGTAAAGAGGAAAGCAACAGGCGCCCAGAAGGGCAAGACCGTGACAGGAAGACAGATTGAGCAGGAGCCTCCGATAAATATAGAAGAGGGTGAGTCCCATAATGAGGCTCCATCTCAGACTTCTCACACTCCGCTTATTCTAGCGGGGCATGAAGGGGCCTCAGCTCCAGCTCCAGCTCCAGCTCCAGTGCCTGCAGTTCCTCCACCGGGTGCTTCGGGTCAACAAATGACCAAGGCCATTCAATTATTAACTCAGTTGGTTGCCACCCAGGCTTAACGACAGAGTACGGGCCCAAGTGATAGAGCAGTTAGTACAAGAGCCCGGGATTTTATGAGCTTGAATCCTCTTAAATTGTTTGGGTCAAAGCCGGATAAAGACCCGCAAAGTTTTATAGATGAGATGTTGAGCATGCTGAGGATTATCCATGCTTCCGATATGGAGTCCGTGGAGTTGGCATCTTATAGGCTCCGTGATATAGCGGTTCTTTGGTACAATAATTGGATTTCGTCAAGAGGGGAAAACACACCTCTCGCGGTTTGGCAAAAGTTCGTGAATGTTTTCATCCGTCATTATTTGCCACTCGAGGTTTGTCGGGCCAGAGCTGATAAATTCTTGAATCTGAAGCAAGGGAATATAAGTGCCCGAGAGTACAGTCTTCATTTTAATTCATTGGCTAGATATGTTCCAACTATGGTGGCTGATATGGGAGACAGAGTACATCGATTTATGAGTGGCCTATGGCCACATTTGTTCAATAATTGTTTGATAGCTTCGCTTCAGGAAGGGATGGAAATTTCCCGCATGTAGGCCCATGCCCAGAATTTAGAAGAGCAGCAGTGACCGCACCAAGATGAGCGTAATATTGACAGATGGTAGAGTAAGAGGGCCAGATCTGTTGGTGCTAGTAGCCATTATAGAGAGGGGTCAGAGGCATTCATATTCTAGATATTCAGCCAGTTGGTGACTAATGCACCTTCTCGATTTACGGGTAGGAGATTTGACCTCTCAATTTCTTCAGGACAGGGTCAGAGCTCGAGAGTTTCGGGTTCTCAGTTTGGAGGTGATCCTAGTCAGAGGAGACCACCGGTCCCACGATGCAGCCTGTGCAATAGATTACATTTAAGTCAGTGTCGCCGAGGCTCAGATGCTTGCTATGCCTGTGGTCAGGTTGGGCATATGATGCATGATTGTCCATTGATAGGTGTCAGAGTTGGGGCCCAGCCTGCAGGATCAGTTGCTGGTTCTTCCTCGTCCGTGCGCCCGGTAGGGCAGACTCCTTAGACTTCAGCAGGACGTGGTAGGGGTAGAGGGGGAGCATCCAGTTCAGGTAACTCCCAGCCTCGTATTTATGCTTTAGCCGGACGACAAGATCTTGAGTCCTCCCCTGACGTTGTCACATGTATATTATCTATATTCTCTCATGATGTTTATGCACTGATTGATCTAGGATCTACCTTGTCGTATGTTACTCCTTATATTGCTGGTCGTATTGGGGTGAAGCCCAAACCGATCAAACCTTTTGAGATGTCTACTTCTGTTGGCTACCCGGTAATAGCTAGGCAAGTGTATAAAAATTGTGTGATTGTGGTATGTGATCATCAGACTAAAGTTGATTTGGTTGAGCTGGAAATGTTAGATTTTGATGTGATTATGGCCTTGGATCGATTGGCCTCTTGTTATGCTAATGTGGATTGCAGAACAAAGATGGTTCGATTCCAAATCCCTGGAGAACTAATGCTTGAATGGAAGGGTAACACAACATCTCCAAGAGGTAGGTTCATTTCCTATCTCAAGGCGAGGAAGATGATCGCTAAAGGCTATATCTATCATTTAGTCCGAGTTCATGACACCGAAGTAAAGCCGCCAACTCTTCAGTCCGTTCCTGTAGTAAATGAGTTTCCAGACATATTTTCATATGAACTTCCAGGTCTTCCACCAGAACGAGAAATTGACTTTTCTATTGATATGTTTCCAAACACCAAACCTATATCTATTCCTCCTTACAGAATGGCTCCTGCGGAATTGAAAGAGTTAAAGGCACAACTAAAGGATTTTCTTGAGAAAGGATTCATTAGACCTAGTTCATCGCCATGGGGAACACCTGTCTTGTTTGTAAGAAAGAAAAATGGCTCCTTGCGAATGTGCATCGATTATAGGCAGTTGAACAAGGTGACAATAAATAATAAATATCCTCTTCCGAGAATCGATGATTTGTTTGACCAATTACAGGGTGCCAAGTGGTTTTCCAAGATTGATCTGAGGTCGGGGTATCATCAAGTGAGAGTTAGAGAAGAAGATATTCCGAAAATAGCTTTCAGAACTAGATATGACCATTATGAGTTTTGGGTTATGTCATTTGGCTTGACTATCGCTCCGACGGTATTCATGAATTTGATGAACAATGTGTTTAGGCCTTTCCTATATCTATTTATAATTGTGTTCATCGATGACATTCTGATATATTCTCAGTCAGAAACAAAGCATGCAGATCATTTGCGTACTGTTCTTGGAATTCTTCGGACTCGTGAGCTATATGCTTCATTTTCAAAATGTGAGTTCTGGTTGAATTCTATAACTTTTCTGGGCCATATTATCTCAGCTGATGGTATTCATGTAGATACTCAAAAGATTGAAGCTGTGAAGACTTGGCCAAGGCCTACAACTCCTACAGAGGTCCGTAGCTTTTTGGGATTAGCAGGCTATCATAGAAGATTTGTGGAAAGATTTTCTTCTATTTCAGCACCATTGACGAAGCTAACTCAAAAATGAGAAAAATTCCAATAGACCGATGCTTGTGAGCGCAGCTTCCAGGAATTGAAAGATAGACTAACTTCAGACCCAGTCCTGACGCTTCCTGAAGGATCAGAAGGTTATGTCGTGTATTGTGATGCCTCCGGTGTCGGATTAGGCTGCGTGTTGATGCAGCACGGTAAAATCATTTTCTATGCTTCCAGACAGTTGAGGAAACATCAGAAGAATTATCCGACCCATGATCTTGAACTAGCCGCGGTTATTCATACGCTAAAGATGTGGAGACACTGCTTGTACAGTGTTCATGTTAATATCTATATAGATCACAAGAGCCTTCAATATATTTTCAAGCAAAAGGAGTTAAATTTTTGGCAGAGGCGATGGTTGGAGCTATTGAAGGATTATGATGTGAGTATCTTATATCATCCCGGGAAAGCAAATGTGGTGGCCGACTGATGTGCCGTGAAATTACGGGATATTCGATGCTAATTTCTTAAGCTTTTGTAACTCTTCAAGCACTTTTGTTGTTACTTTTTGTGTATTTATGTTGTTTTGTAGGATAAGATGCCCGGAGAGCATAACAGAGCAAAACGGAGCAAAATAGAGCAAAAATAGAACAAGAAGCACTTTCTGGCAGCACATGCTAGTAGCACTTGCTGCAACATGTTGTGCATGCGAGCAGCACTTGCTGCAGCATGTGCTGACAGAGATATTGTCACGACCCAACCTAGGGCCATGACGAGTGATCGAGCTTAACCTGCCTGATAACCCAACTTATGTTACCTGTACTCAAACATGGCATTCAATAGGGTTTATTTGACTAAGCTCGAAAGCTGTAAATAGAACACCAAAGTCAACCTGTAACCCAAAACATCTCAAAACATATTTATATATACGTAACGTATCACAATGCAAGCCAACGAGGCAGCCGACACTTCTGTACAACAAAGCAATGGCTGGCAAGGCCAAACAGTAACCATGACACCCACGCTGTTCGCAGACTACTAGAAGAGTATGACCGTGCATAAGTGACGGGACAGGGCCCCGTCGTGCCCATAATATATACACACAAAATTATACCAAAACAGGAACAGCCTCCGAAGCAAGTGGAGTTGTCTGACTCTCAATGCTGACTCCTCCTAGGTGGCTGGATTGTCGAACCGCATCCCTGAACTTGCGGGCATGAAACGCAGCCCCCCGAAGAAAGGGGGTCAGTACGGAATATGTACTGAATATGTAAAGCAGTACTGGATCATAAAACAAGGAAAGCGCAACAGTAAGCAAGTTTAGAAAGCAACCCGGGAGTAACCTGGAACAGCATTTTGAACCATGTCATGTGGTCCCTTACACAAATTCTAGCATACACAATATGAATATAGAATATCCTACTCGTAGCCGCTTCCGGCTAATAACACAATAGTCCCTTCGGACGGCCGCTTCAGGCGTAGTCATGATGGCCCCTTCGGGCAGCCGCTTCCGGCTTAGCTAGGGTGGCCCCTTCGGACAGCCGCTTCCGGCTTAAGGATATCATAGATACGTATAAAGACATAATAAAGTAAGTTCTGAGAATCAAGGACATTAGCCATCCTAGTGGCTCTAAGAATACGAGCTTCTTTGGAGTCATATATACGACATCTGTTTGTTTCATAAAGACCATGCCAAAAGAAAGAAAGGTTAGCTTTACATACTTGTTAGCGACTATTTGCAAACCCGTTCGCCTTGTCGCTCTTTTAGCCTATTTAATATAAGAGTAACGTTATCGTTAGTAGCTATACTTTCTAGTCCACAAATCTATAGCCCATTGTTTATAGGACTTTATCCTTTAGCTTACACAACCTCGGTTAGGGTTTTCTATTAGTTAAGGACTTAACGAAAATCGGGCAGCACTTCCCCTATACATTCGCCTAACCCGAGTTTCCAATTATTCTCCTGTTAACACAGAAATACCACCAACAGAGATATACATATGAAATTCTCACAATTTAGCCCATAACAATTCTAAAAACCCAACAACTTCTTTTAATCCAATTCAACCCACAATTTCCTATAACATCGATTTCATGCATTTTCTTAATTCCAATATCGTCCAATCCAATTCTAATAATTCCATTACAATACTATTAACACAATTACGTCATAAAACAAGAAAATCTTACCTTAATTTTCTCGGAGGAATTTCTACTCTTAATTGCTCCAATTTCGCAATTTCTTCTTCTCGATTCAATCTCCAATGTTGCTATCACCTCCTTGAACTTGTAAATCACTTGGAACTTAACCAAAAATTTCAACAAGAATATTTTTCCTTCACAACCATGATGGCCGAGAGCCCCTCATAAGCTGCCATGGCCGTGAATGCCATGGCAATATGTTGCTCTTCCTTTCTTAATTCAATTGAATTGATTTTGCTAAAATGATTCATGTCTAATGAATATATATATATATATGCTCTTTGTCCATAGGACACGTGTCCTTGCCCACCACCATGACTCATCAAATTTTGCTGATTTGTTTTTTTTTAAAATTAAAACGGGTGGGGCCCATAATTAAGTTAAATTAATTTAATTAATCACTAATTCTTACTTAATAATCTAATCACAATTAATTAATTCCTAATCTCCAATAATATTTTTTTTCACACTAAATAAAATTTATAAACAATTGGTTCTAATTTAGAAATTCAAAATTAAGGGTTTCTATTCCGTGTCCGAGAATGACCCCGTCCTTTAACTTGAGTCGATTCTCCTGCTAATAACTCGACGTATAAAAATACGGGGTATAACATCCTTCCCCCCTTTAGAACATTCGTCCTCGAATGTTAAACTGATCCTGAATTCCCAATACTTTCTCAAGTGTTCTTTTATCTAATTATGCTCTTCACATACCTCTTCCATTGGTCGATTCGCTATAATTCATTATAACGTGTTCCAGGCCTCTACATAGTCATTCCTGTAATATCTCCTCTTTCTGTTGCTTCCCGAGGTAATAATTCCACGTCATTATCTTTACTCTCCTCTCTACTTCGCAGTACTCCTTTACGCCTTATGCTCTTTCACCCTTGTTGTATACCCAACGCTAACTTCTAACTTACTCAAAATCATATCAAATTTGTCTTAATAGTGGTCTTGTCTTATCACCTTCTCGTCATACTACCCTTAGGTTCGTAGCTATATATTTCCCTGTTGTCCTATACTCATACTTAATTACTTACGTCCGTCTTGAGTGCTTCCTTTAGTATTCCTTTCATTTCTCCAGTCTATGTCCATCTTCTTATTTTGTGCACGAGGAATCTCATGCTACCCCTATATCCTTCGGAAAGCACTACCTCTACATAACCCCTTTCTCGTTTTTAGAACATATTCTATTCGTCCCTATTGGTTCTTATCATACCAGTCATTTCTGGCATTCGTTCTGCCTTGTTGCTCACCTTCCTTTAGGTTGGTCTTTCACAATTCCGTCACCTGTATTACTCGTTTTCCAAGCTATACATGTCATAACACCTCGCTACACTGTAATCCTACTCGCTTTCTTTCTATCTTCTTCTTTCAATTACTTCTTCTCTTCCTGTGCTCGCTTCTACTTTCGTTACCACTTGATCTCTATTCTGAACTTTCCCTGTAGAATTTTGTAAGTCTTTCTTATTCGTTCTACATTTGCTTTTCCGTTTCACACTAATCACATCGTATTCTTTAGTTACTTCCTTGCTAGGCTTTACTCATTTCTATAGCAATCCTTATGGTATTCACATTACATCCTGTTCGTAATCCATCATATAACGTAACACTTCTTAATCTTATTCGCGATTCTTACTATGTTTTAATTGCATTCTGCGGGCTAGGCGTACTTAACCCTTCACGCTTTCTGATCGATCCTACCCTTAGTATCTCACAAGCTGTCTTATTAATACCTTCATGACTTGTCATAACTCTTCCTTCTCCGTACTTTTATCTCAATCATTATATTATTCCTTTTTAACTGTAAACTCGTCGTAACTTATCCCTACTTATCGGTTCACTCGATACCCCAATAAAATGTTCTGTTACGAGTTGCCACCTTTTTCTAAATCATCCCATAGTATTACAAGCCCTTCCGAATCATCCTAGTATTTCGACAACATATGAAATATATGATCCTAGACAACCCACAAGTTTAAGTTTTCCTTCCACAAATTCCATCTCCAATTAGTTGATTAAGAACTAATAAAATGTTACTATGAAGGATTCTCCAACCACCACCAGAAGAAAACTAGAATCCGACAAGCACCACAGGACTCCTTAGTGCTTGATTCACATAGTTTACCTCCATATTTGTTCTTAGGTCGTGAGCGAACCATTTAGTACTACTTGTTGTATGTTTTGTACTCTTCCAATAAAGTGAAACTTAATCGCTGGACGTTTTTTCCCTACAACATGAGCTTTTTCTAAGGCAAAATGTGATTGGAACGTATTCTGGTCCGTTCAAATGAACTGCGAATTCGCTGCTTATATACGCTTCTTCAAAGCAAGGTCTCCCAAATAAGAATGATGCCTCTTATGGATGACGTGGGGGTATCTCTTAAAGATTTAATCCAACATAATAATTTACCCTGTCGGTATCAACTTTCAAGATATATTATGAACCTATATCCCATTCTCCTCTTTTTCCTATTCCTGGGAAAATTTGGGCAGAGTTTCCTCTGTACTTCTTACTATTCCAGAACCTGCACGCAGGAAATACCAACAATGCCTCACAGGTCTAACATATATGCACATATATCATATCATATCATAGCCACACAGGGCCCCTAACTTCGAGTAAAAGGTATAAAGGTGTCGGAAGTTACCTCACATATCGCACCTCGAGACGTACCTGATCCTTTGACGATCTGTTTTACTATACTTTCCTATCCACCTCCTCTTTCATCCTCCAATCTTAACGTTTCAATCATGTTTCAATATTCTTACCTTATCCAACATGCCTCTTTCGCACCGTAACTTACCTGTGTACCTTGTAACTGCCAATATCATCGGTCGCTTTCTTCTGTCGATGTCGTTCTTCAGCTGAAATCAAAAGTTAGTATAAGGAATTTCATTTCCTATGGCTGGGTTGTATCACACGATCTTAGATATGAAAGAAGGAATGACACCCTATTAATGTCTCGTAGCCTCCTGTTTATAGATGTGGTGCACAAAACATCAATAAACAAGACTCTACTAGACACCGTCTGCGAACATGCCGAGGACTGAACTGCTCTGATACCACTTTTGTCATGAACCAACCTAGGGCCATGACGAGTGACCGAGCTTAACCTGCCTGATAACCCAACTTATGTTACCTGTACTCAAACATGGCATTCAATAGGGTTTATTTGACTAAGCACGAAAGCTGTATATAGAATACCAAAGTCGACCTGTAACCCAAAACATCTCAAAACATATTTATATATACGTAACGTATCACAATGCAAGCCAATGAGGCAGCCGACACTTCTGTACAACAAAGCAATGGCCGGCAAGGCCAAACAGTAACCATGACACCCACGCTGTTCGCAGACTACTAGAAGAGTATGACCGTGCATAAGTGACGGGACAAGGCCCCGTCGTGCCCATAATATATACACACAAAATTATACCAAAACAGGAACAGCCTCCGAAGCAAGTGGAGCTGTCTGACTCTCAATGCTGACTCCTCCTAGGTGGCTGGATTGTCGAACCGCATCCCTGAACTTGCGGGCATGAAACGCAGCCCCCCAAAGAAAGGGGGTCAGTACGGAATATGTACTGACTATGTAAAACAGTACTGGATCATAAAATAAGGAAAGCGCAACAGTAAGCAAGTTTAGAAAGCAACCCGGGAGTAACCTGGAACAACATTTTGAACCATGTCATGTGGTCCCTTACACAAATTCTAGCATACACAATATGAATATAGAATATCCTACTCGTAGCCGCTTCCGGCTAATAGCACAATAGTCCCTTCGGACGGCCGCTTCCGGCGTAGTCATGATGGCCCCTTCGGGCAGCCGCTTCCAGCTTAGCTAGGGTGGCCCCTTCAGGCAGCCGCATCCGGCTTAAGAATATCATAGATACGTATCAAGCCATAATAAAGTAAGTTCTGAGAATCAAGGACATTAGCCATCCTAGTGGCTCTAAGAATAAGAGCTTCTTTGGAGTCATATATACGTCATCTGTTTGTTTCATAAAGACCATGCCAAAAGAAAGAAGGGTTAGCTTTACATACTTGTTAGCGACTATTTGCAAACCCGTTCGCCTTGTCGCTCTTTTAGCCTATTTAATATAAGAGTAAAGTTATCGTTAGTAGCTATACTTTCTAGTCCACAAATATATAGCCCATTGTTTATAGGACTTTATCCTTTAGCTTACACAACCTCGGTTAGGGTTTTCTATTAGTTAAGGACTTAACGAAAATCGGGCAGCACTTCCCCTATACATTCGCCTAACCCGAGTTTCCAATTATTCTCCTGTTAACACAGAAATACCTCGAACAGAGATATACATACGAAATTTTCACAATTCAACCCATAACAATTCTAACAACCCAACAACTTCTCTTAATCCAATTCAACCCACAATTTCTTATAACATCGATTTCATGCATTTTCTTAATTCCAATTTCTTCCAATTTAGTTCTAATAATTCCATTACAATACTATTAACTCAATTACATCATAAAACAAGAAAATCTTACCTTAATTTTCTCGGAGGAATTTCTGCTCTTAATTGCTCCAATTTCGCAATTTCTTCTTCTCGATTCAATATCCAATGTTGCTATCACCTCCTTGAACTTGTAAATCACTTTGAACTTAACCAAAAATTGCTACAAGAATATTTTTTGCTCCACAACCATGCTGGCCGAGAGCCCCTCATAAGCTGCCATGGCCGTGAATGCCATGGCAATATGTTGCTTTTCCTTTCCTAATTCAATTGAATTGATTTTGCTAAAATGATTCATGTCTAATGAATATATATATATATATGCTCTTTGTGCATAGGACACGTGTCCTAGCCCACCACCATGACTCATCAAATTTTGCAGATTTGTTTTTTTTTTAAATTAAAATGGGTGGGGCCCACAATTAAGTTAAATTAATTAATTTAATTAATCACTAATTCTTACTTAATAAACTAATCAAAATTAATTAATTCCTAATCTCCAATAATAATATTTTTTTTACACTAAATAAAATTTATAAACAATTGATTCTAATTTAGAAATTGAAAATTAAGGGTTTCTATTCCGTGTCCGAGAATGACCCCGTCCTTTAAATTGAGTTGATTCTCCTGCGAATAACTCAACGTATAAAAATACGGGGTATAACAGATATTTGCACAACATGCTACGGTTTGTCACAACATGCGACTGGCATGTTGCATTTGCGACACAAGATGCGAGTAGCATGTTGTGCACGCAGGGTATTTTTGTCCAGATTTTGTTCCCGTTTTGGCACTTCTATAAATAGAATGATAGGGTTTGTAAAGCTCATCTTTGGCCATTTCATACAAGTTTTGGAAACTAGGTTCCTACACCACACTTTGGGTTAAGATTTGAAGATTTGGTAGAGCATTTCTTAAACCTTTAATTCATTTCTTCAATTCCTTGCTTTGTATTGTATATCTAAGCGTGTAGTATTTATTTTCTACACTAGAATATTGTTTATGGAAATATTCTATTATTAAAGTGTTGGATGAAACTCTTGTTTTGCTTATGTATTGAATGATTTTTATTGCTATTGAAGTGGGTCTTTGTTGATTTAATTAATCTTGTCCTTTAATGTTTCTTAAGGGATTAGCTAACCCTAAGACTCGCCCATTTACTTTGATTGAGCTCGGAAGAGGAAATCTATGTTGGGAAAGATTAATTAACAAGAATTTGGGTCATTAAACCCATCTAATAACTTGAGCTAGGAATAGGAAAGTTACTTGAGATTCAATTGTTTGTGCTTGATATGACACTCTAAGGCTTGGAAAAGCTTAGAGTGAAATTTATTGATTTGGTTGGAAGACTTTCAATGAGATTGTAGAAACCATTATCTATTAACATAAACCCGCTCTTAGGTTTAAAATCGTAAAATACGTTGGATCGTTACTTGAGTGTAATCTCCTATTATCCATGCTTGTGGCCATTGATCATTTTACTTGCTTTCTAGGTTAGTTTACATTTCCGCATTAGTTATAATTTTCTCAAAAACCAAAATATTATCTATCGTTTGGCTTTAGCTTAGTTGGTGAAAGTTCCTTACTTTCTTAATCACCTAGTATATTGTTCTCTGTGAGATTGACCCCGACTCATAGTTAGGTAAATTATATTGCATACGACCGTGTACACTTTCTCTTTGAGGAGTGGATTTGGACGTTATCAATTTTGACGCCGTTGCCGGGGAACAATTTGACGTATTTGAGTTAGTTTGGGATTTAAGCTTGCTTGCTTTGGTCCAAACTTGTGAATATTTGTGTTGTTGTTTTGTTGCTTTATTTGATTTTTATATAAATAAAATAAAAATGGCATCATATAATGAAAATTGGTCGGATGGCAGTTGTTGATACTTTGATGACCCTTGTCTTTATGGTGGAGGACCATACTCATGGCAAAATTGTTTGAATTCTCCCGGGAGCGGATTGTGCGTACAATCCCAATCCTATTAGTGGAGTATTTGTGATAGGTGTGGTGGTCAAAATGGTCATTGGGATAATTGTGCTTATTTATCCTTCCCTTCCCCGAACCCCCACTATGACTATTCTAGTTTTGATTTTGATGATAGTAGGGATATGGAAGTGGAAGAAGCCTCAAATGCTCAAAATGAGAGGATAATGCTCATGTTGGAAACCATCCTTGAAAAAGTGGAAAAACAGGACTTAGCGGTTAAGGACTTGAGGTAACCACTTGATGACTTGAGGCAAACAATTAATTGCAATGACAAAGCTATTCACACCTTGGAGAATCAAATGAAATTATTGGTTCAGACTCATAATGCTCAACAACTTGAGGGTGTTGAAAGTAGACAAGAAAGTGGCCAAAACATGAATTTCTCCAAGGGTGGATTTTTACAAGCTTTGAATGACTCTCAACTTGAAGAAGGCCTTGACAAAGTGGAAATTGTGAGACAAGATTGGCTTATGACTCAAGCTCAACAACTTGAAGCCTATGGGGATCATCGTGAAGGCATTTCGAGGAAGATGGAAGAAATTTTAAAAACCCATGTTGAGCAACGTCAAGAGTTGAAGAAACTTGAATTTGCTATCCGTGACTTGAAAGCCGAATTGAATGCAAAAGTTTAGGTATGCAATACTCAACATCAAATAGTCATGGATAGTAGTTTTAAGTTGGTTTCCAATGAAAAAGTGGTCAAGATTAATTTTCGAGAGCTAATGATGAATTGCCAACCGACCAACCCAAAAATAATGCAAGATGCCGAAGTTGGAGGGAATTTGAAAATGGAGCGCCTTAGACCACATTCCAATCATTTTTCAACATTATGCTTGGTTAGTGAAATGGAAGTTGAACTAACCGAGCCTATGGAGAATTTTGGAGATGAAGAAGAAAGCATTTTCATTTTGAAGTTTACTATGCCATGAAGACAAAATGACATGCCTCACTTACCAGCCAAGAAGTGCAAAATGCGACCCCCGAGAGTTGGCCTCTTTAACTTTCTACCACCGCCCCATGAGCGTCATCATAATCTTGATTCAATGTTGGGGCGCAAATTCATATCTTCCAAATAGAAGGAAAAGTGGTAAAGGTAACCGTCGTGTCGCGACGTTAAATCAAGCACTTGGTGGGAGGCAACCCATCGTTTTAAAAACTTTAAATCGTTTTTGAAATTTTATTTTTTCGAATAGTTTAGTTTATGGTTTTTGACTAATCTGCAAAGTTTCAGAATTTTTGAAATTGTTTTGAGCAGGTCGGGTTTTTAGAGCAGCCACAAACCAGTAGCTGCTGCTAAAAAAAAATTCAGATCACCTGTGAATCGCAGGTCATGCATATGAGTCGCAGGTACTGTTTCGCAGGTGCTGACAGTACAAAAAAAAATCAGGTGACATCACCTGCGAACCGTAGGTCATGCCTGCGAGTCGCAGGTGCTGACAAAAATAATAATTTAATTGCCCTCAAATTATTTTATGTTTTGTTTTGATTATGTGCAGTGAGGACACTGCAATGTTTGTAGTTGGGGGTGGCAATGTGGTAGCACATTATATTTTGGTTATGCATAAATTGTGCCCTTGTCGGGCTTTTGTCTTATGTATGGATATTGTGTGCCCTTGCCGGGCTTGTTTTGCGACTGTTGGTGTGGTTTTGAATAGACGTTGTTGCAAATGGAACTTACTCAAATTTTTGAAGATTTTGTTTTGTTGTCATGTTGTGGATTAGTCACTTTTATTATTTTATTTTCTTTCTTATTTTTTTTTAATTAGTCTTGTAGTTTAGGTGTAGGTGATTCTTTGAGGAAAAATGTGGAAACTCGTGGTTTGTTTGGTACTAATAGAGTTCGTCTCTTGCATGTGAAATTGAAATGTGAATACCCCTCCAAATTGTTTTGTGAAAGTTAAAAAGCAAGGTGTATAGGAAAGAATGATCTTTGTGACAACGTTTTGGCTCATTTGGTGACTCTTTACCTACTAGTTGTGTTTACTTTGGATTATGAGATATTGCACTAGTTATTCTTGCTTTGGAAGTGAAATTGATCCATCTTGACTAGTTCATATGCTATGTGTGGTGAGTGTTTGTTGAATAATTCTTGTGTTTACTTTTATCATCTAGAACTTGCCCGATTAGTCTTTCAATGCTAATTTTGATTATGTTGTTTGGAGATATGACCTTGGGTATCTTTGTGATTTTTGAAAAAACCTCTTTAGCCTTTCTGGCCTACCATTGCATAAATAATATCATTAGTAACCCCATTTGAGCCTATGGCCTTTTCTTTGATTGCCACATTACAAGCCTTTACCTTTTTTGATGAAAAATCTCTCTTTTGAACCTTTCCCTCCTTGAACATGAAATTGTGAATTTGAGGCCAAAAGCCTAAGTTGATGGTGTTAGTGTTGCTTGAGAGTGGTGAAGGTTGGTGTTGTGGAAAAGTCAAAAGAAAGGAAGAAAATTTGAAAAGTACAAAAAGGTTGCAAACTTTTTGTGCCAAAATAATAATAATTAGAAATCAAGAAAATGGTTGCACAAAAAGAAGTTGGAATAATTGGGTAAACTAGTATGCAAAGGAAGGAGTGATGTTTTGAAATGAAGAGGAAAGTGGGCAAAAGGTATGTGTAGTGTTTAAGGAGGGCGTAGTCACTTGTATCCCAAATACTTATCCTACCCTTCCCTAAGCCTACATTACAAGCTTAAAAAGTCCCTATGTGATCTCCAACCGAATGTTCTTGAGTTAGTGATGAACGAAAATAAGGGCAAGCTTATGGTGTGATATTTGTTAGCACTAGAAATTCTTTGTTGAGTGTGAGTGACTTTTGTGTATTTGTCCCTTGCGTCGTTGTTGTGAATATAGTGATTTTGGGACTTTCTTTCTTGTGAGGGCATATGAATTACAATAGATTGGCAATGTTGAAAAATTTCAAGTTGAGTCAACTGAGCATATCTAGTAAGCTAGTGGTTTTGAGTCACTTATTGAGGCTTGAGTGTTGTTGCTTGATGGTTTTAAATCTCTATTGCATTCTTGAAATTGTATTTTGAAATGAGGGAGTTATTTGGTTGAAGTTTCACATGCTTGTAGCCTAATTGTTGGTACCAACCAAAGTCATGTTTTTGTGCTTAAAGTGGATCCTCATTGAGATTTTTGTTTTGATTTGCTTGAGGACAAGCAAAGACTTTAAGTTGGGGGTATTGATGTGCCGTGAAATTACCGGATATTTGACGCTAATTTCTTAAGCTTTTGTAACTCTTCAAGAACTTTTGTTGTTACTTTTTGTGTATTTATGTTGTTTTGTAGGATAAGATGCCCGGAGAGCAAAATGGAGCAAAACGGAACAAAATAGAGCAAAAATAGAACAAGAAGCACTTTCTGGCAGCACATGCTAGTAGCACTTGCTGCAGCATGTTGTGCATGCGAGCAGCACTTGCTGCAGCATGTGCTGACAGAGATATTTGCACAACATGCTACGGTTTGTCACAACATGCGACTGGCATGTTGCACATGCGACACAAGATGCGAGTAGCATGTTGTGCACGCAGGGTATTTTTGTCCAGATTTTGTTCCCGTTTTGGCACTTCTATAAATAGAATGCTAGGGTTTGTAAAACTAATCTTTGGCCATTTCATACAAGTTTTGGAAACTAGGTTCCTACACCACACTTTGGGTTAAGATTTGAAGATTTGGTTGAGCATTTCTTAACTTGTTTTGGAAACTATTTTCTTCACTTGAATCTTGTTTATGGAAATATTCTATTATTAAAGTGTTGGATGGAACTCTTGTTTTGCTTATGTATTGAATGATTTTTATTGCTATTGAAGTGGTTCTTTGTTGATTTAATTAATCTTGTCCTTTAATGTTTCTTAAGGGATTAGCTAACCCTAAGACTCGCCCATTTACTTTGATTGAGCCCGGAAGAGGAAATCTAGGTTGGGAAAGATTAATTAACAAGAATTTGGGTCATTAAACCCATCTAATAACTTGAGCTAGGAATAGGAAAGTTCCTTGAGATTCAATTGTTTGTGCTTGATATCACACTCTAAGGCTTGGAAAAGCTTAGAGTGTAATTTATTGATTTGGTTGGAAGACTTTCAATGAGATTGTAGAAACCATTATCTATTAACATAAACCCGCTCTTAGTTGTAAAATCGTAAAATACGTTGGATCGTTACTTGAGTGTAATCTCCTATTATCCATGCTTGTGGCCATTGATCACTTTACTTGCTTTCTAGGTTAGTTTACATTTCCGCATTAGTTATGATTTTCTCAAAAACCAAAATATTATCTATCGTTTGGCTTTAGCTTAGTTGGTGAAAGTTCCTTAATTTCTTAATCGCCTAGTATATTGTTCTATGTGGGATCGAACCCGACTCATAGTTGGGTAAATTATATTGCATACGACCGTGTACACTTTCTCTTGAATGTAGAATAGTGAACTTGGAGGGAAGTATTTAGTCGACAAGGTTAGAGAGGCGTAAAGGTATGTAAGGCTATCCCTTTCTCTTCTAAGGCATGATTTCTATGACATGATTTTCTCTATCTTTCCATGATTTTCTTACCTTCCAGAAATTATAAGTCTATGATTACTAAAAGCTTCTCATGAGATGATGATAAGAGGTGTATTATGATAATGATGATTCTTTGTCCAGAGGTTTTAAAGCTTATGATGTGATGCTTATGAGAATAATGATCTTGTTGCATAGATTCTTTGATGTTATTCATTGTTACTAGTCTCACCTTATAATACTAGTTCCTCCAATGTGAGACATGATGATCATGATTACTCCATAATGTAATCGCAGGTTACCTTACGTCACTCCGATAGAGTACAACTTTTATTTGAGCTCTTATGCATGCTTCATGACAAGTTTATAATGATGATTACACCGTGCCTAGATGGCTGGGCAGCACCGCTAAGGCGGGCGGCTTATTACACTGTGTCTATACGGCATGGGCAGACCCCACTCGTGGGCGGCGTGAATGATTACCCCGAACGCGGGCTAATGATGTTATTGATTCAGACAACTTATGTGTGTATGTGTGATATGTTTTAAAGGTAAAAATGAGCATGCATGATTCCGCCTAAAGAGGCAAACAATTGTAGTGATACTTTCTTCTTATGTTCTCTATATTTCCTTATCATGTTGTCATATATGCCTTACATATTCAGTATATTGTTCGTACTGACGCCCTTTCTTTATGAACGTTGTGTTCATGCCCACAGGTAGACAGGGAGGCAGTACAGATTCATAGGAGCCTATCAGCAGCTACTCAGGAACACTCCACTACTTCGGAGGTGCTATTTATTAGTATATTCTTTTGCGTACATATTTGGGGCATGGCGAGGTCCTGTCCCGTCCTTATGACTTTGTTACTTCGGTTAGAGGCTCGTAGCTACTTACGTGTGGGTTGTAGATGTTATGAGACTCCTTCTGTGTATGGTTTGTACATTATTTTTTTAACTTTGTGGGCTTATGCATATATTCGTGTTTTGGGAGATTTAGAAATTGGTTTATGTCAAGTTTTATTTTGAAAATGATATATGTCCAGGTTAAGTATGATAGATAGCATGATGGGTGGTGCTCAGTAACCAGCTCCGGCTACCCGTTATGGCCCACTAGTTAGGTCGTGACACATCAGTTAAAGGTTAAGAAAGTTGATATTCCTAAGACCGCTTTCAGGACCTGCTATGGGTATTTCGAATTTCTTGTCATGTCGTTTGGGTTGACGAATGCACCAGCAGCTTTCGTGGACCTTATGAACAGGGTCTTCAAGCCTTATTTTGATTTATTCATCCTTGTGTTTATTGATGACATATTGGTGTGTTCCTATAGCGAGGCTGATCATGCAGAACATCTCAGGATAGTGTTGCAGACACTCAAGGATCGTGGGCTTTACGCAAAATACTCAAAGTGTGAGTTTTGGCTTAAGTCAGTTGCGTTCCTAGGCCATATGATTTTAGGCGAAGGAGTTAAAATTGATTTTCATAAAATTGACGCTGTTAAGAATTGGCCCAGACCCACTTCAGCCTTAGATATCAGAAGTTTCTTGGGTCGGGCAGGCTATTACAAGCATTTTGTCGAGGAATTTTCCTCTATCTCGGCTCCGCTAACTAAGTTGAGTCAGAAGAAATTCAAATTTCAATGGTCAGATGTATGTGAGTAGAGTTTCAAAGAGTTGAAGGAGAGATTGAATTCTGCTCCAGTTTTGACGTTACCAGAAGGAACCGAAGGGTTCATGGTTTATTGTGATTCTTCGAGAGTTGGTCTCGGATGTGTCTTAATTCAGCATGGTAGGGTTGTTGCTTATGTGTCTAGACAACTTAAGACTCATGAGAAAAATTATCCGACTCATGACTTAGAATTGGCAGCCGTGGTTTTTGCACTTAAGATATGGCATCATTAGTTGTATGGAGTGCATGTTGATATTTTCACAGATCATAGAAGTCTGCAGTATATCTTCAAGAAAAGGGAGCTATATCTTAGGCAGAGAAGATGGCTCGAGTTGCTTAAGGACTATGATGTCGATATTCTCTATCATTCGAGGAAAGTGAGTGTTGTAGCCGATGCTCTTAGTCGGCGTTCCATGGGAAGTTTAGCTCACATTGAGGCAAATAAAACAACTCTGACCAAGGAAGTTCACTGTTTAGCTAATTAAGGAGTTCGACTCTTGTACTCCGAAGATGGTGGCGTTGTTGTTCAGAACAGAGCTCATTCCTCCTTAGTGGTAGAAGTTAAAGAGAAGCAGTTTAGTAATCCTTTTTTATTGCAGCTGAAAGAGGTGATTCATAGGCATATGACAACGACTTTTGAACAAGGGGGAGATAATGGTACCTTGAGGTACCGAGGCAGATTATGTGTCCCAGATGTAGATGGGCTCAGAGAGCGAATTATGTCAGAAACTCACAATTCCAGGTATTCCATTCATCTAGGTTCCACTAAGATATATCATTATCTTAAAGATATTTATTAGTGGAACGATATGAAAAGAATATAGCAGATTTTGTGGCTAGGTGCCCGAATTGTCAGCAAGTGAAAGCCGAACACCAGAAACGCGGTGGCTTGGCTCAAAATATTGATATTCCTGTATGGAAATGGGAAATGATCAATATGGACTTTGTATCAGGTTTACCTCTTTCTGCTAGGAGGCATGACTCTATTTGGGTGATCGTTGACTGACTTACTAAGTCAGCGCACTTTTTGCCAGTCAAGACCACAGATTCAGCACAAGAATACGCCAAGTTGTATGTTAATGAAATTATCAGATTGCATGGGACTCCAGTGTCTATTATTTCAGATCGTGGTGCCCAGTTCACGACCCATTCTTTAAAATCCTTTCAGAAGAGATTGGGTACCAAGGTAAACTTCAGCACAGCTTTTCATCCGCAGACAAATGGTTAAGTAGAGCGTACTATTCAGACTCTTAAAGACATGTTGAGAGCATGTGTCCTAGATTTCAAATTTAATTGGATGATCACTTACCTCTCATTGAGTTTGATTATAATAATAGTTATCATGCTAGCACTGGGATGGACCGTTTGAAGCTCTCTATGGGCGAAGGTGTAGATCACCAATTGGTTGGTTCAAAGTTGGTGAAGTAGAGTTGTTAGGACCATATTTGGTCTATCAGGCTATGGAAAAAGTCAAGTTGATTCTAAAGCATTTGAAAACGGCTCAGAGTCGCCAGAAGTCTTACACAGATGTGAGGCAAAAGGACTTAGAATTTCAAGTTAATGATTGGATGTTCCTTAAGGTTTTGCCTATAAAGGGTGTTATGAGATTTGGAAAGAAAGGAAAACTCAGTCCCAGATATATTAGACCTTACAGAATTTTGCGAAAGGTCGGTCAAGTAGCTTATGAACTTGAGTTGCCCTAAGAGTTGGCAGCTATTCATCCAGTGTTTCATGTATCCATGTTAAGGAAGTGTGTAGGAGACCCGTCGTTGGTTGTTCCAGCTGATACTATAACAGTTAAGGATGGCCTAACCTATGAGGAGATTCCCGTAGCCATTCTTGATCGTCAAGTTCGCAAGTTGAGAACTAAGGAAGTAGCCTTTGTAAAAGGTCTTATGGAGGAGTCAGAAAGTTGAAGAGGCTACATGGGAAGCCGAAAAAGACACGAAATCCAGATATCCTCACTTGTTTGAAGAGCAAGCAGATAAATTTCAAGGTAAATACCTTCAGTATTCATGTCATGTCTCTTACGTATTCATGCCTCACGTTTCACGTTCACGTTCATGTATTCTCTATTCATGTCTCATGTTTCAACACTCTCGTTTTCACAAAACCATATCATGTCAGTTTAGTTCCCATGTTCTATGTCATGTTTCTTCACGCTCATGTATTCAAGCCATGTCCAGTCGCATTCTTAACCATGACCCATTATTCGAGGACGAATGATCCCAAAGGGGAGATATTGTAACATCTCGTGCATTCGGGATAAGATTTGACTTGTATGACAGGAGTATAAAGAAGCCAATATGAGTAGTGTAGAAATGGTGTTTGAAATCCACTCAAGACATAAGAAAATTCCTTGGGCAAAGTAAAGTCGGAAGCTACCCTAGGAGAGTGTTTTGAAGTGAGTTTGCACCAGGTTTCAATTAAAATGAGTATACGAAAAACTCCATACGAAATTTGGGAAAACTTTCTTCTTGATAGTTGTAGGTCTTTGAAATACCTTTCCAACAGTATATTATGGAATTCAAACCAATATCTGTACAAAAAGTTATGCCTGTTTTACTAAAATAGTATTTTGCCGATTTACGGCAGAATTTACGGGCCGTAAAATTGTCCCAAAAATCCAGCAAAGTGTTACAGATTTACAGTAGGATTTAAGGTCCGTAAATCTGATTTACAAGCCGTAAAATGGCCTAAAGTGAGCGTAAAATAGGTTCAACGGCAACTTTAAAACTTCATTTTAAGGCTTTTTCACTTCATTCTTCGTATCCCCAAGCCTTAGAATGGCCATTCTCTCTTCTCCTCATCCTCATACATCAAGGTAAGTCCCTCCCATGTATTCCCAAGTGAATTTTAATACATGAATTCTAAGCGAAATCCTATGTTAACAACTTAGTTTTTTCAAGAAACCCCATCTCAAAGTTCAAGATTCAAGATTTTGGAATTCTCCAAAGATTTTGGAATTCTTTTTCAAAGATTCAGACTTTTCACAAGTTTTTGGAGCGATTAAGGTATGTAGGGCATCTATCCACGTGTGAGAACATCTTTATTCTTTCCCACGCCACGTTCCTCCATAATTACACAAGAGTTCACCAAAACAAGAGTTATAGACATGTTCATGATAACCCTAAGTATATATATACCATGATGTACCATGTTTCTATACGTAGTTTGTTATTGTGTTCTTGATACTCCATTTTGGTTATTGAGAATATGTCCATAATCCATGAAAAAAAAAACCCATCATTTGCATTCCATGGGTTCCTACATGCAAGTTATTAATTACTATGTATATTTTCATGAAACACTCTACATGTCTACACGTTTTCATGCAAGTATATTATTTAACTACATCTATGTATAATGCAAGTCACTTTTCATGAAAAACCATGGGCTCAGATGCCACCTATATTTTGTTCATGCTTTTGGGAGTTACACAGATTACCGAGAAGGTTGTAATAGCCTGAAACTACGCTAGCCACCGTAGGATAACGATCGCTCCGCCCATGTTTAGGACAATTCGTTCATGCTTTATTGATTGGATTCTTGTATGCCATTTTTATATCTTATACCCCTGGCAAGGTATGAGAGATCTACTGGTTGGGTCAGGTAGCAGACTCTACGTACCCATGTGGTGATTCATCTTGTCGGTTATACTTATGCACTCCCCACTTAAAATGTTTTTACTTATGATTTTTAAAATATATATATATATATATATTCATGTTCATGACCAGGTTTCAGTTTTGAGTTCCAGCTTTCATCATGTTATTTCATGTGCCATGTTTATTTCATTCAGTTGCTTTACATACCAGTACATTTAATGTGCTGACGTCCCTTTTCTATTGTCCGGGAGCCTCCATTTCATGATGCAGATATAGATTTACAGTACGACACATATGCTCAGTAAGACCATCCACGTATCAGGTTTTGGTGAGCTCCATCTTTTTCGGGGTTTAGTAATTTATCTATGTCCTATTAGTTATGCATTAAATGTATGCTGGCGCCTTTGTCCCTGGAGTTATGTTTAGTAGACTCATGTTTATGTTAGTGGTTTCATAGACTAGTCAGCTATGTTATGTCAGATATTCGGAGTCGTTTAGCCATTTTGGCTCGTTATTATTATGATTATTCAGACTTATGATTTATGGTCCCACGCTTTACTTAAATTATGCATGTTCATCGGTTATTCTGCATCAGTTCATGCCCATGTTGAGTCAGCAAGCCATTTGGTTCGCTCGGTCGCAAGAGATCCGGACACGTTGTGGACGAATGTTTTTGACTCATAGGTTATCTGGATTGGTGGCCAGGAAATAAAAAAAGAGACGAGAAAATCGGAGGAAGAAGACAAGGACAGCGACAATAACAGAATGGTGGACCGGGATCCCATCGCGGAAGAGGCAATTATCGGGCTAACATCGTGGTTGTCAATGAAGGAACTTAAGTGGAGAGAGGAATGTGAACACAGGCGGCACAGAACTTCACAATTTGAGCAATGAGATCCGGAAGACTGTGATCCATATGTTGAATTCCCAGAGAATAAACCCAAATCGTAAGATGGATAGTAAAACCGAAAACTCATCCTGGATCATAGACTCTGGAGCTACCAACCATGTGATAGGTAATCCGGAGGAACTGAGTAATAAGCGAGACATTCCTAAGTGTCTGATTGGTCTTCCGGACAGAAGTAACTCGGTGGCTACAAAAAAGGAACAACGAGGTTGAATAATAGGAAATGGTTGAAGAATGTCCTTTATGTTCCGGATTTGACATGCAATTTAATTTCTGTATCATAAATAGTTGATTATTTAGATTGTGATGTGATAATTAATAGAATTATGTGTTCTATACTGGATTCCACCATGAGGAAGCTGATTGGAAAGGGTGAGCATCGAGTTGGACTTTACTGTTTTCGGAATGTGTTGCTGATATGGGCTATGAAGATAGAGGCAGTTGATTGGTTCAATATTTGGCATAAATGGTTGGTTCATCCTTCAGCACAAGTAATGAAGTCTATTGCGACATTAGGATTAAAGTAGAGTGGTGATATATTGGATAGAGAATGTTATGTATGCCAACGAGCAAAGTAAACGAGAAGTGTTTTCCTTTAAGTGATAATGTTGTTTTGGATACTTTTGAGATGACTAATTGTGATTTATGGGGACCGTATAGAACCCCTTGCTCTTGTGGTGTTTCATATTTTTTTACTATTGTAAATGACCATTCACGAGCCATGTGGATCTTTCTCTTAGTTGATAAGAAAGAAGTGTCCCAAACCTTGAACAATTTCTTCGCTTTTGTGGAGGGGCACTTCAGAAAAGGGGTGAAGATACTTAGAAGTGATAATGGAACTGAGTTCACGTGTATGAAAACTTACTTCTTCAAACATGGAATTTTGTTTCAAACATCTTGCACAGGGACACCTCAACAAAATAGAAGAGTCGAAAGAAAACACTATCATATTATTAATGTGGCGCGAGAATTGAGATTTTAGGGTCAACTTCCAATCAAATTCTGAGGAGAATATGTTTTGACTATGAGGTATTTGATCAATAGAACACCATATTCGATTTTTAATAGAAAAACCCCTCTATGAAATTTTGTACAAGAATACGCCCTGGTATGATCACTTAAGGGTGATAAATCTGCTACACACACATAAAGGAAAGAATGAGGGACAAGTTTGAGAGTCAGAGTCGTAAGTGTGTCTTCTTAGGATACCTCTACGGATAGAAGAGTTGGAGATTGTATGACTTAGAGAACTACGAATATTTTGTCTCAAGAGATGTGGACTTCTACGAGACTAAGTTCCCCACTTTGCCGAAGAAGCGGGTAACTTGGTCGACGACATAGAAGTGATTCGGGATGAAACTGAGAAAGAAAGAAACCAATGCGATTTCGAAGAAGATCAGACTGATAATGTAGGTACGAATGAAATTTGAATAAAATAAATACAAACACCGAATACTGAACCTACGGATCAGCCAGAATTATACCAGACAGATATCGATCCAAATAGTGAAAGCATGAAGAAAGTATAGACGGAAGGTATCCGGGCCAACGAAATGCCATCGGATGAATAGTTAGGTTGGGTTAAACATCATAAGCATGAATCAATTTGGTTGCACAACTACTTTATTGAAAGATTCCGGAAGAAAGTCCATCAACGCGTCTGCCCGATCCTCAGCAACACTCAGATGCACCTTTTCGTTTAGCTAACTATATATCCTGTGATAATTTTTCTTCGCAACACCAAAGGTTCCTTGCAGAACTTGCCACGGGAACTGAACCAAAAACCTTTTCGGAGGCAATGAAAAATGAACATTGGAAAATGGCTTGCAGCAAGAGATCCAAGCGTTAGAGGATAATGGAACATGGATAGTAGAAACTTTGCCACCGGATAAGAAAGCACTCGGATGTAGATGGATGTACAAAATCAAGTACAAATCTGATGGCACAATCGAGCGATATTAAGTTCATTTGGTCATCTTCGGAAATAAACAGGAGAAAGGAATTGACTACAACAAAAGTTTTGCTCCGGTTGCTAAGGTAGTAACTGTTCGAACCTTCCTGGCAGTCGCGGTTGAGTGAAATTGGGGGTTGCATCAGATGGATGTGTATAATGCCTTCTTGCACAGTGACCTTACGGAGGAGGTTTATATGAAATTGCCACAGGGTCGCGTTCCTAATTCGAGGCAAGTATGTGGACTACGGAAATATTTTTATGGTTTGAAGCAAGCTCCAAGGTGTTGGTTTGCGAAATTGTCAAGTGCTTTGATGAAATATGGGTTCAAACAATCGTACTCAGATTATTCTTTATTCATTTTGCACCGGAGAGGTATGCAAATTAATGTCTTAGTCTATGTGGATGACTTGATTATCTCCGGAAACAACCATAGCGCCATTGAACGATTCAAAGATTATCTCTGCACATGTTTTCACATGAACAAATTGGGACCTCTGAAGTATTTTCTGGGAGTTGAAGTTGCACGCGGATCAACTGGGTTATTTCTCGATCAATGAAAATATGCCTTGGATATAATCTCTAAGCCCGGTTTACTGGGAGCTAAACCAGTCAATATTCCTATGGAGCAGAATCATGGTTTGGCGTTGGCCAAAGGAGCCCCTTTAGGAGATCCGGAACTATACCGACGTCTGGTCGGTAGACTTATATACCTCAAGTTTACGAGATCTGAGTTGTCGTATTGCATACATGTTCTATCCAAATTCATGCGACAATCGAAGGAAGCACACTGGAATGCGGCTCTTCGCGTGGTGCACTACTTGCAGAAGAACCCAGGGCAAGGTATTGTGATGAGAAAATATTGTGATCTTTAGTTATACGGATGGTGTGATTCAAATTGGGTCGGATCTTCGTTGACTTGAAAATCACTTAGCGGTTAGTTTATCTCCCTCGGAAATTCACCCATGTCAGGGAAAACCAAGAAGCAGTACATTGTCACGCTCGTCAGCGGAGGCAGAATACATGTCAATGGCAATGACATTCTGTGAATTGAAAAGGCTAAAGGGAATCTTTCATAGTTTGGGCGTTGATCATAAATCTCGAGTGAAAATGTATTATGATAGTCAAGCGGCATTATATATTGCACGCAATCCGGTGTTTCATGAACGGACTAAACACATTGAAATTAACTATCACTACGTCCGGGACGCACTCCAATCCGGTCTAATACTTCCCAAACACGTGTCCACCAGTGAGCAATTGGCTGATGTGTTTACAAAGGCTTTGGGCAAATCGTAACATCAATATTTGCCTGATAAGTTGGGCATTTGGGACCCTCATACTCCAACTTGAGGGGGGCAGGGGGTATTGAGAGTATATAATAGTTTATTTATGGTACAATTGTAATTATGGTGATATAGGAATTATCGTTCTAGTAGAATAGGATTACCTTATTAGACTAGGAGAAAGAAGACATTACTTTTATATAAGGAGGTCATTATGATGAATACAAAGCAGAAAGAATTCTCTCATTATTCTTGTCTCTCTTAATTCTCGTCCTTGTCTCGGATTTAACATCATGTGAACTCAGTAAGTTTTGTCCAGATCTTATTACTGTATTAAGAAATCTACTAAATATTTGACTATGAATCCATTTATCATTAAAGTATTAACTTGACATCATTGTAGAACCCAATAAACTTCAGATCTTGATCTGTGACGTTATTTCCCAATGTTTAACTGTTGGCGGTACCAAAAAATAGTAAAATTAATTATTTAATGTACTTTTTTCCTTGATTTTCAATGGACAAAATGGTCCACACTGCAACAAAAATAAGGTAAATAATTTTACTGTTACAAAAACTTTTCTTCAGTTTCTTTTTCATTGAAAATTGAGAACTTTGTCTTTTCATCGGGTCGTGACAGAATACGAAGCTAGTATTTCTCTATGAAACCTTGCAAACCATCCAGCAAATGTTGAAATGGTCTTGATTTTGTCTCCAGAAGTACAATTTCAGGCTATGGGAGAAACCAACTGTATTTATTATTTTATACCATCCAAAGGGATATATATGAAGATTTTCAGTAGTTTTCTTTTTTGGAAGTTGAGTTAAATTGCGAGAAACATTCCAAATGACAGCTATGGAATGGCATCATGCATGTAATTTTATGGCATAATATATGGGATCTCCACAACTATCTTTGATTCTAATTACCTTTATTCGGCTATCAAACTACCAAGTTCACGGGTGTAATATAATTAGGTCCCGGGGTATATATTAGGCAAACTTACTCAAATGACTACCTTATTGTAGCTTCCTATCATTTGTAGCTACCCTTTTAAATATTACCATTTGTAACTACATTTTAGCAAAATAGTGTATGTTTTCGCGTGTATTTGCTGCCAACAAATACATGAGAACACGGTAAAAAAATTAGGATCCTTGATTTTAGCCTTTAACGGTGGAGCTATTAAATTAGATATTAATATATTTTTTTTGATGTATTTTAGTGATTATTTTTTTTGCTTTGATGTATTTCAGTGATTTTTTTTTTTTTTGCTCTAATGTATTTCCGTGTATTTTTTTTAATGTATTTTACAGATTTTTTTTGATGTATGCCAATGTTTTTTTTTTATGTATTTCAAATACATTGTGTATATTCCAACTACATATGAAGCCAAATATATTCAAATTTTTGTGTATTTGAATGGATTTCAACAAATACATTCAGATACAAAGACAAAAATTAACAAAATACACTAAGAAATATGCTCAAAAAATACAAAGACGAATACATTAAAAAACAGTGTATTTGTGAGATGTAGATTTTTGAATGTATTTGTATTTGGCTTTTAATAAATACACACGGCCAGATCTGAGACACTACCACCACCACCACAAAACCCTAATCTCTCCACCACTACCAAAAATCCAAACCTGAGACACCACCACCACCAAAAAACCCTAACCTTTCCACCACCAACAAAACCCTAATCTCTCCACCTCCACGTCATCTTCTCCGCCGCCACCTCCAACAATACACACGGCCGGATCTGCACCATCGCCTCGCCAGATAGAGTGAAAAGAGTGAGAGAGGGGTGAGCACAGAGGGAGAGGGAGAGGGAGAAGAGAGAGGGGCGGAGAGAGAGAGAGAGAGGGGTAAGCACAGAGGGAGAGGGAGAAGAGGGGCGGCGCGGCCACAGTGGTGGTGGTTGAGAGAAGGGGAGAGAGATTTTTTAGGGTTTTCAGAAATGAAAAATCTGAAATGGGTAGTGATTGGGAAAAAAGAAAGATATATGTGTTTCGGTATGTATTTTTGATAAAGCTACCATTTGTAATTTAGAAAAGTTAATTAGCTACTAAATATAATTAAATAATAGGGTAGTTAATATTAATAATTAGGTCTTAAAAGAAGCTACAATGAGTAAAATTTATGCCTTTTGATTTTTGAGAAATTAACGTAAATAACCGCCCACCAAAATAATAGCCAAGATAAATATACTTTTTGTAGATTAATGTATAATATACATAAAAGCACATTTTGATACATAATGGAGTAGTGTATATTTTTTGTATATTTAGCTAGCGAATGTAAATATTTCTTGCCGACCGGCCAAATGGATAAAGAAATGCTATCTAAGAAAATGTACTTTTCTGAATAATTGTTAGTGTGAGATATATAAATGGGTAAACTACACATATATACATGCTAAGGAGAAATATTTACGAAACATGACGGATTTTCATATATTTTTCGTTTTTTTATTTTTTTTCCAGAAAATATATATATTTTTTATAAAAAAAAATAAAAAATATTTTTATTTTTAAAAAAATAATTTATATATATATATATATATATATATATTTTTTTTTTTTTTTTTTTATTTTTTTTTTTTTTTCTCAAAGGCTTAAAAAATTACCTCAAATTTTTTTGTATGAAAGTTGTATGAAAAATGTATGAAATGTGTATGTGTGAGCGAAATTTTTAATATAATTTTCATATACAAAATTTTGAGCGAAAACTTTAAGCCTTGAATAATGTATGAAAATTGTTACAATGTTGTTGTAGTTGTATTAATTTTCCAGAAACCTAATATGAACTTTATATACAAAATTGTGAATAAAATTCTAAGTCTTGAGGGAGATATATAAATTTCATACCATTCTCATGCATAAAATTTTGAGCGTAATGTTTAAGCCTTGATCAAGAGATACACATTTCATACGTTCTTCATACATAAAATTTGAGCGAACTTTTTAAGCCTTGAGCAAGATATACACATTTCATACACAAAAATTTGAGCGATTATTTTAAGTCTTGAATGTTGTATCAAAGTTGTATACAATGTTGTTGTAGTTGTATTAATTTTACAGAAATCTAACATGAACTTTATACACGAAAATGTGATCGAAATTTTAAGACACGAGCAAGATACAAATTTCGTATTGTTTTCATACACACAATTTTGAGCGAATTGTTTAAGCCTTGAACGAGATATACACATTTCATACATTTTTCATACCGTTTTCATACACTAAATTTTGAGCAAACTTTTTAAGTCTTGAGCGAGATATACACATTTCATACAACTTCATACATAAGTTTTTGAGCGAAAAAATATTAATTTTTTTAAAAAAATAAAAAAACAAAAAAAAAATTTTAAAAAATTTTAAAAAATATAAAACATGTTTTGTATAGGATTTCTAATGTTATGTTTTGTAAGTATAAAACTATCGTCACGTTTCGTAAATTTTTGTTCTTAAGATGTATATATATGTAGTTGACCCTATATAAATGTAGCTCTTTCAATCAGTTAATGGAATATTTAACTCAATAACATCCCATAAATTCACGTCTAGAATAACCGGATTAGAAAAATCAGGATATTCAGAATAACCATTTTATTGCAAATCATAACAAGATACAGACATCAGACATGGTACATGAGAACTCAAGAAGATCAACAAGAAGAAAGACAGAATTAAATGAAAAACCAAAAGCAATCTCCAAACGTTCATTAATACTTCCTTAATCCTTTGTTTTGTTCTCGCTAAGGGAATACAAGCCCACAGACTGGAATTTTTCCTGTGTTATTTGGTCAATTGAGTTTGCCATATCTTCAGTTAAAAGATTCTTCCAATCTCCAACTTCTCCTTTACGGAAAAAGGAACTATTATTGATTTTCCAAGGTTTTAAGTCAAAATAGCCGCTCTTATTCACCTCTAAATTGCTCAAACTTTTGATATTACAACGTGCAACTATTTTTTCAACCACACCTTGATTCACTTCCTCCTCAGAGAATGGCTTCCCCATAAACTCCGCCAATTTCTTCACATAGCACAACGTGTCACTCTTCAAGTCCTCGTACGTTAAGAAGAACACCCTCTCCGGTCTCTCTACACTTTCCTTAAAGTATTCCAAGACATGGTCCCAATAGGGTCCATACATGGACGTACCATCACAAAACCATTTGAATTCTTGTTCGAGTGTAATACCACTCTCTACACCGAAGGTTTCTTGTTGCTTTTTACCGTAATGCCACCAAGAAACAAAGGTGTCTTTCGGTTCCCTACATATGTAAATGATCTTGCAATCAGACTGTACTATAGTTGGTGAAAGGCAAGCATAAGGGAGATGTGTAGCCAACACTGGCAATTCAGTGTCCAGGGCACTAGGGTTGGCGTAATAATCGACTTCCAACGTTGCTACGCACTCGTGGGGTACCTTGTTAAATAAAGGGTTTGTCGAATCATCATCCAAGAAACGATCTCGAGTCATAATAGAAAATGCCAAGGCTTTAAGCCAAGTGGTACCTGTTTTTGGAGAACTACAAAGGAAAATATCAGAGGGTTGAGCCTTGAAGTTTTCTGAGAGGGATAAAGTTGCTTCTAAAGTGCTAGAATGGAACCAAAAGCCATTGTATTGAAAGATTTCATAAGTAGGATGAGGGGGGTCTAGTTTTGGGAGGTTTGATATTATATCTTTGTATTTCAAGCTCATTGTTTCCTTTGAATTTTCTGATTCAGAAAAGCGACTAACTTTGGAAGGGGAAGATGAAGGCATTTTTGGTGAAGGAACTAGTGATTATCAAGGGGTAGTTCAAGAATTTAAAACATGATATCCTGATAGGATTACAACTTCTCCATTGATATATATAGAGATAGAAGAGATATTTTCTTAAATTACAAGTAAGTCCTAATTTTATTCATGTCATAGACTTTCAGAGAGTTTTTGGGCAATACTGTCCCTTATTTTTTAAGGTAGCTTTATTTTTGTCCCGTAAATATAATTCAGAGCATCTTTCATCTCCTAAGTTTTTTAAAATGGAGCACCTTTGGTCTTACTAATATAATTTGTTTAAAACTAATACTAGTACTCTTTTCTTACCAGTAGTATTAGTATTATTCTCATAGGTTTTTGTTCTTCAATTTCTATTACTATTTGTTGTTTCCTGCACTTTGGTTATCGTATTATTTATTGTTGTTACCGTTCCTTTCTTTCTGAATGCTATGTAGTGCTTTCCTTATTATTTTCCACGGCTTCTTCGATCACTTTCGTATTTTGTTTTTCTATAGCTGCTGTGAAATGTTATCATTTTCTTTCTTGGAGCCTAGGGTCTATCGGAAAGTACAGTATCTCTGGTGATTAATTTCGGAACCTATTCATTGATGACTTCTAAATTCTAATATCCGTGTAAGTGTACAAATGTTCAGATTGGATTGAATTGTCTATAGCACAATAATTATATCTTCCTGCTACGCTTCCAACCCTTACGCAGTGGAAAAAATAAACGGAGAGAAAACAGAGTGGCAATAACTCTTATAAACTCTCACAAGTACACAGTAATCTATATTGCAGTTACAAGTTGGTCACTCTGCACCATACATAAGGATATTATAGTTAGATAAGGAATTGACCAGTTGGCATTACATTGATTAGCACCTTTCTTCAAAAAGCAATAAATAAATAAAAATCATCCGGTTATATTTAATAAACTTATCTTAAAAAATAAGGGATAATTTTGGCTAAAAACTCGACTTTCAGATCTAAACATTGTTAAACAAGCTTTTCTCATTCAAAAGAAAAAAATTAGTCTAGATCTACCTACGCTTGAATAGTCATCTGCTAGAGCAAAGTTTATTACTATTTTTATACGTAAATATGTCCTATTATGGTAAGTGAGCAGCAAGATTCTGCCATAAAAGATGCCATATTTTTCCAGCCCATATTTATTTAATAATGAATTTCTATACTCACATTTTAATGCTACGGAATCTGAGAGTTGGTTTGATCAAAGGGTCTGTAAGACAAACTATACAATTTTAGTGATGAAGTCTATACACACATTTTAATGCAATTTTCACATATGATTGATTATTCAGACTTCCCATATCTTCCATCGATACTATCATCCACTTGCAATTGATTGAAGCTAGACAAATCTGGAGATTTAATTGAATAGTTTGTTAATATATGCATGTGCATCATTTGGTAGCACAAGATTTAGAGCAGATGGTGATCTTTAGGTATTTTCTGGCTTGCTGTGTTGTCCTCCGACCAATTAGAATAGAATAATTTATTTATTTTTCAACTTTCATATTTTGTTTCTTGATTCCTTGTTTTTCTTTTGTTTCTTGTTCTCTTTGTATTTAAATGTATTTGGGTATTGGTGTTACGAGCTGTTTAACCATTTGCCATAGGTACTCTTGACACTAACTTATTATCATACGTGTGCTTATGAGAGGTTACTAAAGCACTTTTTTCTGATATAAAGACCACAGAGAATATCGATAAAATGGAAAAAGGATTCTATATTTACTTAATCGTTGAGTAAAATAATATTTTTCCATATATATTGAGTAAATGAATAGTATCACATGGTTGTATGACATAAGATAACTTTACAAATTAAGATTCTGTTCTGTGAAAGTATCACATGATTCGTTCGAGACAAATAACACAAGATCCGCACATCATGCTTCAAGAAAAATTGGAGAATAGTATGTTATCCTTTTAAACAATGCGGAAATATAACACGATTTCTTCGAGATTACGTGCAAATATATTCAATTGTCTGAGTTGGTTTTATTAATATATAAATTTCACGGTAATCTATTCGACCTTAATTATAAATTCAGTACTCTCTCCGCTCCAATTCCAATTTAGGGGAGATGTTTTGCTTAGACACAAAGTTCAAGAAAAAAAATATTTTTGAAACTTGAAATATAGAATAATCTATAAAAAGCTTTGTAGCTATAAATCATCTCATTAGAGTGATATAGAAAGTTTAAAATTAAATTATTATTAAATAGATATCATTTTTTTTAACACCGACTAAAAATGAAACAATCTCACTTAAATTGAGATAGAGAGACTACTATTTAGAACGAGAGGACTCCTTTCTTATTGTTGGTTTTTAACAAAGAAATGTAGGAAATAACAGAGAAAAAAAATACTAAGAGAATTTTTTTTCTATTCATCTATGTTTAGTTCTACATTTATAGGGAAAAAGTAGTAAAAAATAATAATTATAAACTAGCCTAGAATATCTCTGCAGAGTATATCTTTTACTAACTAACCTAGCCTAGAATATCTCTACATAATATATTTCTAACTAACTAATTACTAACAGTAAAACAAAGTTTATTCAAAAGCAGTAAAACAAAGTTACTGTAGTACAAAAGCAAATATTCTAACATTCCTCCATGGTTTTGTAATTGCAAACTCTAAACTTGGCTGGAATTGACTTCGTGAACAAATCTGTCACTTCGTCTTTGGTCTTGCAGTTTTCTGGCATGTGTTCATCTTCTGTTGGATCAAATGAGAAGTTTTTACCCCTCATTTTAACTCGTAAAATCTCCTGCTTAGTGGCATCAAAGATTCGACAGTACTTTGAATTGTGTGAAAATTAATTGGGGTTTTATGACATTTAGGGAATATTTTATTGAAATTAATCAAAGGCAAAACAATTTTGAATAATTCTTTAGTTAATTGATTAAATCAAGGAAAATCAGATTAATGGGTGATTTATTCTATTTATTATCCAAGGTAATTTGAGTAATTAAAAGAATTGACCATTTTACCCCTCAAACTTTAATTCGGTTTGTTTGCAGTTGTTTAATTAATGAATTATCTTGATAATTAATTTGGTAAATTATTGGGGCCATTGTCTGCAAAATGATTTTTAACAAGTCATGATTTAAAATTTTTATTAAGTCCTAATAGGCTAATAATTGGTCTTTTTTTTATTTTGAATATTTATCCTCGACCCTCCATACATATATATATACACACCATGTATATACAAATATATATACACACACACACACACCAAGCCCACAATCTTTTTTTTAAAAGAGAACAGGCCTAGCCATAATGGACTAGACCCGGTCCACTAAACGATTAAAGAGGGGGGATACACATACACCTCCCCCTCATTTTATTTCAAACCCTAGAGATTGTATATGCAAAAAAGAAAAGGGGGAGGCGGCTAGTGGTAAAACCCTAGTGAGTTTTAACAATTTAAATCCTTTTTCCACTAGCTGGTCAACACTTAACAGATTTTGATCAATATCAGACACGTATAGAACATCTGAAATTATTTTTGTACCTGAACCTGTTTTGATTGCAATAGTCCCTTTTCCTTTTGCAGGAATATAGTCACCATTCCCGATTCTGACTTTCTTGTTTTCCATTGACATAAACTCTTTAAAAACATTTCTGTCATATGTCATGTGGTTTGTACAACCACTGTCAATCATCCAAAAATCAGATTTCTTGGTTGAAAAATATGTTGCCACAAACAAGTGGTCTTCTTCTTCGTCATTGGCGACTGGTGCATCTGCTTCATATTTAGGAGATTTATTTTTGCAAATCACTGCTTCATGACTAAGTTGGTTGCAGATTTTACACTGTGCATCTAGCCTATTCCAACATTTAAATGGAGGATGACCTTTTTTGCCACAATGCCGGCAGGATGGGTAATGTTTCTTGAATTATCACCCTTGCTTTGAGTCTTGTGGTTGGCTATCAAGGGTTCTTCAGCCGTACCATCTTTCCTCATAAGCTGTTATGGATACTTCGTATCTTTCAGGAACCGTAACAAGAATTTTTTGAACGATTCTTGAATCTTTAAACTTAGTGCCAAGAAACCTTACCTTGTTAACAATGGCAAGAAGTCGGTCTGAGTACTCTTTGACGGTCTCAGATTCCTTCATTTTTTGCAATTCGAATTCCATTATTAAATTCAACACCTTCATGCCTCGTATTCTTTCATCTCCTGTGTATTCTTCCTTCAGATAATCCCAAATTTCTTTTGCTGTTTTGAGAGCCATAACTCTTGTGAAAATTGTTGCAGACACGAGCAAACAAAGTTGCTTTCGCCTTTGATTTTCTTTTTGGCTTTTGATCTGGGCCAAGGTAGGATTATTTGGCAGCAGAAAAGCATTATAATCCATTTCCACGGCCTCCCAAAGATCTAAAGCCTCAAGATAAGTCTTCATTCTTACTACCCATAGATGATAATTTTCACCATCAAAGACTGGAGGAGCTATATGAGAAAAGTTATTTTCAGAATCCATCTCACTCACAGGTCCCTCAAAAAAATGGCTCTGATACCAATTGTTGGTTTTTAACAAAGAAACGTAGGAAATAACAGGAAAAAAAATATTGACAGAAAAATATATGGCAATGCAGTCAAAAGGATTTTTTTTTTATTCAGCTACATTTATAAGGAAAAAAGCAGTAAAAAAATAATTATAAACTAGCCTAGAATATCTCTGCAGAGTATATCTTTAACTAACTAACCTAACCTAGAATATCTCTGCAGAATATATTTCTAACTAACTAATTACTAACAGTAAAACAAAGTTTATTCAAAAGCAGTAAAACAAAGTTACTATAGTCCAAAAGCAAATATTCTAACATCTTAGAATAAGTTGAAAGCATAAGAAACCACGGTAAATCCCTATACATTCAAAAAATTAACTAGTCATGATAAAACAAAAAAGGGACCATTATTTTTAATTCTAAAATGAACATAACTTTCTTTGTCATCATAGATCATTAAAACTTTAACATTCCTAGATAATGGAAAAACTTGAGTGAAGAATCTTTCTTTTCTAGCAGCTAGTCAAAGATTAGCAAGGGTATCAGCAATATAATTAGCTTTTCTATAGCACTGGTAAACTTGACATTGTTCTTGAGTTAAGAGCTACCTAATTAACCATCTGAATATGCCCTTTGATCAGTAATTAGCTTGAGTTTTGTTATGGCCATCGATCATATTAATCAAGAGTAGTGAATCACAATCAATAATCAGATATTAATTGAAACCTTGCAATTTATCACTTAACATGAAATCGAGTCACCATATATAGCAAAGTCACATTTACCATTTCACTACTCAAAGCATAGATCAATTCAGACCCACTCGTCCACATGTGCACGTAAATCCCCTATTTAAGTCATGTATTTCAAATCTTGTGACATTTGAAAACCCTATAAAGGAATCAGGCTCAGCACTAAATCCACCGTAAGCTCCAATTCAATTATTCAACTCAACACAATCAAACTATATTGTGTAACATATACTCATCAATAATACCTTAAAACAGCGGCTTCATCATCTAAGTATTAGTTTACTTAGCCTCGCTGATAGTCATCAAAAACTCTAAAGTGTTCTTGTTAAAAATTAGTAACATGAGCGAGAATCGTGTACCTGTTAACAGCAGCAGAAAATTCACAGAACGTTTGTTGAAGAATTGCTCCAAGCGAATTCTACTTCACTAGGAAATAGAACACTGATATCCACGAATCCACAAACTAAATTCCCCACTATTAGGTGTTTATGATATTGCTAAATCTTTTTAGAGAAGAGAATTCTCTATCATATATAGAAGAAGAGCGTTGTTCTGTATTTTTAAGAAAGAGGAACTATTATCCCATTATCCACATTAATAACCGTAGAGGCTATTTAGTGTGGGGTAACTTCTTTACAGGTTTTTTTTTTAAAACCTTTTAACCTCTTTACCCTATATCTCCTAACCGGGTCGAGTCAGTGTCACACCCCGAACCATGGCCTGGGTGTAACATGTTACTCAGTGCCATACTGCATGTGACCGAGCGAACCACATGGCTTGTTGAATCATCATGAGGCATACTGTTATTCCCTATTTTAACCGGGGTCAAAATCGTTTACAACATCCCGATAATTCCGGGGGTTAATTAAAGTTGAGGAGTCGCCACCTAATTATTTATGGTGAATTAGGTCACCTAAGGTTAATTAAAGTAATTATCTAAAGTTGATTTTATTTTAAAGTTTACGAAACCAAAAAGATCTAGGTAAGGGTTCAATTAGTCTAAAGGGAAGGTATGAGGCGTCCTTTAAGACCCATTAACAATGGTTAACCGACCGGACTTATGTTAGTTAATTAAGGCTAAAAATGTAAAATATAAGTATTATCCTATAAGGTAGTTGATTTAAACTAAGAAGAGTGGGAATTAGTGTTTAAAGTGAAAGGCTGTGACTAAAATGTATTGTGATGTTTTAGTTCCTTATGGACAAAACTTCTTTCTTCATTGGATATGATAACCTTCTAATTTCTCACAAATAATAACCACACGTCCTAATCGAGGTTGAGCTTTGTTACACCCAGTTTTTTTTTTTATCTCTTCTTCTTTACCTTAGAACGTGACAGTGTTTGTTATACCCAGTTTCTCCTTTTTTTTTAATCTCTTCTTCTTTGCCTTAGAACGTGACAGCCTGAAAAAAAAAACCTTTATCCGATATTATAGTCCACACGGTAGAACAAGCGAATAATTTGTGAATTAGGAGTGATAAACCTATGTGACAAACGATATAACTAACAACTAAATACTTTCCTAGTTGCCTAAATCGAAGAACCTGACTTCAAAAATGTTCAAACTCTAAGCTGATCACAAACAAGAGCAATTAGCAAACCAGTATCTATAGTAATGACTAAAAGGCTAGCAGACATTATATTAAGGACAAATAATTAAAGGAAAAACACAGCCAAATGTCTATCGTTTCCCTTCTCAGATCTTCAGTTCTGTTCGGACGAATTTCGAGGAACCGAGAGGCATGAAGGAGGATGTGAATGCACATTTCAAGCCTTTGCGGGGTGACGTCGAGTCTTAAAGTAGGACTCTTCGACTCCGGTGTACATGTCAACAAAGAAAAGAAACAAGAAATAGGAATTAGAAAGAGTAAGATAGTCCCTAATAGTGTACAAAAATAAACAAGACGATCATATAAACGTTATACCAAATTCTCGTTTATAATGATATAATTCCTGTCTATCACGACATAGCTTCAAACATGGGCAAATAAATATATGAAAGATACTATAATTCAT
The DNA here is from genome assembly GCF_019175385.1 of Lycium barbarum. Classification (NCBI taxonomy): domain Eukaryota; kingdom Viridiplantae; phylum Streptophyta; class Magnoliopsida; order Solanales; family Solanaceae; genus Lycium; species Lycium barbarum. The sequence continues at coordinate 13,505,754 of NC_083340.1, forward strand.
ATTCAGGTCACCATAAGTTGTTTTACTCCACTGAGACAACACCTTTTTAAGCTTGACATTAAAGGTAATGAAAGAATTGGCAACCCACATAGATCCTTTATAACGATGCTTAGGCAGATATATAGCTATTATCCCTTAGCCATGACCAACATTCCTACCTACTAACTATAACCACGACTTCATGGATTTCAAACAAAGCCATTAGACTAACAAATAGGAATTAAACCAAGACTAACAGGTAGACTAACAGGCAACTATTAAACGAATATAAATACCAGCCTAGATTTAAACCTTTGTGGTGTGGTAAACTAAGTAAACAACTAAAGCGTAAGTTTTAATAGGCTTCTAAATATAACAAAACTTACTAACATTCATCACAGTTATACAGAGATGAACACATTTGTTTGATAACAACCACATCGTTTATGTTACAGTTAACGTAAAGTCTCAATCGCAACAACTATTCTGAATTCGTCTAATCAAGATAGACTCAACACATGCGTATTCTCATCTCAATCGTCTCAACATAACACAAATAAGATTTTATCTTAAGTGATCTGCAAACAGGCACCAGACCAGTAGTTTCATAACTGTAGCTTCAGAGAAATATCCCTTTTTAAAACTAACAAACAAAAAAAAACAGAGGCTAACTATTCGACTGAAGACGTGAACCGGTTCGAATGAAAACAGGAATGTAGAATTAAACACATATGCGTTTGAAGGCTAAACTACATAATCTAACAGCCCATACTAAGTCATTTTTGAACAGATAAAGAGCACTAAAATCGTAAGCGATTCATGCTTCATAATTCATAGACCAAAACAAAGTAAAGTTACGACGCTTACAAAATCGATTAAGCCTTGTTGAACTCTAAATAACACAGAAACACAGAATTAAGAAACTAATTGGAAATGCTAAACAACAACAGAACATATACAGTTTCAAGTCTAGCCATGATTTCGACACAGCATTGTCGGGCTAAAGAAATTAAATGGAAGATGATATTACCTTTTGTGGTACAGTGAACGGGGTGCGGAGGCCTCGAATCTACTCTCGTATTGACAGATTCGAAACTCATACAAATGAATTCGAAGATCTCTGTCGTGGCCAAAGTCCACCAAGACAGAATGAACGTTAACAGTCTTAAAGTTAGAATGGTAATAAAAAATGAAAGTCGTAAAATGCTAAGGATTTCTGGGTGGTTCTTTCTATCTCCCCTTTCGGCTGAGAACTTAGAGTTATTTTATAGGTGTAAATCAACCTAGGGTTTCAATTTTGGGTGGATTCGAAGTTGAAATCTTTTAAAATCCGAACGTTAGAGAATATGACACTGATCAGACACAGAGGTAAATGGACAAAACCTATTTTTGAAACTGTACTTGAGCAAATCCCAGGAACTAGTAAAGAACGATTTTTCCTTCATAAATGGACAAAAACCATTAAAGTAAAATCAGATTCGAACAGAGGATAGTGAAAGAAAACAAAACACAAACCTTTTCAACCGTTGAAAATCTGAGCAATGTTCACGTGATTGATTCGGGGTTACCGAAAATGGTTCGACCATTTATGGTTTGTGAGGATTCGTCGTGTTTTGGAATGAAAAATGGAAAGCTTTTCCTGTAATCGATAGAAAAGCTCAGTAAAAGCAAACGTGTATGAAAATAGGTAGACAAAAGGCTTTCATGGCTAAAGATGATTTAGGGTTTAACTCGAAATGGAGGAGAGAGGAAGGGGGAGGTGAAGAAGATAACATGGAAATGGGGGAAGGGAGAGAGGAGAAGATGACAAAGAGAAAGGAGAGAGAGTGTCACGACCCGACTAGGGGGATGCGACGAGCACCCGGTGCTATCCCACCCGGGCACCCCTCTTTAACATACTTTCACATAACATCTAGGTGAGCCATAAATCAAATCATGCATTCTAGCCATCAATCATACTAGTCCCATTGGACAACAACATTTCTTATATCATCATAGGCATCTATGCCACATCAAAGTACATGGGCCGACGAGGCCAACAAAATGATATGCAAAATATAGGCCGACAAGGACAGACACATCTAACCATATACATATGTCTACGAGCCTCTAAGGAGAGTACAACATATCACATGAGTGGGACAGGACCCCGCTATGCCCATAATTATGTACACAAAAGAATAAGTACCCAAAAGCTATGACTCCGAATGAAATGGAACTCTGCTACGCAGTCTCTGAAAATGTAGCTAAGGATCGAGCCTGTCTCCCTGTGCACCTGCGGGCATGACGCAGCATCCACAAACAAAAGGACGTCAATACGAAGAATGTACTGAGTATGTAAAGCATGATCAATATCAATATGAAAGCATAATAGTCAACATGTGAGATAGCATAGCATGGGAGATAATAATGTCTTCATCGTAGCACTTACTTGTATTACACAATGACATTCCATTTCTATCGCATATCCGTGTACACACATCCATATCCGTACTTATTTACCTTCACATTCATTTTCGTGTTCGTATTCATGTTTCCACTCATACTCGTATTCATAACATATTCGTACTTATATTGATGTCACACACATAGCATACATACATATATATATATATATATATATATAGCCTGCCCGACCATGAAGGTTAAGTGTTTCATACATACTTGGCCAGCCAAGGCTCAAGGATTATACATACCTGGCCCTACCAACGCATCAGGGTTATCCGTACCATCTGCAAAGGTGTGCGCGCATTACGTAATCATATACATTCTCTATACATATTAATATACATATATTCTTACCCGGCGTCATAAGCTCGGGGTCTTATTATAGCCCTTCATAGGCACACATACATATAATAGCTCATAAGCATCTTTAGCATCATTTTATTCTCATCATCATTACTATAATTATCACTATCATCGCCATTATCGTTACGTCTCCCTTATAGGATTACTCGTCATACGAGAAACTTCGTAAAATCAAAGAATATCAAGCATCGTGAGCTTACTAGCTTGGAGGATCAAATCAATTGAAGAAATCATAGTCTTATAGAAGATTTAGACGCTTGGCCAAAGAACCACGCCTTATGAAAGAAAGGTTAGCCTTACATACCTTTTTGTTCGACTATTTACCATTTGCACGTACTCCTTCAATGCTCACGTTTCTACCTTCATTAAAGTCGTACAATCATTAGAATCGACAATTAACACGCATGGCTAAGGCTAGAGAAAATCGGACAGCACCCCTTTTATTCATACAACATTCCTCCATATCGTAATTCAACTCCCAAATGTCAACAATACATTTACAATACCACAACAATGGCCATTAGTCATTTATATTAACCACATTATCTAGATTTCTCAATTCGCTCCCAATTCACCCATATTCACGGTCATATCGCCCGACTTCGTTCATTCATATAAAATGCCCATTTTCATGGTCTTAACATCATTTATAACACATTCATATCACAACACAACAACAATCATGATTCAATATAAACTAGTTCTCAAAACGTCACTATTCATCATTCATGACCCATCTTCCTATACTCATCCAATGTCCAAGCATTTTAACTCTCAAATACCTTAAGCAACATATAAACATCATGAATCTTACTTTAGATGTTGTTGGAACAAGCCTTAGTTGATAATACTCCACTTGAGAAAAAACCCTAGTTTATCTCCATTTGGATTTCTTGACTTTGAATGACCTTTAATGGGTTTGCTTACACTTGATTCACTTGAGTTGTGTTGTTGATCCCTAATAATCCTTGAAAACTTGTGAAATATATGTAGAGAGATGTTTTAGATAGAAGGGGTGTCAAGGGAAATGAAATGAAATATAACTTGGCCCTTTCTTTTATTGAGCCAAAATCTGTCCCGACCAAATATACAGACGAACATACGGTCCGTATAAATTGTACGGGCCGTATGTTTGGTCGTACAATTGGTCCAGAAACTTTTTCCTTGTTGGGCTGATTATACGGTCCCAAACATACGGACCGTATAATTTATACGGCCAGTATGTTTGGCCGTATAACTCCCAGTGGTTCCGAAGTTCGTTTCGTCGACTCGTTTGATCTCCAAACCTTATGAAACCTTCTTAACTCTTGTTCAACACTTCAATACCAATCTAAGGGACATTATCACTCTTTTACAAGACATCCTTAAAGCCTCGCTAGCTCGTTATTCGTATTTCCTTTCCGATACTTATCAAATACTTTGCCCTCTCTTGGCAATCCTCTTCCCCCATCTCTATCATCTTTGAAGATTTTTCTAGAGTTAGTCGAGCGTCATCGCTTACTCATGAACACATCGTATACTCATACTCCTCACTAGTCCATTCACTTGCGTACCAATGGATGATTTTCCGAGGTGTAACATTCTTCCCCTCTTAAGAACATTCGTCCTCGAATGTTAAAGTCTTCGGGGATTCTATAAAAATTTCGCCCGAGTTTCCTCTGTAATATGACACTACCGTCCTGTCACAACAGCCCACAATAACAACGCCTTACAGGGCAACAACATAATAGCAATAGAATTTGGCCACACATGACCCAAAAGCATAAAAGGAAAACATACATACCTTATGATCTTGACGTCTCATCTTGGATCTCTTCCAAGGGCTGAAATAATTGCGGGTATCTAGATCGCATGCTTTCTTCCGCTTCCCATGTCATTTCCTCTCGTTTACTGCTTCTCCATAGAACCTTAACTGAGGCCACCTCTTTGTTTCTAAGCCTCTGTACTTGCCTATCTAGTATGGCAATGGGTACTTCTTCATAAGTCAATTTCTCTATCACGTGTACATCATCTATTGGCACGATCCTAGTAGGATCTCCAATGCATTTTCGAAGCATCGAGACATGGAAAACTGGACGGACTGACTCCAAATCCGGAGGTAAATCTAACTCATAGGACACTTTGCCTATCTTTCGCACAATCTCATATGGCCCAATGTACCGGGGACTAAGCTTCCCCTTTTTGCCAAATCTCATAACGCGCTTCATTGGCGACACTTTCAGGAATACCCAATCTTTCACTTATAACTCTGAGTCTCTTCGACGATTATCCGCATAGGACTTTTGACGACTTTGAGCTGCCAATAACCGATCTTGTATAAGCTTAACCTTCTCCATGGCTTACTGGACCAAGTCTGGCCCTATCAACTGAGCCTCTCCTGTTTCAAACCACCCAATTGGGGATCTACATTTTCACCCATATGAAGCCTCATTCGGTGCCATTTGAATGCTAGAATGATAACTATTATTGTAACCAAATTCAATGAGTGGCAAATGATCATCCCAACGACCTCCAAAATCTATCATACATGCCCGTAACATATCTTCAAGAGTTTGAATAGTACGTTCAGCTTGTCCATCGGTCTGTGGATGGAATGTCGTGCTAAGGATCACTCGGGTCCCTAAACCCTCTTGGAAAGACTCCCAAAATTTAGCTGTAAACTGAGTCCCTCTGTCTGAGATAATCGATACTGGAACACGATGGAACCGCACTATCTCTTTAACATAAAGCCTTGCATAATCTTCTGCCACATACGTCGTTCTGACTGGTAAGAAATGAGCTGACTCTGTGAGTCTATCAACAATCACCCATATAGAATCATACTTATGTCGAGAACGGGGTAAGCCTGTAATGAAATCCATGTTAATCACTTCCCATTTCCAAGTTGGGATTTCTATAGCTTGCAACAATCTGCCCGACTTTTGGTGCTCGATTTTCACTTGTTGGCAATTAGAACATTGAGCTACAAATTTCGCTACATCTTTCTTCATCCCATTCCACCAATATATAGACTTAAGGTCATGATACATCTTCGTCGCTCCCGGGTGAACGGAGTAACGGGAACAATGAGCTTCTCTCAATATCTGGTGGCGTAGATCTGCCACATCGAGAACACATAATCTACCTCGACATCGGAGAACCCCGTCTCCTGAAAGCTCAAATGATGACTCCTCTTTCTGAGGGAGTGCATCTCTATAGTGCATTAGCATGGGATCTTCATATTGCCTCTCTTTCACTTCCGCTACTAGCGACGAGACTGCCGAATTCTGAATAGTAGTTCCCCTGCTACCCGAGTCCACTACTCGGACTCCTAGGCTGGCTAACTGCTGAAGCTCACAGGCCATTTCTCTCTTCTCTAGTCGTACATCACATAAACTTCCCATAGATCTGCGACTAAGAGCATCAGCCACAACATTTGCCTATCCGGGATGGTACAAAATGTCAACATCATAATCCTTTAGCAGTTCCAACCACCGTCGTTGGGGCAAATTCAACTCTTTCTGCTTGAAGATATACTGGAGACTCTTATGATCTGTATAAATATTCACATGGACACTATATAAATAATGTCTCCATATCTTTAATGTATGAACCACTGCAGCCAATTCTAAATCATGGGTCGGGTAATTCTGTTCATGTTTCCGTAATTGTCTTGAGGCATACGCAATCACCTTACCATATTGCATCAATACATAGCCTAGCCCGACGCCTGAAGCATCGCAATACACAACATACCCTTCCAATCCCTCTGGAAGTGTCAAGACTGGTGCAGAAGTCAATCTACCCTTTAATTCTTGGAAACTACATTCACAAGCATCTGTCCACTGAAACTTTGCTGATTTCTGGGTCAATCTTGTAAGTGGTGCAGAAATAGAAGAAAAACCCTCAACAAATCTCCTGTAATAACCTGCTAAGCCCAGGAAGCTACGTACCTCCATAGGAGTTGTGGGCCTTGGCCAAGTCTTTACGACCTCAATCTTTTGACTGTCCACCCGAATACCATCGGCTACAACAATATGTCCTAGAAATGCCACTGAGTTCAACCAAAACTCGCATTTGGAAAACTTTGCAAACAACTCTCGAGCCCGAAGAAGTCCAAGGACAGTACGCAAATGATCTGCATGCTCTGCCTCGGATCTAGAATACACCAAGATATCGTCGATGAACACGATTACAAATAAATCCAGGAAGGGCCTGAACATATTATTCATCAAATCCATAAATACTGCCGGCGCGTTAGTTAGCCCAAATGACATTACTCGGAACTCAAAATGGCCATATCTTGTTCTGAAGGCTGTCTTAGGGATATCTTTCTCCCTAACTCTCACTTGGTGATACCCGGATCTCAAATCGATCTTTGAAAACCATTTGGCACCTTGCAACTGATCAAATAAATCATCAATCCTCGGAAGAGGATATTTGTTCTTAATCGTCAATTTATTCAATTGCCGATAATCAATGCACATTCTCAATGAGCCATCTTTCTTTCAGACAAACAATGCGGGTGCTCCTCACGGGGATGAACTAGGCCTAATGAAGCCTTTCTCAAGCAAGTCTTTCAATTGCTCCTTCAACTCTTTCAATTCTGCGGGTGCCATTCTATAAGGAGGAATAGATGGGCTTAGTGTCTGGCAACACATCAATAGAAAAATCAATCTCCCGCTCGAGAGGAAGGCCTGGAAGCTCTTTCGGGAATACATCCGACAATTCATTCACTACCGGAACTGACTGAAGAGTCGGCGACTCAGCTTCTACATCTTGACCTCGTACTAGATGATAAATACTCCCTTTTGTGATCATATTCCTTGCCTTTAGATAGGAAATAAACCTACCTTTTGGTGATGCCGTATTTCCTTTCCATTCTAAAGTTGGGTCTCCCGGAAACTGGAAACGAACCATTTTCATTCTACAATCAGCATTGGCATAACATGAAGCCAACCAATCCATGCCCATAATGACATCAAAATCTACCATTTCTAATTCATGCAAATTTATCATGGTACGACGATCACAAATCATAATTACATAATTTCTATATACTCGGCTAGCTATTACCGATTCACCCACGGGTGTAGACACCTCAAAAGGTTTAATCGACTCTGGTTCGACTCTAAATTGACCCGCAACATATGGAGTAACATAGGACAATGTGGATCCCGGATCAATCAAAGCATATACATCATGTGAGAATACCGATAATATACCTGTGACCACGTCGGGAGAAGACTCAAGATCTTGGTGTCCAGCCAAAGCATAAACACGGTGCTGAGGACCGCTAGAACTGGGAGTTCTCCCCCTGCCTCTACCATGGCCGACTGGCACATGTGGACCCGGCCCCGTAGGACGTATAGATGCTGAAGATCCGGCTACCGACCCTGAAGGCTAGGTCCTACCTCTACCATGAACTGAGAGGCAATCACGCATAATATGGCCTGGTCGACCACATGAATAGCAAACATCTTAACCCAATCGGCATCGACCCCAATGTAACTTCCCACACTGGGAACATCGTGGTGCGAGTAGCCTTGCCTGACCTGAATCATCTCTAAACTGAGACCCCGAATAACCCTGACTCGGCCCGGAATGAGTAGATCTATCAAATCTCTGGCCCGAAAACCGTGGAGGTGCACTAGCCATAGAATAGCCTGAATGCCTGGGAAACTGTTGCCTGTGCCCACCTCTAACCTCGCTCATCGAACCCGAAGATCTGGCCCTCTTGCTATGGCCCCTATCTTGCTCACGCTCACTTCTTTGCTGTTGCAGACTTTCTTCTAAGTTCTGAGCATGGGCCTGAATGCGTGCAATATCCATACTGTCATGAAGGGATGCAGTCAAACACCTATCCATCAAATGTGGCCCTAGGCCCTTCACAAATCGGTGCACTCGGTCACCCATGTCCGCTACCATGGCCGAAGCATACCTAGCCGAAGAATTAAAGCGGAGACTATACTCTAGAGTACTCATGCTCCCTTGCCTTAAGTTCAACAATTTATCAACTCTAGCTCGCCGACCTTCTGGAGGCATATAATGTCGGAGAAAAGCATCAACAAACTCTTGCCATACCGGGGGAGGTGCATTGGCTCCCCGTGAAGCCATCCAAATCGTGTACCATTGGATCGAGACATCCCTCAGTCTATATGACGCCAACTCCACCGATTCGGTGTCCGAATCATGTATCAACCGAAGCGTCCTCAACATACCATCCATGAAATCTTGAGGGTCCTCCTCCAGCTTTGATCCAAAGAATTTCAGAGGGTTCAAGGTAACGAAATCACAGGCCCTTGCACTGACAGCCCTATCACCCTACCCTGTACTTTGCCGCTGAGTCTGAGCAGCAACCAACTGTGTAAGCCAATGTATGGCCTCTTTTAAATCTTGGCCAGAAGCATCCGGCGGAGGAGCTGGAGCTCCCTCATGCTCCTCAGTAATAGGCACTGTCCGGGAGGACTGAGATTGAGCCGCACTCTGGGACTCGCTTCCATCTACTACCAGTGGTGGTGCTTTTTTAGCCCGCCTTTCTGCCGCCGTCTTGCCCTTTTGGGCTGCTGTAGCCTTTCTCTTTATAGGCATTCTCTGAAATACACAACACACGATTAAGGAACAAGAATTTCTTATATCATAGCTCTATCGCACGATTCTTATGAAGAAAGAAGGTCATTTATTCCTAAAATGTCCACAGCTTCCTATTTATAAGTGTGACGCGCAACACACCCATAACCAAGACTCTACTAGACACGGCTCGTAGACACACCCTAGAACTGAACCGCTCTGATACCACTTTTGTCACGACCTGACTAGGGGGCCGCGACGAGCACCCGGTGTTATCCCACCTGGGCACCCCCCTTTAACATACTTTCATATAACATCTAGGCGAGCCATAAATCAAATCATGCATTCTAGCCATCAATCATACTAGTCCCATTGGACGACAACATTTCCTATATCATCATAGGCATCTATGCCACATCAAAGTACATGGGCCGACGAGGCCAACAAAATGATATATAAAATATAGGCCGACAAGGCCAGACACATCTAACCACATACACATGTCTGGAGAGTACAACATATCACATGAGCGGGACAGGACCCCGCTATGCCCATAATTATGTACACAAAAGAATAAGTACCCAAAAGTTATGGCTCCGAATGAAATGGAGCTCTGCTACGCAGTCTCTGAGAATGTAGCTAAGGATCGAGCCTATCTCCCTGTTCACCTGCGGGCATGACGCAGCGTCCACAAACAAAAGGATGTCAGTACGAAGAATGTACTGAGTATGTAAAGCATGATCAATATCAATATGAAAGCATAATAGTCAACATGTGAGATAGCATAGCATGGGAGATAATAATGTCGTCAACGTAGCACTTACTTGTTTTCCACAAGGACATTCCATTTCTATCGCATATCCATGTACACACATCCATATCCGTACTTATTTACCTTCACATTCATTTTCGTGTTCGTATTCATGTTTCCACTCATACTCGTATTCATAACATATTAGTACTCATATTGATGTCACATACATAGCATACATTCATATACATATATATATATATATATATATATATATATATATATATATATATATATATATATATATATATATATATATATATATATATATATAGCCTGCTCGACCATGAAGGTTAAGTGTTTCATACATACTTGGCCAGCCAAGGCTCAAGGATTATACATACTTGGCCCTACCAACGCATCAGGGTTATCCGTACCATCTGCAGAGGTGTGCGCGCATTACGTAATCATATACATTCTCTATACATATTAATATACATATATTCTTACCCGGCGTCATAAGCTCGGGGTCTTATTATAGCCCTTCATAGGCACACATACATATAATAGCTCATAAGCATCTTTAGCATCATTTTATTCTCATCATCACTACTATCATTATCACTATCATCGCCATTATCGTTACGTCTACCTTATAGGTTTACTCGTCATACGAGGAACTTAGTACAATCGTAGCATATCAAGCATCGTGAGCTTACTAACTTGGAGGATCAAATCAATTAAAGAAATCATAGTCTTATAGAAGATTTAGACGCTTGGGCAAAGAACCATCACTTATGAAAGAAAGGTTAGCCTTACATACCTTTTTGTTCGACTATTTACCACTTTCACGTACTCCTTCGATGCTCGCATTTCTACCTTCATTAAAGTCGTACTATTATTAGAATCGACAATTAACACACATGGCTAAGGCTAGAGAAAATCGGACAGCACCCCCTTTATTCATACAACATTCCTCCATATCGTAATTCAACTCCCAAAGGTCAACAATACATTTACAATACCACAACAATGGCCATTAGTCATTTATATTAACCACATTATCTAGATTTCTCAATTCGCTCCCAATTCACCCATATTTATGGTCATATCGCCCGACTTCATTCATTCATGTAAAATGCCCATTTTCATGGTCTTAACATCATTTATAACCCATTCATATCACAACACAACAACAATCATGATTCAATTTAAACTAGTTCTCAAAACGTCACTATTCATCATTCATGACCCATCTTCCTATACTCATCCAATGTCCAAGCATTTTAACTCTCAAATACCTTAAACAACATATAAACATCATGAATCTTACTTTAGATGTTGTAGGAACAAGCCTTAGTTGATAATACTCCACTTGAGCAAAAACCCGAGTTTATCTCCATTTGGATTTCTTGACTTTGAATGACCTTTAGTAGGTTTGCTTACACTTGATTCACTTGAGTTGTGTTGTTGATCCCTAATAATCCTTGAAAACTTATGAAATATATGTAGAGAGATTTTTTAGAGAGAAGGGGTGTCAAGGGAAATGAAATGAAATATAACTTGGCCCTTTCTTTTATTGAGCCAAAATCTTTCCCGACCAAATATACGGACCAACATACGGTCCGTATAAATTGTACGGGCCGTATATTTGGTCATACAATTGGTCCCGAAACGTTTTCCTTGATGGGCTGATTATACGGTCCCAAACATACGGACCGTATAATTTATACGGCCAGTATGTTTGGCCGTATAACTCCCAGTGGTTCCGAAGTTCGTTTCGTCGACTCGTTTGATCTCCAAACCTTATGGAACCTTCTTAACTCTTGTTCAACACTTCAATACCAATCTAAGGGACGTTATCACTCTTTTCTAAGACATCCTTAAAGCCTCGCTAGCTCGTTATTCGTATTTCCTTTCCGATACTTATCAAATACTTTGCCCTCTCTTGGCAATCCTCTTCCCGCATCTCTAACATCTTTGAAATATTTTCTAGAGTTCGTCGAGTGTCATCGCTTACTCATGAACACATCGTATACTCATACTTCTCACTAGTCCATTCACTTGCGTACCAACGGAAGATTTTTCGAGGTGTAACAGAGAGTGCGGCCTCTGATTAGGTTTTGTTTTAGGGGGATGATGAATAAGCTTTAACGTGGGGCGGGTCGGGTGATATGGTTGGGCTGGATCGGGTAAGTGTAGATAATGGGCTGGTCGGATAGAAATGGTAGTGGGTTGGTCGGTTAAATGGTGGATTTGAAGCGTGGGCTACTCCGTTGGGCCTTTAATTGGCTGAAAGCATTGGTCATTCCTTCTTTATTTAATTATCCTTGGGCTTCTAATTTAATAACTAGTACAATATTTACTATGTGAAATTAATATGTAGAAAATAAAAGACTTGATAAAGTATAATTAATTTAACGAGCACAAAATCCGAAAATAAAATGACGACGAACCATTTTGAAATTTGTGATAAAGTAATGCTAGTAACGTTGATCGTAAAATAGTGAAAATTAATAATAGTGAAAATAAAGTGTTCAGCTCGTCAATAAATTTAGAAGCTCGAGGAAATAAATTGGAATAAAGGAGGGACAAAATTGGGGTGTCAACACATACATGAGCTGAATATAACGTGAATGCATGACGAGCTTTTATAAAAACGTAACAAGTCATGATATTTAATAAAAATACTTGCTAACCATGAGTGCGGAAATAACATGAAATGAGCCAAAATGGCTAACCGACTCTGAAAGTCTGACATGACATAACTGACTTGTCTACTCTATAAAACTTCTAACATAAGTCTGAACGTAAAATATACTCGTTGGGACAAGGGCCCCAGCATACCTATAAATGCATAACCTCATAAAGAAAGACAATGTCCAAACCCCGAATGAGATGGGCTTACCAATAAGCTGATAAGTCTGAAGTCCTACAAAGCAGATGCGTCATCCTGTAAATCCGTACCTATATCGTGAAATGTAGGGCCCCGGGCAATAAAATGGGACGTCAGCACATTGAATGTACTAATATGTAAAGCAACTGAAAGAAATAACATGGGGCATGGAACAACATGATAAGAAGTGAAACTGAAAACCTGAACATGAACATGAGCATGAATACACACACACACACACACACATATATATAACATGAGCAAAACATGGTAAGTAGGGAGAGCATTTCATAAACCGACAACATGTTATCACCACGTGGGTACGTGGAGTCTGGTACCTCACCGGACTAGCAGAGCCCCCATACCTTGCCAGGGTATATGGTATAACATGCCTGATGGTTCCATTCAATGGAAAATTAAGGAATCATCCTAACTGGGCGGAGCGATCCTTATCCTACGGTGACTACATAGTTTCAGGATAATTGAGCCTTCTCAGTAACTTGTGCAATCTCCCAAAACCATGAACATGATATAGTTGGCTAAGAAGCCCGTGATTTTCGTGAATTAACTTGTAAATGACTTGTAATCATGATTTCACGAAATAACTTGTAAACATGGTTTCACGAAATAACTTGTATTTAACATGTGTGTATTTTGAATCATGCCATGAAGGTAATTATATAATACAATTGCATGAAAACTTGTAGACATGTAGGATATTCGTGAAATAAGCATTTTTATTTAAAAAAACATGCATGCAAGAACTCATGGAATACAAGATATGGGTTTTCATGGATTACGGACAGATTCTCAATAATCGTAACGAAATATCAAGAACACAATGAAGAATTACTAACAATTTCATACATATTATAATCATGGTACATGGGCCTAGGGTTATCATGATCATGGTCAAAACCCTAGTTTTCTTGAGGCTTCATACTTTAATGGAAGAAGAGGCGTGGAGAAGAACAATGAAGTTCCCACACGTAGATAGAAACTATACATACCTGGTAATGCTCCAAACTTGTATTAAAAATCTATTCTTGGAAGAAGAATCCTAATCCTTGGACTTGAATTCCTTTAGGTGGGTTTTCTTGAAAACCCTATCTTAAGAACATGAAATTTCTACTTAGGATTCATGGGAAATCGATGGAATTCACTTAGGATAGTCTTAAAGGGCTTACCTTGATACTTGGAGAGGTTGATAGGAGAGGATTTTCGTGTTAGGGCTTTAGAGGAATGGGGATTATAAGATAAAAACTGAATTTCCGTCTTTTAATAGTCTCAGTGGCGGCAGTGTTACGGACTGTGATTATAAGATAAAAACTGAATTCCCGTCTTTTAATAGTCTCAGTGGCGGCAGTGTTACGGACCGTGTTACGGTCCGTAACACTGGACCGTAACATGCGTGAAATTTCCAATGATGTCCTGCATTTTGGGGTCGGGTTACGCTGCCACATTACGGGCCGTAACTCATGTTACGGTCCATCACAATGAACTGTCTTTTGGTCCAAAAGTTATGAGACGGTGATTTTTCAAGCCTACCCATTATGGTATGAATGACGGGCCGTAACACACGTTACGGACCGTCCCTTGAAGCGCAACACTGGATTTTCTGAACTGAAACATATTTTCGGTTCCAACACTCTCCTCCTTGGGTTTCTAACCTCCTGAGTCATGAATATGGTTTAGGACAGATTTTACGAGGCGTTACAATATCTCCCCCTTAGGATCATTTGTCCTCAAATGATGGGTCGTGGTTAAGAGTGGGACTGGACATAGCTTAAATACATGAACGTGAAGGAAATATGATATGAAACATGGGACATGAAATGACGTGATTACATAGAAACATGAATACTGAAGCATGAGACATGAGCGCTGGATACATGACATGAGCGTGAAACATGAGACATGACATGACATGGGCTATGGAAATTTACCTTGAGCGTTCTCTGCTTGCTCTTCGAACAAATGATGGTATCTGTATTTCATATCTTCTTCTGCTTCCCATGTAGCCTCTTCAATTTTCTGACTCCTCCACAGGACTTTCACTGAGGCTACTTCCTTAGTTCTCAACTTGCGAACCTGCCGATCAAGAATGGCTACGGGGACCTCCTCATAGGTCAAACCATCCTTAATTGTTATAGTATCAGAAAGAACAACCAAAGACGGGTCTCCTACACATTTCCTCAACATGGACACATGAAACATTGGATGTACAGCAGCTAACTCTTGTGGCAACTCAAGCTCATAAACTAATAAACTGACCTTTCGCAGAATTCTGTAAGGTCTAATATATCTGGGACTGAGTTAGCATTTCTTCCCAAATCTCCTAACACCCTTCATGGGTGAGACTTTAAGGAACACCTAATCATTAACTTGAAATTTTAAGTCCTTTTGACTCACATCTGTGTAAGACTTCTGGCGACTTTGAGCCGTTTTCAAACGCTCTTGAATCAACTTGACTTTCTCGATAGCTTGATAGACCAAATTCGGCCCTAACAATTCTGCTTCACCAACCTCAAACCAACTAATCGGTGATCTACACCTTCGCCCATGCAGAGCTTCAAACGGTGCCATCCCAATGCTAGCATGATAATTGTTATTATAAGAAAACTCAATGAGGGGTAAGTGATCATCCCAATTACCTTTGAAATCTAGGACACATGCTCTCAACATGTCCTCAAGAGTTTGAATAGTGCGCTCTGCCTGACCATATGTTTGCAGATGAAAAGCTGTGTTGAGGTTCACCCTGGTACCCAATCCTTTCTGAAAGGATTTCCGGAAGTTCGCTGTGAACTGAGCACCACGATCTGAAATAATAGACACTGGGGTCCCATGCAATCTGAAAATTTCATTAAGATATAACTTGGCATAATCCTCTGCTGAATCTGTGGTCTTGACAGGCAAAAAGTGCACCGATATAGTAAGCCAGTCAACAATTATCCATATAGAGTCATGCCTTCTAGCTGAACGAGGTAGACCTGATAAAAAGTCCATATTGATCATTTCCCATTTCCAGACAGGAATATCAATATTCTGAGCCAAGCCACCAGGCCTCTGGTGTTCAGCTTTCACTTGCTGATAATTCGAACACTTAGCTACAAAATCTGCTACATTCTTCTTCATATCATTCCACCAATAAATCTCCTTAAAGTCATGGTACATCTTAGGGGAACCTGGGTGAATGGAATACTTGGAGTTGTGAGCTTCTGACATGATTTGCTTTCTAAGCCCATCTACATCTGAAACACACAATCTGCCTCGGTACCTCAAGGTACCATCATCTCACTCTTGTTCGAAAGTCGTCGTCTTATACTTGTGAATCCCCTCTTTCAGCTGTAACAAGTAGGGACCATTAAACTGTTTCTTCTTGACTTCAACGACTAAAGAGGAAAGAGCTCCATTCTGAACAACTACCCCACCATCCTCAGAGTTTTAAAGTCGAACTCCAAGACTGGTCAAACGGTGAACTTTCTTGGTCATAACTCTCGTATCTACATCCACATGGGCTAAACTTCCCATGGAACGCCGACTAAGAGCATTGGCTACAATATTCGCTTTTCCCAGATGATAGAGAATATCCACATCATAATCCTTAAGCAATTCGAGCCATCTTCTTTGCCTAAGATTCAGCTTCATTTGCTTGAGGATATACTGCAGGCGTAACACCCCGTACCTTTAACCAAAGCTTTGACCATGATCCTAGACTTAGAAAACCAGATAAAGAATGTGGGAATTGGAAATTTCCTCTTCAGCTGTAAGATGGTGGTTTACGCCCATGAACAGTGACCGTATTTCAGTTTACGGGCCGTAAATCAAATCGTAAACTGGTAGTTAAATGTCATATGGTTAAATACGGACCGTATTTCACAATACGGCCCGTATTTCAAATCGTAAACTGAAACCAAGGATTTCTGAGCATTCTGGAATTTGGCAATTTGATGTCAAATGGTTAAATACGGACCGTATGTCAAACTGTATTTGGAATTTGGGATAACTTCCTTCATGAAAGTTGTAGAGCTTTGAAATACCTTTCCAACGGTATATTATGGGCGTCAAACGAACATCTGTGCAAAGAGTTATGGCCATTTTACTAAAGAGACGCAGTGCAGTCCATATGTCAAAATACGGACCGTATTTCAAAAGTATTTCAAAATACGGCCAGTATTTAACTGGGCCGAAAATTTAATTTTTCTAGAACAGTATATATTCATCCATATCAGTTCAAATCATTATTTTTCATTCCTTCAAGCCCTAGAACGACTTCCTACCCTCTTCCATCATCAAGAACACCAAGGTAAGCCTACTCTATTTATTCCAAATCAATTCTAATACCTATCCTTGTAATCTAAACAAGAAATTATCATTCCTAAACTAGGGTTTCAAGAAAACCCATCTCAAGGTTCAAGAATTCAAGATTTTGGAAGTCTTCTTCAAAGCTCAAGTCTTTAATTCAAGTTTTGGAGCAACTAAGGTATGTAGAACTTCCATCCACATGTGGGAATCTCTACGTTCTTCCCCATGCTCCGTTTCTTGATATCCATGAAGTTCAAACCCTAGGGAATTAAACCCAACATATTGGTAGCCCGTATTTATGTATTTATGTACATGAATTTTGTATCTATATTCGTTATTGTATTCCTAATCTTCCATTACGGTTATTAGGAACCCTAGCTTAATCCATGAATCATGAATTCTTCCTCATGTATTCTCATTATGTTTATATGAAACTTTATGATTTTATGTAGCAAGTTACAAGCATGTTTTCAAGTCAATTATATATATATAATTATGAACTATTGTTATTACTCATGAATCAAGAACATGTTTGCAAAACTATGACAAGTAATCTCATGAAACCATATTACAAGATATTTCATGAAACCATGTTTACAAGTTATTTCATGAAATCATGATTACATGTCTTAGATGCTCGAGGAACGAGTTATACATGCCTATAATCCATTCTTTCATGTGCCTTATTTATAACACAGGCGTTTACTCACGGTGATAAGAGTAAGCTATGTTGAACCATGTCCTATTTTTTTCAGTATATCTAAATTCTAAAGGTAATGTTTTATCCATGCCTTAGTCTCTGAGTACCCAAGAGTTAGCATACAACTTGTGCTCTATGCAAGTCAGACTAACGCCTTAGTCTTACTTCAATACTCATGAACTCTAGTCCATACGCCATGGTGTGTAGGTACTCATACAAACGCCAAATTTTTCATGTACCTATGACCCATGTCATGCTATTCACGTAATCATATTTCATGCCATATAAATCACGTTCCCATGTACGCATGTTCCACGTTACGTCTTCCATGTACAATGCACCATGTCATGTCTGTTCTCTAAAGCAAAGTATCTCATGTGAATAGTACCAATAATTCCTTTTCTCTCAGTCCTCTATAATTCGCTCACGAGAATGAGCAAGATGAGATAAGGTATTCATAATCATGATTAACAGCTAACAAGATAAGCAGAAGTAAGATGCATTCCTATATTCAAATAAATAACTTTTCATATAACCTGTAGTACTTATCTCAAGAGTATGCTACTCAGATTCGACATATTCATGTCATGCCTATGCTAGAGATTTGTGAATACCTATGTTAGGATCATATTCTTGTTATACGATTCAAGTCTGTTGCATTCGCATCGAGTTGCGCTTACATTCAAAGCCTAAGTCATACTCCTATCTCATATTACCATGGTGACATACGAACGTCTATAATTAAGTCTCTAAGTATCCAATCCTTCGCGCGCTTAGTATTCAACCCTCATGTTGTAACAATCATGTTTTCGACATTCAGATCCCATGTTACGATATCCATTTTCACACGTATTCGTATCTCATGACAGTTTAGCACTCATGTATTCATGTCATTCAGTATTCGTGTATTTATGTCCCACGTCATGCGTCTCATGCCCAGGTAATCATGTCATGTTCGTGCCTATTTCCAGTACTCCTGTCATTCATGCCTATGGATTTTCTTCTAAACCCCATGCATAGTAATCATGTAATCCTTCAGCCAATATCCGTGTGTTCAAGCCAACTCAGTATATATGTTAGCTACATTCAAGATCCAGTAATCACGTTATGTCACATCAAGCGTTTTAAGATACCGTGTGAGTTGTGTGTTGGTACTTTAGTTAGTTGGCAGGCGCTTGAGAAATGTCGTGAGGGTCCGGATTATGAAGGAAGTCCTACCATAAATTTTGTAGATTCCAGAGTTAGTAGCGATTCTTAACCACCAGTCATAAATCGAGGACAAATGTTTCATGATTCTCATTCATGTAGGTGCTTCTCAGTTTCATGTTCCCCATGTACATGTTTCCATGTAATCACGTATTCAGTTCTCATGATCCATGACCATGTTCCCATGTAACCATGTCAAGCTCTTATGTTTTACGTCATGTTTCTTTCATGTTCATGAATTCAAGCCATGTTCTTAACCATGACCCATCATTCGAGGACGAATGATCCCAAGGGGGAGATATTGTAACACCCCGTACCGTTAACCTAAGCTTTGACAATGATCCTAGACTTAGAAAACCAGATAAAGAATGTGGGAATTGGAAATTTCCTCTTCAGCTGTAAGATGGTGGTTTACGCCCATGAACAGTGACCGTATTTCAGTTTACGGGCCGTAAATCAAATCGTAAACTGGTAGTTGAATGTCATATGGTTAAATACGGACCGTATTTCACAATACGGCCCGTATTTCAAATCGTAAACTGAAACCAAGGATTTCTGAGAATTCTGGAATTTGCCAATTTGATGTCAAATGGTTAAATACGGACTGTATTTCAAAATACGGCCCGTATTTCAAAATACGGCCCATATTTCAAAATACGGCCCGTATTTCAAAATACGGACCGTATTTCACAATTTATTTGGAATTTGGGAAAACCTCCTTCATGACAGTTGTAGAGCTTTGAAATACCTTTCCAACGGTATATTATGGGGGTCAAACGGACATCTGTGCAAAGAGTTATGGCCATTTTACTAAAGAGACGCAGTGCAGTCCATATTTCAAAATACAGACCGTATTTCAAAATACGGCCCGTATTTCAAAATACGGTCAGTATTTAACTGGGCCGAAAAATGAATTTTTCCAGAACAGTATATATTCGTCCATATCAGTTCAAATCATTATTTTTAATTCCTTCAAGCCCTAGAACGACTTCCTACCCTCTTGCATCATCAAGAACACCAAGGTAAGCCTACTCTAATTATTCCAAACCAATTCTAATACCTATCCTTGTAATCTAAACAAGAAATTATCATTCCGAAACTAGGGTTTCAAGAAAACCCATCTCAAGGTTCAAGAATTCAAGATTTTGAAAATCTTATTCAAAGCTCAAGTCTTTAATTCAAGTTTTGGAGCAATTAAGGTATGTAGAACTTCCATCCACATGTGGGAATCTCTACGTTCTTCCCCATGCTCCGTTTCTTGATATCCATGAAGTTCAAACCCTAGGGCATTAAACCCAACATATTGGTAGCCCGTATTTATGTATTTATGTACATGAATTTTGTATCTATATTCGTTATTGTATTCCTAATCTTCCATTACGGTTATTAGGAACCCTAGCTTAATCCATGAATCATGAATTCTTCCTCATGTATTCTCATTATGTTTATATGAAACTTTATGA
Source organism: Lycium barbarum (assembly GCF_019175385.1). Classification (NCBI taxonomy): domain Eukaryota; kingdom Viridiplantae; phylum Streptophyta; class Magnoliopsida; order Solanales; family Solanaceae; genus Lycium; species Lycium barbarum. The sequence goes on from NC_083340.1 coordinate 13,526,414, forward strand.
TTTTATGTAGCAAGTTACAAGCATGTTTTCAAGTCAATTATATATATATAATTATGAACTATTGTTATTACTCATGAATCAAGAACATGTTTGCAAAACTATGACAAGTTATCTCATGAAACCATATTACAAGATATTTCATGAAACCATGTTTACAAGTTATTTCATGAAATCATGATTACAAGTTATTTCACGAAAATCATGGGCTTCTTAGCCAACTATATCATGTTCATGTTTTTGGGAATTGCTTAGTTAACCGAGAAGGCTCAGATAGCCTGAAACTACGTTGCCACCGTAGGATAAGGGTTGTCAGCAAGGAGGCAACACCTTCATTATGCAGTTTGGATCCTTACATGCTTATTATTACTTAAATCTCATGTCCTATATCTATGTTGTGCCATGTTCTTCGTTTCAGCAGGTTTTACATACTAGTACTATTCACCATGTACTAACGTCCCTTTGCCCGGGGCCTGCACTTCACGGTGCAGATACCGGTTTTCAGGAGCATACACCTGCGTAGTAGGATCACTTCAGTTATCAGCTTATTGGTGAGCCCCACTCCTCTCGGGGTTCAACATGGAGTCTGCATTAGTATTCAGTTTATGGTAGTCTAGGGCCATGTCCTGATAGTTAGTATTCAGACATGTTTTAGAGGTTTCATAGACAGATGTTAGTTCACAGAGTCAGTTGTGCTTTCATGTTTGCAGACTATTATGTTTTCATGATATTTCATGCTATGAGAAAATTTCAAGACTTTATTCCGCAAATTACATTTTCTTGATTCATTTAAATTGCATCATATAGATTATGTTGTTTTGATGCCCATGTTGACAAGCAAGCCATGAGGTTCGCTCGGACACATGCAAGCAAGGCCCGAGTGCCGTGTTACTCCCAGGCCATGGTTCGGGGCGTGACAGCAGGCTTTTATGATCTGTGAAAATATCAACGTGCACTCCATATAAATAACGACACCATATCTTAAGTGCAAAAACTACAGCTGTCAACTCTAAGTCATGAGTCAGATAATTCTTTTCATGAGCCTTGAGCTGACGGGATGCATAAGCTACAATCTTACCATGCTGCATTAAGACACATCCAAGACCAAATCCTGAAGCATCATAATAAACTATGAACCCTTCGGTTCTCTCTGGCAGCGTCAAAACTGGAGCGGAAGACAATCTCTTCTTCAACTCTTCAAAGCTTCACTCACAAGCATCTGACCATTAAAACTTAGCCTTTTTCTGAGTCAACTTAGTCAGCTGAGCAGAAATAGAAGAAAATCCTTCTACGAAACATTTATAATAGCCTGCCAGACCCAAAAAACTTCGTATATCCGAAACTGAGGTGGGTCTGGGCCAACTTCTTACCGCATCAATCTTCTGAGAATCAACTTTAACACCTTCACCTGAGATCACATAGCCTAAGAACGCCACTGACTTAAGCCGAAACTCACACTTTGAGAATTTTACAAAAAGTTTGCGATCTTTAAGAGTCTGCAACACTATTCTGAGATGTTCTGCATGATCAGCCTCACTACAAGAATACACCAAAATATAGTCAATGAAAACAATGACAAATAGATCAAGGTAAGGCTTGAAGACCCTGTTCATAAGGTCAATGAAAGCAACTGGCGCATTTGTCAACCCAAATGACATAATAAGAAATTCAAAATGGCTATAACGGGTTCTGAAAGCGGTCTTCGAAATATCAACTTCCTTAACCTTTAACTGATGGTAGCCTGATCTGAGGTCAATCCTGGAATAACATTGGGCACCCTGAAGTTGGTCAAATAAGTCATCTATTCTGGGAAGAGGGTACATGTTCTTAACGGTGACCTTGTTCAACTGGCGATAGTCAATACACATACGAAGGGAACCATCCTTCTTTCGGACAAACAAAACTGGCGCACCCCAAGGTGAAACACTGGGCCTAATAAATCCCTTGTCGAGAAGATCTTTCAACTGGCCCTTTAACTCTTTTAACTCTGCTGGAGCCATTCTGTATGGCGGAATAGATATCGACTTAGTGCCGGGAAGTAGATCAATTCCAAAATCAATCCACCTGTCCGAAGGGACTCCTGAAAGATCTCCTGGGAAGACCTCCGAAAATTCATTAACGATTAGGACGGACTGGAGAGTTGGAGTCTGGGCATCTAAATCCTTGACTCGAACTAAGTGGTAGATATAACCCTTGGAAATCATTTTTCTGGCTTTTAGGTGAGAAATAATCCTACTTCTAGGCACCACTGAATTACCCTTCCACTCTATAACTGGCTCATTTGGAAACTCGAATTTCACTACTTTGGTTCTACAACATACCATGACATAACATGAAGCTAACCAGTCCATACCCATGATCACGTCAAAGTCTACCATTTCTAATTCTACTAAGTCAGCTATGGTCCTGCGGCGATAAAATAGAACGGGACAACCCCTATAAATACGCCTAGCTATGACTAACTCTCCCAATGGGGTGGACACTTCAAAGGGTTCATGCAATTTTTCTGGTTCAATACCAAACTTCTTAGCAACAAAAAGGGTTACATAAGATAAGGTGGATCCTGGGTCAATAAGGGCATATACGTCAAAAGTGAAAACTGTTAGTGTACCTGTGACAACATCTGCTCTAGCCTTTGTATCCTGATGACCTGTTAATGCATATAAACGGTTTTGACCACCGCCTGTATTATCGGACCTTACCGTTCCACGCCCCTGCTGGGCTTGATTGTGACGAGGAGTTGCTGAATTTGTGGACTGCGTCACATTACCTCCAATACCCTATCTAGCTGATGGACAGTCCTCCTGAAAATGGCCCTTCTGACCATATCTAAAGCATGCATCAGTACCCACACGGCACTCACATGAGTGCCTCTTATTACACTTGCCACATATCGGATGGGTATAAGTCGACTGACCCACACTAGCCTAAGAGTAAGAACTTGATGGACTGAAATTCTGCTTCTTATCATTACTTAACTTACGGACTGGGGCACTTGCTGTGGATGCAGCTGGTCCTGCTGACCTGTTCTTAAAGAACCGCCTACCTCCTCCCTGACTAAAGTTACCTGAAGATTTAGCCATCTTGTTGAATTATTTATCCTTTTGTTTCTGCAGAGCTTTCTCTTCCTTCAGTTCAACTTCATTACCTTGCACAAATGCCAAGATCTTAGAGATAGTCATCTTATTATTCTGAGCAGCAGTCTTGGCATCTCAGTACAATTCGGGTTTTAACCCCAGCACAAATCTTCTAACCGTTGCTCTCATGTCAGGAACCATGTGAGGAGCATATGTGGACAATGAAATAAATTTGAGATAGTACTCTTGAATGGTCAAACTACCTGCCTCAATTTCTCAAACTCCATAGCATTTGCTTCCTGGATGTCACGACCCAATTCACGAGTCGTGGTGGCACCTACACTATCCCTCCGAGTAGGCGAACCACATTCCCAATAACAAGTTAAATAAGCAGAAAATTAAAGAAGAATGAAGCAATCAAGTCTTAAATACTTATCATCACTAGAAATGTCACGACATACCCCAGAAATCTAGTCAAAGGGTACAAGAGCGCTAAACATAGTCCGAAATACAAGTCTGAAAATACCCGAAGGCTACATATTGTCTATAGAATATAAAAATAGAAATAAATAAAGGAGGTCCTTCAGGGACCACGGATGACCAAGTAGCTCACCTTAAATGACTGAAAGATGTCACCCTCACGTATTAGCCACGAGGTGTAGAACTGGAGCCTGGATCGTACTCGACACTCAACAAAAAGCGCAGCAAGAGTAGTATCAGTACGACACTAGTACCGATAAGCATCATAGGCCGACAATGATTAGATGACGCATGAAGGCATGGAAACTAACAAGTAGTACATAAAGCAAACAGGTATGATCACGTATCATGTACAAGTAAAGTGTAAAGAAATCATGAAATCAAACAAGATAGATATAGTTCACCAAATGACCATTCAAATATATGAGTGGATGAATGCAATGCTATGCAACAGTATCCTCTCTCACTCCACTATCGTATACACATGCTAAGGGCAGTGCCTTAAATCCAAAACCCATGGGGGACCCGCGAAGTCCATGTACCACTCATGCCCTCCGGCAGAAACCTCGAAGACTATTAATTACTCTCAATCTCCGGTAAAGACCTCAGAGTCTCTCTGTCACTCTCAATCTCCGGCAAAGACCTCGGAGTCTCTCAATCACTCACCTCACCATCATCACAAGAATAATATGGAAAGTATGCCATGCATGATATCAGTCTCAACAATATCACCAATATACAATTAACAAGTACAAGTCATAATATTGTCCACTGTTCAATTATCAATATTACAATTCCTTTCCACGTGATGAGTGAGCTAGTATGTGACGGAGATACAAACAGGTGATAATCACATAAAATAACACATATGGCGAAAAGCCCACATAACAGCTGACAAAACCAACTTAATTAGAATTCACCTCCACTCCATGCTCGAAGGCCTAACATGCTATCCCCGTCAATTTCTACAACTACATACAATTCTCTAATCAGAGTCTAACTAAAGTAGACCATAACCTACCTCAATGCCGAACGGGTGCCACGAACGATCAAACCAATGCCTTTCCTTTGCGTAGAGCCTCTGAGTGATCGAACTCTATCAAATACGCGATTTACATTAGAATATGAATCTAAGGACACCCATATTGCTATACTTATATTCGAAACCCAAAAACGCACCCCGAAAAGTGACGTCGAGCCCAGAAGGGAAAAACTGAAATTTTCTTTAAAAATCATTTTGCCCATAACCTAAGGGTCCTATATTCAGAAAATTAGTCAATCCCATCCATAAATGGACTCTCAAATCATAATTTCTCATTTCTTAAGACTCGGATTCAAAACTATCAATTACCTCAAAATCTTAACTTAGAATTAAAATCTAGCTCCACACATCTCAAATACCATAAATTTGAAATTGTACATATGACCCAATACACCTAAAGTACAATCACATAAATCCATTGTATACAAAAATTAAAATTGATGCACAGCAAGCGTAACAAAATTTTGCACACCATAAGCCAAATACGACAACAGTGAATTAAATCCAACTAATGGAAGCAAACGTACTGGAACATAACTCCACACTAATTCTATCAATATTGGCCAAAATTATTTGTTAATCATTACTCCATCATTGTAACGTAAACATGGTTTCATTAAGATTTAATCTCATTCTTCTTCCAAGTCCACACCTACTAATAATTATCTCGTCTTATCATTATCTCATTATTAGCCCATTATGCCTCACTGTCTCAATCATTTGCACAATTATTGCCTAATACTTATGTATATAAGTAACAGCAAGAATCAAATAGGTTTAGGAAATATACCTGGTTCCCTTTCTTCTCCGATCCCCTTCCGTTATTGCGGTCTTATGTTATGTCAACTGTTTCTCCCTTATTTCTTTCCATGCCCAACGTAAATATATTATTTTGGAACCCTATATGGATCATAAGAAGTGGGTTAAGCCCCATAACTTAGCCCAATAATTTCTACATTTTACTTACTTACTTAACCATTGTAATAAATATACTCATTCCGTCAAATACTTTATTTACCAACTTAGACCTTATATGGGTGAAAATCATATTCCTATGAATAAAATATTCACACATATTAAATAAATATATTTCAAAAAGTACCCGCCAATTAAAACACCATGCCACCAATTCCTGCAAGTCAATAATACCTTTTAAAACTATGAAAAGGATATTTTAGCGAAAACGGTTCAAAAGTACTACACGACCAAACCGGTCGTTACACCGGACCTCGATAGGCATGAAGTGGTCAAGGAAAGCATCAATGAACTCATTCCAAGTAGCAGAAGGTGCATCCTCCCCTCAAGATTGTTCCCGTGTCTCATACCAAATATGAGCAACATCCTATAGCTGAAAAGCACCAAACTCTGCTGCCTCAGTTTCAGTAACATGCATAATACTAAACACTTTCTGCAACCCATCAATATAGTTCTGCGGATCCTCCTCAGCCTTTGTCCCTGTGAATGTCGGAGGTTTCATCAACAAGAATTCCTGAGTTCTCGAACTGTTTGACCCACCACTAGCACCTGAGCTAGGAGCCGATTCTTGTCGTTGTGCCTGGTTGGCAATGATCTGAGTAAGTAGCTAGATGGATCCTTTAATATCTATGTCCAAAGTGTTAGGAGGTGTAGCTGTAGGAGCAGTTGGGACTACTGGTTTTGAAGCAGTTGTCTAGGTCGGAATGTCTTCTTCTTGAGCTGCATCAGTGGCAGCCCTCCGGCTAGTAGCTTTAGCCTTCCTGGTGTATTTTATTTTTACAAGCATTTTCGAAAATACATAATTCGCACGAGTTAGAAGGATTCCTGAAGTATTGCTCTAACTACACAATCTAGAATATGAAAGAAGTGCAGCAATCCTGAATGTCTTGGTGGTCAACAGTTCATATGTATGGGGCCCTCACACATATAAAGGTGACCCCACTGGACACGATTTTATAGACTCCCTAAAGACACTTGAACCTAGGCACTGATACCAAGCTTTGTCACGCTCCGAACCATGGCCTAGGCGTAACACGGCACTCGGTGCCATACTGCATGTGACCGAGCGAACCACATGGCTTGTTGAATCATCATGAGGCATACATGAGCGGAATATAACGTGAATGCATGATGAGCTTTTATAAAAACATAACAAGTCATGATACTTAATAAAAATACTTGCTAACCATGAGTGCGGAAATAACATGAAATGAGCCAAAATGGCTAATCGACTCAGAAAGTCCGACATGACATAACTGAGTTGTCTTGTCTATGAAACATCTACCATAAGTATGAACGTAAAACATACTCACTGGGACAAGGCCCCCAGCATACCTATAAATGGATAACCTCATAAAGAAAGACAATGTCTAAACCCCGAATGAGATGGGGCTCACCAATAAGCTGAAAGTCTGAAATCCTACAAAGCAGATGTGTCGTCCTATAAATCCATACATGCATCGTAAAATGTAGGCCCCCGGGCAATAAAAAGGGACGTCAGCACATTAAATGTACTGGTATGTAAAGCAACTGAAAGAAATAACATGGGATATCAAATAACATGATAAGAAGTTAAACTGAAAACCTGAACATGAACATGAGCATGAATACACACACACACACACACACACACACACGCATATATATATATATATATATATATATATATATATATATATATATATATATATATATATATATATATATATATATATAACATGAGCAAAACATGGTAACTGGGGAAAGCATTTCATAAACCGACAACATATTTTCACCACGTGGGTACGTGGAGTCTGGTACCTTTCCAGACAAGCAGAGCCCTCATACCTTGCCAGGGTATAAGGTGTAACATGCCTGATTGATCCATTCAGTGGAAAATTAAGGAATCGTCCTAACTGGGCGGAGCGATCCTTGTCCGACGGTGGCTATATAGTTTCAGGAAAATTAAGTTTTGTCGGTAACTTGCACCATCTCCCAAAAACATGAACATGATATAGTTGGCTAAGAAGTCCATGATTTTCGTGAATTAACTTATAAATGACTTGTAATCATGATTTCACGAAATAACTTGTAAACATGGTTTCATGAAATAACTTATATTTAGCATGTGTGTATTTTGAATCAGGGCATGAAGGTAATTATAAAATACAATTGCATGAAAACTTGTAGACATGTAGGATATTCATGAAATAAGCATTTTTATTTAAAAACATGCATGCAAGAACTGATAGGATACAAGACATGGGTTTTCATGGATTACGGACAGATTCTCAATAATCGTAACGAAATATCAAGAACACAATGAAGAATTACTAACAATTTCATACATATTATAATCATGGGACGTAGGCCTAAGGTTATCATGATCATGGTCAAAACCCTAGTTTTCTTAAGGCTTCATACTTTAATGGAAGAAAAGGCGTGACGAAGAACAATGATGTTCCCACACGTAGATATAAACTCTACATACCTGGTAATGCTCCAAACTTGTATTAAAAATCTATTCTTGGAAGAAGAATCCTAATCCTTGGCCTTGAATTCTTTCAGGTGGGTTTTCTTGAAAATCCTATCTTAAGAACATGAAATTTCTACTTAGGATTTGTGGGAAATCGATGGAATTCACTTAGGATAGTCTTAAGGGACTTACCTTGATACTTGGAGAGGTTGAGAGGAGAGGATTTTCGTGTTAGGGCTTGAGAGGAATAGGGATTGTAAGATAAAAACTGAATTCCCGTCTTTTAATAGTCTCAGTGGCGGCACCGTTACGGGCCGTGTTACGGTCCGTAACACTGGACCATAACATTCATGAAATTTCCAGTGAGGTCCTGGATTTTGGGGTTGGTTTACTTTGCCACGTTACGGGTCATAACTCATGTTATGTTCTGGCACGATGAACCGTCCTTTGATCCAAAAGTTACGAGACAGTGATTTTTCAAGCATACCCATTACGGTCTGAATGACGGGCCGTAAAACACATTACGGACCGTCCCTTGAAGCGTAACACTGGGTTTTTTAAACTGAAAAATATTTTCGATTCCAACACTCTCCTCCTTAGATTTCTAACCTCTTGAGTCATGAATATGGTTTAGTACGGATTTTATGAGGTGTTACAGTCAGCCCACATTAAGCGACCCACGACCCAGACAAAAAATTCAACATCTCCCACTTCGCTCATAGTGGGCTAGACCCAAAAAATAATATCATGTCAACAACACACGTAATTAATACAGAGAAATAGTTCGTGAGACCTGCGTGCATCGAAAGCTATAAAATTCAAACCTATTAAGGATGTAGAAGAGCTCCACGTAGAAATCCAATCGTATACGGAAGAGAGTCACTACTAACAAGAGGATCTTATTACTCGCAATACCTCAGACATCATCCGCTACACCAGTAGCTCGTTATCTGATCCCTCGTCCTCTAAAGAGGCGAACTCGAGTTCATGTTTAACTTTATATCCATAAATACACTTGATACCCTTATGGTAAATGTAATGGCCGGCCTTTGAATACAAGTTAAATTAATAATTTTAATTGTCTTCCCTTTCTACTCGAATCTATCTGTTCCAAATCAACTGCTTTCCTAGACATATACTGCACTGCCGAATAACTCATGGCTATTAATAACATGCTAAGGGAGCAACACTGATTGAAACATCAAGAAACAGCCAAAGGTCAAAGGGTATTCCATTGAAAAGTCAATGTAACTTTTCGGGTTCTCACACAATGAAGAAGCAGGGATCCATTCTTCCATCTAACCCGAGCTTCTCTCTTCAGTGATCCTCAAATCCATCTTCTTAGAGAAACTCATATCTGGCTTACAAAAAAAGTCATAACATGGTGGTGGAACTCATCTATTCACGTTACTTAATGTAAGAGGCGATTGCTTGTGTGAGAGAGCCAATTTCGTGACTCGTTCGACACATTTTATCAATAAAATTACATCATCACATGCATATAAGATATGAACACAAATTCAAGAGTTAAATATTGTCGAGAATATTATAACAACCAAGTCATTTTACAACACAGAAATATAATCATATCCTATGAAAACCTAGAGCCATAAGATGTTTCTCAAATAGGTCTATAGATATCGTTTTTGTAAAAAGGTCAGCTATCATTTCCTGCATAGGTATGTATTGTAAAGTTACTTCTCTACTTGCTATTGCGTCTCTTACAAAGTTATACTTGATGTCAATATGTTTGCTTTTGCTGTGATACTTAGGATCCTTTGTGTGTGCAATAGCCGCTTGACTATCACAATGTAAAATCATTGATCCTTGAGAATTCTTTGCTACGCCTAAATGTTCAAAGAATCTTTTTAACCAAACAGCTTCTTGTACTGCAGATGCACAAGCCACAAACTCAGCTTCCATAGTTGAAAGAGTCGTGCAAGTTTGTTTCTTACTTTTCCATGAAATAGCACCACCATTAAGTAAGAAAGCATAACCAGATGTCGATTTTCTATCGTTCCGGTCACCACCCTAATTAGCATCTGTATATCCTCTCAAGTGTAAATCATTTCCACTATAACATAGTGAATAACCAACAGTTCCTTTCAGGTATCGGAAGATCCTCTTCACAGCTTTCCAATGATCTCTTCCAGGATTGGACTGATACCTGCTAACCAGACCTACCGCATAACAATTGTCCGAACGAGTACACATCAAAGCGTACATCAAGCTCCCGATAGCACTAGAATATGGAACTCGAGACATGTCTTTTTTTTCAGTATCTGGACACATTTCAAGGCTTAAAGTCTCACCTCTTGCTATAGGAGTATCCATGGGTTTGCAACTATTCAATCGGAAGCGTTCGAAATTTTTCTTTATATAAGTTTCTTGAGATAAACTCAAAGACTTCTTGGAACGATCTCTTTGGATCTTAACACCCAATATATAGTCTGCTTCACCCACCCATGTCTTTCATGTCGAATGACTTTGAAAGCCATGACTTGATAGTTTTCACATACTCCAAATTATTTCCGGCTAATAAAATATCATCCACGTAAAGTGAAAGAATTACAAACATTGCATTGGACTTCTTCACATAGATGCAATGGACTTCATCAGTCATGGTGAAATCATATGAAATCACCTCTTTGTGAAATCTCAATTACCACTGCCTTGAAGACTGCTTCAGGCCATAAATAGATCTTTTTAATTTGCAAACTTTATTTCTTGGCCTTTAACGATGAAACCTATAGGTTGTTCCATGTAGATTTTCTCGTTTAGTTCTCCATTGAGAAGAGTTGTCTTCACGTCTATTTGGTGTAATTCTAGATCCAAACATGCAACAATAGCCAAAAGTTACCGAATTGAGGTAAACTTCACAACTGGTGAAAAGGTTTCCTCATAATCTATTCTAGCTTGTTGAGTAAAACCTTTTGCTACCAATCGTGCCTTGTATCTTTCTATTGACCCATCCACTTTACGTTTAACCTTGAGAACTCATTTGTTCCCAATAGCTCTACGCCCAGAAGAAAGGTCAACCAGATCCCAAACTTTGTTGGTTCTCATGGACTCCAATTCTTCTTTCATTGCTTTCATTCATTCATCTTTTTCAGGACTAGTTAATGCCTCAGTTACAGAATTAGGCTCATCCAATTCTGTGGGAGACACCTGGAAAACGTAATCTTCAATCTGATAAGATCATTTAGGTACACTTTTGTCACACCCCGAACCATGGCCTGGGCGTAACACGGCACTCGGTGCCTGACTGCATGTGACCGAGCGAACCACATGACTTGCTGAATCATCATGAGGCATACATGAGCGGAAATATATTATGAAACATGATGGGCTTTAAGAAAACATATGAAGTCATAATAATTATAAAATACTTGTTTAAAAACAAGAGCGTGGATAATACCATAACTGAGCCAAAATGGCTAACCGATTCTGAAAGTATAACATGACACAACTGGCTTGTCTAGTCTATGAAACTTCTAGCATGAGTCTGAACATAAAACGTATTTGCTGGGACAAGGCCCCCAGCATACCCTTAATGCATCAATGACATAAGGTAAACAACTGACTAAACCCCGAAGAGAATAGGGCTCACCCAAAAACTGATACGAGAGTTATCCTGTTGAGCAGGTGCGTCGTCCTGTAAGTCAGTACCTGCATCGTGAAATGCAGGCCCCCAAGGCAAATAAACGGGGACGTTAGTACTTTGAATGTACTAGTATGTAAATACATGAGAGAAATAGCAGGCACATGATACATAAACATGAAATGGAAACTGAAACTGAAACTGGATACTGAAACAGAACATAAACATGAGTACTGTAAGCATGAAATAATCTGTAATACCGACATGAACCACCACGGGGAGAAACGTGGAGTCTGACCTCCGCCCGATCAGCTAAGCCATCTCGTACCTTGCCAGGACACGAGACATGAACATGACATGAATGGATCCAAAATCGCTCAATGGGGAAAATATTAAGGAATCGTCCTAACTGGGCGGAGCGATCCTTATCCTACGTTGGCATACGTAGTTTCAGGCTATTTGAGCCTTCTCGGTATTAATACAATTCCCGAACATGAAAATTACTAAAGACATGATTTATGAGTCTTGACATGAACATGGGTACATGAAGACATGACAATAAATGCATATATACGAGCTTTTCACGGGAATAAGCAAAATATCTCAGACCTTGTGTTATAGAACCCATGGGATGCAAGTTATGGGTTTTCATAGATTACGAACTGGGTCTCAATTACCAAAACAGTAAATTAAGACTAATCAAACGGAATTGTAACTGACCATATAATATAAATCATGGTTCATGTGTCTAGGGTTTAGCATGAATATACCTAGAATCCTAAAACTTGGTGTGTAATCACGGAATACTGAAACATAGGGAAGAACAAGGATGTTCCCACACGTGGATAGCGCCTACATACCTTGACTTCCTGCTTTTGAGCGTATCACAATGTCCTTCAATCCCTTCAACTTTAATCTATAGCAATACAGATCATAGGGATTCTATATTAGCAACAATATCCGTGCTTTGATCATCTAAGCATTTTATCAAACACTTGGTGGGCATGAAGCTCCACAACCTTCATTAATGGTGTTTTCTTCACCCAATCCTCATTCTATTACTTCTAGCTGATTCTATAATCTCAATTAGATATAATTAACATCATTCTTCATCACCCACATGAATACAACAATCCCAAGTCAACAATCCAAAAACTCTAGCATAGTTCATATAATTCTCTTTATCAAACCCATTTACTATTCTCCCAAAAATTCATCAATTCACAACTATAAATGATTAGGGAGTAGAAACATTACCTTTTTGAAGTCCAATCCTCTTGAATTCGGGTTCTAGGGTTTCCACATCTACAAATATATTCCAATCATAACTCTATGGATTAGAAGGGTTTTGGGGACTTGGATTCAACCTAGAATCATGATAAAACTTACCTTGGAAGGTTATTGAGGTTTGGGACTTGGTTCTCTCTGAATTTAGGGTGAGTTTTCGTGAATGGGATGTTGGGGAAATAACCCCAAATCCTAAATATAACAAAAAAATGCGTAAACCCGACTTTTTGACCCAAAATCGACCTGTTTCGCGATGGGTCCGCGATGCGGGTGCATCGCGCAACATTCTGCAGCTCAAAACTCAGAGTTGCGCGATCGTTCCCCGAAGCGGGGCCATCGCGCGCTCTCTCACGCGCCCCGAGAAGCGACGGGTGTCGGTTCTGCACAGTGTTCGGTAAAATAGGCATAACTTCTCTTACATATATCTGTTCAAGACCCATAATATACCGTTCGAAATCTATTTCAAAGATCTACAACTTTTAAGAAGGAAATATTCCCAAACATATTTTTCCGTATACTCATTTTATTTGAGACATAGTGCAAACTCACTTGAAAACATGCCCCATAGACTGGCTTCCAACTTTTCTTTGCTCAAAGACATTTCTGTCACTCCCCGAACCATGGCCTGGGCGTAACACGGCACTCGAGCCTTGCTTGCATGTGTCCGAGCGAACCTCATGGCTTGCTTGTCAACATGGGCATCAAAACAATATAATCTATATGATGCAATTTAAATGAATCATGAAAATGTAATTTGCGGAATAAAGTCTTGAAGTTATCTCATAGCATGAAAAATCATGAAAACGTAATAGTATGCACGCATGAAAACATAACTGACTTTGTGAACTAACATCTGTCTATGAAACCTCTAAAACATGTCTGAATACTAACTATCAGGACATGGCCCTGGACTACCATAAACTGAATATTAATGCAGACTCCATGTTGAACCCCGAGAGAAGTGGGGCTCACCAATAAGCTGATATCTGAAGTGATCCTACTGCGCAGATGTATGCTCCTGAAAACCGGTATCTGCACCGTGAAGTGCAGGCCCCGGGCAAAAGGGACGTTAGTACATGGTGAATAGTACTAGTATGTAAAACCTACTGAAATGAAGAACATGGCACAGTATAGGTATAGGACATGAACTAAAACTGAATGTAACTTGGACATGAGCATAAAACGTGAGTAAAGTTTGAAAACAGTAAATCAATGGAAATACATGTATGTAAAACTGCTTGTAACGTGGGGAATGCTATAGTATAACCGACAACATGGTCTGGTACTTGCGTCCTACCAGCAAAACACTCACAACCTTGCCAGGGATATGAGATTTAACTAATAATAAGCATGTAAGGATCCAAACTGCATAATGAAGGTGTTGCCTCCTTGCTGACAACCCTTATCCTACGGTGGCAATGTAGTTTCAGGCTATCTGAGCCTTCTCGGTTAACTAAGCAATTCCCAAAAACATGAACATGATATAGTTGGCTAAGAAGCCCATGATTTTCGTGAAATAACTTGTAATCATGATTTCATGAAATAACTTGTAAACATGATTTCATGAAATATCTTGTAATATGGTTTCATGAGATAACTTGTCATAGTTTTGCAAACATGTTCTTGATTCATGAGTAATAACAATAGTTCATAATTATATATATATAATTGACTTGAAAACATGCTTGTAACTTGCTACATAAAATCATAAAGTTTCATATAAACATAATAGGAATACATGAGGAAGAATTCATGATTCATGGATTAAGCTAGGGTTCCTAATAACCGTAATGGAAGATTAGGAATACAATAACGAATATAGATACGAAATTCATGTACATAAATACATAAATACGGGCTACCAATATGTTGGATTTAATGCCCTAGGGTTTGAACTTCATGGATATCAAGAAACGGAGCATGGGGAAGAACGTAGAGATTCCCACATGTGGATGGAAGTTCTACATACCTTAATTGCTCCAAAACTTGAATTAAAGACTTGAGCTTTGAAGAAGATTTCCAAAATCTTGAATTCTTGAACCTTGAGATGGGTTTTCTTGAAAACCCTAGTTTAGGAATGATAATTTCTTGTTTAGATTACAACGATAGGTATTAGAATTGATTTAGAATAATTAGAGTAGGCTTACCTTGGTGTTCTTTATGATACAAGAGGGTAGGAAGTCGTTCTAGGGCTTGAAGGAATGAAAAATAATGATTTGAACTGATATGGACGAATATATACTGTTCTGGAAAAATTCATTTTTCGGCCCAGTTAAATACTGGCCGTATTTTGAAATACGGGCCGTATTTTGAAATACGGGCCGTATTTTGAAATACGGTCCGTATTTTGACATATGGACTGCACTGCGTCTCTTTAGTAAAATGGCTATAACTCTTTGCACAGATGTCCGTTTGACCCCCATAATATACCGTTGGAAAGGTATTTCAAAGCTCTACAACTTTCATGAAGGACGTTTTCCCAAAGTCCAAATATATTTTGAAATGCGGGCCGTATTTTGAAATACGGTCCGTATTTAACCATTTGACATCAAATTGCCAAATTCCAGAATGCTCAGAAATCCTTGGTTTCAGTTTACGATTTGAAATACGGTCCGTATTTAACCATATGACATTCAACTACCAGTTTACGATTTGATTTACGGCTCGTAAACTGAAATACGGTCACTGTTCATGGGCGTAAACCACCATCTTACAGCTGAAGAGGAAATTTCCAATTCCCACATTTCTTATCTGGTTTTCTAAGTCTAGGATCATGGTCAAAGCTTAGGTTAAAGGTACGGGGTGTTACAATATCTACCCCTTGGTATCATTCGTCCTCGAATGATGGGTCATGGTTAAGAACATGGCTGGACATGGCTTGAATTCATGAACATGAAAGAAACATGACGTAAAACATAAGAGCTTGACATGGTTACGTGGGAACATGGTCATGGATCATGAGAACTGAGTACGTGATTACATGGAAACATGTACATGGGGAATATGAAACTGAGTAGCGCCTACATGAATGAGAATCATGAAACATTTGTCCTCGATTTATGGCTAGTGGTTAAGAATCGCTACTACCTCTGGAATCTACAAAATTTATGGAAGGACTTCCTTCATAATCGGGACCCTCACGACATTTCTCAAACGCCTGCCAACTAACTAAAGTACCAACACACAACTCACACGGTATCTTAATATGCATGATGTGATATAACGTGATTACTGGATCTTGAATGTAGCTAACATATATACTGAGCTGGCTTGAACACACGGATATTGGCTGAATGATTATATGATTACTATGCATGGGGTTTGGAAGAAAATCCGTAGGCATGAATGACAGAAGTACCGGAAATAGGCACGAACACGACATGATTACCTGGGCATGAGACGCATGACGTGGGACATAAATACATGAAACTAGATGACATGAATACATGAGTGCTAAACTGTCATGAGATACGAATACGTGTGAAAATGGATATCGTAACATGGGATCTGAATATCGAAAACACGATTGTTACAACACGTGGGTTGAATACTAAGCGCGTGTAGGATTTGGATACTTAGAGACTTAATCACAAACGTTCGTATGTCACCATGGTAATATGAGAAAGGAGTATGACTTAGGCTTTGAATGTATGCGCAACTCGATGCGAATGCAACAGACTTGAATCGTATAACAAGAATATGATCCTAACATAGGTATTCATAAATCTCTAGCATAGGCATGACATGAATACGTCGAATCTGAGTAGCATACTCTTGAGATAAGTACCACAGGTTATATGAAAAGTTATCTATTTGAATATAGGAATGCATCTTACTTCTGCTTATCTTGTTAGCTGCTAATCATGATTATGAATACCTTAGCTCATCTTGCTCATTCTCGTGAGCAAATTTTAGAGGACTGAGAGAAAAAGAATTATTGGTACATTCACACGAGATACTTTGCTTTAGAGAACAGACATGACATGGTTCATTGTACATGGAGGACGTAACGTGGAACATGCATACATGGGAACGTGATTCATATGGCATGAAACGTGAATAGCATGACATGGGACATCGGTACATGAAAAACATGGCGTTCACATAAGTATCTGCATACCATGGCGTATAGATTTGAGTTCATGAACATTGAAGTAAGACTAAGGCATACGTGTGACTTGCATAGAGTACAATTGTAGGCTAACTCTTGGGTACTCATAGACGTAAGGCATGGATAAAGCATTACCTTTAGAATTTAGATATACCGAAAGAATAGGACATGGTTCAACACAGCTTACTCTTATCACTGTAAGTAAATGCCCTTGTTATAAATAAGGCTCATGAAGGAATAGATTATAGGTATGAATAATTCGTTTCTCGAGCATCTAACACAAAGGTAGAAAGTCACTTTGAACCTCAAAATGGCATAGATACTTCGGAAAAGATAAGGGCATCCTTTGCGCAACATTAGCCAAAGGAACATAAGCACGAATTACATAGAATCACAGGTAGGACATCCATCTTGGTTCACCTTCATTATTATCTAACAACATCATTGTTACAATACCACTATAAATGGAATGCATAGCGAAATGAATTGGGGCACGAGCATGTGGTAACATGGATAACATAATCATAGGGGTCAAGATCATCATCAGATTTGAAAAGCACTTAGATGCTAGAACATGGACATAAGTATAAAAGCATGATAGATACGTGAGACTTGAATGCGATTTTTTTTTTAACTTTAGACACGAGCACACCTGATGTGCGAAACATGAAAGGACATTCCTTTGCATACCTTACTATCGTATGAAGTCTTAATTCTTGTATCTTAAATGCGGAGTATCAATCTCTACATGAGCATGATATGGGTATGAAAGGCACGAGTAGAGTACGTCTGGTCACTAGTACCACATAGTACATGAATTACTCTGGAATTGGAACCGTTATACCCTTAAAACCCGCTATTCGATCTAGAACTTTATCTTATAACATAATTACCTATTATTTGATCTCAACAGCATGACAAAAATCGCATTCTACGCACCTTATCTTGGCTACATGAAATTGTGATCCTCTGACATAATCTCCTAAACACCTATCAACTCACGAAACACATAATCTATATCGGCACCTTATCGCACGATCTCCCTCTTAGATTAAAAGCTGACATTTAAAGCCTGTGGATCCCTTGAGTTAGCGATAAGTGGTCATCTAGTGGTTCCGCTAATTTTTTCTAACATACTGACGACTCATTTCTTCAGCTTACTTCAAGCAAGTCTTACTTACTGGGAAAACTGAATTACTTAAATGAACAGGTTTCTAATGTACATAACTGGCATACTAGCTTTGTCAGTCTTGAGGAAAACACTTTTCTGATAATTTTTAAAGACTCTTCTTATGTAGCTTGCTCTCTTACTGCTTAGATGGTTTTCTTTTTCTTTCACTAATTACTATACCTCAAATTTAGCTTAAACCCTTTGGGTTCTAACACGCCTTCGGTGTATTCAGACAGTTACCCAATTAGTAGTGCTAACTTGACTAAGTAACTCAAATCGTACTTCTACTAACTCTGCTGAAAATTTCTAATTCACTGTATCTATTCAAACTTACTTACTATGCTTCTGCTAACCACTTTCTAGCATCATATTCTCTAATTTTTCTCTGAGTACTAAAGTGAAGCATAAGGTTATTTCTAACGTTTCCTCCTTATTTGACTCTATTCTGGGGTTGTATACTATCTTTCTGAACTATAGACACGGATCACACTTAGGGAAAATTTCATCTGTCTCAAATAAGGAATTGGAACAACTAACCCCAAACTCCCTATACACTTTCAAAATTATATCATTCTATACACATCAGGGATAAAAACTTAATCACATAACCTAAGAGAGAATTGTCATATCTTTTATCTCGTAGTAATATCTGCTTCTTTTAGTAGCTTACTAACATCATACTCTCTAGGTCTGATCTGAATGAGCTGAAATAATTTAAAACTAACCCTACAAAAATTTATATCGTCTGCTCGTGGTTTTCTTATCGCATCAGTCCCTTCTTAGTCATGTGCATAGATCATATGACAAAACTATATATATCCAAAAAAAAAAGTTGAGACTTTCTAGTATTACAGGTGATTGGCTCTTAGGCTATTTCCTGCTCCAAAACTACCGTGAATAATTTATGATTGCTGCAGCTAATTTCATAACATGTTACTCTGTAGGGTCTTAAATCTGAACTATCATCCTTATATTGTAGCTTCATGGTCAAAGAGTCCAAATCAACTTACCTTATAGGGTATATAACCTACGTGTGCTACCATACCGAAATTTGTCTTTCAAATGGTACTATCACTTGATAAACACACCATGCACTATTTAGCTAGTCTTGACCTTGAATTTTCTTCTTGCCGCTTACACATTTGATACGTTCAGAATTCGATGGAAAAAAGAATATTACTTACTACTCTAAGCTTCATGGCACGAGTTGGAATAATTCATGATGACCCCATCTGAAAGAAACACATCGATAATGATTATATTTATATCTTTCTCATCCATTGAGACGTGGCGTATTCGGTAGAACGGAAAGAACACAAGAGTCTGAGTGATTTCTGAAAACATAGCTCTATTGCACGATCTAGAGTTGAAAGAAGTGAGACAATCTTAAATGTCTTGGTGATCAACTGTTTATATGTGTGGGCGCCACAGACATATAAAAGTGACCCCACTGGACACGATTTCATAGACTCCCTAAGACACTTGAACCTAGGGATCTGATACCAAGCTTTGTCACGCCCCGAACCATGGCCTGGGCGTAACACGGCACTCGAGCCTTGCTTGCATGTGTCCGAGCGAACCTCATGGCTTGCTTGTCAACATGGGCATCAAAACAATATAATCTATATGATGCAATTTAAATGAATCATGAAAATGTAATTTGCGGAATAAAGTCTTGAAGTTATCTCATAGCATGAAAAATCATGAAAACGTAATAGTATGCACGCATGAAAACATAACTGACTTTGTGAACTAACATCTGTCTATGAAACCTCTAAAACATGTCTGAATACTAACTATCAGGACATGGCCCTGGACTACCATAAACTGAATATTAATGCAGACTCCATGTTGAACCCCGAGAGAAGTGGGGCTCACCAATAAGCTGATATCTGAAGTGATCCTACTGCGCAGATTATGCTCCTGAAAACCGGTATCTGCACCGTGAAGTGCAGGCCCCGGGCAAAAGGGACGTTAGTACATGGTGAATAGTACTAGTATGTAAAACCTGCTGAAATGAAGAACATGGCACAGTATAGGTATAGGACATGAACTAAAACTGAATGTAACTTGGACATGAGCATAAAACGTGAGTAAAGTCTGAAAACAGTAAATCAATGGAAATACATGTATGTAAAACTGCTTGTAACGTGGGGAATGCTATAGTATAACCGACAACATGGTCTGGTACTTGCGTCCTACCAGCAAAACACTCACAACCTTGCCAGGGATATGAGATTTAAGTAATAATAAGCATGTAAGGATCCAAACTGCATAATGAAGGTGTTGCCTCCTTGCTGACAACCCTTATCCTACGGTGGCAACGTAGTTTCAGGCTATCTGAGCCTTCTCGGTTAACTAAGCAATTCCCAAAAACATGAACATGATATAGTTGGCTAAGAAGCCCATGATTTTCGTGAAATAACTTGTAATCATGATTTCATGAAATAACTTGTAAACATGATTTCATGAAATATCTTGTAATATGGTTTCATGAGATAACTTGTCATAGTTTTGCAAACATGTTCTTGATTCATGAGTAATAACAATAGTTCATAATTATATATATATAATTGACTTGAAAACATGCTTGTAACTTGCTACATAAAATCATAAAGTTTCATATAAACATAATGAGAATACATGAGGAAGAATTCATGATTCATGGATTAAGCTAGGGTTCCTAATAACCGTAATGGAAGATTAGGAATACAATAACGAATATAGATACGAAATTCATGTACATAAATACATAAATACGGGCTACCAATATGTTGGGTTTAATGCCCTAGGGTTTGAACTTCATGGATATCAAGAAACGGAGCATGGGGAAGAACGTAGAGATTCCCACATGTGGATGGAAGTTCTACATACCTTAATTGCTCCAAAACTTGAATTAAAGACTTGAGCTTTGAAGAAGATTTCCAAAATCTTGAACTCTTGAACCTTGAGATGGGTTTTCTTGAAAACCCTAGTTTAGTAATGATAATTTCTTGTTTAAATTACAAGGATAGGTATTAGAATTGATTTGGAATAATTAGAGTAGGCTTACCTTGGTGTTCTTGATGATGCAAGAGGGTAGGAAGTCGTTCTAGGGCTTGAAGGAATGAAAAATAATGATTTGAACTGATATGGACGAATATATATTGTTCTGGAAAAAATCATTTTTCGGCCCAGTTAAATACTGGCCGTATTTTGAAATACGGGTGTCATACCCCATTTTAACCCCGGAGATTAAAGTACGAGTACAACATATTGGAGATTCCTATATTTTGTTTGTTTATTTTTAAGGAGTCGCCACCTAATTATTTGTGGTGAATTAGGACACCTAAAGTTTATTAAAGTTATGTTTAAAATTAACTCTGTTTAAGGTCTGCGAAACTTAAGATTCTAGGTAAGGGTTCAATTAGTCTAAAGGGAAGGTATTAGGCACCCTTTAAGACCCATTAACAATGGTTAACCGACCGGACTAAAATTTAATTAGGTTAAGTGTAAATATAGTATTATAGAAAAAGAAAGTAGTTTCGTAAATATAGCTAAAATTACAGATAAGAATGTTGTTTAAAAAATAGGATTTTGTAGAAGATAATAATTTATATAAAAGAATACTTCTGATGTTATTTTAGAATACGACTTATAAATGTTGTTAAGTTCTTAAATGATAGTATAATAGTATTGTTTAAAAATAATATGTTATACCCTATTTTAACCTGGGTCAAAACAGTTTACGACGTCCGAATAATTCTGGGGTTATTTAAAGTACAGGAGTCGCCACCTAATTATTTATGGTGAATTAGGGCACCCAAAATTACTAAAATAATTAACTAAAGTTGATTTTAATTTTAAAGTCTACGAAATCAAAATTCTGGGTACGGGTTCAACTAACTTAGAGGGAAGGTATTAGGCATCCTCTAAGTTCCATTAATAATAGTTGATCCGACCGAACTTAAAGTTAATTAGGCTGAGTATAAATATAGTATTCTTAAAAATCATTCGAACCTGTTAAAAATCAACTAAAAGAATATATAGGCGATACTAAAACTGATTAGCTAATTAAGCTACGGAATTATAGATTTGTTTTTACAACTGTTAGTCTAATGGGAAATGAGTAAGTTATGAGCCATACAATCATTTAACACAACAACTTAAAATCAATAGATTAGATAAGGCAAACAGCAAGTTAGAGGCACAAATTAGATAAGGAGAAACGAATGGTTTAAAAGACCGAAAACAAAGCAATATAAGAAGCCATATTAGTAAGCTTTTCGAAATCAGAATCGTGGCTGTTCAATTCTGATCCGTCATGGACACGTATTCGAACACGAAAGGAAACGCAATAGTAATCGGTGCAGCGATGTGGTTGAGTCTCAGGGTGAGGCCAGATTGGACCGTGAGAGTCCTTTACAAAGACTCCATTTTTGCTCCGGTAATCATGCAAAAACAAAGAAGGAAATAGAGGAATTAGTATGGTAGATTAACTATCCTTTAACAATGTCTAAAAGGGAGTAATAAGAAGTCACAACACAGTTATGTAATATAAAAAGGTCGCAGCAGGGACTGCACTGTTCGAATGGATGGGGCTGGGATCATACAGAGGCAGCAAACACATACAACAGCAGTATTCCTTTAAAGAGTGATAACACTTGGCCTCAAAACTAACCAAAACTTAGTTCAAAATGCCACAACCAACAGGTCAGCATAATAACCAGCAATTCGTAAAGACAGACATGATGATGGGCATTAAAGAGACAGCATAAGGAATCTTACAAGCATGACCATGTTTTACTAATAACCGACATAACAACCCAGCAAATTAAAGCATCCCTAGATTTGACTAGCTAATTTGTATTTGAACTTAAATATATATAAAACTGAGACAAGAAACCGACCAAAAGTATGAAATAGCGATAGAACCACAAACGAAGATGAAAAGGCTAAAGACCACATTAAACAGAAACTGAAAGTATAAAAAAGAAAAGGTATTGAATCATGGATCAAAACTTGGGAGAAAAGGAAAAGAAGGGATTGCAAACTTTGTTATCGATAATTAAAACACACACTTGGCATGGCAAATTTAGGGACCTGAGCACATGACCGAGCAGTAAGGGGGACTTTTAACGCTACAACTATCCAAAACAGTGACAAGGGTCGATTACGGGATCACGTCTAACGGACTTGAACTTCAATAACTACATGCCAAAGTTATTCGATACATAGGATTTAAGTAACAACCGATCGCACAACACCAAACTAATGAAACACCAGATTGACTTATACGCTAAACTCTTACAGTAACCGAGGTAAAATTAAACCATCCATGAAATCAACCAGCTGGTTCTCGACTTAAAACAGGCTAAAACAGAGCCAACAGGTAGACATGACAAAGTACACAAACTGAAAGCATCGAATAATTCTTATTAATTTATAGCTAGACTGAATCTCAAAGCAAACAAAAATAACTTAACCTTATGCAAGAAAACATTCTGGTGCCTCGAATAAATTTATCAACTGACAGACTAATACTTTGTGGACCGATAACAACGATCTAAGACAGTGCTAAAAAACACGGGAAGAGATTCGAAGATATGATTCAAATAACCTAATCCACACTTTGCATTAGCACCCTTAAACTAGCTTATTTTGGACAGAACAAAAGGGAAGCGCAAGCTGTAACGGGCTCATATTTCGCAAGTTCGATGAAAAGAGAAGTAAACTCAATAAGAGCACAACGACATAAATCGAAACGAAGCTATAACTAACTCCTATTCTGATTGAGGTTGAACGATTAAACCATAACTACATTCCGAACTCTATATAAACGAAAAGAATATTAAACACCCAAAGACCGAACTGAAGCAAATGGAGATGGAGAGTTACTGACTTGTTGTGGGTACAGTGAAGTGGGTGTCGACGTCTCGAATCTACGCTCGAAACACGAACGAACTCGAACAGTAACTAAAGTCTCAGATTAGAAAGTGAAAATAAAGCACTATAGAGTTGTTATTTTCTGTGAGGCTATCTTTAACCCTAACGTCAGTTTCAAACCTTGTCTCTTTCTACAGAAAGGTTTTCAGATTTAAGCGAAAATCAAGATCGGACAGAAAACTTAGGGCTCAATGGCGGGAAAACTTGTGTTTCCTCCAAAATGCTGGAAAAAAAAAATCCTTTCTCCAAAAAACCAATCCCCTTTTCTGATCGAGTTTCTTGCTCATCCCTCCCTTTTTGTTCGATCTCCCTCTCTCTTTATAGAGTGAGGAGAGGGGGAGCGTATGAGAGAGGAGCGGCGTGGGGAACAAAGGGGACAGAGGCGTGGGTGAGACAACAATGAGTGGAGGTGCAGAGGAGTGAGATGGCAGAGATGAAGGTGGGGAGAACGTGAGGGTATG
The DNA here is from genome assembly GCF_019175385.1 of Lycium barbarum. NCBI lineage: Eukaryota > Viridiplantae > Streptophyta > Magnoliopsida > Solanales > Solanaceae > Lycium > Lycium barbarum. The sequence goes on from NC_083340.1 coordinate 13,550,996, forward strand.
GGAGAGAGGAGCAGAGAGGCGTGGGGGACAAGGGAGTGTGGATGTGCAGAGGCGTGGAGATGAGGGGACAAGGGAACGTGGGAGGAAGCAGAGGAGTGGGGGGCGACGATGGTGAGAGGAGAAAGAGACGAGAAAGAGAGGGGGGAGCGGCGGAAAAGGTTGAAGAAGGTAGGGTTAGAGTATGTTTTGGTGGTGATGAAGAAAACGAAAATGGGCTGGGTCGGTTTTAGTGAAATGTGGGCTGAACGAATTGGAATGATAGTGGACTGAAAAATGTGGATTGAAATGTGGGTTGGGCATTTAAAAATGTGGGTTGTTTATTTGAGTAGAGAAATAATATTGTATTTGTATTTTGGGCCATTAATTTGGCTGAAAAATGTTGGTCCTTCCTCCGCTATTTTAATTATTTCCGGGCTTCTAATTTAGTACATAGTACAATATTTATTATGTGAAGATAAATAGTAATTAGTATATAGAAAGTAAGGATTTTACAAAGTGTTGTCTTGTAATTAATTTAACGAGTCCAAACCCAAAAACGAAACGATGACTAACCGTTCAAAATTTATGATAAAAGTAGTGATATTAATAGTAGTAGCAAGTGAAATATTGTGAAAATAAAGTATTTAGCTCGTCAGTAAATTTAGAAACCCGAGTAAATTAAATAAAAGAGGGACAAAATTGGGTGTCAACAACGGGCCGTATTTTGAAATACGGTCCGTATTTTGACATATGGACTGCACTGCGTCTCTTTAGTAAAATGGCCATAACTCTTTGCACAGATGTCCGTTTGACCCCCATAATATACCGTTGGAAAGGTATTTCAAAGCTCTACAACTTTCATGAAGGACGTTTTCCCAAATTCCAAATAAATTTTGAAATACGGGCCATATTTTGAAATACAGTCCGTATTTAACCATTTGACATCAAATTGCCAAATTCCAGAATGCTCAGAAATCCTTGGTTTCAGTTTACGATTTGAAATACGGTCCGTATTTAACCATATGACATTCAACTACCAGTTTACGATTTGATTTACGGCCCGTAAACTGAAATACGGTCACTGTTCATGGGCGTAAACCACCATCTTACAGTTGAAGAGGAAATTTCCAATTCCCACATTCTTTATCTGGTTTTCTAAGTCTAGGATCATGGTCAAAGCTTAGGTTAAAGGTACGGGGTGTTACAATTTCTTATGACTTGATTGGTTTTCGAAACACTTCCTATAACCATCATATTGGTTTAATTATATTATCATTTTATGAGTCAAACCTTCGCCCGAAGCTACGAGGTGTTACAATATCTCCCCCTTGGGATCATTCGTCCTCGAATGATGGGTCATGGTTATGAATATGGCTGGATATGGCTTGACTACATGAACGTGAAGGAAAAATGACATGAAACATAGAGACTGAACTAACATGACATGGTTACATGGAAACGTGAATACTGAGACATAACATGACATGGGCTATAGAAATTTACCTTGAGAGTTCTCTGCTTGCTCTTCAAACAAAAATGGGTACTTGGACTTCATATCCTCCTCGGCTTCCCATGTAGCTTCCTCAACTTTTTGACTCCTCCACAGGACTTTCACTGAGGCTACTTCCTTAGTTCTCAACTTGCGAACCTGACGGTCAAGAATGGCTACAGGGATCTCCTCATATGTCAACCCATCCTTAACTGTTATAGTATCTGCAGGAACAACTAACGATGGGTCTCCTACACACTTCCTCAACATGGACACATGAAACACGGGATGTACAGCAGCCAAATCTTGTGGCAACTCAAGTTCATAAGCTACTAGATCGACCTTTCGTAGAATTCTGTAAGGTCCAATATATCTGGGACTGAGCTTCCCTTTCTTGCCAAATCTCATGACACCCTTCATAGGTGAGACTTAAGGAACACCCAATCATCAACTGAAAATTATAAATCCCTTCGTCTCACATCTGTATAAGACTTCTGGCGACTCTGAGCCGTTTTCAAACGCTCCTGTATTAACTTGACTTTCTTCATAGCCTGATAAACCAAATCTGGTCCTAACAACTCTGCTTCACTAACTTCAAAACAACCAATTGGTGATCTGCACCTTCGCCCATACAGAGCTTCAAACGGTGCCATCCCAATACTAGCATGATAATTCTTATTATAGGAAAACTCGATAAGAGGCAAGTGATCGTCCCAATTACCTTTGAAATCCAAGATGCGTGCTCTTAAAATGTCCTCAAGAGTCTGAATAGTACGCTCTGCCTGGCCATCTGTCTGCGGATGAAAAGCTGTGCTAAGGTTCACCTTGGTACCCAATCCTTTCTGGAAGGATTTCCAGAAGTTTGCTGTGAACTGAGCACCACGGTCTGAAATAATGGACACTGGGATCCCATGCAATCTGACAAACTCATTAACATACAGCTTGGCATAATCTTCTACTGAATCTGTGGTCTTAACTGGAAAAAAGTGCGCCGACTTAGTAAGCCTGTCGACGATGACCCAAATAGAGTCATGTCTCCTGGCTGAGCGAGGTAGACCTGATACAAAGTCCATATTGATCATTTCCCATTTCCAGACAGGAATATCAATATTTTGAGCCAAGTCACCAGGCCTCTGGTGTTCGTCTTTCACTTGCTGACAATTCGGACACTTAGCTACAAAATCTGCCACATTCTTCTTCATATCGTTCCACCAGTAAATCTCCTTAAGATCATGATACATCTTAGTGGAACCTGGATAAATGGAATACCTGGAATTGTGAGCTTCTGACATGATTCGCTCTCTGAGCCCATCTACATCTAGAACACACAATCTGCCTCGGTACCTCAAGGTACCATCATCTCCCCCTTGTTCAAACGCCGTCGTCTTATGCTTGTGAATTCCCTCCTTCAGCTGCAATAAACAGGGATCACTAAACTGTTTCTCCTTGACTTCAACGACTAAAGAGGAAAGAGCTCTATTCTGAGCAACCACACCACCATCCTTGGAGTCCAAAAGTCGAACTCCAAGATTGGCCAAACGGTGAACTTCCTTTATCATAACTCTCTTACTTACGTCCACGTGGGTTAAACTTCGCATGGAACGCCGACTAAGAGCATCAGCTACAACATTCGCTTTCCCTGAATGATAAAGAATATCCACATCGTAATCCTTAAGCAATTCAAGCCATCTCCTTTGCCTAAGATTTAGCTCCCTTTGCTTGAAGATATACTGCAGGCTTTTAGGACCTGTGAAAATATCAACATGCACTCCATACAAATAATGACGCCATATATTAAGTGCAAAAACTACAGCTGCCAACTCTAAGTCATGAGTCGGATAATTCTTTTCGTGAACCTTGAGCTAACGAGATGCATAAGCTACAACCTTACCATGCTGCATTAAGACACATCCGCGACCAACTCCCGAAGCATCACAATAAACCACGAACCCTTCAGTTCCCTCTGGCAACGTCAAAACTGGAGCAGAAGTCAATCTCTTCTTCAACTCTTCAAAGCTTCGCTCACAAGCATCTGACCATTGGAACTTAACTTTCTTCTGAGTCAACTTAGTCAACAGAGCAGAGATAGAAGAAAATCCTTCTACGAAGCGTTAATAATAGCCTGCCAGACCCAAGAAACTTCTTATATCAGAAGCTGAGGTGGGTCTGGGCCAACTCTTTACGGCATTACTCTTCTGAGAATCAACTTTAACACCTTCACCTGAGATCACATGGCCTAAGAATGCCACTAACTTATGCCAAAACTCACACTTCAAGAATTTTGCAAAACGTTTGCGATCTTTAAGAGTCTGCAACACTATTCTGAGATGTTCTGCATGATCAGTCTCATTACGGGAATACACCAAAATATCATCAATGAAGATAATGACGAATAAGTCGAGATAAGGCTTGAAATCCCTGTTCGTAAGATCCATGAAAGCAGCTGGCGCATTTGTCAACCCAAATGACATAACAAGAAATTTAAAATGGCCATAACGGGTTCTGAAAGCGGTCTTCGGAATATCAACTTCCTTAACCTTTAACTGATGATAGCCTGATTTGAGATCAATCTTGGAATAACATTGGGCACCCTGCAGTTGGTCAAATAAGTCATCTATTCTAGGAAGAGGGTACCTGTTCTTAATGGTGACCTTGTTCAGCTGACGGTAGTCTATACACATACGTAAGGAACCATCCTTCTTTCGGACAAATAATACTGGCGCACCCCAAGGCGAAACACTGGGCCTAATAAACCTCTTATCAAGAAGATCTTTCAACTGGGCTTTTAACTCTTTTAACTCTGCTGGAGCCATTTGGTATGGCGGAATAGATATCGGTTGAGTATCGGGAAGTAGATCAATTCCAAATTCAATCTCCCTGTCATGAGGGACTCCTGGAAGATCTTCTGGGAATTCATCTACAACTGGAATAGATTGAAGAGTTGGAGTCTAGGCATCTGAATCCTTGACTCGAACTAGGTGGTAGATATAACCTTTGGAAATTATTTTTCTGGCTTTTAGGTAAGAAATGAATCTACCCCTGGATACTACTGAATTTCCCTCCCAATCTATGACTGGCTCATTAGGAAACTCGAATATTACCACCTTAGTTCTACAACATACTGTGGCATAACATGAAGCTAACCAATCCATACCTATGATTACATCAAAGTCTACCATCTCTAATTCTGCTAAGTCAGCTGTGGTTCTGCGGTGATAAATTAGAACTGGACAACCCCTATAAATACGTCTAGCTATGGATGACTCTCCCACTGGGGTGGACACCTCAAAGGGTTCATGTAACTTTTCTAGTTCAAACCCAAATTTCTTGGCAACAAATGGGGTTACATAAGATAAAGCGGATCCTGGGTCAATAAGGGCATATACGTCGAAAGTGAAAACTGTTAGTGTACCTGTGACAACATCTTCACGAGCTTCGGTATCTTGACGGTCTGTCAATGCATACCAACGGTTTCACCCACCGCTTGTGTTTCCAGACCTAGCTGCATTGTTCCCTTACTGGGCCTGATTTTTACGAGGGACTGCTGAATTCGTGGGCTGTGCCACGTTACCTCCGGTACCTTACCTAGCTGACGAACAATCTTTCTGAAAATAGCCTCTTTGGCCACAACCATAACATATATTCGTGCCCATGCGACACTCACCTGAGTGTCTCTTATTACACTTGCCGCATATCGGATGAGTATAAGTTGACTGACCCCCACTAGCCTGAAAGTAAGAACTTGATGGCCTGAAATTCTGCTTCTTATCATTACGGAACTTGGGAAGTGGGGCACTTGCTGTGGACGGAGCAGGTCCTGCTGACCTGTTCTTAAAAAATTTCCTGTTACCGTTCCCGCTGAACTGTCCGGTAGACTTGTCCCTCTTGTTGAAATCCTTGTCTTTCTCTTTCTGCAAGGCTTCCTCCTCTTTTAGCCTTGTCTCATTCCCTTGCACGAAAGCAACCATCTTGGAGATAGTCATTGCCCCATTATGTGCAACAATATTGGCTCCATCATACAAATGGGAATCGAGACCTCCAACGAATCTTCTCACTCTTGCCCTCATATCGGGTAACATGTGTGGAGTATACTTAGCCAGACTAACGAACTCCAAATAGTAATCTTGAACTGACCTGCCATTTTGTTTAAGCTTCAGGAATTGTTCAGCCTTAGCCTCTTTGATCTCTATTGGCATAAAGTGGTCTAGGAATGCACTAGCAAACTCATCCCATGTAGCATCAGGCATATTCTCACCTCGGGACAATTTCCAAGATTCATACCACGTGTTAGCAATGCTCTGCAGCTGATGAACTCCAAAAATAGCTGCTTCGATTTCTGTAACTGTCATAATCCTGAAGATCTTTTGGAGAGCATCAATGTAGTCCTGAGGGTCTTCATCCTTCTTCGTCCCCGTGAAGACTGGGGATTCATTCTGAGAAAAGTCCTTCATCTTAGAAGACTCTCCATTACCTTCTGAACTTGACCCAGATTCCTAACGTTGGGCCAAAGCTGCTACCAGTTGTGTGAATATGTTGATAGCACTCCTAACATCCCCATCTGAAGCACTAGGAGGTGTAACGGTAGGGGCGGTTGGAGCTGTTGCCTGAGTCAGAACGGTATCTTCGTGAGCTGCTTCCGCAGTAGCCCTTTGGCTGGTGGCTGTGTTTCTCTTCTTGTACTTTCTTTTGTAAGGCCTTTTCTGAAAACACGTACACGCACAAATTAGGAAGCCATCCTAAAAATACTGCTCTAACTGCACGATCTAGAATATGAAAGAAGTGAGACAATCCTGAATGTCCTGGTGGTCAACTGTTTATATGTATGGGACCCTCACATATATAAAAGTGACCCCACTGGACACGGTTTCATAGACTCCCTAAAGATCCTTGAACCTAGGCTCTAATACCAAGCTTTGTCACGTCCCGAATCATGACCTAGGCGTAACACAGCATTCGGTGCCTGACTGCATGTGACCGAGCGAACCACATGGCTTGCTGAATCATCATGAGGCATACATGAGCGGAAATATATTATGAAACATGATGGGCTTTAAGAAAACATACGAAGTCATAATAATTATAAAATACTTGTTTAAAAATAAGAGCGCGGATAATACCATAACTGAGCCAAAATGGCTAACCGATTCTGAAAGACTAACATGACCCAACTGACTTGTCTAGTCTATGAAACCTCTAGCATGAGTCTGAACATAAAACGTACTTGCTGGGACAAGGCCCCCAGCATACCCTTAATGGATCAATGACATAAGGTAAACAACTGACTAAACCCCGAAGAGAATGGGGCTCACCCAAAAACTGATACGAAAGTTGTCCTACTGAGCAGGTGCGTCGTCCTGTAAGTCAGTACCTGCATCGTGAAATGCAGGCCCCCAAGGCAAATAAACGGGGACGTCAGTACTTTGAATGTACTAGTATGTAAACACATGAGATAAATAGTAGGAACATGATACATAAACATGAAATGGAAACTGAAACTGAAACTGGATACTGAAATTGAACATAAACATGAGTACTGTAAGCATGAAATAATCTGTAATACCGACATGAACCACCACGGGGAGAAATGTGGAGTCTGATCTTGGTCCGATCAGCTAAGCCATCTCGTACCTTGCCAGGTCACGAGACATGAACATGACATGAATGGATCCAAAATCCCTCAATGGGGAAAACATGAAGGAATCGTGCTAACTGGGCGGAGCGATCCTTATCCTACATTGGTATACGTAGTTTCAGGCTATTTGAGCCTTCTCGGTATTAATACAACTCCCGAACGTGAAAATAACTGAAGACATGATTTCTGAGTCTTGACATGAACATGGGTACATGAAGACATGACAATAAATGCATATATATGAGCTTTTCACGGGAATAAGAAAAATATCTCAGACCTTGTGTTATAGAACCCATGGGATGCAAGTTATGAGTTTTCATAGATTACGAACTGGGTCTCAATTACCAAAACAGTAAATTAAGACTAATCAAACGAAATTGTAACTGACCATATAATATAAATCATGGTTCAAGTGTCTAGGGTTTAGCATGAATATACCTAGAATCCTAAAACTTGGTGTGTAATCATGGAATACTGAAACATAAGGAAGAACAAGGATGTTCCCACACGTGGATAGCGCCTACATACCTTGACTTCCTACTTTTGAGCGTATCACAATGTCCTTCAATCCCTTCAACTTTAATCTATAGCAATACATGTCATAGGGATTCTATATTAGCAACAATATCCATGCTTTGATCATCTAAGCATTTTATCAAACACTTGGTGGGCATGAAGCTCCACAACCTTCATTAATGGTGTTTTCTTCACCCAATCCCCATTCTATTACTTCTAGCTGATTCTACAATCTCAATTAGATGTAATTAACATCATTCTTTATCACCCACATGAATACAACAATCCCAAGTCAACAATCCAAAAACTCTAGCATAGTTCATATAATTCTCTTTATCAAACCTATTTACTATTCTCCCAAGAATTCATCAATTCACAACTATAAATGATTAGGGAGTAGAAACATTACCTTTTTGAAGTTCAATCCTCTTGAATTCGGGTTCTAGGGTTTCCACATCCACAAATATGTTCCAATCATAACTCTATGGATTAGAAGGGTTTTGGGGACTTGGATTCAACCTAGAATCATGATAAAACTTACCTTGGAAGGTTATTGAGGTTTGGGACTTGGTTCTCTCTGAATTTAGGGTGAGTTTTCATGAATGGGATGTTGGGGAAATAACCCCAAATCCTAAATATAACAAACAAACGCGTAAACCCGACTTTTTGACCCGAAATCGACCTGTTTCGCGATGGGTCCGCGATGCGGGTGCATCGCGCAACATTCTGCAGCTCAAAACTCAGAGTTGCGCGATCGGTCCCGAAGCGGGGCCATCGCGCGCTCTCTCACGCGCCCCGAGAAGAGACGGGTGTCGGTTCTGCACAGTGTTCAGTAAAATAGGCATAACTTCTTGTACATATATCTGTTCAAGACCCATAATATACCGTTGGAAATCTATTTCAAAGATCTACAACTTTCAAGAAGGAAATATTCCCAAACATATTTTTCCGTATACTCATTTTATTTGAGACATAGTGCAAACTCACTTGCAAACATGCCCCATAGAGTGGCTTCCAACTTTTCTTTGCCCAAAGACATTTCTTATGACTTGATTGGTTTTCAAAACACTTCCTATAACCCTTATATTTGTTTCATTATATTATCATTTTATGAGTCAAACCTTCGCCCGAAGCTACGAGGTGTTACAACTTTTTCTAGTACTCTTACGTTGTTAAAATTCAGATTCCTCTAAAGGATTTTGGGATTCAAAACTCCCACTTGGATCAGGAACCGATCCTTGATCTATTTGACTATCAAACATGTCCGAAGACTTTTTCTGATCATCTGAATTTAACATTTCGTAAAGAGTATCTCCTTCTTTTATTTTGCCCTTTTGGGAAAATCATTTTCTAAAAATGTGATATCTCGTGATTCAATTTCCGTGATACTTCCATCTCCTAATTCACCAATGAACATATACCCTTTGAAGTGTTTAGAGTATCTTATAAAGATACATTTCTTCCCTTTTGGACTCAGTTTTCCAAACTTACCAAAACGATCTTTTACATATGCAGCACAACCCCAAGGTCATAGATCATTCAGGTTTGGTTTATGACCAGTTCATAGCTCATAGGGAGTAGAAGTAACTGATTTAGAAGGAACTTTACTTATTATATAGGCCGCAGTCAATAACGCATCTCCCCAGAAAGAGATAGGTAAATTTGTCTGCGCCATCATTGACCTTGTCATATCCAATAATGTTCTATTCCTCCTTTCTGCTACACCATTCTGTTGAGGTGTGTAAGGAGTAATTAACTGTCTGGTAATGCCTTTTTCATTACATAATTCTTCAAACTGTTTTGATAAATATTCACGGCCTCTATCTGTTCTTAGAACCTTTATACTTTTATCTAATTAGTTCTCAACTTCATTCATATATCTTCTAAAGCATTCAAGTGCTTCAGATTTGTGAGAAATCAAATAGACGTAACCGAAATGTATGAAATCATCAATAAACGTAATGAAATACATAGCACCAGACCTTGCCCTCACATTCATTGGAGCACAAATATCAGAATGGATTAATTGCAATGGGAAATTTGCTCTCTTTGCCTTCCCAAATGATTTACGTGTAATCTTTCCGGCAAGACAATTGTCACAAGTTGGCATTTCAATTTTGTAGAAAGGACCTAAATGCCCTTCCTTTGCCAATCTATTCATCTGGTCTTGCTCTATGTGACCTAATCTTGCATGTCATGTAATAACATAAACATCACTGTTACTAGAATAACATGTCATTACATAACGGTCAACATAATAGTCATAAGTTGACGGATTACAATCTAAAACGATAAAACCATCATAACAAAATCCAAAACCATAAAAAAACATTGTCTTGAGTAATTCTAACACCATTATGACTAAAATTTAAATTGAAACCTAGATATAGAAGAACAGACACAGATACTAAGTTACGTTGGATCTCTGGAGTATATAGGACGTCATGCAACATCAAAGTTCGGCCACCACGCAAGTCCATTTTGCAAGTGCCTATCCCTTTGACTTCAAGCTTTGCATTATTTCCTACATATATCCACCTTGATCCAGGTGAGACTCGATGAAACTCCACAAATGCTTCTTGATCACTACTCACATGGTCGGTGGCCCCTGAGTCTACAATCCACACAGGATAAGATTCAGTTAGTAAAACAATGCTCGAAACATATGTAGCACTTAGAGATGTGTTTTGAAATGCTACTTTTTTCGGCTCGGGACACTCATGAGAAAAATGCCCTAGAATATGATAGTTGTAGCATTTCATCTTACTCTTGTCTTTCTTCTTGAAAAAACGTTTTCCCTTCTTGGGATTTGACTTGTTCTTTTTCTTGGAGGGTCTTTCTCCGGTCTCCTTATCCTTTCCGTCATTTTTCCTATTCTTCTTGCGTTTGAATCCTGAAGAATTTATGCCACTGGATTCCGTCACATAGGCATTAGATACAGTTTTAACAGCACCAAGCCGCTCGTCTTCAAGCTCGACATGGCGGGCAACATCAGAAAAAGTTTTAATGTTATCATTATGGGTTAAGTTAACCTTCAAATGTTTCCAACTACTGGGAAGAGACCGGATCACTGCCTGAACCTGCTGCTCATCAGAGAGAACATGACTAGCACTTTTGAGTTGAGCAATCATGTTAGACATCACGTTAAGGTGTTGCTTGACATTGTGATCATGACGCTCTTGTAAGTGTCAAATTTGATAGTCAGTTGTCTAAGGCGGGTCACAATGGTACCCCCATAAGTCTCTCGTAAGTGTGCCCACATAGCATGAGAAGTAGGGTATTCTTCACATTCGTGAATGAGATCATCAACAACAGAACTCACAATAATACTAAGTGCAGTAGAATCTTTCTTTTTCCACGCATTGTAAGTTTCTAGATCTCTTCTGTGTTGGGCAGTGTTACACTCTTCTGGGTGAACCAAAACATGGTTAATACCTTCCAAGGCATCTTGCTCTTCCAATACATACCACATTTTACGACTCCAGATGTCGTAATTCTCACCGTTTAGTTTCTCACCCTTGTTTAAATCAGCAATGATGCTCTTAGATGCCATATCTGTTGATTGAGACAATTAAGCAAGTTTTTACTCATCAATATTTACCCTTAAAATAAAAGCATGTGATATACACATTCAATCAAATCAATTTTCATAAAGGTTTCATATCTAGTGTAAAATTGAAAGGTCACAAAAGTTTCCAATCATCATCTACGAACTAAATGTTTAACCAAAATTAAAATCATTTCTTAATGTGTATTTAATTATATTCGTGACTAGAATCACACAGATTCTTTTAGTCTTATCCCCTTACAACATTGTGTTAATGCATATCAGTTAACAATAAATAAATATTCATATGCATATATTAACAGAAAAAATAAACAAACATATATTCATAAAAGGAATTTACACAATTACAAGTCATATACTACTCGTCTATGGCTATCTCATTACGTGAGTGACGAGGATCAACAACACTTTCAGCCACGTATTTAGCCAATTTATCTATGGGAGAAAGTCTAGAAAGCTGAGATTTAGGAACTATCGGACTCAATCTGGGTCTAGAACAAGTCTTTAGCAGCCAAGATTTCTTAATCTTAGTTGCTATTTCCTTTTCCTCCCACTTGGATTCAAGTTGCATATAGTATACCCAAATGGGTGCATTTGGAACAAGCTTGTGATAAATATCAGCCAACTGACCCTTCCAATAATCTGGTAAAGATTGCTCCAATATTCCCAAGGCATCCCAATTCGAAACAATTTTAAAATGCTGAAACATTATTTCTGACAATTTCCTTCCAAAAAGATGAAGGTAGCTTGGAATAGATGCAGATGGGTCCATTTTGATTTTTTTAAATTCTACAATTTTTCTTTCTCCTTCCCTTCGCGCAACTCTATCATCCCTAAAGATATTTTGTATCGTCCTTGGGACATTCTTGATGACTTCTGGCTCAGAGTCTGAATCATTGCTAAATATTGTCCTTCGACGACGGATTCTTCTACGTTGTCCTTTGCTCGACTTTTACCACCACTCCCACTTGGAGCATTTCGAGCATGTCCCCGTCTAATCATGTCTGAAATGGGAACAAGGAAAGAATAAGAATGGACATACCATTCAATGTGACAACACATGCCACAATTACTCGTAGAAGACAAAAAAAAAAAATCTGAGGGACATTTTCTAATTTATTTTAACAAAATTATAACACATCATAACTCACTCATTTTTAATCCGTTTAACATCCATAATATATCAACGGAAAGCTTGTAACGATTAGATTCTGAAAATACATAACACACATTGTAATTTTTAACAATGAATTTCCAGATTTTAAATTTCAGAAGCAGTTGTTCATAAAAACTGTCATAATTCTCAGCATAAATTCAAAATATCATATCTTACTCGTTTTAAATCTGTTTTTAATGGGTAATATATCAATGGAAAGCTTGTAACGAGTAGATTCAGAAAATGTCATGCTGAGATTTTAAATGTGTGATACATAGAAATTAGTTTTCAGAACGTTTTTTCTTTTGTTTTGAAAAAAAAATGATTAAAAGTAATCATTAACCTCTTCAAAAAAAAAAAACTTGAAGCCCTCTTTTCTGATCTGTTAACAGTGGTTCAAAAAAAAAAAGGAATGATATTTCATTCTAACCTTTTAAACAATGTTAATGAGAAATAAATATACGGCTTAAAAATTAACTTTGTAATCCTCATGATGCATTGTTTTCTAAGTAAAAAAAAAATGCAATCATGCCATAATATTGAAACAAGAGATCAACTAGAAGTTAATTAGAATTCTTCTCTAACAGTGATTCTCGGATTACACTTTCAAACCGAACAAAAATTGAAACAACAATTTTCTTTTACGGCAATATCTTCAGAAAGACTAGGAGGATACAATAAACCCGAGGCTCTGATACCATTGTTAGAAATTAGTAACAGAAACGAGAATTGTGTACCTATTAACAGCAGCGGAAAATTCACAAAACTTTTGTTGAAGAATTGCTCCAAGCCAATTCTACTTCACTAGGAAATAGAACACTAATATCCACGAACTAAATGCCCTATTATTATTATGTGTTTTTGATATTGCTAAAGCTTTTTAGAGAAAAGAATTCTCTATCATAGATAGAAGAAGAGCGTTGTTCTGTATTTTTAAGGAAGAGGAAAAAGAGGAACTGTTATCCCACTATCCACGTTAATAACCGTAGGGGTTATTTAGTGTGGGGTAACTTCTTTATAGGTTTTTTTTTTAAACCTTTTAACCTCTTTACTCTATCTGTCCTAACCGGGTTGGGTCAGCCCACATGGAGCGACCCACGACCCAGACAAAAAGTTCAACAGTTCTAAATGAGTTAATTTATTTTTTCACCTAGCTCCAATCAGTCCGATAAATAGTTAACAAGTTCATTAGGGTCATTATATTTCACCAGTTAACACTTCTGAACACCATTCACAATATTCTTTTACAAGATCACCAAACTCCATTAATTGAAATACTAGGGTCTTTCACTTATAGTCGTTCGAACCCCAAACAACTATATAAATATCATTTAGTACCATAAATACTCAACAATTATCATTTACAAGTGAGGAGGCTACCTCTAAGCATTCAGAGATTGTAATCACACTTGTGCTGATTTTTGAGTTTCTTGAGAGATCCAACTCAAGATCTAGTATTTGAAAGGATAACATGGTATTAAATCATGTGCGTAATGATTAAAATAAACTCAAAAACACCAAATAATACTCTTGTATTTTAATGAAGAAGAGTCCCCAATAAGTTTCAATCTCCACTCTAGCTCAAAATTAAACACTAAGGAGCCTTTTGGTACAAAGCCAAGTTATACATGGACTAATAATGCAGGAATTAGTAATGTAGGGATTAGTAACACATGGATTAGTAATACGGGGATTATTTTTGTTGGGTGTTTGGTTTATTCACTACAAAAAAAAGGGGTAATTTGCGGAGGTTGAAAGTTACAATTCGTCGAGGTTATAGCCTATGCTAGCTGCTACAGGAGGCTAAAACCCCCGCAAATTGCAACTTTCAACCTCCGCAAATTACTTTTTTGTAGTGATTGCACTAAAATTGGACACAAAAGATACCATTTGAATATTTATTTATTTTTAAAAAATTTAAAAATAATTTGTTACAATTATACCCTTGGATGCTTGGCCTTTATAGGTTTCTTGGAACAAAACAAGGCTAATTTTGTCATTTTAGTTTTTTATCCATGTATAAGTTATCCCATGGTGGTATACACCATTTGGAGTATTAAATAATCCATGTATTAGTTATGCATGCCCAAAATATCCACCAAACATGGTATAAAATAATACCGCATCTAATACCATGACTATTTTAGCTGAGACTTCCTACAAAACAAGCTCTAAGTTTCAAATGCCAAAATGTGGTTGCCCGTCAAGGCTATTTGTAGGAACTAAAATGATGAACTGTTTGAACTATCAAAAGCTACACTCTATGGGCTACAATTGTTATGCACAAATCATATCCAAATTCCTTATAGATTAGGAGATACTCTCTTTTAAATTCAAGTCATCAGTTCTTTTGGACATTGGAAAGTATCTTACGTAGATTTGTACTTTCCATTTGTGTATTTACCTTAAAATTAACTTAGGATATATCAGAGCAATTTCTCATATTAAAGGCATCCTTGACCTTTTTTGGCTTGTTAATTAGGTTAATTGGGGGATCCAATTAAATTAAGGACATATTTGAATCAACTATTGAATGGTAAAAGCATATGTAAATAGACTATTAATGAAGAGCATATTTGCTCAATTTCAAATACTTTGACATGTTTGACCCTTTTCAGTTTCCTTAATTATGTTTTCATCACCAGGATAGTACAGTGCACATTTTAACCCTCTAAAGAGACTTGTAACAATTTAAACAGAATACAGCAAAATATTACATATTGTAGAATGCATATTGATAGAGCATCCCAGATGAATTCATCCACACTTAAATAGACAACACTATTAACGACGACAACAACGACACAACAACAATGCCTTAATGAAGTTTACTATTTTCAGTAAGGAAACTGAGCACGAGTTGATTAACTTCCTCAGGTAGTTGTTCTTGAACAAAATGAGATCCTTCTGGCACAAAGACTATCTGTGAATTAGGTACTAAACTTTTGAGTCCTTCAATACTTAGGTGGTCTCTAGCTCCTGGAAATTTAAGGAAACACTCCTTCTCACCCATAATAAACATTGCTGGAACATCAACTCTTGGATCTGTAATGTTTACTACTTCATGCAGTGACCTATTGCATGATGAAATTCATAGACAACCAAAACAAAAATTAAAAAGAGATACAGAATATCAAGAAAGTGTTCATGTAGCCAATCAACCAGCAAAACAATTCCTACATTTTTTTACAAGGTGGTCTGAGTCAGCTTGTACATACTTTTGACTATTTTACTATTCCTATATTCTTTTACCAGTACAGGTAAGAGGTAACACTCATTAGCAATTCTCTTTTAACTTGAATTTGCTTGGTAGTTTTATAAATGTTAGTTAACTCATAGGGTGTTTTTGGCATGGGAAAATGAGTGATTTTCTCACATATTTTTCGACGTTTAGTTGGTACGTAATTTAAAATTATATTTCTGAAAAAAAAATATTAATTAAATATTGATAGTGTGATTAGCAAAGCAAGTAGTGTTTTGATGAAATATTTGAGCAGTAAAGATTTGATAATAATGTCTAAGTGTTGATTAAGGGTATATTGGTAGAAAATATTTTTCAATTTTTTTATGTTTAGTTGGTCATATTTAGAGAACATTTTTCTAAGAAAATAAGTCCTTTAAAAATGAGGGAATTAATGACTTTCCTGATGGAAGTATATAAAATAACTTGGCTGAATACATCAACTTCCTTTTAAACTTGTCAGTAAATTTTAATTAGACACTCGAACTATGACATGTCCAATTGAGCACCTGAACGTACGATAAAGTATTCATAATTAAGACACTTTCACCTCAAATTTTGGAAAACTTTTTGTGCTTGTTCTCAAGCGCCTATTAAGTAGTCACGTGAAATATATATATATATATATATATATATATGTTACCTCCTTTAATTATAAACAACACTATCAAACATGTCAGAGATTTTACGGCTTATTGAGGCTAATGTGTATAACTAAAGGAGGTGACATACTTTAATTGGTTAGCGTATCTACGTAATGACGCTTGAAAACACACGCATAAACTTTCCTAAAATTTTAGTTGAAAGTATCTAATAAGATCACTTTATAATATATTTAGGTGTTCAATTGGAACATGTCCGTAAGTGATATTCCACATTTATTGTCTTCTCATCCTCCAACCACCACCACCCCCACCCACCCCATTAATGTTTGCCTATATTATAATATAAACACTTTTGAAACAATCTGCTTACGTACAAAATACCAAAATAATACTCTTTCCGTCCCATAATAAGTGTCACCTTAGCAAAAAAAAAAAAACCATAATAAGTGTCACTTTAGGAAACCAAGACATAAATTGACAAGTTTTTTCCAATCGTATAACATCTAAATGATGATTGGAAAAGCCACATAGTAACTTGGTATTATTGGATTCCCAATATCAAAAGGTTTACTACTTGTGCATGCTCTAATGAAGAAGAAAAGGTAATTTATTTTTATTATATAGGGGTAATCTGGTAAACTTAACATTGCATTATTGGTTTCTTAATATGCGTGTTTTTCACTAAGGTGACACTTATTATGGGACGGGGGAGTAATTAAGAATAAAACCACATCATTTCTAGGAAAACACTTTGTACCTGTCATACCCCATTTTAACCCGGATTAAATTAGAAGTACAACATATTGGTGATTCCCTTTTTTTTTATTATTTTTAAGGAGTCGCCACCTAATTATTTATGCTGAATTAGGACACCTAACAGTTTATTAAAGTTATTTTAAAGTTAACTCTGTTTAAAGTCTGCGAAACTTAAGATTCTAGGTAAGGGTTCAATTAGTCTAAAGGGAAGGTATTAGGCACCCTTTAAGACTCATTAACAATGGTTAACCGACTGGACTTATGATTAGTTAGGCTAAGTGTACATATAGTATTATAGAAAAGAACGTAGCTTTGTAAATGTGGCTAAAGTTATAGATAGACCTGTGCAAATGCTATTTAAAATAGAACTTATAGAAAAATATTTATTTGTATAAAAGAAGATTTTTAAGTGCTATTAAAAGTAAAGACTTACAAAGACTAAAGTTCAATATAGACTATGTAAGGATTGTTTTAGCAAATATATGTTTCAAGCGTTGAAAAGGAGCAAAAGTGAAGAAGTTATCCACAGTACTAGCTTGCCTTTTTATTTCTCAAAATAAGCTAACATTAGTGTATAATTTATGATGTTTTGAAAATCCCAAGATGGTAAGAATGAAAAATGATTCCTTTAACCCTAGAATGTGTAGGCATGCTATTTGAAAATCAATTACTCAAATAAGTATTATAGATATTACAAATAGTTTAGAATATAAATAGAAATGAATGTAATTAGTGGAATTAACTACCCATTACTAACTAAAACCCTTAATGTCACTGAGGTTTATCTAAATTAACAAACAAAAATGTTAGTCGTACCATACACATTAAATGCACGCAAAAAAAAAATAGAGGAGTAGATATAATGTAAATGGACTCAACCCATTTTGGACTGTTGTGATCTGTTTGCAGTTGGGCTTCGGCCCAGCGAATTTTCTTCATATATTGCTGCCGATTAGCTGTTACTGTATGCAGCTGACTCGAGGAGTTACGTTGGGCCTTTAGCCCAACGCCAAATGCGGGAGATGACGAGTCGCTTGGACTCGTATGCGATAGTCATGCATAAAAACGAAAGAAAATGATTAGTATGCAGATCAATAAACAAGGTTAAACATGTAAAATATAACTCAAAACAAATCAGTAGATTATGTATATATTGTGTATATTTAAGTATATTCCATGTGTACACCTTCATAAGGATGTGTAGAAGGTTAATATTGGAAAGCTTTTGCCCCCGTATTCCCGATGTTGCACAAGTTTCAAGGGATTTCATGAATCCCAGGCATGGCTAACACCAGGGAGGGTTTAAGCTTGATCTTTAATGACCATGTAAACCTCTCTAATAATGTATTAGTTGTGAGTATACTTATGTGAATATACAGTCATGTGCCTAAACTGCCTTAACCAATTTTAAGGAAAAGCACTTAATGTTCAGCAAACATAGTCAACAAACAGCAACATGGATCAAGTAAAGTATTATGAGGCTGATTGAGAATATAACAAGAAAAGCAAGCACTTAGAGTAATTGTAGACATTTGTGGAAGCACTTTCAGGATGCAAGAAAGCAAATACCAATTGTAGAAGGACATAGCAGTTCTATATAACGTTTAGACAGTAAGGCAAACAGATTGAACTAATATGGACCAATTAGGCCAGTCCTTACATTGATCATATTCAGTTAAGGTGTTGATAAAAAGGGCAACTATCGTCAGAGATCAAATGAACAAACATGTACAGATTCAGACAAAATAGAGGTGCATGAAATGAAATACAATGGCTTAGGCACGTGATACACTTAGTTCCTTATAATTAGTCATGTAAAATCCTTATGTAAGTGATGTAGCTCGGTATGTGTAGGTAGAATCATAGCATAGGTCCAACAGCTTTCAACTAAAACAAGGTATATTAAACATGTAATGAGAAAAGAAGTTAAACCAACATAATGGATCCATGTTCGGATTAGATGTACACAAAGAGTTTTAACAGCTACACGAGCAATTGAGCAGCAGCCCATATCAATTAAGCAACGACCAACACCAGTCAACAATGTTTGGCCAAAGTGATATATGGTAGCAGGGATTCAGCCAGATAACAGCAAACTATCGATGGTTCGTTATAGTAAACAACGGCAGTAACAGGTAGCTATATGGCAACAGCCTGGTTTGTACAGACAGCCACCCAAAAGGAAGAACCCAACGTAGCAACAATATTTCTATTTCAAGGACTCAAATGAAGACACACAAGCAAATAATATCCTATATACAGGGCGGTATACACTAAAATATATCAATATTGCACATATCTGTATATCCTATGTATAGATTTTATAGTAGTTTTGTAAGACAACACATTGAAGAGGGCAGACCGATTACAGAAATGGCTTAACGATCTCTTAAGATCAACAAATGAATTTTGCCAACGAATTTTAGCGATCCCCAAAATGTCTCACTTCTTTCTAAGTCCAATAGTACCAACTAGCAAATTGAACACTTCTGCCGAATATCTTGAAATCATCACGAAAATGTTATAGTTATACTTGATGCATATTTATAGCTAACATCCCACATAATATAAATTTAATTAGAAAGCATACTTCTTTGACAGGGGTACGGATATCCATCATATTTTCTAGACACAAAGAAAGCAAACCATAACTGTAGGAACTCAAACCCAATTTAAACAGAATCTGCCAGGCCTTAAGCTCATATTGAATTTAAACAAACCACGTGACACATGACATTCTAGTTGGAATGACGAAAGGAATAAATTGTACTAGAGAACAGTGTGTTAAATTCCAAACGATGAGAATCGACAAAAGGAGTGTTTAATGTCTGTTTTCATGATTCATCAACACATCAGAGGTAAAAACATATTCATATGAGCATCAACATAATCTTATATAAATAGAAACATTTCATTACAAACCAACAGCGACAGAAAACAGTAAAGAAATGAAGGTTTGGGATTCTAAACGACAAACGAAAGAACTTGGCTAATCAAGGATTTAACTAATGTTCAGTTTATTTTGATGAACCTAAAACAGCATATTTTCTTTCGTTCTAAAGAATCACCAAATATATTTTAAACTTCTAAGTTCATAGAAAGAACAAACATTTGAGAGACATCAATTGATATTGAAAATATATTAAACCGAACACGTATTTAAAGATTTGTAAAACAAGGATAGTTTGAAGCAGACACACCAAATTCCATGTACACAGTTCTGAAATTTAGCTTAACACATTCATGTAATCAGTTGAACTTCATCAATCTAGTAGCCATACAATAGGTCTCTTATAGGACATCATGTTGGTCTAAGCTACTTTCATCTCACAACCCTTTAGAACATATGTGATCTTAACACTAATCTAAAACATGCTTGTATAGTAAACTGTGATTAATATGTTGACAGAACATTCACAACACATCCATGGGCAACCAAACAGCAGATTTAACTAACAACTATGTAGACGTGGACAAACATAGAGAAAAGTAATCACCAATTGTTCTAAGTATGAGTATGTATCAGACCACACATATATTTGAGAAACCCAGAACTAGACCCAAAGGGATCAAGATACCTAGACAGGTTGCCAAACTTATACATTAGACAAATACAGGCAATGCTTCAAGGATACACATCAATTTATATACTACTCATGATGTCAAAGCATGAAGCCATATAAGATAAGCACTAACCGAGATCTAAGTCATACACAAGAGGTCTAAAGCTGGCAGTATAACAACAATAATTCAGACCCAATGAACACAATCCTTGGTTACCATAAATCAGAACATCAACACATAAACATTTTTTTAACTAACATAGCCAACAAATAACTTAACAAACATCATCGATTAAACAAAATTACCACTTAACTAATCACTCTGTTCAAACTAGATAAAATTAACTTGGTAAACATAATTAACTACATTAAGCTTAAACTGATACTAAAATTAGCAAAACATAACTACAAATCCAATAAAAAAATAAAGAGATAGCAAATTTACCTCTTGTTGGCGCAGTGAACTGGGGTGTCGAGGTCGTCAAATCTACTCTCTCGTTATGAATAGACCCGAACACGACGAACGATTCGAACCTCAGATCGAAACAGACCAGAAATTTTATGTTGAATAAATGTTCAAGAACAGATGATAATGGATCAAAGGTGTATGAACTGTGAGGGTAGGCTTTGGAAACGCTGAATAATCGTTTCCTGAAGAACGCTCCGTAAAACCTCTTCTAAAAATGTTGAGTAATTCCTTCTAAAAAACGTTGAGTCATTCCCGGCCAAAGTTCACCGGAAAGGAGAAATCAAGTTTTAAGATTGTCTGTGTCCCTCAAAAACACTGAATAATCCCCCTTCAATTGAGTAATTCTTTGTCATTTATAGAGTGAGGATGAAGAGGAGTGTATGAGAGAGAGGAGCGGGGGACAGAGGTGTGGGGGGACAAGGAGAAGTGGAAGGAGCGTGGGAGAGAGAGGAGAGAGGAGGGGAGCGGGTGAGCGAAGAGAGGAGGTGCGGCGGTATGAAGGAATTAGGTTTTAGGGGAAGCTGATGAAAATGAAGGGGAATGGACCGGGTCGTCCTTTTTTGGGCTGGTCTGGGTGAATTTTGGTTGTGGGCATTGGGCTGTTAAATTTAATATATGGGCTGGTTATTTGAGATCAAATGTTGGTCCGAAAAATGTGGGTTCTTCTTCTTTATTTAAATTATTTTTTGGGTTTCTAATTAACAACTAGTACAATATATATTATGTGAAGACAAATAATAATTAGTATGTAGAAAGTAAAGGATTTAATAAAGTAAAATTAATTTAACGAGTACAAAATCCGAAAATAAAGTGATGACGAACCATTTAAAATTTGTAATGAAGTAATGAAAGTAACGATGTTAATAGTAATAAAAATAGTAGTGAAAACAAAGTATTTAGCTCGTTAATAAATTTAAAAGCCCAAGGAAATAAATAGGAATAAAGGAGGGACAAAATTGGGTGTCAACGGTACCAAAGACACCCTAAAGTTGTGATACGAATGTATCACTGAGTTGTAACAAAACATAGATCTTTCCATTTCAAATAAAGTTAGGTCTTTGTGATATACCTATAGGGAACTTGCAATGGAGTTTGGAATCCAGATTTCTCATACAAAGCTCCATATATAGCCAAGTCTTCCTCAGTGAACCAATGGGGTAAAGGTGTTGAAGGTTGCAAAATATCCATTATTTCCTGCTTTTCATCATTGGCTATTGGCATTTCATCACTTCTCGAGAAAAGAATGTATATATTCCTCACTACTGTTTTCGCATCAAAGCGACCAAAATCAGCTTCAGCTCTCCCAGGCTCCTGCAAAGGAAATGTCTCCAAAATTGAACAGACCTAGCTAACTAGAAGTCACATAATTTGAATCGACACAGAGTAGTTTAAGAAAAAAATAAAAATTTCTGAAAATGGTGGTTTTAAACATGTCATAGTCATACGTGCAACATTTGCGTGATTATACAATTCACTACTAAAAAATATCTATTTCCCATTGAATTTTTCAGTGAAAATATTCAGTGACTATTTCTCACTAAATGTTGGTGGGAAAAACCTAAATAGTAGTGTTTTCACATGGAAAAATTATGAAGTTTCTCAGCGCTTCAATGGAAACCTATTTTCCTACAGTGACCTGATTCGGTGAAATGAGGTGGGAAAATCATGTTTTATAACAAATTTCCCGTTATATGTCGGTGGAAAAACCTTTGTTTCTAACAGTGAGTGGCCTTAATGAAAAATTGAAAAACATCTCCAGAATTGAAGACATCTAGCTAAGTAGAGTTAGAATTGATATTAATCATGAAGAAAGCAAATCACAAATTAATTAAAGCAAAAAATATACATACCCTCCATCTTGAGATATAGAAGCCTTCAGGGAGTTGGCCTTCATGA
Source organism: Lycium barbarum (assembly GCF_019175385.1). Classification (NCBI taxonomy): domain Eukaryota; kingdom Viridiplantae; phylum Streptophyta; class Magnoliopsida; order Solanales; family Solanaceae; genus Lycium; species Lycium barbarum. Next base: position 13,573,866 of record NC_083340.1, read on the forward strand.
AGCTCCAAAGTTCGTGGGGAATAAAATGGCATTCCCATAGTAATAAATCCAGAGACTTTCTCCTTATGAAGAACGACAAAACGGGAAATGATAATATTCCCAAAGTCTTTACCAACGAGAAAAGCCTAAATTATTATTGGGCAGACAAAGTAAGATCATGAGAAATTAGACACACAACATATACAGTCAAAATTCTCTATAATTGTCATTCGTTATAACAACATTTCACTATAACAGCCTGATTTTCTCCGCAACTGATTTTATGTTATATTTTACTTCTCTATAACAACATTCTGTCTATAACAGCAATGGCATTCATTATAGCGGTACGCTCTTTATAAAATTACCTCTCCATAACAGCTACACTCAAATATTGTGTAATAATATTTTGTAAGAAATATATTATCTATAAAATAAAGTATTAAAATATTTATGATAATCATCATTAATTCCATGTACATAGTAAATTTCAAGTACGAATATCTAAAAATCTTCAATTATACTATTAAGCTCTTAGACAGCCTTCAAGGGAAAACTATTGAATTCCCTGAAAGTTTGAACAAAAATCTTCGTCAGTTCAAACGTTATATTATTACTAAGAGACTGGAATTTATGAAACAATCTACAATTTTAGAATTCTTACATCAAACTTGAAAATTTAAATGCATATATTCCTTAGATTTTAATTCTTTATCGGATGGTATAACTAGTTATGGATTTCTTAATAATTTATTAGTCTTTTCAATTTTTAATTAATGAAATGTGAAAATCAATTGGGATTTTAAAATTAACAAGTATTTTTGGTTTCGTTTATACTAGCATAAAAAGTAAAAAAAGAAAAAAAAACTTTCGTACTTTTGTTTATAACAGTTAAATGAAATCTAAATATCAAATGTCAGTATACATACATATCATCACCTCACTATAGCAGTCATGAAATTTTCGGACAAACGCTGTCATTATAGAGAGGTTTGACTGTACTCATTCTATCCCAATTTATGGGGCACTTTCACTACAAAATAATGGATAATTTGCAGAGGTTGAAAGTTGCAATTTGCGGGGGTATTGGCCTCCTCTAGCAACTAACGGAGGCTAAAACCTCCGCGAATTACAACTTTCAACCTCCACAAATTACCCATTTTTTTTAATGTTTTCGCTAACCGAGATTCAAACTGCATGAATTTTGACCAACATTTTAAGTAGAGGCCGGCCCAGGATTTGAGCGCAACGGGGGCACCATTATCTTTAGCGCGCCAATTACTAGCGACAAAGTTAGGCGTGAGACTCTTAAAAAACTTATTGATTACAATAGCAAACAAACTTCAATAGTATCAAATATAATTAATTTAATACTAATATAACAAAAGTACATCATCAACTCATACTTGAACTCGACGCGTTTTCATTTTTTGAAAATGGTCAATAATAGATAGCATCATTGCTTACAATTGCAAATACTTCTCAAAGTAACAAACTAAACAATTATTTAAAATATAATCACTAATAGTACTATGTAATTCATGTTAGGCTCATTATCATCATTATATTATTAAAAAGAGGATAAATAACCAATAAACTTCTCCCAAATTCATTTGAAAAAAAAAAAAAAGCAAACCTGACTTTTCAAGACCCTAAGTTGATTGTACAAAATCCCAAATTTAAGAATATGATAAGATTTTAGGGCTTAGAATAAGATAATACAATTTTTAATTAAATTAAATCTATAAAGTTATGTATTTCTCAATCCCTAGTAATTAAATACTATTATATAGTTATATAATAAGTAATCTATATTAATCACTAAAAAAGAAGGGAAAGCTTTACCGTAAGAGAAGTCTGATCATTGGCTTGAATTCGATTGCCGAAGAAATTAATGAATATCGACAATGGGTGACGTTCCTAACTAAAAACGAAAAAACATTTATCAAGAGAGAGAAGGTCTTCCTTCTCTCTAAAAATTAAAGACGTTGCAATTCCTACCGTTACCTAATATCGACTTCTCTCTTTCTTCATCGATAGGGTCGCCGACCGGTGACCCACCGTCGAATTCAAATCCTCAGCCATCTAATCTCACTGAACCCACCTGCTCTAATAGGGAACTCCTAGCAGGTAGCACATATGCTACCACTCTATCGGAGCCCCAAAACCTTGCAAATAGAAGCGATCAATCGGCGGCTATGGCAAGAAGGATCGTACACAATGGAATGCCGACATTGATTTACAGAACTCGAGAATACTATGGGAAAATGGCCAACCCCTGCAGGCGCACGGTGGTTGGGAGATACCTGAAAACAAGACCCCAAATTGACTCCATCCGGTCAAAATTTCATGAAACTTTCGCAATGAAAGGTACAGTTACAATTGGGGTTTTTGACAATTTCAACATATTCCTAACTTTCAATAATGAAGAAGACTTCAATGGCATCTTTCGTAATCGAGTAATCGAGGTGGATGGATACCAAATCTGGTTACAAAAGTGGTCTCCGAGGTGGATGGATACCAAATCTGGTTACAAAAGTGGTCTCCAGATTTTAAACCAGAGGAGGATATCCCCATCGTACCGGTATGGGTGCTATTGCCAGGACTTCCTTTTCATCTGCACTCATAGCCCTATATCAAGCAAATTACGACTGAAGCAGGTACGCCCATCGAACTTGACATGGCCACTAAAACGAGGAACAGGCCTAGCATGGCAAAAGTGCGAGTGGAAATTGATTTATTAAAACCTTTAGTGCACAGCGTTTGGATTGGAACAGAGGATGATAATGAGCCACTTAGAGGCTTTGTGCAAAATCTCGAATATGAAAGCATACCTAAGTACTGTAAACACTGTAAGAAGCTCGGCCATGACTTAATGGAGTGTCGTGTTCTTGAAAAGAAAAAGGCGAGCGCAAGAAAGGAATTGGAGAGAGTCAAATTGCACAATACTCCTAGGGAACAAAAGGACCCTCCTCCTTCGGACCCTCAAGAGCCTAGATCAAATCTTCAGAATGAGGTGGTAGCTGCAGAAACTCTGGTTGAAAACAAGGGCCAGGACCAGCGAGGCAGAATGGCTCAAAGGAAAACTGATGATAAAATCCAAAGGGGGAAAAGTGCCCCTGTAAAACAGACTAGAGGGAAAAGTGCTCCTCCAAAGCAAACTTTCAAACCTACATGAGCAATTTTTGGAGTTGATAAACCCCATCCTGCAATTTACATCAACAAGCAGCCAAATGAAAATAATCAAGTTTTGAATAAGACAGCAGATGGGGTACAAGATGCTACTCCAAACAATTCTGACAATGAGAAGACTGATCATGATCAGGATGGAGAAAAGGATCAAATGATATGCATAGAAAATGGCTCAGGAAATCGTATCAATGTGGAGACAGACTAGGAAAATCAATCACTGAGCCATGAAGTGAGTGTACCTCTAAGTAAAGACCATGACGGGGCAACTAACCTGCTCATGGACAGAGGAATTGATTCAGAAACAACTCAAGAGACTCAGCTTATGAACCAGGTAGTGAGTCCCCCTCGAAGTGAAGTCCAAGCGTCACCAGCTGCAGCTCCTAAAATTATTTCTTATGCCATCAAGAATCATAACGACCTGCAAGTGGTTATTCACCAACACGGATGGCAAACAGTCAGTAGCAAAGGCAAAAGAAACTCCCAAAGAAAAGAAATGAAAGGAAATGAAATAGGGCAAACCAGCAGGATTATGAATTATCCTAACGAGGAAGATGATCCCAACCTATCAAAGAATAGATTTAATGCCCTAGAGGCCCCTGAACAACTTCTAATCACTGGGGAAGAGAACAATGAGAAAGAAACTCCACCTGATGAATGGGCAGAAGGAGACTCCACTGAGGAGAATACCTCAGATGACTCATTAGATGTTTCCCTGGAAGAAGAGGAGGAAACTCAACATGTCACCACCAACAAAAAGAAGAAGGAGTCCATAGATAACAAGGGTGATAAAGACCCTGATTTTATACCTAGTATGAACCAGCAGAAAAGGAAACATGTCCAAAAGGCTCCTACCACCAGGAGTCGAAAGAATGACTTAAAAAAAAACCAGTAGGAACCTTAATGTTTAAGGTCCTTAACTGGAATATCAGGGGCATAAAGTCCCAAGCAGCTACTGAGAGACTCAAATTTTTTATAAGACAGTTTAAAATCTCGTTTGTAGCCCTTCAAGAGCCTTTTAGCAAAGAGGAAAAGATCGACAATTATAGACAGATTCTGGGTATGCAGGAATGCGCAGTAAACAGCAGTAATAAAATATGGATTTTCTGGAGTACTGACCTAATTTGTGATGTGTATGCTAATGATGAACAGATGCTCACTTGCAAGATCCATACCTCTAGTAATAATTCGTTCATCTATCTATCGGTGGTTTATGCTAAAACTAGATCTCTGGCTAGAGAGCAGCTATGGGAACACATGAGAGTTCTTGCCTCTACTTTCAATAATCCTTGGATGGTTTGTGGGGACTTTAACAGTATTTTAGGCCCTGAAGAGAAACTTGGAGGTAACCCCTAAACTGAGCAAAAGTTTGAATTTCATAGAATGCCTAACTGACTGTGGGCTTGTTGACGTGGGTTATAGTGGAAATGCCTTTACATGGTGCAATGAAAGGAATGGAGGATATCATCTGGAAAAGATTAGACCGAATGCTTGCTAATGATGATATGGGATCTATGTTCTCCTCCGTCTCTGTCCATCATCTTGCTAGGGTGAGCTTGGACCACTGCCCCTTACTCATTACTCTTCAAAATCAGCCCACGAACACTATCAAATATTTTAAATTTTTGAATTTCTGGGTTGATCAGGAAGATTTTCAAGACACCGTCAAAGAACAATGGAATCAGAATATCGATGGTAACATTTTTTGGTCAATCCAACAGAAAATGAAAAAAGTGAGTAAAGCCCTCAGTGAGTGGTCAAGAAACAAGATTGGTGACATATTCATTAAAGCTAACCAACTGGAGGAGCTTTTCATTCAACAAGAGGAGAAATACATGAATACTTTAGACCAAACTGACAGAATGCTTTTAAATAAGGCTAAGGCTGATGTGGTTCTTCATCATAAAAAGGTGGATTCTTATTGGAGACAGAAAGCCCATCTCGAGTGGCAATTAGAGGGTGACGAAACTACTAAATTCTTTCACTCGGTGGTAAGGGGAAGAAGGCACCATATGAGGATCCAAAGAATTAAATATGCCAACGAATGGATAGAAGAAGAAGAAGATGATATTGCTAGAGCTGCTATTAACTTCTACCAGAATCTCTTTACCCAAAATCACACTTATATTGATCTCAGCATCCTAGACTGCATCCCTAACCTTGTCACCTGTGATGACAACCAGATACTCAATGAGGAAATCTCTAGCAAAGTGGTTAAAGATGCCACTTTCGACATAGATCCTAATAGCTCTGCCGGACCTGATGGCTTTTCCAGTTTTTTTTTCCAGAAGTGTTGGAGTATAGTTGAGCATGACTTGGTCAGCATGGTGAAGGCGGTGTACAAAGGCACCCCTATGCCTAAGTACTTCACCAGCACATGCCTTATTCTAATTCCCAAATCCCAGCATCCTCAGGAATTCTCAGAGTTCAGGCCAATTAGCCTCAGCAATGTGACTCACAAGATTGTTTCTAAAGTTCTCAATAACAGGCTTTCCAAGATTCTTCCTAAGATTATCTCCTCTAATCAAAAGTGGCTTCATGAAAGGAAGGGCTATAGGTGAGAATGTACTCCTAGCACAAGAAATTGTTCACGACATTAGAAAGCCTAACAAAGGGGGGAATGTGGTGATAAAGCTGGACATGAGCAAGGCCTACGACAGGATTTCCTGGAATTTCATTTGTGCTGTTATGAGGAAAATGGGCTTCAACGAGCACTAGATTTTCATCATTTGGAATCTGATGTCCAATGCCTGGTATACGATTTGCATTAATGGTAAAAGAAATGGTTTCTTCAAATCTCAGAGGGGGGTTAAACAAGGTGACCCAATATCGCCGGGTCTCTTTATTATTGCTTCGAAAGTGCTTTCAAGGCTGCTCAACAAGCTGTTCGAGGACAATAAATTCAATGGATTCAATATGCCTACCAATGGCCCTCCTATAAATCATCTTTCATACGCTGATGACATCATCATATTTTCTTCTGGAAAAACCTATACCCTCATGAAAATCATGAAATGCCTAAAAGATTACCAGGAAAACTCTAGACAAATGATCAACGAAGGGAAGAGTTGTTTTCTGATGGATGACTCTATCTCTATTAAAAGAGTGAATATTGTGGCCAACATCCTAAATTTCCAAAGAGCTAATTTCCCCATCACTTACTTAGGCTGCCCAATTTTTGTGGGAAGGAAAAAAATTCAATATTTTAGTTTCATGGCAACCAAAATTCTTCAAAAACTGGATTCTTGGCAGTGTAAAACACTGTCAATTGGTGGTAAAATTATACTCATTAAGAATATACTTAGTGCTATCCCGGTACATTTACTTTCAATATGCATGCCTCCAAAAACTATTTTTAAACAAATTGAAAGTATCTTTGCTAACTTTTTCTAGGGTCAGTGCGATGGTAAGTATAAATATCATTGGTCTACCTGGTCTGATTTTTGTCTGCCTACAGATGAAGGAGGCATTGGTGTAAGATCTCTGCAAGAAATTGCAGAATCCTTTTCTTCTAAGCTATGGTGGACATTCAGAACAGCCGAGTCTCTATGGACCAAGTTTATGAAGGCCAAGTATGTTATGAGAATTCACCCGATGGCTAAAAAGTGGAACTATACTCATTCACACACATGGAGAAGACTCATGAAGATTAGAGACAAAGTGGATCACCTAATCCACTGGAAGATCAATAAATGCAATACCAACATCTGGTGGGATAATTGGATGGGGACAGGAAAAATTGATCGATCTAACACCAATACCTCCATCAACAGCCCCCTACATCACTATGTCCACCACAAGGAGTGGGACACGAATAAGCTTTTAAAAAATTTTCCTCTTGAGATGGTGAACAATATTCAGAATATCAAAATTCATTCTCTAGATCAATGTGATCTTCCTATATGGACTCCAACTTGCGATGGGAAGTTCACTTGTAAATCAGCATGGAATGCTATGAGAGAGGCCAATCATACCTCGCTGGTCAACAAAAAGATGTGGCTTAAAAAAATGCCATTCAAAATCTCATTTTTCATCTGGAGATTGCTCAGGAACAGAACTGCTGTGGATAACAATCTTAGCAGACTTAGAATACATCTAACATCAAAATGTTCTTGCTACAGGTTTGGTCATCAGGAAAATCTCTTCCATGATAGCATGATCAGCAAAGCGGTATGGAAGCATCTCCACCAGATCTTTGGCATCAAAGAAGGAGGGGGAAGCATCAGGCAGAGGCTGCTGTCGTGGTGGCTAACGAATGAGAAGAATCCTGTCCAGCAAATGGTTCTACAAGTCATTCCTAGCATCATCTTATGGCAGATCTGGAAAGAAAGGTGCAACAGCAGATTTGAAGATATCAAAATATCCAAGGCTAGAGTAATAAGCAACACTTATCAACAGACGGTTCTATTGGTCCACAAGCAATTCAACACAATCAATCTTGTCATGCAATGGAGTAATTTCATGGAAATCACAGAACAAGCAAGTCCCCTCTTCAAAACAACTGCTGTTAAATGGAATTTCCCTGGACTTGGGTCCCTTAAACTGAACTCAGATGGATGCTCAAAAGGGAACCCAGGTCCCAGTGGAGGGGGTGGATTAATTCGGGATCAAAGGGGCAATATTGTTATCGCCTATGCTATGCCTCTCGGTAATACTACTAACAATATGGCTGAGGCAATGGCGCTGAACACCGGAATAGAATGGTTTATGAATAATGGATGAGGTAAACTAAAATTAGAAAGTGGCTCTATGCTTCTGGTTGAGTGGATCACTGGCAAGTCTAAACCACTATGGAGCTTGACGGACATGGTGGAACTGATTCAACACAATCTAGAGTCTATCTGAGACAAATCAATTCATCACATCTACAGAGAATCCAACAAACCTGCGGACAGCCTTGCCAACTGGGGACTGAGCCGAAGACACGCCATATGGATGAACAACTTTCAAGAACTACCAAGAGAAACAAGAGGAGAGTTGAAAGTTGACAAAATGCAAATACCATCTTTTAGGAATTCCATAGTTAAAAACTCTTTCTGCATGTATAGATCAATGTATAGGAACTTCTTGTTTGATGTGCCTTGAACAACTCAGTTAGAATGGTGAGGTTCACCATCTCATAGTAGCTAGATTATCTAATCATTGTCGTCCTATGATGCTTACCGGTACAAGTGTTGTACTGATACTACTCTTGCTGCACTTTTGTTGAGTGCAGAGTACGATCCAGGTTCCAGTTCTACACCCCGTGGCTGATACGCGAGGGTGACATCTCTCAGTCATTCAGGGTGAGCTACTTGGTCATTTGTGGCCCCTGAAGGACCTCCTCTATTTAATTCTGTTTTTGTATTCGATAGAAAATTTGTAGCCTTCAGGTATTTTCAAACTTTTATTCCATACTATATTAGCGCTCTTGTACCCTCTGACCAGATTTTGGGGTTGTCGTGACATTTCTAGTTATGATAAGTATTTAAGACTTGATAACTTATTCTTATTTAATTTTCCACATATTTAACTTGCTATTAGTAATGTGGTTCGCCTACTCGGAGGGATAGTGTAGGTGCCACCACGACTTGCGAATTGGGTCGTGATACAAACGCACCGCACGTGCATTGCATTATTACTTTCAAATGCCTTGCGAATGCTCGCAAACGCACCGCACATGCATTGCATTATTACTTTCAAATGCCCTGCGAATGCTCGCAAACGCACCGCACATGCATTGCAGTATTACTTTCAAAATGCCTTGCGAATGCTCGCAAACGCACTGCACCTGCATTGCATTATTACTTTCAAATACCCTGCGAATGTTCGCAAATGCACCACACATGCATTGCATTGTTACTTTCAAATGCCCTGCGAATGCTCGCAAATGCTCGCAAATGCATCGCACATGCATTGCATTACTACTTTCAAATGCCTTGCGAATGCTCGCAAATGCACCGCACATACATTGCATTCAAATGCCCTGCAAAGACACTGCATCAATGCTCGCAAATGCACTGCACATGCATTGCTTTATTACTTTCAAATGCCTTGCGAATGCTCGCAAACGCACCGCACATACATTGCGTTCAAATGCCCTGCAAACGCACTGCATTAATGCTCGCAAACGCACCGCACATGCATTGCATTATTACTTTCAGAGGCCCTGCAAGCGCACTGCATCAATGCTCGCAAACGCACTGCACATCTATTGCATTATTACTTTCAAATGCCCTGCAAATTCATCGCATCATGCCGGCTTAGAAGGCCTCATTTCTCATAAATCATTCGGCTTAAATAGTCTATATTCATATCTGGTTTAAGGCCTTATTAATCATCGCCAAAGGCATCATTCTCATGAATCATCGGCCTAGAACCTCATTTGCATTAGCCTCAGCAAAGGATATCATTTATTTAAATCATTGTAGCTTTTTTATGGGTTTATTTTACATCGCTTTACTTCCGATATTTATTTTTACTGACTATTTTATCTAGTTTAAAGTTTCGCAAGAGCTTTAGCGCAACGTGGAACTATTTCTTCGGCAGCGAACTGGGGCAATGCGTTGGGAAGGATAATCAGACTTCCTGACAAGGGTCAAGGATCTACCTCGAACGCTCGTCTCCAACCCCAAATATTCCGCTTGCATTCCAGCACATTCAATTTTCAGAATTCTCGAGTTCTGTCATAATACCCAGTGTCATCATAATTTGACACTGGGACAATATTTTGCAAAGATTCGCACCAATCGGGACTCGTTATTCATAAGGTGTCGTAGTTATCCCAGAACTACACACGGCCTAATTCTTGTGCAGCCCGAGATATGTAAGCAACTCGGAGACCGGGGTTCGGCCGTAATCCTCCCAAATATTCCTTACCCTTAGCCCTCCAAAATCCTCTAGTCGGGACAAAATAGGATACTGAGCCAACGTCTTTGCCCGAAAATTCTTTCATCATTACCGGTCAAAGAAGGACAAGTTGTTGACACCCAATTTTGTCCCACCTTTCCTCCGAAATATCTATTTACGCTTCTAGTATTTTTGGCAACTTCAAAAAATAATTATTTATATTTTACTATAATTATTAGCTTTTATTAATACCGGCGTTTCATTATCTTGTTGTAGTCACTACTGTTATTATCTTTTATTTTTATTACCGTTACTACTACCACTATTATCATTATTATTATTATTATTGTTATTATTATTGTTATTATTATTATTATTATTATTGTTATTATTATTATTTCCAGTATTATAATAATTCGCATTTTTTATCATTTCAGCATTTTTACCAGCTTATGCACAAGCATCGCATTTATTTTGCGCAGTTAAATAATAGCATTCATTTACTGATATTATCGCACGTCTATCGCGACGTCATATAATTTTATTTTTATCCGAGCGCTGATAAATACATACTTTATAATAGGTAATATTTTAATTAAAATAGATCTTTTATGCAAATTTAGAAGCACAAAATAGCATAAGAAGCGAATATATATTTTAAGCCATCTGCCCCAGCCAATTTATAATCACTTTTGGGCAGGCCCATTGTTATTATCCCACATTTTAATACCTAAATCGACCAGCCCATATTTTAAATCAGCTACCCGACCCAGCCCATACTCTAAATTCACCAACCCATTATTTTAACCCAATACCCGGCCCACTAAACTGGTGACCCGACCCGCTTGTTAACTAAATGAAAATAGCTAGGTTTTCCTCTCTTCATCTCAATGTCGCACCCCACCCCACCCCACCCCACCCCTCTCCTCCTCCCTCTCTCTCTCTCTCTCTTCCTCTTCAACAAAAAAACAGCAAAATTGCAGTCATCTTTCACCCCAGGTCGTGCATGGCCATATCGGGAAAGGGAAATTAATGTTTGTACCCCCCCCCCCCCCGGTCAGTGTTCAACCAGTCACAAATCGTTGTCTTCCTTTGTTAACTATCGTCGATCTGAAACACTCTTAATGGATTTCGTCCGTTTGTGAAGTAAAAAACCTTTTCCCATTAGTTTTTCTTATTTTCGAGTACCAATTTTTAATGGTTCTTGTCCACTTCTTCTTTTTCTGATCAAGGTCTGAGATCGACAAAATCCGAACGTTGTACCTGGGGTGGGGGTTGTTGACCGAAAAAACCCGCCCAAAAGTTTTTGAACCCCAAGCAAACCCTAGATTTTCCCCCTTATAAATAATCGTTTTCTGAATTGAAAAGATTAAGCTTGAGCCGCCTGAAAATTAAGAGTTTTCGAGTCGCAAAAATCCCCCTAAAATTATAGGTCTTTTTAGCCGCAAAAATCCCTCTGAAAATAGAGACTCTGGAATGGCGAAAATTCCTCTAAAAAAGGAGTTTTGTTTAGCCGCCTTAAACCCCTAAAAAATATTAACCCACTGTTTTCTTAATATTCGAAGTGTCGAGTCATTTTTACTTCTCATTTTTGCTCCTGTTACTGTTTCGCATCCGAGTCTACGCAAACTCGGAGATTTGAAGTGTTCGAGGGTATATCGAAACCCCCCACATCCTGTTCGCTGCACCCGAAGAAGGTGAACTTCTTCCCTTTAGTTATTTTATGTTCTGTTGGATCTTTATTTGTTGTCCTGTTATGGTTGTTGTTTGGTTCAATTTCCAGTTAATAGTAGTTTAAGCATAATTAATGTGCATTAGTTGCTATTTCTAGTATCTTTGTTAATAATGACTTAAGCACGATTAATAGACATTAGTTGTTGTTATTAACAAACTTGTGATTGTTAGTAGTTCAGCATGATTGGGTATTTTAAGCCACTTGTTTTAGATTAGTTACTTGTTAATATTAACATCGTCCAGTTTAATATGCTTTTCATGTGCTGCGTTAGTTTATTTCCTGTTAATAGCGATTCGACATGATTAGAGTGTTTGCTCACTGTCTAGTTAATGCCTTTTAGTATTAGCCTGATTAATGAACCCATGTTAGCATGTGTTTGTTCAGCTTAATGTTGGTAGGAGTACCATGATGGCTTTTGTGATGTGTTAACTTAGTTGATCATGCATTCTGAGATTCAAAACAGTAGTAAAATGTTTGCTAATTGTAATTGTCCATCCTCTCTTTTCAGTTTATATTTTAGCTGTGGTTTTATTATGTTTGTGATATTTGGTTTGTACTTTTAAGCTCCTGTTTCTGTTTATTTAAGTTAGTATCAACAATACAACAACAATAACAACAACAGTATGCCCAGTTGAACGTTTAAATTAGTATGGGGTCAGTTGATTAAATTCCATGGATGTTCAAGTTTTACATTGGCTATGGTACGAGTATGAAATATGAAAACAGTCCATTTTCAGTCCTCTGTTTCGTTTAGCTGTTATATGAGTTCATCAGTTGCTTACAGATAGGTTTCACCTTCTCTACTTTAATATGTCTAAATAAGATCGTGAATACTTGAGCCTAAATAAAGACACTGCATTTCGTTTATACCCTTATCTTTCAACAGTTGAGTTTATGTACTAGTTCGAATTGCTAGGATCCTTTTAGTTTTTGTTGTTGTTGCAAAACATGACTTTAGGAATTTGATATTAGGATGATATACTCAGATATACCTGAAGTATTCAGTCTTGTGGTGCCCTCGGGTATACTGGGACTTGTATATTTGAGGTATACTGAGGTATACTATTTCTAGGATGCCTTTTAGATTGCTTCTATATTCTTCTTGGATGTCCTGTGCCTCTGTTGATTTTTTTTTGTGAGCATGCCTAATGATTTGATTGAGTATAATTAGTGTGTATGAAAAGGGTACCTAGAATATACTAAGTAAATTCGGAACTCTATACACCTTAGGTGTATGCGAGTTTGTATACTTAGTACGTATGAGATACACTTCCCCATTTTTGCTGATCTGCAACCTATATTTGTTTAAGTGTTTAGTATGAATATGTATCCCTATTGGACGTAGATGTTTGGACTTACTACTTGTATTCTTTGCCTACTTTTCTTTCCTGATGGCATGTGGATTTCTGTCTCTTTGAATCTTGCATCATATACGTTTTAGTCTTATTTATTGATTATGTACTAATCCTTTTCTTTCGTTTTTATGCATGACTATCGCGTACGAGTCCGAGGGACTCGTCTTCTTCCGCATTCGGTGTTGGACCAAAGCCCAACATGACCTCTTCTCGTGTCCAGCCCCTCTGTCCACAGCAAAATAGAAAGACATAAAATTTTCTGGGCCAAAGCCCAATAGCAGCAATGATTGCAACAGCCTTAAAATTGGGCTGAGTCCATTCCCGATTGCAGCAGTCTTTTAAAATGGGCTGAGCCCATTTAAATTATATCTACTCCTTTATTTTATTTTGTGCATTTAATTTGTATTATGCGACTAACTCTTTATTTTGTTTTATTTTCTTAATTTAGATGAACCTTAGCGAATTTAGTGGGTTAGCTTTAAGTATAATGGGTAGTAAATTTAAGAGAGAAACTCACAAATAGTCCCATAGGTTTCATTCCCTTTTTGTGTTAAAATTATTTATAGCATCTATAATATTTTTTATTTTTTTTTATATTAGAATAATTGATTTTTAAAATAGCATGACTACATATTTTGAGCTAAAGTAATCATGATTTATTCTTACTATCTTAAAGAATTCAAACGTAATCGTTAGGCCAATATAAATTCAAGTATATGTTTGTAAACAATTTTTCAAGATTTATCCAAATCGTGTATATTTTTTTAGCTAAGCATCATTAATGAGAAATAATAAAAGGATAAGGAAAACCCTCATTAGCTATTTTTTGTATTTTGTTTATACTCCTAAACCGCAAAAAACCAATTAATACCTCGCCACTTGAGTTATCTCAAATATTTATTAAAACGTTGCACAAACCCACATTTTCTTCTACTTATATATTTTATGCAAATCTTATTTTAAATAGCATTATTATTTAAAGTCTTAGTAACATTTATAAGTTTTATTTTAAATGGCCTTTGAAGTTTCCTTTTATGCAAATTATCATATTTTCTACAAGTCTCATTCTAAATAGCATTTTATTTAAAGCCTTAGCAACATTTATAAGTTTTATTTAAAATGGCATTTGAAGTCTCCTTTTATGCAAATTATTATATTTTCTATAAGTCTTATTCTAAATAGCATTTTTCATTTAAAGCCTTAGCAATATTTATAAGCATTATTTTAAATAGCATTATCACATTTTCCTTTAAAACCTTAGCAATATTTACAAACCATTTTCTTAAATTTTAAATATTATATTTGCATCTTTAGCCCGAATTAATTAACCTAAGTTTGGACGGTTACCGTAGTTAACGGATTCTAAAGGATGCCTAACCTCTTCCCTTTAGGATAATCTAGAACCCTTACCTAGAATCACGCTAATTAAGCAGGCCATTAACGGAGGTTTAGTTAGGCTTTACCTTAATTAATAAATTAGGTGTCCTAATTCATCATTAAATTAATTAGGTGGCGACTCCTTAAAATAAAACGAATAGGGATCACCAATATCTTGTACTCCTACTTTAACCCGTTTAAATGGGGTATAACACTGCACACATGTGCCAAGCTGGCACGAGGTGTTCAAATGGCACAGTTTATCTTATGTTCGAGGGTTCAGATGGTCAACGTTTCAGTTGGGGGTCTAAATGAAAAATCAGGACAAGTTCTAGGGTTGACTTTGGCCAAGTTAATTTGATAGAGAAAGTAATATATCCGAGTTTACAGTTACATATATAATTAAATAAATTTAAATTCTTAAAAGTTGGGCAAAGTTACATCTACTAAGATTGTTGCCGGGACAGCTCAAATATTTTGGAAAGAGACCATCAAGAATTAATTTCTCAAATGGTAATCCAAGTCTCAGTAAAGTAATCTTTAAATTTTTATGTCAATATCCCTATAAAATAAAATTAGTCGGAAAGCTCAATCCTCTTTCATGGTTTAAAGTTGCTTCTTATACCATTTTAATACCCGTTTAAAAGCATAATACTCATTAATCCATTTTTTTAAGGGATAATAACGGAAAACGCCCTCCAGGATTCAATAGTCATGAAAGTTTCATTGAACTGACTAGTAAATGCTGTCCATGCATGGAAAAGAAATAGGTCGATTCTTGTGTTATCGGACATTAATTGAACCAGAAGGGACTAATTAATTTTACTCAATCCTTACCCTTTCGGGTTTGGAAATAGTATTTCAACCTTCGAATGACTACTGAATTTCCCAAATCTTAAATCAGCAACTAAAAACGAGTTGGGTTTTTCGAAATGTCAATTTTTGACCTTCAATTATGATGGATTATTATACGTTTTCTTTTAAATGCAAAGAAAAACTAAAACTATCCGTTATTTTAGATCTCTTATATTTTCAAATATGAAAATAATAGTACATCATTCATATTTAGCATGAGCGTATTGACATTCAGGTAATATTCAAAATTTTGAGATTATCATATAACCTATACACTATATTAGCATTCAAAGTTGTTACTTTCTATGTTCAAACTACCAGACCTTCAAAAATTTAAGAATGACATGAAAATAGAATAAATGCTTCACTCAAAATAGATAAGGTGAAATAAATTTTCAATACTAACAACAATACAAGTAACAAAATGGATCAAGACATATATAAAACATGACGCTCTACACAAAAACAAGAAAGAAGAAGAATTATTTAACAGGCTGGTCCAACTCCCAATCTTCTGAATAATCTGGCACTGCAAGCTGCTACTCTTCATCCTATTGTAGTTAACAGTCAGTTGCAAATCGTGAGGGAAACAAAGATTGAGTAATATTGAGTTTTTCCCTATCAAGAATAGGTTCTTTGAATTGTAAGTTGATCAAGATGATGAAGAAAAATTAATTGTTAGGCACTATGATCTTGTGGCAAAATTATTTTTCTGCACAGTTGTCAAAGTCCTCAAGAGGAAAAAGGGTGACACCTAGACCACCAGATTAGCTAATTAAGCGGGCATATAAGATATAGAGTCTTATATTTAGGTGCCGTTTGACCATAAAAATTATTCACTTTTTTCCGGAATTTTTTTTCACTTTTTTCACTTTTGGGCGTTTGGCCATAAATATTCCGAATACAACTTGAAGTTGTATTCTGGAATACCAAAAACTCAAAAAACTTTGTTTTTCAAAAAAAAATCACTTTTTTCACTTTTTACAACTACATTTCATCAAAAACCACAATTTCAAAAACTATGGCCAAACACAACTCCAACTCCTACTTCAACTTCAAAAATTCCAAAAAAAAAGTGAATTTGTTTTTTATATCTATGGTCAAACGCTACTTAGTCAACTAACTTTTAGTCAATATTGAACAGATTATTGAAGGATGAAGACAAAGAATCACAAGTTAACTGACAACAAGAATAATTAGACTGCTTATCATTTTTAGTAACATCATCACATGTAAAAGAAAGTATGCTTTACAAGTTCGCGTTCTTATCTTTAGACGTTCATTGGGGATGGCAATACAAAGTGACGTCTGATGGAGCTATAATTTTTTCAAAAGAGATTCAAAGTATAAAAAAATAAACCCGTAGAGAAATCAAAATAACTCAGTATCTAATATATACAATATTTAACAAAATCCACAAAATTCAATTTCCTAATGTACGGAAATAAATTCGTAATTACCATAACTAGCAATATCATTCAACCTTAAAAAGATAGCAACAAAAACGTTTCAAAACATATACTACATCTAACAAATTCCAAAAAATTAGGGATTTTTTTTTTTCTCTTTTCCAAAAACCTAGCTTCCGTTTTCCTCATCTCACACGCCGTCGCCTGTTGCCACACTGCTCCACCTAAAAATTGTTGGAGCTTCTCTCCAATAATTTCCTTTTTCGTCGTCATCCCCATCCTAGCTACCGCCAACTCCCTTAGTAGAGTTTCTTTCGGCCTAAATTTTCTTCCATGGCTTTCAAAACTTCTTCTCTCCACGTATATCTTGTATGTCATTGTATATCATTGTATGTCATACGTATGCTAATATATCCACTTGACTACACTGATATACATACACACAATATATAGTGATATGCACACTTTATATGTCATTATTTGCATGTGTATGTCATTGTATGAACAGTGTGATATATAGGCCGTACAATAACATACATCAGACATACACTAGATGTACACCAGACAAATACTAGATGTACACCAGACATACATTCGTTCCACTTCTAAAGCACCACCACTTGTTCCACCGTAACAACACAGAAATCGCTTTTATACACAATGAAGATACAAAGAAGAAGAGTGCTTCCTCGGAGATAGGCCTATCCAGATCTGTTTTGGCGGAGCTATTTTGTTGGAGAAAGATTGTTCGACTGAACTTTCAATGAAGTTTGAAGGCGAGCTATTTTCAAGTGCTTTAGAAGACAAAATACTGATAATTATTTTCTACACTACGAAAGGAGAAAGAAATTAAGAAAAGGATGAACTCGTTGTCGTTACGGTGATAGCTGGAGTTTCGGTGGCGGCCATATGCCATACATTCCCTTACATACTCTTCCGTGCTTATGTTACGTACTTTTGTTACTTGAAGATATAAAATGAGAGAAAGAGAAAGAAAAGTACTGATTTTTTTCTTCTTAAATTGGGTCATCGATTTTTTAATTCCTTAAAAATAAAAGCTATGTAAGTAGTGCATAATAAGTACCACAAAAAAAAAAAAAAAAAAAAATAGGAAATGTCTGAAAAATAAGAAGAAGAAGAACCCGAGCGAGAATAAGAGGAAGAATAGGTGCATGCCAAATATATGTAGACAGTTCCTTTATTCGGTGACGAAGTCAACAATTCTGCAAAAGATTTTAAAAATTGCCCAAGATTAGAATAAGTATTTTTCATTGATAGGATTCAAAATTCCAAAATTTAATACATGTATAAAAATTAGTTTTTAAAGACCCTGTAATATGATTTATTTATTAGGATTAATTTCACATATGGTCACTTAACTATCATTTTTTCCCCCACAAAAGTCACTTAATTATCGTTTCTAACACAAAAGTCACTTAACTGTGAGTATACTAGCACAAAAGTCACTAAACCACTTTTCGGTGTCACTAAACCACTTTATGGTGAATAACTCTTTTTAAAAAAAAAAATATCTAATAAATAAAAAATTAACTTAAAAGGTTTAACCTGACCTGAAAAATCTACTCCCTCCATCCCAATTTATGTGGCACCTTTTGGATTTTGAGATTCAAACAAGTGTTTCTTTGACCGTAATCTTTCATGTATCTTTTAAATTTTTTGAATTGTCTATTATCGTGACTTATAATATTTTTTACGTAATTTTTCAAATATATAAATTTTATTTCAAAAAATTTAAAGATTACATACCCAAATTTATGGTCAAAATTAAACTGTTTTGACTCTCAAAATTCGAACCGTGCCACATAAATTGGTACAGATGGAGTAATAATTAATTTTGAATTGGGTCGGGTTGAACCTTTTTAATTAATTTTTTATGTATTAGATTTTAATTTTTAATTTTTTAAAAAGAGATTAAAATATGAGTTATTCACCGTAAAGTGATTTAGTGACACCGGAAAGTCGTTTGGTTACTTTGTGGAAAAAAATTAATAGTTAAGTGATCATCTGCGAAATTTATCCGTTAATTATTGATTATTCATTTTGTGTATATACATTGCATTCTCCAGATCGGCCCAGTAACTATTGGATTCCTTTTCCATCCAAATATGGGCCTTATCCGTATTAGCCTAAACTGTGTTGGAAAAGGATTTCCAGTACAATTACAATTATTAGGAAAGTCCTAATTTGATATTTATTTGGATTACAAGCTTCTAGGCAACTTATCGGGCGGATTGGACGGATAATTATACTTAACAGTTTGGTTTATCGATTATCTGCTTTTAAATGTATTAATCCGTTAACCAACCAATAAGATATCGGTTGATTCGGTATCGGGTTAGCAATTATTGGGCGGTTATCGGGCGGTGTATCGTCTAAATCTAAGTGACGATGAAAATTAAAATCACAACGTATAGTCCAACTTTCACATTAAAATCACAGCTTCCAATTCTTTATGACAACTGCTTTTGCAAATATAAAACAACGAAACCTTTCAAGTTAAAAGTCATGGTGATGCATACTGTACCTGACTGAAGACGAGATATTTGTAGTGAGATGGTGATGACAAGATAGAAGAGGGAGAGAGATAGAGAGTGCAAAATGAATAAATAAATAAATAAATAAATAAATAAATAACTTTCTGAGTTTCACACTGTCAAGTGAGAATATGTCTATGTTGCAAAAAGTAGTAAGATAAATGCAGGGGAAGAGGTTTTGGGGAAATTTCTTATTTACGACTACTATTTTGAGACCATTCTGTCGCATGAAGTAAATGAAGTGTGCAACAACCCTATTCTTGTACCGTATAAAGTTCACTTAAAATCATTCGTATAATTCTTATCAGGTTAATGATTTATCCAATAATGAAATTAAGTAATCGGCCCCCGCACCGATAAACCGTTAATTATAAAATTCTAATTCGTTCACTTACCGTTAATCCGATAACCAATAAGGCAATTTGTGGTATACAACTCGCATTGCATTGTCCAGATTGGCCCACTAAGTATTGGACCCCTTTTCCATCATAATATGGGCTTATCTGTATTAGCCTAAACTGTGTTGGAAAAGGATTTCCAAATATATTAAGGGAAAGTTACACAAATAGCTATCTTTTAATAGCTTCTAACTAGTTATAGCTACAAGTTGAAGATTTACAATTCATAGTTGTTTTTGGCTGTATCTCAGTTGTATCTCGCTTTTTTGAAATACAGTGAAATATAGTGAAATACCGAGAAATACAAAACACATCAGAGTAAATTTAGGCTCTCTTTTGAAACATATTTTAAAAAAAAAATCTGAGAGAAAAAATAGGCTATATTTTTTTAACATAATATTCTTTTTCTTTTTAAATAGTAAGTCAAATTAAATCAACCATATTTCACACAAATCACTGAAGAATAAAATCAGGCCCTATTTATGGAACATTTTAAAAAAAAAATTATGGGATTCAATTTAAAATTTCCATAAATCACACAAAACGGTTGTTCTTCCATAAAAGCTTACGAATCTCTCTCAACTTTTATCACAATCAAAACTTTTTGAATTCAAAAACCACTAAAGATCTAAAAACTTCCAAATACAGAAAAATACACACTGAAATATAGTGAATATGGTTAATTATTTAAGAAATATAAAGTTGTAGTATGCGTATATACAATGGAATACAATGAAATATATCATAAACTGTTTCATAAATTAGAAATACAAAATGCAGAAATACATTGAAATACAGCGAAATACAAAAGTCCTGAAAAGAAAGCGTAGTAAAAATAGGCTCTATATTTGGAACATTCACTATATTTACACCAAAGAAAGAAAAAAGATAAATACATTGAAACGCAGCGAAATAATATACTGAAATACACTGAAATATATTGAAAATTAAATATACTGTTTGTTAATACACTGAAACATATTGAAACATTTTATCAAACACTTTGTGGGCATGAAGCTCCACAACTCTCATCAATGGTGTTCTCATGGGAAAAAAGCGAGTCGTCTCAGATTGCTACAAAAAGGACGTTATCCGGAGATGAAGACTTTCAATTGGACTAGTTAATAAAGCTTCACTCCATCGTCCTTCACTGTTGTTAGATCTCTTTTTTTCATTCCGTCCTCGACCATGGCTTCACTCCGTCGTCGACCATGGCTCTTTTTAATAAAGCTTCACTCCGTCGTCGACCATGGCTGCTGCTACTACTGTAGGATTCTTCTGATTTGTAAGAGAAAATCATATCTAGGGTAGGTGATGGAACAAAGAGAGAAAGAGGGGTAAGGCAGAAAATAAATTTGGTAGGTGAGAGAAAATCAATTTAAAAGACTAGGAGATGGAACAGAGAGAGAAATAGGGGTGAGGAAGAAAATAGATTTGATAGGTGAGAGAAAAATATTTGGAAAAAAACAATTGTGGATAAGTAGGAGAGAGATACCTTATTTTTAGGGAAAATACAATACAGTTACAAAAACAAGTTATAGATGGTAATTTAATAAAATAATTAAGCTACCAAATATAATTAGAAAAAATGTAATTATTACTAATAAATAAGTCTTAGATGTAGTTATGGGCTGTAAATTTCTCATATATTAATGGGTATAAAATTAGGAAAGTCCTAATTTGATGTTTATTAGGATTACAAGCTTCCACTATATATAACCCTAAATACAACACCACATGCACTCACTTGCTATAGCATAACTATATTACAACACCAGACTGGAAAGGGCAAAATATATCATTGAAGAAGTTTTTCATTCGAAGAGAAAAAAATGACTTCTTGTGATAAAGGAGAAAACCCAATTTTTTGCGCAAGCACAAGCACTTACAACCTTTGTTCTCAACGCTACAAAAAATTCTTGAAAGAAAAAGCTGCGAAGGATGCATTTGCTTTATCTGAAAAGATATCCTCTTAGCATTAAAACTGAAAAAGATAATTCAACTTCAAAAGACGAAGACGCAAAGGTGCATGAATTTGCAAGAAGAAGGTGGGATTAATAGGGTTCAGTTGTAAGTGTGGTGAAATATATTGCAGGAATCATAGATATCCGGAGGAACATGTGATGGGAATAAAATAGACCCGCAAAATAATATTCACGGTATTAGTGATAAACGCGGAACACTAAGTTATGGTTAAATCAGCAAGAATAAAATGCAGCAATAATGACACCAAGATTTTACGTGGAAACCCTTCTGAATAAGGGAAAAAACCACGGCCAAGAGGAGCAGCTTATATCACTATAGTAAGGAATTTTACACTGTGTAGTAACGAGTATAAATACTCCTAAGACCACTACACCCACAAAAGAAATAACACTCTTTTGATTTCCCACCTTACTACAATATCACTCACACTTTATTTTTCTTCACAGACTATTTTCTCACAGTCTATGGAACACCTCACTTTGCTCTCACTCAGATGTATTGTCTGAGATTTTGGTGTGTATAGCAAATGATCTTGGTGATCTAACAAATGATAGAAAGCTTCCCTATTTATAGGGATGAAATGGAGCTATTGATGTCATCAGTGACATCACATGAATGTAGAAAGTCAAGATGTTCACTATGAACACATTCAGTAGCCGATTTTCTCATTTCAACAATAGCTGCCAATTGTATATTTTGTCAAAAGGAAGAAAAAACTTTCTTCCTTAAAATAGGGGACTGGACCCCACAAATCTCCCCCTCCAGTCCCATTCACTTGAAGGAGGGTACACTGGCTTTTAGTTTGAGTGCATGCCGACAAGTTCTTTGCACAGTTCGAACTTGTCTCTCGATACCACCTTGGTCAGCATATCTGCAGGATTTTCACTCGTGTGAATCTTCTTGACTTGGAACAATTCGCTTTCCAATTGCTCACGAATCCAATGATATCTGACATCGATGTGTTTTGTTCTCGCATGGTACATGGAGTTCTTGCTCAAGTCTATTGCACTCTGACTGTCACAATAGACAACATACTCCATTTGCTGCAATCCAAGTTCTTGAAGGAATCTCTTGAGCCATATCATCTCTTTGCCAGCTTCAGTAGCCGCAATATACTCCGCTTCCGTTGTAGATAGTGCAACACACTTCTGCAACTTTGACTGCCATGATATAGCTCCCCCTGAAAAAGTAAACAAATATCCAGTAGTGGATTTTCTGTTATCAAGGTCACCTGCCATATCAGAATCTGTATAGCCCTTCAAAATTGGATTTGATCCTCCAAAACACAAGCATTCATCTGATCTTCCTCTTAGATACCTGAGTATCCACTTCACAGCTTCCCAATGCTCTTTCCCTGGATTTTCGAGAAATCTGCTAACAACACCGACTGCATGAGCAATATCTGGTCGAGTGCATACCATTGCATACATTAAACTTCCGACGGCAGAGGAATAAGGAATCTTGGCCATTCTCTGTTTTTCCTCTGTCGTTGTAGGACACATCTTTTTGCTCAATTTCAGATGACCAGGAAGAGGTGTGCTAACCCACTTAGCACTCTTCATATTGAAGCGCTCTAGTACACGTTCTATGTACTTTTTCTGCGACAAATAAAGCTTCTTTTCATCTCTCGAACGAGTAATTCTCATGCCCAAAATCTGCTTAGCATGACCCAAGTCTTTCATTGCAAAAGACTTACTCAACTGTTTCTTCAACTCGTCAATCCTGGAAGCATTTTTGCCTACAATCAACATATCATCCACATATAGCAGAAGGATGATAAAGTCACCATCAGAAAATCTTTGTACAAACACACAGTGATCCGAAGAAGTCTTCTTGTAGCCTTGCTCCCCCATAACAGACTCAAACTTCTTGTACCACTGTCTGGGAGCTTGCTTCAATCCATAGAGACTCTTCTTGAGTTTGCATACAAGATTTTCTTTACCTTTTGCCTTGAAGCCTTCAGGTTGTTCCATATAAATCTCCTCTTCTAAGTCACCATGAAGAAAAGCAGTCTTCACATCCATCTGCTCAATCTCCAAATCAAGACTAGTAGTCAAACCAAGAACTGTCCGAATGGAGGACATTTTCACGACAGGAGAAAATATTTCGTCAAAGTCAATACCTTTCCTTTGACCAAATCCCTTAACAACCAATCTAGCTTTGTATCTGGGCTTCAAGCTGTGTTCTTCGGCTTTAACTTTGAACACCCACTTGTTCTTCAAAGCTCTCATGCCCTTAGGCAAGTTCACCAACTCATAAGTATGGTTCTCACGCAGAAATTTCATCTCATCTTGCATGGCTTCAATCCATTGATCCTTGTGCTCATCTTCCATGGCCTCCTCATAACATTCAGGTTCTCCCCCATCAGTGAGTAATACATACTCATTAGGTGAATAATGGGAAGAAGGAACATGCTGTCTAGTAGACCTTCTAAGTGGAATATCTGACTCATCCACGACTTCATGAGTAGGAGCATCTACTTCATCAATAGCAGCATCGTTATCATCATCAACATGCTGATCTGGAACATGATTCTGGGCATCACCATCGTCATCGAGCCCACCAACTTCATCAGCATTTGTATGAGGAACTTGATCAAGATTAACTAAACCTTCAGAACTTGAAGATTTTATCTTCTCCGCTTTGTTAATATCTTCAATGGTTTGATCCTCCATGAAGATAACATCACGGCTTCTCACAACCTTCTTCTCAATTGGATCATATAGCCTGTAACCAAACTCATCAAGGCCATAACCAATGAAGATGCACTGCCTTGTCTTGGCAGTTAATTTCGACCTTTCATCTTTAGGCACATGTACAAAAGCTTTACAACCAAACACTTTCAAGTGGTCATAGGAAACATCCTTTCCATACCAAACTCTGTTTGGAACATCACTTTGCAAAGCAACCGCAGGGGATAGATTAATAACATGTGCAGCGGTCAATAAAGCCTCACCCCAAAAGGAATTCGGCAGCTTTGCTTCAGAAAGCAAACATCTGACTCTTTCCATCAAGGTCCTGTTCATCCTCTCTGCTAAACCATTAAGCTGAGGAGTCTTAGGAGGAGTCTTCTGGTGTCTGATACCCTGTTGCTTGCAGTATTCGTCAAACGGTCCACAATATTCACCACCGTTATCAGTACGAATATACTTCAGCTTCTTTCCAGTTTCTCTTTCAACTAAGGCCTGAAACTGCTTAAAGACACCCAACACTTGGTCTTTAGTCTTTAAGACGTAGACCCAAAGTTTCCTTGAGCAATCATCAATAAAGGTAGCAAAATAAAGTGCACCACCCAAAGTCCTTGTCTTCATTGGACCACATAAATCTGAATGCACCAACTCAAGCAACTCTGTCTTTCTTGAAGGAGGATGAGACTTGAAAGAAACTCTATTTTGTTTTCCAGCCAAGCAGTGCTCACACTTTTCTAATTTAGCACTTTCGAAATTTGACAATAATTTCTTTTTGGCCAGAACATTTAGTCCTCTCTCGCTAATGTGGCTAAGCCTCTTATGCCATAACGTTGAAGAGCTATTGCTCTCAACTGCATTCACCATATCAACACAGGTAGAGGCCGTAGTCCAGTATAGACCACGACGCTTTTCGCCACGAGCCACAATCATGGAACCTTTAGTAAGCTTCCACTTTCCAGCACCATTGGTACTGACATATCCCTCATCATCCAAAACACCAACAGAGATCAAGTGCAAACGAACATCAGGTGCATGCTTTACATTGTTTAAAACTAGTTTAGTTCCAATACTAGTTTTCAAACAAATCGTTCCAACACCAGCCACCCTGGATACAGTCTCATTACCCATACTCAAAGTTCCAAAGTCACCCGGAGTATAGGATGAGAAAAATTCCTTCCTTGATGTCACATGAGATGCGGCACCACTGTCCACAACCCAGCTTGACTCATCACAAGCAATATTTATCAGATCCGCATCAAGGACAGTAACAAGATCTTCTGTAGTGACAGCGGCAACACGATTGCCATCTTCTTTCTTTTCCTCCTTTTCTCTATTCTCTTTTTTCAAAATCCGGCAGAACTTATTTGTGTGCCCTTTTTTCCCGCAATGATAGCAGTCAATATCTTTAAGTCTGCTTCTGGATTTGCTTCTATGATGTTCTCTATTTTGAGAACCACGATTCTTGCCTCTCCCCCTAGTGTCAGTCACCAAGACATCTGATGAGGAGGAACCTTGAGATTTTCTTCTCATCTCTTCATTTAAAAGACTGCTCTTGGCAAGATCCATAGAGATCACACCATCCGGAGCAGAATTTGATAATGAAGTTCTAATAATTTCCCAAGAATCTGGTAGGGAACCAAGTAGAAATAAGCCTTGAATTTCTTCATCAAAATTAATACCCATAGCAGATAACTGGTTCATGATCCCCTGAAAAATATTCAGATGATCTGTCATTGCGGAACCATCGTGGTATTTTAAACCCAACATTTGCTTTATCAGAAACATCTTGTTATTACCAGTTTTTCGAGCATACAAACTTTCAAGATGCTCCCATAAGGTCCGAGCATGTGTTTCTCCAGAAATATGGTTCAACACATTATCGTCAACCCACTGTCTAATAAAGCCGCAAACCTGCCGATGCAACAAATTCCACTCTTCATCTGATTTATTATCAGGCTTTTTATTTCCAAAGACAGGTTGATGAAAATTCTTGACATAGAGCAAATCTTCCATTTTGCCCTTCCAAATGGCATAATTTACGCCACTCAAAGTAACCATTCTACTAGTGTTGGCTTCCATCGTTTATCACAAATATAAATATTATTTTATTCGAAGACCAAAGTAATTCTTTTCTGATGTGGAAGTTCAGACTGTGCTGCAACCACAGAGCATACTCAGACAAAACCTTGGCTCTGATACCACTTGATGGGAATAAAATAGACCCGCAAAATAATATTCACGGTATTAGTGATAAACGCGGAACACTAAGTTATGGTTAAATCAGCAAGAATAAAATGCAGCAATAATGACACCAAGATTTTACGTGGAAACCCTTCTGAATAAGGGAAAAAACCACGGCCAAGAGGAGCAGCTTATATCACTATAGTAAGGAATTTTACACTGTGTAGTAACGAGTATAAATACTCCTAAGACCACTACACCCACAAAAGAAATAACACTCTTTTGATTTCCCACCTTACTACAATATCACTCACACTCTATTTTTCTTCACAGACTATTTTCTCACAGTCTATGGAACACCTCACTTTGCTCTCACTCAGATGTATTGTCTGAGATTTTGGTGTGTATAGCAAATGATCTTGGTGATCTAACAAATGATAGAAAGCTTCCCTATTTATAGGGATGAAATGGAGCTATTGATGTCATCAGTGACATCACATGAATGTAGAAAGTCAAGATGTTCACTATGAACACATTCAGTAGCCGATTTTCTCATTTCAACAATAGCTGCCATTTGTATATTTTGTCAAAAGGAAGAAAAAACTTTCTTCCTTAAA
Organism: Lycium barbarum; assembly: GCF_019175385.1. Taxonomy (NCBI): domain Eukaryota; kingdom Viridiplantae; phylum Streptophyta; class Magnoliopsida; order Solanales; family Solanaceae; genus Lycium; species Lycium barbarum. The sequence goes on from NC_083340.1 coordinate 13,601,020, forward strand.
ATAGGGGACTGGACCCCACAACATGCACTTTTGATTTCAAGTCTATAGGCCGTGCAATTTTGGCTCAAGAAAATCCTCTCTGCAAGGCTGATAAACTTGAGAATAGGATCTAAAAATTGCTGCTTAATATGTACCAAGTTTTTGATTATTTTTTTTCCTCAAGTTTATCAAAAAGGCATTTAGGTATTGATCTTCCTTGCTTATGTTACGTACGTTTGTTTCCTCCTCGAAGATATTAAAAAAGAGTACGAGGAATAAAACTACTGTTTATTTTTCCTTAAATCGGACATTCATTATATAGTTCTCTAAAAAATAAAATCCATGCACGTAGAAGATGCATAAGAAGTACTATATTGCAAACTGTTATAATTAAATATTATAAACGTATGAAAAATAGGAAGAACAAGATCAAGCTATCCTGACAAGAAATGTAAAAGAAAAAAATCAACTTTGATCCAAGAATTAAACTTGTAATTCTCTTACGCTAAGAGAGGATTTAAAATTTTATATATATATAAAAATAGTTTTTATATACCCTATTTAGACAGCATAACTTTTCGAGGACATGAATTCAATATCGTAGTCTTTATCCCGAAGTGTTGGGGAAATCACAATATATAACCAGTATAATAGTAAAAATAGTATTTACTTAGCAAACTAATAGTACTGAAAATATAATATTGCTATAATAGTATTTTAAATAACAGTATTGAAAAACATAAATATTAATACGATAATATATTTAGTAAATACACAAATTAACTTGGGTCATGCTAGGCACCGTCCTAAGAAATTGTTTCAGCAATGTGAATATTTTTCCAGAATTAAACAAGCCCTTCTCTAATTTAAAATTAGAGAATACAGAAATCAGAAAAATTTAATTAATATTACCGGCAAGTCTTTTAAAAGAAAAATAAGAGACCCTGAAAAGACAAAAAGAGAACCAATTTAGAAGAGAGGGAGAGAACGTGTAGAATTGAAAATGGATAAGAAAACTTTCTAATGTTAAAAGATGCTCTTGAATAACTTTTCTGAAGGATCAATACTTATTTATAGGCATAAAGTTGATTTTGCTCAAGCCATTAAATGCCACCAATGATATGTTCAACTGTAACGACCCATTTGGTCATCTAGCAATTTTAGACCTAATATTCTTGAAACATCCTTCCCACAGCCCTATTTTGGTGTTTATAGCTTGCGGTGTGTTAGGATTTTTGAATCGCAAATCCGACCTTTGTAAGCAGGTTCCCAGGAAAGATTGGAGGGTCACAGCTGGACCACTTAAATACCAATCTCCTTAGACAGAACCTACTTACGCCGTGATGTAAGCGAAGAATAAATAGCACACACAGATTTATAGTGGTTCACCCTCAATGTGAGAGCTACATCCACGTTGCTGCTGCAGATCTTATTAAAGAAAAAATATTACAAGTGTTTACAACACTCAACCTCACAACCCCAATCCCAATTACACTCAAGAATTTTTACTAAAAAATTCTCTCAAAGACTTCTCTTACTTAAGCCTTTCACTAAGAGTATTTCTCTTAGATTTTTCTCTCTTTGAGATGTGTTGTCTTATTCAATTTTTGGTGTGTCTAGCAAATGAGAAAGCTTCCCTATTTATAGGTATGAGATGAACCTATTGATGTCATTAGTGACTCAAGCAAGCACTTGACAATTTTCCAAAGACAAGGAAGATGTTTTCTTCCTCAAAACAAGGGAAGTGTTTTCTTCCCTAAAATAAGGGAGATGTTTTTCTTCCTCAAAATAAGGGGATGGACCCAACAAATCTCCCACTTGACGACTAATTTTAATTTGTCTTCACACTTTGATCGATGCAGCAGCTCTTTCCTAGTTTCATACTTCGTGCAGGCCAACTGAAGCTAAGCATAGCTTCAGTTTGTCTATCGTCACTGCCTTTGTCAGCATGTCTGCTGGATTCTGACTCCCTGCGATCTTCTCAAGCACTAGCGCTCCATCTTCCAAAGCTGATCTAATGAAATGGTACCGGAGTTGTATGTGCTTCGTTCGAGCATGGTAGACCGGGTTCTTTGCCAAATGAATGACACTTTGGCTATCACAATATAGCACACTTCCCTCGTGGTCCTGATCCAATTCCCGCAGAAAATATTGTAGCCACATCATTTCTTTTGTGGCCTCCGTCACAGCAACGTACTCAGCCTCACAACTAGAGAGAGCTACTATCTTTTGCAACTTGAAAACCCAAGAGATTGCAGTACCTCCGAAGGTGTAAACATACCCGGATGTGCTCTTTCTGCTATCAACATCACCACCGTTGTCAGCATCAACATACCCTTGCAATCCTGTTTTTGATTTTCGGAAATACAGAGCTGAACTCGAGCTGCCTTTCAGATATCTGAATATCCACTTCACAGCCTCCCAGTGTTGCTTTCCCGGATTGCTCATAAATCGGCTGACAACTCCCACTGCATGTGCAATGTCTGTCCTTGTACATATCATTGCATACATAAGACTACCGATTGCAAATGCATAAGGTATCTTCTCCATCTGCTTCTTCTTATCCTCGGTTGTCGGCAACTGGTCCTTTGACAACCGAAAGTGTCCAGCCAAGGGAGTGCTGACTGGCTTGGCATCATGCATGTTTAACCTTTTGATAACTTTCCTCACATATTCTTCTTGTGAGAGTTTGATGCCCTCCTTGCTTCGATCGATTCTCATCCCAAGGATTTGCTTTGCAGCTCTCAAATCCTTCATTGCAAACTCTTCCGGTAACCCTTTTTTCAACCGATCAATCTCCTGTAGGTTTGCTCCTACGATTAGCATGTCGTCGACATAGAGTAGCCGTATCATGTACGAGTCCTCAAATTTCTTGAAGTAACAACAGTGATCTGCCTCGTACCTTGAAAAATCAGCTTTCTTCATAAAGCTGTCAAACTTTAAATACCACTGTCTTGGAGCCTATTTTAGTCCGTACAGACTCTTTTGAAGTTTGCACACCAGATTCTCCTTTCCTTTGACTTTGAATCCCTCCGGCTGTTGCATGTAGATTTCCTCGTCTAGATCACCGTGAAGAAATGCAGTTTTCACGTCCATCTGTTGCAGATGTAGATTTTCCTTTGCTACCAGTCCAAGAACAGTTCTGATAGTCACCATCTTGACTACGGGAGAGAAGATCTTCGTATAGTCGATGCCTTCTTTCTGTTGAAATCCCTTTGCAACCAGCCTTGCTTTATAACGCTTGCTTCCATTGGGTTCTTCCTTTATCCGATAAACCTATTTGTTTTGCAATGCCCTCTTATGCTTTGGCAACTCGGCTAATTCCCATGTATGATTTGCCGATAGTGAATCCATCTCATCTTTCATTGCCAGCTCCCACTTGGTCGATTCATCGACTTGCATTGCTTCTTCATAACATTCCGGCTCCTCTCTATCAGTGAGTAGAATGTTGTTGAGGGATGGAGAGTACCTGTGAATCGGCTTCCTGATCCTGGATGATCTACGTAGTTCTATGATTGGCGTCTGCTTATTTGTTTCAGAATTGGCACTTTTATCAGCACCTTCTCGGATTGTTTGTTCCTCTGCCTCGGCTGTACCTGGCTGCGGCTCAGGTGTCAGGAAGTCCCTCAAATCGACTATTTCCGATTCCTTGTCCTGACATTCTGAATTTTTTTGCAACTTGTCTTTGTACAGTACCTCTTCGTTGAAGACAACATTCCTGCTTCGGATGATCTTCTGATTTTGTTCATCCCAAAATCGGTAACCAAGCTCGGTGTCACCATAGCCAATAAAGTAACACTTTTTTGATTTTGGATCAAGCTTGCTTCTAGCCATATCATCATTATGAACATATGATAAGCAGCCGAACACTTTCAGAAATGAAAGATTTACCTTCTTGCCACTCCAGACTTCTTCTGGAATTCTAAAATCCAAGGGAACTGACGGTCCTCGGTTAATTAAGAAGGCCGCGGTATTGACTGCATCTGCCTAGAATGTCTTGGGCAGTCCAGAGTGTATTCTCATACTCCGAGCACGCTCGTTCAACGTTCGGTTCATTCTTTCGGCTATTCCATTTTGTTGCGGCGTTCCAGGAATAGTCTTCATTATCTTGATCCCATTATCGGCACAGTACCGTTTGAAATCACCATCAGTGTATTCTCCACCGTTGTCGGACCTCAAACACTTCAACTTGAGGTTTGTTTCATTCTCAACCATGGCTTTCCATCTTTTGAATACACTAAACACATCGGATTTATTTTTCATAAAGTAAACCCACACCTTTCTGGTTGAATCATCAATGAAGGTCACGTAGTAGTGTGATCTCCAAGAGAGGGGACAGTGGTAGGTCCCCACACGTCTGTGTGCACCAATTCCAGCTTCTCGACCTTCAACTCCCTGCCTGCATTCGAGAAGCTTACTCATTTTTGTTTTCCGAGAATGCAGCTCTCACACGTATGAAGGTCCACCGTCTTCAGCGCCGGAATTAAGCCATTTGTCACCAACAGCTTCATCCCCTTTTGGCTAATATGTCCCAGCCGACAATGCCACAAATCTGTCTTTTTTGTGTTGTCAACCACAGCAACAGTATCACGACAGCTAGTCGTCATGTAGAGAGTGCCAATCTTTTTTCCTCGGCCAACTACCATAGCACCTTTCGCCACCTTCCAAGACCCATTACCAAAGTTGTGATCATATCCATCATCATCAAGCTGACCTACTGAGATCAGGTTTCGCATCAGCTTTGGAACATGTCTAACTTTTGTAATCTTCCACGAGGATCCATTTGACATCTTCAAATTAATGTCTCCCGTGCCAACAACGTCTAGCGGCTCTCCATCGGCTAAATAAACTTTGCCGAGATTCCCAGCCACGTAGTTTGTCATTATATCATGATGTGGGGTGGTATGAAAGGACGCTCCTGAGTCAAGCACCCAAGAGTCTATCGGGCTGTCAACCGATAGCAACAACGCATCGCCAATGTCTTCCGTAGCAGTATTGATTCCAGCCCCCTTGTTGTCCTCCTTCTTTGGCGCCCTGCAGTTCTTCTTGAAGTGACCTGGTTTTCCACAGTTCCAACACTCAAGTGTTCGTCCTGGTCTGGATTGACCCCTGCCATTCCTTGACTTCGATCTGCCCCTATTTCGGTTGTAGTTTCTGTCATAATTTCTGCTTCTGTTTTCAACATTAAAAGCAGAACTCGTCGATGCCTCTCCAGAATCTGTCCTGCGCACCTCCTCAGCAAGGATACGATCCCTAACATCGTTGAACTTTAGTTTGTCACTGCCGACAGAATTACTAACCGCTGCTCTCATTGGCTCCCAGCTATTTGGTAGGGATGCCAACAAAATTAGGGCTTGTACTTCATCATCGAAATCAATTTTTACCGATGAAAATTGATTTACAATGGTATTGAATTCATTTATGTGTGCAGCAACATGAGCATTTTCCATCATCTTTAGATGAAAAAGTTTCTTCATGAGAAATACCTTATTATTTGCCGAAGGTTTCTCATACATATCAGACAATACCTTCATCATATCTGCGGTGGTCTTCTCCTTTGCCACGTTGTGAGTAACGTTCTTCGACAACGTTAGCCGAATGACTCCCAGAACTTGTCTGTCGAGGAGATCCTAATCTGCTTGCTTCATCTCCTCTGGTTTCGGACTCAAAGGTTCATGAAGCTTTCTGCCATATAAATAATCTTCAATTTGCATTCTCCAGAACGCAAAATTTGTACCATCGAATTTACCGATGTCGTGCATCGTACCATCTTTGCCTCCCATCGTTTCTAAATCACAACACAACCTGTTGCTCTGATACCAGTTGTTAGGATTTTTGAATCGCAAATCCGACCTTTGTAAGCAGGTTCCCAGGAAAGATTGGAGGGTCACAGCTGGACCACTTAAATACCAACCTTCTTAGACAGAACCTACTTACGCCGTGATGTAAGCGAAGAATAAATAGCACACACAGATTTATAGTGGTTCACCCTCAATGTGAGAGTTACGTCCACGTTGCTGCTGCAGATCTTATTAAAGAAGAAATATTACAAGTGTTTACAACACTCAACCTCACAACCCCAATCCCAATTACACTCAAGAATTTTTACTAAAAAATTCTCTCAAAGACTTCTCTTACTTAAGCCATTCACTAAGAGTATTTCTCTTAGATTTTTCTCTCTTTGGGATGTGTTGTCTTCTTCAATTTTTGGTGTGTCTAGCAAATGAGAAAGCTTCCCTATTTATAGGTATGAGATAACCTATTGATGTCATTAGTGACTCAAGCAAGCACTTGACAATTTTCCAAAGACAAGGAAGATGTTTTCTTCCTCAAAACAAGGGAAGTGTTTTCTTCCCTAAAATAAGGGAGGTGTTTTTCTTCCTCAAAATAAGGGGATGGACCCAACACGGTGATGTGTGACTCGGTCATTTAATTGACGGGTAAATTTTTGTATATATACTTACTTAATGTGTGTGAATAGTTTATTCATAGGAATATTATTTGTACCCATATAAGGTATAAGTTGGTCAATATGTTATTTGATGGAGTGGGTAAATTTTAAAGTAGACAAAGTGGTTAAGGAAATAAATGAATTAAGGAAGCTACTGTGATAAATAATTTAAATTTTACTTGGCATAGCTTACTATGTTACATATTTATGGAACATAACTATATTTTTTAATAATTAAGTTTAGTAGCTATAATATTATATTTTTACAACTTATAGCTACCCATTTTTCGACCAATTAACTTACCACTCCTCACACCCCTATTTTTTAGCTGCACACTTTCTCTCTCTCCCCTTTTCCTAAATATACACGTTTGTAACTCCCCATCTCCCCTAATTTCGTGTTTTTCAAATCAGTTTTTGAGTTCTTTCACTTCCTTTTTTTACTCTGTATTAACTGCTCATTAATTTCAACCTTTTACCCCCAAAATTCCACTCTATTTCCTAAAATATGTAAGATTCTCTGTTATTTTTGTGTTCTCCCTCATCATCTTTGTTTCTTTTTCGGCTTTACTAAGCCACAGATTTTCATCTTTCCCTGTATTCAGTGGAAGTTTAAAGGTTTTTTTTTTTTTTTGAGGGATCCATGTATCATTGATCCTCATGTCGTTTTAGACCACCGTCTTCTCCGGCGTGATCTGATCGGCGTCAGTCGTCTTCTCTTTTCTGGTCAGATCTGTAGCAATTGCATGGTCATATCTGTAGCAATTACAAAGACCAACCTATTTGACACGGTCAGATTTGTAGCAATTAAAAAGATCAGCCTATTTGAACAGAAAATATTAAAGACCAAATCATTTAACCACCATGACTGTTCCTAGATACCCTCCGCCGCCGGCCATCGGAATTTTTGAATACAGATCTGAAGTTTTTGTTATTGGACAAGAGTAAAAATATTCATGTTCTTCAAGAGGTATTTTTTCTTATTAATGATTCACTTCACCAGATATGTATTTTACTTGCATTTTAAGTATATTTTTATCGTATTTTTCGATGAACTTCAGTTAATTCCCCTTTTTTAATTCACCAGATCTATATTTTGCATACATTTTAAGTATATTTTTGTCGTATTTTTTATTATTTCAATTAGTTTGTGTTTTGAACTTCAGTTAATTCCTGTTTTTCAATTCACCAGATCTGTATTTTGCGTACATTTTAAGTATATTTTTGTTGTATTTCTTATTATTTCAATTAGTTTGTGTTTTTAATTGTGTGTGATATATTTTTTCTACCTAATTTGATACTTGTAAATTTATGTGATTTTGAATTTGTGTTTACTTTTTATCAAAGTATATTTTGTAGTATATATTCAGTGTATTTTTACAGCACAGTCACACACTGTTGTAGTGACAACCACAGTGCATTTGACATTGATATATTTGCATTATATTTATAGTATATTTTCAGTATATCTTGAATGTGTTGTTATTTATTGTGGTTAATTTGTTATTTTGTTATTTTTTCATGTTTTGTTAATGTAAAGTTTCAGTATATCTTGACGCATTCCAACTGAAATTGATGCAAAGTTTCTCCGTATGAGATACGACGCAAATTGACAAGGCAACCCTGAATGCATTTATTGATAACGAGCAACCACCAATACCTGTCAAGGCTACTGTTGATTATGATGTAGTGATTTTAGTAGATGCTCAGGAGTAGATTTGTAGAAAGAACAGTTTATGTTTTAAGTTGTTTTTTTTTCTCCAACTTTTTTTTTTTTTGATGTATAACATCACTGTTGCGACATTAGTTTTATGAATATTTTAGAAGAAGTTTTATGTACTTTGGTAATGATCCCACTTGTGACGGCGAGAACGAATGTTGATCTTCACCTTGAGTCAATAATGGAAGGTAAGCCATATTTGTGGAAGGTCTTGCTTAACAGTGAATGGTCACGCCTTAGTGAAAGGAGATTCAAAGTCAGGGGAATGCTATGAGCTCAATACGGGAATCGCAGTAAGGTTTTTTGAGGAGGAGCAAAGTGAGATTTGAAGAAGTACAGATGCATGAGAAAAGAAGAATGCATGGGCTTTATATAGAAAGAAAATCAAGAAGTACTGTAGCGTATCAAGGACTCTCACAAGGAGGTCTCCCAAAAGGGATTTGGCGACTGAGTAATTATGACCTAGCATCAGGCAGAGTAAAATGTTGACTAGAAGGTCTTGTCCTAGATAGTTGGAGGCGGCTACTCTGCTTTATTTGGGTCCATTTCCAGCCGTCAAAAATTTTACCTCGGGAAATGGGGGGACTATCTATATACGGGTAAAACCAAGGATACGGTCATTCTCGGTTTCCCGTTGTCATGATTATGTTCAGGCAGGATGCAATCAGCTTATCGAGGATAAGGCTCCAGGCTCGATCTAGAACGAGGCGTTTAAGCAGAGGCGGTTAACCACTATAGGGAGGAGACTGGAATATCTGCCCTCAAACTGGATATTTCGGCATCAATCTCGGCAATAGCTGTCACCAAATTTCTTTTCCTTACATAGAATTGTACTAGGGTTAGGACTCCTCTATTATATAAAAAGGAGGCCCCATTCATAGAAGGAGGTTCGGCAACAGAAAGAGAGAGAGAGTTCATTCAAAAAGGCAATAGAATCATCTGAGTTCATTCATATTTTCCTAAGTTTATCTTCATTATTCATTGTGTAACGACCCGGCAAACGGGTTCGACCTCGGTTCCGATACCCAAGGCCAGTCATCATTAATATTTGGTCAGATCTGCTTCTTTAGTTACTTATTCGTTTATCTCGTAATCTCAGAATTGAATCGAGCCACATATCTTTGGCATCACGCATAAATTTAATTGTTCACCATTTTAAGGTTAAACAAATAGATACTCCTATATTGTGGATTTAAAAAGTATAATAATAGAAAGAAATTATTAGTATGTTCAAAAACATAAAAAGAAATAGGATTAAGTTCCAAATAGTAATGAAATAAGTTAAGTTTTCCCAATTCCTACAACTATTTTATCAAATATGAATGTAGCCTAATTTAGTAAGATTCTATTATTAGTTAGTTACAAATTTAAAGTTCTAGATATTGGATAAAATCTTCAACGTTATAATTTTATCCAAGTTTTTGTATACTCATTATCTTTTAAAATAAATACTTTACTTTAATTTTGTGAACTCTTATTCTATCTTTGCAAATCAAACATATGAGGTAATCTAAAAATATCTAAGCCTTTTAAAATACGATCCAATAATAACCTAAACATTTTCTATGTTAAATTTTTTTGTTAGTACGGACGAGGCCTACTTTCAATCACAAATTACTCCTCGGCAAATAGGGTTACTGGTTGGATATCTCATTATTTGAACATGTTAGTAAAGACTCTTTAATTAATTAGATTCAGAACAAAATTTAGAAGTAGTATTTGTTTCGAATTCGATTTTCAATTATGGTATTTTTTCTGTTTACCAAAATGCCAATAGAAATATGGTAGAATAAAACTAAAAGGGCATATAAATCGTTTAATATTTGAAAGATATTTTGGTCAACCAACATTTATATTCATGCTTTTAGAATAATATAGATATATCGGAATAAGATTGAGTAAATAATTGTTATATCTTACTATAACGATTCAGTAACCATACATATTCCAAGAGTTGGTGAACCCTATATCGCTTTCCCAGGTGTTAAGAGTTTACTAGTTTGTTCTGGTTTAAAGTTTAATGTACTAGTTGTATAATTAGTAATGCCGAGATCTAGAGTTACGCTACATAGGGAATCTTAATAGCTTAGTTGGTTGGCTATTTGAACTTTCACCTTGTTGATGAGGGTTCGAATCCTCACCTGTAATCCCTTCCCCTAAAAACAAATTTATAAAAAAAAAAACAAAAAACATAAAAAAAAAAAAAAAAAAAAAAAAAAAAAGAGTTACGTTCCATATACTCGTAAGTAAGTGCATTTTGATCTTGGATTTGAAGGTTGAGTTTTGAATTTTTAATTTTTTATTGTTATAAATATTATTTATTATTGTGGATATCTATCTTTAGGAGAAAAATTAGGGCTAGTAACTTTTGGATCTAGTCAGTTTTCCCTCATAAATATAGAGGTTCTACTTCATTATAAAATCAATCTCTAGCAAGAGAAATAAAGATAGCTCCTCTATTCTCTAGGCCTGTGCACAAATCGGTTCAATCCGAATTTTCGAACCGATTCGAAACAATTCGGATAATTTAATTTGGATAACACAATTTGATTTCGATTTACAAATGCAATTGTAAAATATTACGATTTAACGGTTCGGATACGGTTTGCTTCAATTATCAACCGAACCGATCCGAACAAACCGAATTTATATGCCACTAGTGACTAATATGACTAATTTGGTATATGTAATGTGGTGTTGGCGGATTTGTATGCTTGCACAAGTTGTCAAGCTCTTGTTTTGCTATTTATATGCTATTATGCTTGCAAGTTTATGATTTTTTCTCGGTTAATGTCTTGATTATAAGGCTGCAAGTTTAGGATCTCATTATTTTTTGTTATGTTTTGCTCTAAAACTGAAATGAAATAGTTGTTTGTTTAAATTTCGAATAAACCGAACAAATCGATTTGTGTAACCGAACCGAAATAATAAAAAACGAATCAAATTGAACCTAGAATGGATCGAGTTTGATTGAAAATTTTAGAAAATCGAAATTCGAAATTTCAACTCGATGATGGCCAAAACCGAATCGAACCGATTCGTGCACAGGCCTACTATTCTCTCTTTCTCCACAATATTCTTCTTGGTTGCTTTATTATTTTATAGACTCTACCGTTTTGAATTTGATTTTCTATTTCAGGTGCAATTCTTGAAATTATATGAGTGCAGGGAATAAAGCCACGAAACCCTTTAGTGGGAGAAGGTTTGGATTTACAGCTTTATTTGCCCACTGTTCCAGAAACCATTCGTATGCTTTCTTTCAAAATTAGAATTGCCAATACAATGAAGGTGTAATCTTTCAGTAGCTCTTTAATTCATTAGTCTGTTATACTCATGTGGACATTTTATTGACATCTGAGAGCAAACCATCGTCACAGTAAGGAACATGACTTAATTAAATAATGTGTTCATGGAATATATAGCACTTCAGATCTCATTTTTCCAATATATCTTGGAACCGAAGTCATCAAAAGCCTGAAGCCAATATTCTGCAGGTTGGTTAGTAGTTTCTTATGTTATTTGCCTTTTGCTACTAATAATATCAATTTCGTTGGGTTCATCAGATTCAAGGGAACTTAATTGGTTATGGCTATTTATATCTCAAATCTGTTCCCGAAGAACAATATTGTTAAGAGGGATTATGATGCTAATATCCCTTAAATGGTTAAATGAGAGTTTACAAGAAATATAAGGTCACCAGAAGTGACACTAATTTTTTTAGAGTTAATTACACCCCATATCAATTAGGGTACTAATGCTACCAAAATTAACCCACATTTTAAAACCTTTCAAAAAATGACCCACTCCATTCCCTCCCCTCTCTCTTCTTCGCTTCGCCGGCATCCCCACGACGCCGCTGCCTACGGTCGGTACCATCGAAAAATACAGAGACAGAGGTGGCCGCCCTACCTGTACCTGCTCCGCTGCCGTCACCACCGCACGCTGCCGACACAAGGTCACCAGAGACCTCAGATCTGAAACTTTCCGGTAAATACGAATCGAGATCTAGCTCAGGTAGGTCACCGGAAAGGATAGATCTGAAGCTTTCTAGCACCAGTGATTCATTCTGAAAATCTAAAATTGTTTGCTGAATAAAAAAATATACGCAATCACATGCAACATTGAGTTCCTTTTGGATTTCTTGTTCCCCATTTTCAATTTCGTTTTCCTTATTCCAACTTCGGATTGCTAACTGACTTTTCTGTAGCTCTTGCTGGATATTATTTTTTGCTTAAAACTTTGCTTATGAAATCGGAGGATAAGATAGTAAGCTGCACTTTTTTCTGTTATGACATCTAGCTCCGGTATATCACCGGAGAGGATAGATTTGAAGTTTTCAATTGCATAATTTAGTATATGGGTGTATATGAGTGTATATGGGTGCCTAATATTGCATATGAGTGTATCCATAATATTATATAATATTGTATATGGATGTATATGGGTGTATATGAGTGCATAATATTGTATATGGGTGCATAGTATTGTATATGAGCATATCCACAATATTTTATATGGGTGTATACTATTGTATATGGTATATATGGGTATATGGGTTATTATATTGTATAATATTGTTTATGGGTGTATTTGGGTTAAAACTTTGCAATGTAAGTTTTAGGCTATTTTTTTGCAATGTAAGTGAGAAAATTGTATATTTATGAAATTTCCCCTTTTTTTTTATGACTTGTTGTGGCTAAATTCATTTATGCCTATAACCACCAGAAGTGGTAATATTTTCATAGATTTATTGTGATTATAAAAGAAGATATATATAAGAGAATAATTATCTATATTTATGCCTCGGTTTTCTCCTGAAGTAGCAATATCTTAAAAGAGGTCGTAAGTGACCATAATTTTATATGGTTAAGACACGTTCATATGATTATGTTTCATTCTTGAAGAATAAGAACTTTTGATAAATAGTACAAATACAGATTCATTCCCTGAAGTGATCAATGTGATGATAAAGTAAAGAATATAAACACATACGTGTTTTTTGTTGTGAGAATAATACGCCTCACCTCCAGAAGAGATAGAATAATTGAGAAGAAATATTTTAAATAATCTATACTTTAGTCCCGAAGTAGTAAACACTGAAATTTACTCCCGAAGTAGCAAACTCAGAAATCTGCTCCCGAAGTAGCAAATTTTGATCTCTACTATTGTTTATCTCATGACACCAGCAGTGTTTAACTAAAATTTCTTTTATGATACCAACAGTATTTAAGCAATATTGTTAGTACAAAATTAATCAAGGCTCCAGAAGAGCTAACTATATCTAGAAGATCATGACACCAATAGTGTCCAAACAATATTTGATTATGGAGTATAAATTAAAGGCTCCTGAAGAGCTTATATACTATTAAGTTATTCGTTCGAGGCTATATTATATGAAGTTGTTATGATCGAAATACAAGTTGTAGTAAACCCGAAGTTTACTGAAGTAAATGATTATCATATTGTAGCTATTAATGATGGGATGATCAAATATTTTCAAAGTCACGGTGGATAACAAATATCTATGTGAAAGGTTACATGCCTTATTCTCCAAAGTGTACTACAATATAAGCCTGATGAAATCACATGTCACGGTAGCTAGAAGTTTATCGATGCGAAAAAGAATTCATGTCATAGTAAATCAGAAGTCTACAAAAACAAATGGCACATGGCATGGTAAACTTGAAGTTTACTAGTATAAATAATTTTATCAGTTGTCATGAGCAATTTGGCCATCCCTATTTAAATATGATATGAAGATTGAGTATTCAACATATATTGAAGAACTAGAAGATTCTTCAAGAATTTATTTGTGTTGCTTGTTCTCATGATAAGTTGATTATAATGGCTAATGTTTGGATAGAATTCCCTAAATTCTGGAAAAAAAAATATAAAAGGTGAATATGGGCTCATTCACCTGTTATGTGATATCTTAAATAGATGCATCAATGAGATGGTCACATGTGCGTTTATTATCAACCTGCAGTTTGACATTTATAAAATTACTTGCTCAAAATAATTGAGTTAAGAGCACAATTTTCAGATTATGTAATTAAGACAAATCCATCTTGACAATGCATTTATATCTAAGCTGGTTTGGCGTTAAATGCCTCCAATAAATAGCTAAATCATTGCTTATAAGAACAAAGTTTCATGTACTGGTCTGAGATATGATATATTGTATACAACTTGTATACTTCAGACCAATAAATTATGATAAATTCCCCTCCCCCCTCCCCCCCCCCCCCCCCCCCAACAATTGGTTCAACGTTAGGAACCATATATTTCCATCTAACAGTTTTTTATGTGTGGTATATCATTCATTAATCTACCATAATGCACAAAGATGGATTCCCCCAAAGAAGATGGGATATATGTTAGTTTTTCTAACATAAGGGGGAGAGAATAACAACTAATAAATATGTTATGATCCTCATTCAAAGATAATTCAAGTTAAATGCTCGAAGCATTTGCTGATCCAAAACTAATTTCATATTTCAGCTGCAAAATGCTCCTATTAACATTAATGTCTCTAAAGGACAAAGTATACAACATGCATGAAGCATGATAGATCAATTGGTTCCAAATGAAATAATCCTTGAAAAGAGAGAGGAGCAAATAATCAAACTGGTCATAATAAGGAGGCAATGTGCTCATGAAGAGCATACGACATAACACCTCATGGGAAGTTTAGGTACCTAAAATAATGAAAGTGATGAGATCTCAATAAGTTATGTCACATTGCGAACCGATACAAATGATATATCGTCGACGATATCTTTGGTACAATATAGAGCAATATTGTAAAAGATTGTGAGGATCTTAATTCTATGTCTATAAAGCATGCTAACATAGACATTATTACCAAGTGAAATGACTCATTTTGGTAAGCTTCAAGCTTATTGGACTTGCAGTCCAAACAACAGAAAATGTCACGCATTTAAATATTAATGGATAATGTTACTTGACAAAATTTATATGAAAATTCTTGAAGAATTTTAAATGCCTGAAGCATTTACATATTCTAAAAATCTGTTCATAATTTTTATATGGATTAAAGCAAGCAAGATGAATGTGATTTTATCATAATGAGTATTCATTGACTAAGGGTACACATGACTCTACTATCCTTATGTCTTTATGAGTGTAAATTGATTACTTGAAATATTATTCGAACTCTTGAAGAGTTTTCAAAAGCAATTGATTATTTGCTGAAAGAAGTTGAAATGAGAAGCTTGTAGAATTCTTTGGTCCTGAAGTGTCAATATCTTTATGCAACTGATGCATTTATATATTTTGTTATGACTATGAGGGATTACAGTCATACGATATTATTCTACATGACAGTCAAATCATATAAAGATTACATCTGTTTATAAAAGCAAGTCAGGAATGCAATTGGAGTGATTTCAACAATATTATATGTTGATGCAACTCTATCCAAAGGCAGAAGATGCAGCAACATACATAGCCCAACTAAAGAGAGGATTCATAGCAAGACAAATCATATTTCACTAAAGTTGTTCTTTCACACAGTCTCCAAAAGAATGGTGATATCAACGTGCAAGAGATTCGTTCAAGTGATAATATAGTTGATTTGTTCACCAAGTCTCTACCAACTTCAACTTTCGAGAAGATGGTGCACAAGATTGGGGTGCGAAGATTCAAGTTTTTAATTGATGTTCTCATCAAGGGTGTTATAGCCCGTATTTTGTACGTCCGGATAATTCGAGATAATTGCGAGAACTCAAAGGCAAGACTATCTTCCAAAATTATTTTAATGTACAAGTTGTTTATGAATATTATTTATGAACATTATTAGTATGGAAATATTGAGAAAGGCTAAGGGTAAAAAGGGAAATTCACAAGAGGGTTCATGGTAATATTGTGGAAGGCTAAGGGAAAAATGGGAATTTCACAAAGTATTCAAGAAACTTCTTGAAAGACCATTGTGGTCGTCCAAGTATGGTGGGCTTTGGCCCACATGGATGAATTATGTGTACCTATATATATGACTTATTAGTCATATTTACCATTACATTTAGAAAATTCAAGAAGTTTGGAGAAGAAGAAAAAGAAAGAAAAAGAAAGAAGAGGAGCCATGTTCGGCCACCATGGCCAAAATTGAAGCCATGGAAATTGATCACAAAAAAAATATTTTCTTTTAGCCTTTCAACCAATTGGAAGGTCCTTATTAACATGAAGGAGTTGTTGGAGCAATTAAATCATCCATTTGTGCAAACATACACCCCTAGCCAAGTGAAGAGATGTGTGGAAAAAGGTATGTATTCAATCTTCTTTCATGTGTTATGGATGCTTGTGAGTATTGTAGTATGTAGAAAAGGATGAAATTCATGAAATATGGGTATGTTGGTAGTGGCCGAATATAGTTGTGTTGTGTAGAACAAGTGAATTGGTTTTATTTAGTAATTTGATTGTTGTGGTTGTGAATTCTATGATGAAAATGAGGATTTAATGGTTGGAAATGAAGTTGTAATTGTTTGTGGATTATGGAAGAAGTTAATGTGACATTAGTATGGTTCCTTGTAATTATAAGAATAGAGTTGCTAATGTGTAGGTTGTAAAAATAATTCATGAATTTGGAGGTGAGACATGTGTTTGGAAGATTTTAAGATGGGTTGTTGTGTTTGAATTTGAAAGAAGGAAATGTGTCGTTATTATTCTTATTGAATTTGGAAGGTTTCGGACGAAGTAATATGTTGATTGGGTTGTTTGGAATATTATGAGAATTGTTTGAAGTATTCTTGAACCATGTTAGAATGATTTCGGATTAATACTTGGATATGATATCATTGATGTTAGCTTGACTATATGTGATTGAATTGAATATAAATGAAATGCCGTTGAATTTTGTGACAAGGGTTGTTAATGTTAGAATATATTCGGATTGATTGTTGAAGTTGTTAGTATGGTCGTTGGTATTGTTGTTGATAATTTGGCCGAGTTGAATTCTCGGATTGTTGTTGATAAATTGGTCGAGTTAGATTCTCGGGGATGGTGTATTTATAGGGAGATGCTGCCGAAATTTCGGCAGACTATAAACGAATTTGTTTGAAAGACTAAGACAAGTATATGATGATGAATCTAACGATTATGTGAATCTTCTTGAATGTAGACTAGCAAGCTTGGACAATTAAGCGTAGCTAATAGGACGCGAAGCAGGTATGTAAGGCTTACTCTTTCTTTCTTTTGGCATGATCTTTATGAAACGAACAAATGACGTATATGTACGATTGCAAAGAAATTCCTATTCTTAGAGCCACTAGGATGGCTAATATCCTTGATTCCCATAAGATGTTTCATATGATTTTGATGCGTATCTATGATGTCCGAAGATCTACTTGGTATGTTTCCGAATTGGCATTCGAGAGATAAGTGATCTGGCTAATGTCTTGATTTTCAAATGATAGCACGTCTGATTATTCCGTTAAGTCTTTGATACATTTGATATGTACATGTGATTCCAAAGGCTATATTTGATTTGATCCATCCGATGTCCGAAAGGTACTTGATGTGATTGTTGCTTCGATTTTCCAAAAATGGCTTCTGAAATGTTCGTAGAAGGTTCTGTACTTCAAACACTCATAACTTTCTCATACTAAGTCGGATTGACCCGAAACTTGTTTCTGAGCCTTCAGATGTCGGTAAGTATACTTATCTATCGAGTCGTGATTTATATGCATATAGTTTCTCACGACTCTGCTCGTGCAAGCCTCAATATGTCTATTCACCGAGTCTCGGGTCGGGTATGTTATCGTGCGCATTCCACTGCATTGTTCACCGAGTCCCTCTCACTTGCGGGCCGGGACACGTTATATGTATATGTATATGATGATATGATGATATGGGGATGGCGGCCAGGATGGCATATGATGACTTTATTCACCGAGACCCGCAATAGAGGGCCGGGACACGTTATGTATATATGATCCACCGAGTACCTTAATAGAGGGCCGGGACACGTTATATGTATACATTATATATGACATTGACATGCATGATTCCATCCACCGAGTCCCTCACGTGAGGGCCGGGACACGTTACGCATATATGATATATGATGTGGGCATGTATGATTTATCCACCGAGTCCCTCACTGGATGGCCGGGACACGTTATCTGTACATATGATATGGTGTGAATATGCATGATTTTCACTTAAAAAGGCAAGTGCTTTGATGTTTTAAAAGGCAATACTTGATTCTGGTAAATCTCTGTTTCAGTTATGATCCTCTTTTCTGTATTCCATGCCTTACATGCTCAGTACATATTCCGTACTGACCCCCTTTCTTCGAGGGATGCGTTTCATGCCACGCAGGTACACCCAGATGAGCAAAGGACAATACTAGAAGATGCTTCAGCTGGATTGGCAACTCCATTTGCTCCTGGAGTGTTGCCGAGTCAGAGTATATGTGCTATGATGTTTTGTTCGAAGTTAGAGACTTTGCAGACAGAGTCGTGCGTATAGAATGTCAGTGTTGTAAGTGGCTCCATCAGCCGATGTGACATTCTGTGTTATGAGATGAATTTCATATGATTACAGATTTTGTTTGATTTGAGAACAAAGAAAAAGAATATTTTTAAAAGCCTTACTATGTATTTCCTGTTTATTTGATTTAAAGGTCCAATGAGGCTATGTGTGTATTAAGAGTTAGAGGGTTCGCTCGGCTCCAAGTAAGGGTCGGGTGCCCATCACACCCTAGCGAGATTAGGGTGTGATAAGGGGGAGTTAATACGCGTTGTACTCTTTTTCCCTTAACCAAGGTTTTTGTCCCAATTGGGTTTTTCTGTTAAGGTTTTTAATGAGGCAGCCAAAATGCGTATTATTAGAAATGTGTACTATTTTCCTTTCACTAGAATTTTTTCCACTGGGTTTTTCTAGTAAGGTTTTAATTAGGCACATTATCTATCAAATAGATATCCATGGGAGAGTGTTATAAATATTATTTATTATTGTAGATGTCTATATTTAGGAGAAAAATTAGGGTTAGTGGCTTTTGGATCAAGTCAGTTTTCTCTTATAAATATAGAGGTTCTCCTTCATTATAAAATCAACCCTAACAAGAGAAATAGAGATATCTCATCTCTTCTCTCTTTCTTCACAATATTCTTCTTGATAGCTTTATTATTTTATAACATATATTTTAGTAACTTTATTTTGCTATCATGTGTGTTTATCCTACTCTATAGTGGTGGTTGTTAGCTATGTTGTCGAAATAAGATACAACGTTTGCCCCGTAAAATTTGACGTTATATTAATCATGCATCCTCTATATGATCATTGTCATTTGACTAGTGGGCATGGACAACAAATTTTGTAGTTTGATATTCATTTCACTAGATTTTAGTAAGGTAAAATTTCTCAAATGACTACCTTATTGTAGCTTCCTACCATTTGTAACTACCCTTTTTAATATTACCATTCGTAGCTAAAAATCAGCTGATTTGTGTATGTTTTCGGATGTATTTGTTGTCAGCAAATACATGAGCATACGATAAAAAAAAGGAACAGGTTCCTTTATTTTAGCCTGTAACAGTGGTGGTATTAAATGAGAAATTAATATATTTTTTACCTTCTTTTCCACAAAATCAGCTGTAATATTCTCTTTCCTTACACGTATCTCTTCTTCCATGCATTCTTCAACATTCAAAACGTAAAAATTCAAATTTCAAATTAAATCTTCAACGCATCTGAAAATACATTAACAAACACAAACACGTCAATCATCAGGTAATTCGTGCAAAAACACCGTTTTTTATTTCAGAAATTTCATCTATTCAATTTGTATTTATGTAATTTCAATTTTTTTCTTGGAGCATAATGTCAAAGTTATTTTATTCTTCTGATTTTGTTTTTTTTATTTTTTTTATTTCTATCTTCATAACTGATATTCGAAAATAATGATGTAATATCATTGTAAGTGTGTCAATGAATGAATAATGCTCTTGAAAATTTCGGTTGAAAGTATTTTAATGTACATGAATGGTTAGGAATAAAAAAAAAAGATCCAGTTCATATCTTTTATTTTTCTGAACTATCTAAACTATGTATTTCTGAACTATTTTTCATATCAATTGCAATTTATGCTAAACTATGTATTTCTGAAGTGTAATTCAATATGTGTATGTTATATTTGAATTATTAGTGAGTAAATCTAATTTGTATAAATTGTTCAAATTTGAACGTGAATCTTATGTAGGGCATACATATTACAGGTTTTATGTTGACACAGTGATTCAAGGATTTTTATATATATATATATACAATGGCCAATATTTCATCGTTGATTAGACACTCTGGTATTTGGAACGACGAGAATAAATACGTCAATTACAAAATCGATGTTGGGACTTTCAAGGAGTATTCGACGTATGAGGAATTGTTACAAACAGTTGCAACCCAATTGAATTTGGACAAGAAAATGAAAAACATAAGCATAAAATACATGGTTGAAGGTGATTATATTTCAATGGAAATTCACAATGACATGGGTGTTAGGGTGTATGTGGAACTGAAGAAAGAGAACAAAGCATTACCAATGTACCCATTATGTATCATTACAACTGATAGAAGCATGGAGATATGTATATCGGATGAGAGTTGTGTTGAAGGTGATTATTTGCAAATCGGATACACGAATCAAACAGTTGGTTCCTGTGATTTGGCATCATCAAGTTGTGGAAAGGCTGATTTGTTATTCGAAAACAACAAAGGTATGGTTATTGATGACAAGAACCAAAAAGTAGTTGTCGTCGATCAAGTATACAAGGATAAAGATACATTAAAAATTGTGATGGTGAATTATGCAATTACGAACAGGTTCAACTATCGGACAGAAAGGAGCAATGCAATAAGGTACTAAATGTGCATTTGTTTATGCATTTGCAATGGTGTGTTGTTATGTATTTGAACCATGACAGTGTATGTTTGTTAATTTGTACGAGTGGAAGTATTTCTCAGCATGTGTATGTTTATTATAAAGTAGAATCAAAACTGATTTGTGTGTATTTGTACTCATAAATAATGTATTTGGTCTGGGCTGCATTTGATTAACTTATTTACATATGGTAAAATTACTCATCTGTCCTTTGTATTAATAATACAAGAATAAATACATTACTGATGTATTTTACATTAATGTGTGTTTTTTTTTTTTGATTTTTTTCTTTTGTTTTTTTGTTGTAGCTACACTCTTGTGTGCGTATCAAGAGAGTGTGATTGGAAATTCAGGGCGTCAAGTGTCGGTAAGTCAGGAATGTTTAGAGTTAGGGAGTTTCAAGACAAACATACATGTCCATTAAAGGAAAAGGTTTATTCCCAATGCCAAGCTACAAGTCGGTTGATAAGTGGGATTTTCAAAGCAAAAATATCAAATCATAAGAGGAAATATACGCCTGAAGACATTGCGGAGGACGTCAAAAATGATTTTGGAATGGATGTGTCGTACATGGTTGCTTGGCGGGCCAAAGAAAGGGCGATGAACGATTTAATGGGTGAACCGGCTGAATCTTATAAAAGACTACCTGGATATCTATACATATTGGATAAGACTTACCCGGGTTCACATATCAGAATGCGTAAAACTCGCGAAAATGAATTTTTGTATGTTTTTATAGCACTATATGCATTTATCAAAGGCTTTGATTATTGTCGGTCAATTGTGGTGGTTGATGGAAGCCACTTAAAAACACCATACAATGAAACATTTGTCTCGGCAAGCACATTAGACGGTGCAGGTATGTCAAAAAAATACATATTAATTTATTACTTCAATATATATTTTATATGTTTTGGACAAATACAAAATGTATTTTTTTTTTCTTCTTAACTGTATCTCCAGGCAACATACTTCCCTTAGCATATGGTGTGATTGATTCTGAGAATGACAGATCATGTACGTGGTTTTTTGAGCGTTTCAGAGAATCATATAGAATTAGAGAGAATATGTGTATCGTATCAGATAGGCATGAAAGTATAAACAAGGCTGTTTGTAGAATTTATTCAGAAGTTGCACATTATGCATGTATTTGGCATGTGTGGGGTAATGTTAATGTATGTAAAAAATACAAGAAGAGCCATGATGTGCTGAGTCCTGTTTTTTATTCCATGGCAAAGGCATATATGCAGGATGATTTCGATAAGTTGATGGGAAAGGTTCAAAAGGTAGATATGCGTGAAGCAGAGTATTTGGAATCGGCCGGTAGAGACAAGTGGGCTAAATTGTATGCATCTGTTAACCGAGGGTGGACAATGACTTCTAACATAGCAGAGTGCATTAACTGACATCTTCTAGCAGCTAGAGAACTGCCTATATATGACTTTCTCGAAGAAGTTAGAAGGACATTTGGGAGATGGAATTACAATAACCGGAGAAATGGAACATACACGTTCACTACACTCGGTAAAAAACTTCAGGAGATGCTATCAATCAACGAGTATCTATGTCTACAAATGATGGTATGTTTCAGTTTAATGCTTGTTATAATTTATTTGACAAACTTGTACTTGTACTAATCTGGTGTTTCTACACATTATATAGATGTGTATTTGGTATCCATGAATAGTTAGTATTAATGTAAATTATATGAATCTTTGAAAATTGATATGTATTTGTTTAATGGTTTGTTCATTTATTTTAAAATTCTGATTGGTTCAATAACAAATACATGTAATATTTATTTTTTCAGGTAGAACCGTTAACCGAATTCGTGTACACAGTACATGATGGAGGACGGCAATTCATTCTTAATTTGAATAGCAAAACTTGCAGTTGTCGTATGTTTCAACTAGATGAAATCCCCTGCCCGCATGCATGGGCTGTCATTAAAAAGAAAATTCTGGTTGCTGAGGATTATTGCTCTGATTTGTTCAAACCGGAGACCGTGTTGAAGACATATGATGTACCTGTGGATCCTCTACCCGACGAGCGTGAATGGAACATTCCCAAAAACATCTTGGAGGATGTGGTTTTGCCACCAAGATACAAGAGACCGCCTGGTAGGCGTGATAAGCCTTTAAGTGAATTGTTGTTTGGAAAGAGCAGACATGCTTGCAGTACTTGTAGACAACTTGGGCACAACAGACGTTTATGTAGTTTTGAGCCTCTGAGGAAGTGAATTTTTCTTGTGTTCCTATCCATTTAACTTTATTAGCGAAGATAGATTGGTTATTTAAGTATTTGAACACTTGTGTCAAAAACTTCTATTGACACATGTTGTAGTATTATAGAAATTTTTGCAATGAAATGAATGTCCCATTCAAACTGATCTTAATTGAATTTTTTTTCCCGATACGTATGGTGTTTTTTTCAACTTCAAAAAATATTGCATACTTGGTAAAACAACATACATATTATATCTGTAAAAATGATAAAGTTGTTTTTATTTTGGAATTTTTTTGGATTGGAGGCTCGTAGTTGTGCTGGTAATGTCAACTAAACATTATGTATTTGTTGGCCTTTTGAAAATTGTATAAACTGTAATAGAACATACATGGTTTTTGTGATCCTGGTGTCTGAAATTACACGGTAATGTTCATGTATTTTTAACACAAAAAAAAAAAAAGGCAACCCATGTTCCGGTTAGAAAATGGTGTTGTCTATTCAACCTCATAACAAAGCATATGTGGTATAAAAACGTACGTATTGTTTTCGAAACTGATGAAGATGGTTTATTTTTTGTAATTTTTTTTTATTGAAATCATATAGTTGTGCTGGTCATGTAAAATACGCAAGATGTGTTTACTAAACTAAAACAAAAATGAATAAACTTTACTAAAACATACGTATTTTGTGAACCTGGTGAATTAAACATACATATTTTGTGAACCTGGTGAATAAATATATTTGTGGATCCATGATGTCACATTTTACTGTATTTTTTCAAAACTTCAGATTTATTTGACAATATATGGAACTAAGTACATCAAACATATGGAACATAAAACCCCTGAGATTTCTTTGGTTAAATGATAATTATCCAACATAAGTCAAAATACATCTAAAAACATCAGATTGTTTGCTGTAATGAAAAAAAGGACAAAAAACATGGAATGCACGAATAGTATTTATCAAACCTCAATTGCATCTACAGTGTCGTAATCGATTGCTGGCCTAATCGGTCTTGGTGGAACTTCATTATCACTCTCTGCTTTGTCAGCAACCTTGCCTTCAGCGTAGTCCCATAAGAGTGCATCGTATCTCATACGCTGCATGTGTGCATCAATGACATCTGGAATCCTTTCACCCGATGTCAAATACTCAGCATACGCTGCCACGAAGACATCACAGTCCCTAAATAAAAAATAAAATAAAAAAAAAACAGATAAGAACTTATATTAGAAAATATATGTTTCAAGTTCTAAATAAGGTATCTCAAGTTCAAACAACTCATGTATTTTAGAAGAATAATAAATTGATATGATATATCATGTATTTGATACACTATAATATTTTTAAAAATATATGTCTACAACTTACGTGCTACCAGCAGTTTGATGCGGCAGATTATCAACATAGACAACTTCAAGGATATCGATCTGTCCCTTATCTGCATATGCTGGGTCTTTCACCAAATTAAATGAATGAAACACTAATGATAAAATATTTAATTCATCATTAAAAATACCTGTCCTTGAATGAAAGGAGTTCCAATAACCAATGATTTTCTTCTTGTATATTCACCGGTATTAGCACGTTGTCAACCGTATGCCACGGGACATTGGCAATAAGCCTGTGGCCCTTAACATACTCAATAAATACTTGCTCTTCATTTGCAACATTTGTCTGGGTTTCAACATTGTGATATGCGTGGTGGACCACATCAATTCTCTACTTGAATAGGCAGTCAACAGTGGTGAAGCTGAAATTGTTCCTTTTATCATACTTTCCTTTCATCCGAAAGTAATAGAAAATGACGTCAATGTGCTGGAATTGTCAAAAATACATCAATTAGATCACATTCAAATACATAAAAACATTTTAGTAACAAAATGTGAATTTCATTGCTGATAAAAATCACCTCGTCATTCCAAAGCTGACCATCCATCGATAACAGGTAAAACCAGTTCTTATCATTGACAATTGTGATGCCAAAATTGAATTTGACTCCATTGTCAAAAACTGCCATTTTTTTGAATTTTTTTTTTGTAATGGTCTTCGTAGTTCTTTCTGCAGCAACAAAACAAACAAATACATCAACTTATTCACAAAAATCATGTGGAATCACTATATGTAATACTGGGATAAAAACATACTTGCTATCGTGCCTCACAAGCAGACCGTTTCGAAGCCAAATACGGTATTCATCCACAATCTGTACATCAAGTGGACCAGTAATGGGATCTTGCTGGAATGGATATTTTTTGTCAAATACATGAACATGATCCTTTCCCGAACTACTACTTGTGTATTTGGTCTTTAAACATTAGCAGTTGCGTATTAAAAAAATAAACAAGTAAATTAAAAATCAGATATATACCAAAATCTGTCACAAACGGTGAAGACTTGTATTTACTGGGGCGTGTAGCTCGTGTGACTGATGGATGTAACATGATTTCTTTTCCTGGGGTTTGGCTTGGTAAATACTCATAAGGAAACAACCACTGAGACAACGGATGCGCGTTACAAACTGCTGCCTGGGGTTCCTCTAAGACAGTTGAGCTGGTGTTTTCCTCGATTTTTTCCTAATGAACTTGTTCGTTAGTCATTTCTGATTCTGCTATATTTGCTAGCACTTGTGCGATCATCTACTCAAAAAATATAAAAAAAAAAAACATTATTCAATCACTTGTATGATACATTTAAAAAAAAAAAAAATGGCTGAATCAGAATTCGTTTATTTCGAACCTCGGAATTATTTGAATCATCAGAACATTTTTGCTCTTCCACGATATGTTTCCTTGTTTGATCAGCCGAACGTTCAACCGAAGTATTTGGTTCTCCTGAAAGATCACCTCCTTCTGCAATCTCTTCGGTTGAAGCTTCCATCGTATCACCGCTCTCATTGCCAATATCAACTTGAATATCCGGTGCAAGACCCTTTTCCTTAAAAAAAACACATGCCAAAAGTCTATAAAATACATGAATCTAATAGATAAAAAACTATATTAAATACATAAATACATGAGAAACTATTTGTTGATGATGTCCAAAAGCAGTAAACAAATACATAAGGAAAATAGTGAACAGTCATGCTGTCAAACAAACAGTACACAAAAAAATACATGACACTACTATTTTTCATATTAATATCAAATACATAATATTTTAAAGTCCAGTAGATCTCAAATTTTCATCATACCTGAATTATATTTTTTTTTAAATAACATATAAAAATGAGTAAAAACTGGTAAATACATTAAAAAAAAAATATACCTCTGTTGGATCAGCCGAACGTTCAACCGAAGTCTTCGGTTCTCCTGAAAGATCACCTCCTTCCGCAATCTCTTCGGTTGAAGCTTTCAGCGTATCGCTGCTATCATTGCCAATACCGACTTGAATATCCGGTGCAAGACCCTTCTCCTTATAAAAAACACAGGCCAAAAGTATATAAAATACATGAATCTAATAGATAAAAAACAATATTAAATACATAAATAAATGAGAAACTATTTGTTGAAGATGTCCAACAGCACCAAACAAATACATAAGGAAAACAGTGAACAGTCATGTTGTCAACAAACAGTACCCAAAAAATACATGACACTACTGTTTTTCATATCAATATCAAATACATAATATTTTAAAGTCCAGTACATACCCAAATTTTCATCATGCCTGCATTATATTTTTAAAAAAATAACATATAAAAATGAGTAAAAAATGATAAATACATTTAAAAAAAAATATACCTCTGTTGGATGCACATCACCCGTATCAGTCTCCATGTGAATATCGTCACCATGGTCCATGTAATCATCATCTTGTTGATGTATGTTGCCATCATGTAAAGGAACATGAGTTTCACTGTCATCATCCTAAAAAAAATGATGTATTTGTTAGATACATATGCTTCCTACTTCACATTGAAGGCAATCGTTTCAATATGTATTTGTTGATTTTTTTACCTTTTCTGAGTTTTGTTTCCCTTTGACATGTTCCAAAACCTTTTCGAAGTTTTCATCAATAATTTTGCGAAGATCCTTGAGCTCAGTAAAAACATCCTTGAATTCAGCAAGCACCTAAATGATAAAAACAACAAATTCATTGTAAAAATCCTCATTTGTTGTAGTTTGATGAATATCAAAATAAAATTAAAAAACTTACTTCCTGCTTAAATTGATTAAGTTCCTACCTCAAACTTGTGAGGTCAACTGATTTGCTGGTGGATACGTTGTCAACAGGAACGCGGTGGACACTTGGAGCAGCTTTTTCTTTTTCCTTTGATTGAACCGACTTATCTACCACCGAAGTAGATTTTTTAGATGATTGTCCAACTATAGAATTTTTTGGGATTGTGGTTGGTGACTTCTGAACAAGCAATGCTGCCGTCGACATCTTCTTAAGCTTCTTGTGCGGTGGAGATTTTGAAGCACCGTTATTTTGAGTTTTCTTGGTAGCAGCAACATGGGGAGGCGTTGTGGTAAAATCTGCATATTCATTTTCCTCTTGGTGTATTTGGGGTGGTGGTGCAAGTCTGTTGACCAGGTATGCACGCAGACCAAGCTTCTCAACCTCTAACATGGTCGGAACAATGTTGTTGAAAGAATGTCCTGCACATAATATATTGTGAACTGTCAGTTTAGAACCTCTCTGTATTTTACAAATACACAGCAGACCGAATGTCCTGAAAATACCTCTCTGTATTTTACAAATACACAGCAGCTAAAATACACAAAATGCACGTGTAAAAAACTAGTTGATAGGCATATATTTAATGTAAGTATTTTACCTCACCGCCCTTAAACATGCCCAACATCAAGTAGTTAACTGATGGCTTTTGGTTCACTGTTCTCCAATTAAGCATTCTTGGGATTCGGCTTCCGGTTTTAACCATTAAATTAGGGTCAACATTAGAGCAGCACTCATATATCCACACTTGCATAGCAAAAGGAAAACCCCGTAGACAATAAAACTGCTTCGGCTTGTCCATCTTGTGGTGAATACTCTTAATCAAATCATCAAATGCTTCCTTACCCCCATGTATATTCATTGTACTGTTCACTCTCCACCAAGTCAAAATGATGTCTTGGGACTGTGACGTTCCTCTTTTCACTTGAAAGTATGTAATTATGAATGAAATACAGGATCGCAATCTTTACAGCATCTTAATCTGCGTTATCACCAACACCCCAATCCTTGTCTTCAAAGCACTTATTTAAAGTCATCTTTAAAACACTATTACCAGAACCACCGAAATATTCATCCAACAATCTGTTAGGACCCTCGTCAAAAATAACTTCATCCCCGTAACACTTCAAACCAGTAATTAAAGCAAATTCAAAAAGACCGAATGTCAATTCCGTCCCATTAATATCGATAACAAACGCATCGCTATTACTACGCTTCAACTCCCTAACCATAAAACACCTAAATAACTGACCCTGCACCTCGGTCTCAACTTGCATCTGCATATATTGTCCAAAAATAGTTTTGGAAAATAGCTTGAATTGTCTATCGGTCAGTTTGTCCTTCAACTCATCTTTAATGTTATGGTTCATATATGAAGCATAACGTATCGGTTGAGTGGGGGGACGTTTAACCAGGAATTTGGAGGCCTGAAAGTTTGAATATAATGGCAACACATGAGAATCAAAAATATATAATCATACATAAACCTGTTATTAATTAAAAAAAATACACAAATGTGAGGAATTACAAATACATGATACATGGTTGATATTTTGATAACAAAAATGGTTAGTGAAATACATGACACAGTTGTATGTATGTTTCGTATACAAAACTAATTCAAACAATACAAAAATACATAAGAATGCTATCCCATATGAATTGTTCAGATCAATAAATACATGCAAACAAAAAACAGTTATTAAGATGTTTAGCTGACAAAAGTTGAACAAATACACCTTTTATCTGACACATACACATGCCTGCTTTTTAAAACATACAAAACTTGTTATTAATTTGAAAAAATACACAAATGTGAGGAATTACAAATACATGATACATAGTTTGATAATTGATAACAAATATGGTTAGTGAAATATATGATACAGTTGTATGTATGTTTCAAATACAAAACTAATTCAAACAATATAAAAATACATACACAAAATCAATAAATACATGCAAACAAAAAACAGTTATTAAGATGTTTAGCTGACAAAAGTTGAACAAATACACCTTTTATCTGACACATACACATGCCTGCTTTTTAAAACATACATAACCTGTTATTAATTTGAAAAAATACACAATGTGAGGAATTACAAATACATGATACATAGTTTGATAATTGATAACAAATATGGTTAGTGAAATATATGATACAGTTGTATGTATGTTTCAAATACAAAACTAATTCAAACAATACAAAAATACATACGAATGTTATCCCCTCTATTAATGAATTGTTCAGATCAATAAATACATGCAACTATACTTACGGATGCGGTCAAAAATACATGAATCATTAACCGAATTTGGGCAACATGTAAAATACAATTTTATTCACAAATATATATATATATATATATATATATATATATATATATATATATATATATATATATATATATATATATATATATAAATAAAAAAATACCTGCTTGTTCATAGTTAATTGTTGTTCTCCGGTATCTGTCTCTACAACATTCTTCCCTTTGCTACTATAAGCAACATCGGATGTTTTTCTCCTCTATGTGGCAGTATCAAAATTATTTTTTTTTTCAAATTAACAGTTGAAGGATTTCTGATTCTGGCAGGATCATGGATTTTCTTAGATCTCCTTTCAGCAATCAATTTCTTAACAGAAGCTGCATCAACATCATGTTGTTGCTGAGAAATACCCAAATCAAAAGAAGGGGAATCTAAATTTTGAAGAGTATGTGGGATACCTCTTGTAACCCTACCAGATATGCTTTCATCCGCCATGAATTGATGTTTTTCACTACTCAAATTAGGAAACCCTAAGCATTGAAAGTTAAATTTTTGAAAAAAGTCAAAAATATTGAATTAAATTGACCAAAATACACTAAATAATGAAAACTTACACAAATACACAGCCACCCACGAATCTCGGCACAATAAATTGTGGTGGAATCGTGCTTGATGGTAATGGATAGATTATGAGGAGAAAAAACGGCTAAAATTAATGGAAAGGGAGAGAGAAACTAATGTATATTACGTGAGTTTCAAAAATGGAAAGTTGGGATAGTGTTTACCTTTATTTACGGTGTATTTGAGAACTGATACGTGCAAGTTACTGTTGTATCTAGAATGGGTAATTTAGAAAATTAATTAGCTATTATTAATAATTTTAATAAAAGGTAGTTATTAACATTAAATAGGTAGTAAAAGTAGCTATAACAAGTAAATTTTCCTGTAACCTTTTGTAGATATTTTTTGAAAGTCCAACTGAGAATGGACTTCAAAGTATAATTCAAAGTATACAATAATAACATATCTTTTTTAAAGTAATAAATATAGCACATTTTATTAAAAATATGACATTAAAGGATCTATTTCCATCAATATGCCTTTACTGCGCTTGCTTTTTTCTCTTTTTTAGATAATTTTCTGATGCTCCATAAATAGCTCTTAGGAAAAAGAAATTAGCTCAAAGAGTTTCCCCTCTTTAACTAAAAAAATCTACCTCTTTAATGAGGTTACTACCACGGAATTTTGAAATTTTTTCTTCTAATTTTATTTTTATGCTGATAGCTTTTAAAAATAATTATCATTAATATATTCCAAGTATATTAAAAGAAAGAGAAATTTACGTGGCTTGTCACGCTTCTAATAGTTTGCACATAATTAGCACAACTCTTAAACTTCCTCAAAATAGCATTTTTATTAACTTTTTAAAAATATTAGAAAAAAACGTGTGGTTAATTAGAAGATGTAAAAGTTAATATCCCACTAAACCATTATATATATATATATATATATATATATGTGGATGTACCTTTAAATTCATTTTAAAGGTATATTGATGTATTTTATACATAGTACTATAATAATTTTAATGTATAATATTATATATACTTGATATAATGATAAAGCATATACAAATATACAACATTATACGAGGCATATATAATTTATTATACAATGCATAATAAAATTATACTAGGCATATCTAATTTATTATAAATGTAACAACCCTTCCGGCCGTTATGGGAAATGTAGGATCACCCCATGAAATAGAACCTTTCCAAGGGTAGAACGAGCCAATAGGAACTCGATTGTGTAAGCCTAAGAGCTGAAACTTGACTTGTTTGTGATTATTGTTTGATTTTGTTGATTCCGTCGGAGGGTGACGTAGGAAATTAGAACTCCGTTGAGAATTCCGAGGCCATGGGTGGATTCGTATGATGTTTTTATATCTAGGTGCATGTTTTGTTTGTGTTTGTGAGGCCTCGGATGAAATGTTGAGTGAAATGGGGGAAAACTGGGCAAAAGTCGAGCTCACTGCCCAAATGGCACCGCTGCGACGGTGGGTGTACTGTTGCGGCGATACCGCTGTAGCGGTGAGTTCATCGCCGCTAGCGATCAACCACTTTCCATGTGGCCGCTGTGGCGGGCTAGCGACCGCTACGGTAATACCGCCATAGCGGTGAATGGCTCGCTATGGCGGTGGGCGGATTTTTCTTGGTCCGCTATAGCCGGCTCTTGGCCGCTATAGTGGGACCGCTGCAGCAGTGAAATGGCCGCTGTAGTGGTCGACGGAAAACAGTAGCCCGATTTTTAAAGACTTAGTCCCACATTCTTTATACATAAAACTCCAACACAGTTCCCCACAAGCACCTAGGGTGCTAGGGCAAGAATACTCTTGAGAGGTAAGTCTCAATCATTCCCTTCAATCATTTCGTATCATCTTCATGATTATCATCACTTTTATGGGTCTTCAATGGTGAAAATGTAATAGAAACCCTAAAAATTAATAAACCTTCCAAACTTGATGGGTTATAATTGTTATCACTTTTTTTATCATCTAATGGCTTGGGTTAACCCCTCTTAATCATGAATTGAACCCTTAGAGCCATAAACTAAGTTAATTGAGACCTAGGGTTCTATAAAAATGGTAGCTTGACCATGAAAACTGCTTGTAGTTGGGATGTTGATGTAATATTGTTACAATTGGATGATTAGTGATTACTAAGGCCTTTGTTAGGTTGCTTTACGCCTAGAAAATCATTCACCCATTGGAATGGGGTAAAAGGAAGGGTATTCTTGAATTGGTATTTGTGATTTAAGTATTTGTGACTCATTGAGCCTTCTATTTCTAGACTTTGAGCGTTCCGAGGCTTTAAGGAAGGGAAAAGCTATAGCGGAGTGATTTGCGTTGTTCCAGCTCTACGGTTGAGGTAGGTTATGGTCTACTTGAGTTATACTTTGATTAGTTGATTGTATGTGTTATGAATTCATTAGGAGAAAGCATGTCTAGTCTTCATGCATGATATTGTGTGGTTGAACTCCTATGTGAATTTGATTGAGTGATTGTGTAGGCTTCGTGCCACTATTCATGTGTTGATGTGTTTGTGATTAGAAGTTAATATGATCTTCTCGGTGATATTGTGATACGAAATCGTGATTTGAGCATTGATAATAAGAGGGCAGGAAATACCGTTGCGTACAGATATATGGAAAGGCACGTGTGTGACCTAGATTGTGGCTCGTGGTCCGAGGTTTGTTCCGAAAACGAGGGATACATTGATGTGGCTCGCGTCCGAGGTTTTTTCTGGAGCGGAGGTTTATGCTCGGGTCCGATGAGTATCCGGAACGAGTGGTATATGGACACCATGGGTCCCCTGCAGGTCATGACTACTGAGCAATGACATCAGTTAGCATGTGTGTACAGTGAGTATGGTATTGTGGTAGACTTATTTTCGTGTTGTGGTTTTCCGTTGATTGATTCTTGCTATTTGGGTGATTGATTGGTGATTATCCTTGGTTGACTTGTCATGGTTTATTTATTTCATGTTTGTTGGCTGACTTGTTTATTCTATTGATTTTATGAGATATGCATGATACTAATCTTAGTCGGCCTATGATATCTACCAGTACATAGTGTTTGTACTGATACTACCTTGCTATATTCTTTGACTGCAGATTGTGATACAGAGATTGCTACCCGCCCTCACATCTAGAGTTGAGGACGTTGCTGACAGATTTAGGGTGAGCTTCTATCCATGCTAGGCCGCCCGAAGATCTTCCTCTTATGATGTCTATTTCCTATTATGGAGATTATGGATATTCATTAGACAGATTTCATTCCTTAGAGTCCTCGTACGATGACTTTCGGATTTTAGAGATTTTGTAATAGTTAGACTTTCGCATTTACTTCAGTATTTTATGGCATGACTCATTTTGGTTATTTTATGCTTTAATGAGTAATAACTGACTACTTTGGTTAATATAAAATCGGACTTGAATGAATAGATGACTTGTGTGTTGGTTCACCCACTAGGAGTTAGTGTGGGTGCCAGTCATGGCGGGTTGGGTCGTGACAATAAAAGGTGTAACAGCTTTAACCGAATATTATTTTTGTCTTCAATTACATTCGAAAATAACACTTGCATATTCATGGTATATTTCTAGAATAAATATAGATTCATGTTATATTTGTATTATATTTTTCTTGTATAAATAAATTTATTACTTATATATATCTAGTATATTTCTTGTATAGATAAATTTATTATATATTTGTAGTATATTTCTTGTATAAAGTTTATACTCATTATATATAAATTTTACACATACATATTCATGGTATATTTATGTTATAAAATTTGTTTTAATTGGTATAAATGTTATATTTATTCAATATGATCTTTTACCTTCTTCTGTCTTCGGTTTGTTGAATTTTTTCAGTTGATTGCCTCTATGGTGATGTAAATAGTAAATTCACTTTTTTAGAATAGAATTATCCATTTTTATATGTATATGTTGGGCAATGAACAGGAATGCCCTTATCTTGGGGTGGTATTTAATTTTTGCCCAGCAAATTGGTGGTCTTTAATTTTTGCCCTTCGCCTAATATCATGAGGTTTGAAGTCTGAACCCCGGCTTAGTCAAAAAACAAATCGCAAGGCAGAGTTTTGTAGCAAAGTTAGGCCTCAGGCATAGTTTTGCAAGCCGTCAGGCATAGTTTTGCAAGCCATCAAGCATAGTTTGCCTCCAGGCATAAGGCAAACTCTGCCTAGCGAATCTAAACCTCTGCCTTGCGATTATTTTTTATTTTTTTTTATCTGCGCAGGGGTTCGAACCCGGAACCCATGAATTTTTAGGCAAAGGGCAAAAACTAAAGATTTGAAATTTGAGGGGCAAAAATTAAAGACCGGTGCTTTTGAAGGGCAACCCGCATAAAAAAATGTATATGTTTGAGAAACAGATTTAGAAGATAAAAGTTTTGATCTAAAATATAGGATAGAAAAGCTTGGGGTAGTTATACGTGGTTCTCTCCTGTTGGATTCTTTTGATTTAGGAATCAATTATAGAATCATCAATATTAGTTGCCATGGAATGATAATTAATTAATGTTGCTACCATTCTGTAAATATTTTGTAAATAATGTACAGTTATGTTTTTTCCCAAAGAATATTTGTTGTATCGCAAGTCCAACTGAGAATATAAAATGGGCCCAAATGTTGAAGTCCAGCCTAGTTCAGTAAAAAAATATAAAATTGCACGGATAGTCCTTCAAATGGCCTGGTCTTTAATTTTTACCCGACAAAATCGAACTTATATCTAGCGGGGCATAAATTCTATAAGGGATCCAGCATACCTTATGAGATATTATGATGCGAAAGTATAAACTTATGTCCCACAAAAAAGTTAATAATCTTGAAGGACAAAAATTAAAGACCAGCAAAAATAGTAACAAAGGTGCAAATGGCCCAATAAATTACTTAGCCCACGAACTAGTGACCCAGGCCCAAAACACTTCGACATATAGCTTTTGTTCCTTGTACTCATTGAATAGAAGTGCCTGTTTTTCCTTCATTCTCTGTGCAAATTTCAAACCGGTAAGTGTTGGGTATCACTATACTTCTTTTGTGACAATAGGTGTGAATTTAAATATAAATACATATTTATAGTCCGTTTGGGTTAGTTGATTAAAAGCAGTTGCTAAATATCAAACATAATTAGATGTTGAAGTTGATTTTATTAATAATCACTTACGTGTTTGGATAAAAATACTGAAACTAATCATAAATAGTTAATATGTTTTAAAATGAATGAAATATCATCAAAGCTATTTCATAATAAATATAAACTTAAAAATATTTTTTACATGAAAAGGGACGAATGCCAAAATTAGATAGTGAAATAATTAAAAGTTATGTTTTAGGAAGAGTATTCTGAAGATTAAAAAAGTTAGCAATAAAATTGAAAAAAAAAATCATCAGACCAAAAATGCTTATAAGTTGTAAAACAATAAGTTAGGGGATGAACAACTTATGACTTATAGCCAATTGTGGCTTATACGCATTTGATTATAAGTACTTCGGTATTTATCAAACACATAGATAACTCCGAAAGTGTTTATAAACTAGTTTGATCGGCTTATAAGCTTGGTCAAACACCATTTTAGTTACATTTTGTTTTATATACTTCGAGTAGAAGACAATATAGGTACGATTGGTGTGCTTGCCGATGGCAGAGCCACAAAATGAATTCCGCCTGAAGTTAATACTAAATAAATAGGGTAAAAATAAATTTAGTATACATAATCCCCTTTGAAATAAGAGAAGTTTTTAGTGTACTAGTAAAAATTGTTCAAAAATTACTCTAGGTCACTTGTTTGACTCTCAGGCATAATATTCTTGCAAATCATTTCAATCTCCTTATTAAAATTTCTCGCTCCGCATATGCTCTAAACATCAAGTTGAACCATATCTTACTGCAAAGCAAAAGCTGGAACAGAAAATAGACAACAAAAAGGTAAGCAATTTGGCCAACAAAATAATTGGAGTCTTTTTAGCATATGGAAGAGGGCATTGGTAAAATGTTGTACTCTCATTTTCAAAGACTGAAGAAAGATAGTGATGGAACAAATGTTTCATTCTTTCATTTTCTTCTCATTGATATTTTGTCAACATGACCTGCCTGTAACGGAAATTGGAATAGTTGGATAACAAATATTCTGAAGTCAAAGTTTTGCCTTCCCTTTGATAAAAGCAATATTGGGTTTTGCAGTTGGATTTTCTATAAGTCAATATATAAGACAAACATATAGTGTCCAAAAATTATCACTCCTTAAATGACTTTTTCCTGTTAGATCAATGGATAGATCTATATCAAAAATGTATAGTCTATGTTCCTATTCACAATATAATACTAGGGGACAAGGTATTTTATATGGTCAGATTTTGATGGTAACTTTTGATAAATAACTATTGGAAAATTATTATTGGGTTGAGTTTACCCATAAAGGATGTTAATTAGCCGGTTAGCACATTAGTTGGTTTTCCTTCTAAAACCTTACTCAAGATATAAATACACCATACAGGTGGTGGAGAAACAAGAAGTTTTCCATTAAGAGATGACAACAAGGGTTTATGAAGAAAATTCTTTGCATCTAAGAGGATATTTAGGTTGTGGAAATTATAAATTAATCTGTCTTATGAGAATTCTTACAATCAATAATTTAAGGCGTGGTTGCAAATGATTTGCTTTCCCATGAATAAATCTGTATCTCTCCTAAACTAGTATTTGCGTTGAAATACTACAATAACACAATTGTGAAAGAACCATAAAACAAAATGGAAGGCAAAGAATATGTCTTATTCTATTCTCACCAGATTGTATAGAACATTTTAAGTTCTTGCTTCACTCATTATAGTCAAACCTCTCTATAACAATTATCCTCTATATATAACAACATTTCACTATAACAATTTGTCCCGTGAAATTGATCTTTCATGTGATGTTATATTATATGTTCTCGATAACAACATTTTACTATAACAATCAAAAAATATCGGGACAAACAATGTTTTATAGAGAGGATTGACTGCATATATAATCATTAATTATCTAAAGAATAGTCTGGGAAATAAACAATACTGAGATTTTTTTGTCAATAATCAAAGTAGAGGTGGGTAAGATTGAGAAAAGAGCTAGAGTTTGCGTGTCTCAATAAGTTTTCAAAATTGTCCTCGACATATCACACGTACATATGATGATACAAAACTCAAATTATAGCAAAAACTAAGGAAACACGGGAAGGACTTGTGTTTTTCAAAGTGATAGTGACATAAGAAACTTCATTGACAAATTCAAAATCCATATATATAGATTTCAAGATTCTGTCTTCATGCAATGATGGAGTTGAAAAGTCTAGATGAAGGTCGTTCTTTCCTTTTTTTTTTTTTTTTTTTTTTTGGATTTCTCCTTGATCCATGATGTTTGGTGTCCGTTTTCAAATTCGATTAATTCAATTTTGTCCCAGTAAATTTTGTTGGAATTCAAGTATTTCTTATCAAAGACGATTTCATTACAAAACACTCAAACTTGAAACTATTAATTAAGGAGGAAGGGTCACTGACCACCCCATCTCGATCTTTAATCGTTGGTGTTGCTTTTAAACTTTTCTCTTTCATATCTTGGACAAATTCAAACTCCATATAGATTTCAAGTTTCTTTCTTCATGCAATTATCAAGTTGAAAAGACAAGTGAAGATCTTTTTTTTTTTTTCAGTCTTTCGCTTTCATTTCTTCATACTTTTCTTTCTTGTATTTTCGGCAGCCTATTTAATTATGTATACCAGAATCTTATTTAAAATCTCAAAAAGAGACAATGCATATATCTACTTTTAATATTTTGGCATACTCTGCATCTATAAATTAAACTATTCTTTCTCTATTAGCTAGGCTAACCAGTGGAAATATTTTTGTAATTGGTCAATGCTTAGCAACCAACCCCTAAAGGGTATTTACTTTGATAACTCAACTAAATTTATATCCACTTTTTTATCCAAAAGCAAATCAAACTATATAACAACCCCATTTCTTGTCTTCCCATATTTTCTAAAGGAAAAGGCAAAAAAAAAAAAAAAAAAAAAAAACAACAACAACAACAAAGAAAGAGGGAGGAAAAATCGATGAAGAAAAGGTTTCCTTTAATTGAGACAAACCTAGATTTTATAATTGGATAATTGATTAGGTAGTTGACCTTATGGAACCATATATACTCAAATTTTCAACTTAAATTGAACTAATCTGCTCTCGTTTTAGTCTCTTTTTCTAGGATTAGGAAAAAATTTACCTTTGATTTCCTTTTTCTTCACAATTGTCCTGCCAGACGCTTCCCACAAAGAAAAATAAGAAAATCGAGAAGATGAAAAAGAACATATATATAAACAACTATTTATAGGGTGTGAATTAAACAAACTTAGTCTAAATAGATATATTAATTAAGAAATACTCCCTCTGTCCCAATTTATGTGGCACAATTCGACTTTCGAAAGCCAAACAGTTTAATTTTGACCGTGAATTTGGGCATGTAATCTTTAACTTTTTGAAATAAAATTTACATATTTGGAAAGTACGGAAAATTTACTATAAGTCACAATAATTGAGAATTCAAAATATTTAAAAGATATATGAAAAAATTGCTATAAAAAAACGACTTATTTGAATCTCGAAATCCGAAAGTTGCCATACAAATTGAGACGATTAAATTATATATATGTGTTCAAGCGAGATGCACCTGCTGGTTATATGTTATATGTTATATTTAGCCATGATTATCCCTAAATCCTTCTAAAAAGAAGAGGCTTTAAAATGGTCCAAAAATAAGAAGGAAAAAAAAATATCAAAATACAGATGCATCGTGTTTAGAAATTAGAATTTTACACATGTAAGCAAAGGTGAAGCCAGAATTTGATATTACGGGGTTCGGGATGCTCATTCTTTTAAGTTACTGGATTTTAAATTAAGAATGTGTATATATTCAATATATTTCTTAAAATAAATACAGGGTTTAGATCAAGGTTACGGGGTTCGGCGAACCCGTAACACATACACTGGCTCCGCCCCTGCATGTAAGTCAGATGTTTTTTTCTTTTTGCATATTTTCACATTTTGCCATCATGAAAGTCAAAATTGGGAACACATCAATGCAGGAACTTAAAGCTGAAATGTGAATGTGTAAGGAAGAATATTGGTAACACGAGAAATTGAATATCGTCCGAATATTACGTATTTCAAACGAAAAATAGAAAGGCTTGGTTTTATGGCCATTATAAATATTATTTAAGTTATATGCACTACAAGAAAAAGATATTTGGCAACAAAATTTCTTTTGTTGTCATAGATTAATTATAGTTGCAAAAAGTACTTTTGGCAATCCAAAAAAAAAAATTGCATAAACTTTTTCCCAACGGCGTGCAACAACTTTTTTTTTGTTGTCAAAAGTACTTTTTGCAACAATAATCAATACAACAAAATTAACTTGTTTGGCAACAAAAAAGTTCATTTGCCAACAATAAAACTAGGTGGTTGCCAAATATTAATTTTTTTTTTACTATTTCTATACTTTCTTTAGTGATGGGTCATTTTATAGGAAATCGATAAAATATATTACTCAAGAAATTGCTAATAAACACGAAAAATCTATGCGCTGCCATTTTCTTCTACTCTAACTAGTCATAGGAGATCATATTCTCAAGAGAGTCCGCCTTATTCAGTTGTTTAGAGAATGAATGAACTCTTACGGCTACTTATAATTTGAATAGAAAAAAAAATGTCCTTAAAAAAATCTGCAATATTATTTTTATACATCTCCTATACTTTTTACTGATTACATATATAAAATATCATATGACCAAAATAATAATTTTAATGGATCATGGAATCAAACCTCCTGATCAATTGTTTAAGGAAAGAAAAAATAAGGACGTATATGTGTTTACACATGGAAGTCCAAATTGGGAGCCACCAATGCAGTCAATATCCAAGTTGAAATGTGAATGTGTAGAGGGGGAATTGGCACAGCTGCAATGTTAAAGGTACGTGACCAAATTATGGACCACTTAGAAATTGCCATTTTTAGAAAGAAAAATGAAAATTCTTCTTTATCTTCTCTAATGTCTATGCAGCCATGAATATTTAAATACATATTGAAATGACAGCTTTTTTAAGCTAATGAATTTGAGTGAAAGACCAAATGGATTTTCAGTGGTAGTTGCACTGCCACTCCTTGACGGCACGTATTTAAAATTACAAACAATAGTCAACCACGTTCTCTCAAAGTGTCCAACTCAAAAAAGATTTGAAATTGGCGAGGGGATGGTGGGTTCAGTGGAAGAACATAGGAAAAAAGAGCTTTATTAAATATCTTAAACTGTAAAATTGGATTTAGTAGCAATCTCTTACTTAATTATGATGAGGTATGACATTTCATAGTTTTGATAATCGACATATACGTCATGAACCAGGTGCTCGATCAGGTCTCCTGGGCACTGTACGAACGTGACAGTTGTAAAGCTGTGACACTGTTCCGACTTGCAAAGCCACAGCGGAATAGTAG
The DNA here is from genome assembly GCF_019175385.1 of Lycium barbarum. Lineage (NCBI taxonomy): Eukaryota > Viridiplantae > Streptophyta > Magnoliopsida > Solanales > Solanaceae > Lycium > Lycium barbarum. Next base: position 13,641,854 of record NC_083340.1, read on the forward strand.
CTGCATGTCGGCCAAAAAACAAGGATCATTGCAACGTCTCTATCTATATCACATGTCACTCGCATGATCCTTACATGCTCTCATTGGTTCCCTATATAAACACCATGTTGGCATTTGTTTGACCTAACACTTGAAAATATATTCTTCTCATTATTGAAAAGAGCAGCCGCCACTGTTTTCTCGAGCTTTCAAGATCAAGACTTAATAACTCCAAGGACCAGATCACAAGACTGAAGATGTCTTAAGTCCTAGGTTGTTTAGTCTCTGTCTTCTTGATCTAAATATTGTAAACCTTACACTTCTTTTAAGAAGGACTTCTGTAGGTGTTTGGTTTATTAAGCTTTTTGTGTAAACGCCTGACTATAGTTAGAGCCCGTTTGGATTGGCTTATAAGTTGGCTTATAAGCTGTTTTCAGCTTTTTTGAGTGTTTGGCTGGCCAGCTTAAAGTCATTTTATGCTTAAAATAAGCTCAAAAAAATAATTGAACCCATTTAACTTAGTTTATCTAAAGCAGCTTATAAGCTGAAAACAGCTTATAAGCCAAAAAAAATAAGTTGGACTACCCCAACTTATTTTTTTCAGCTTATAAGCTGCAAACAGCTTTAAGCTGTAAGCCAATCCAAACGGGCTCTTAGTTATGGTGAGTTGAAGTTTAGCTAAAGTTAATTGAATCAGTTGGTTCTTGGCTAGAGTTAGTCAAGAGAGTGCTTTCAATAGAGTTATTGTAAGGAGAGCGATTAGTGGGCTAATTCCTTGGTTGCAAAAGGCTTGTAATTTGAAAACATTGCTCAGTTAGTGAAGTTGGAAATCCCACTGGTGTAGGTCATGATTTTTAATCCCACTGGTGTAGGTCGTGATTTTTAATCCCTTCAGCAAGGAGTTTTTCACGTAAATATTGTGTCTCATTTACGTTTTTTTTTTTTTTTTTTTTTTTTTTTGCTTGAGGGAATAGATAAGGTACCTGGTCCCTTATCTGTTTTGGTGGACTCTTAATGGCATTTGTCCATAAGAATTATTCACTTTATTCCGGAATTTTTTTTCACTTTTTTCACTTTTCAGCGTTTGGCCATAAGAATTCCGAATACAACTTGAAGTTGTATTCCGGAATTCCAAAAACGAAAAAAAACTTATTTTTAAAAAAAAATCACTTTTTTCACTTTTTTACAACTACATTTCAAAACTACAATTTCAAAAACTATGGCCAAACACAACTCCAACTCCAAAATTCTAAAAAACGTGAATTTTTTTTTGGTATCTATGGACAAACAGGCCCTTAGTTTCTAACAAATTATCTTTTTTATTTTTTGGATTAATGTTAGTAGAATAATTGTAAGTTCGTCTGATCTCTTAATTGCCGCTACAGGGCAAAGATGAGATTTTTTCTAATGGCGGTAATATCAGACCAAAAGTTTAACGAGGTAAAGTTACTTAATTTTAGATAATAAATGGTTAAATTTGACCCCTTTTCCTACTTTCTACTGGGTGTTGGACTATCAATAGTGGAGGGGAAAAGGTACAATTTACCCCCTTTAACTTTGTGAAATGATTAAATTTATACTCTATTAGTAATTGCGATCAGATCTACCCTTATCATTACAAAAGTTAAGCAAGATTTTTCCTTATTGATTAACCGTTGAAGCTTTTCAACACGTTTACCTTATAGAAAAGGGTCAAATTTTCACTTGAACTACGTAAAATATCCAAATTTGCCTCTAAACATTGTGATAGTTCATATTTAACAGCTATTTTTTTCTCAACAAACATCACTTAACCCTCTAAATTGATCAACACCACAACAATTGATTTTCCAATCTAAGAAGTATCACTTGAAGACCACTATTACTCTACCACCACTTTCCATGTACTCCTGGGACACAGCATAAAGAACACACAGAAACTCAACATAAAAAACACGGCATGTCTCTCTCACGCTTTCATCTATACGGGTTAGGGGTGCTTATCGGTCGGTTCGATTTGGTTTTGTGAATTACTGGTTCGATTTATCAATTTTCGGTTTGTGAATATTTTAAACCAAAACCAAACCGATAAGATATTCGTTAACGGTTTTCGGTTTTTCAGTTTTTGGTCCTTAACGGTTCGGTTTTTGGTTCAACCTCAAAGGCAGCCACATATTCGGTTATCATGGTGGAATCAGCAACACAGGTTTGCTTAATACTCCTCCAACTTATGGCTCCTCCTCCTAAGGTAAACACATGTCTTAAGGTAGATTTTCTAGAATCTCTATCTGAATGGAAAGTTGAGTCTGTATACCCAACGGGTACATGATCGGTTGAGTGAAAAATCAATATATAATCCCTAGTCCTTTTCAGGAACTTGATTATATGTTTAACTGCAGTCCAATGTTCTTTCCCAGGATTAGACTAAAATTTGCTAACTATGCCAACAACAAAGCAGATGTCAAGTCTAGTGCATAGCATTGCGTACATAAGACTCCCTACAGCAGAAGCATTAGGGACTGCCTTCATCTTCTCTATCTCATCAGCCGTATTAGGAGACTGATCCTTGGACAGAGAGATTCCATGCCTGAAAGGAAGAACTTTCTTGGAATCTTGCATGCTAAATCTGGCAAGAATAGTATCAATATAAAGTGCTTGAGATAAGCCTAATATCTTTTGCTTGCGATCTCCCGTGAAGTTGATCCCAAGGATATGAGTTGCTTCTCCTAAGTCTGTTGTATCAAAAACCGAGGACAACCACTCCTTGACTGAATTCAACATGCCCAAATTATTTCCTATGAGTAAGATGTCATCTACATACAGTACCAAAAATGCTACTTTTTCTCCATCCCATTTCTTATAGACACAAGACTCGTTTTCATATTGATCAAAACCAAAAGTCTTAATCGACTTGTCAAAACAAGTGTTCCATGACCTAGATGCTTGTTTCAATCCATAAATGGATTTGTTCAGCTTACACAGCATGTGCTCATCGTCGCTTTTCATGAAACCGTTTTGTCATGCCATATAAATGCACTCATCAAGACTTCCATTAAGGAAAGCCGTCTTAACATCCATTTGCCATATCTCATAGTCATAATGAGTAGCAATAGATAAGAGGCTTCTTATGGATTTAAGGATGGCTACCGGTGAAAACGTTTCCTCATAATCGATCCCTTCTTTCTAAGTAAACTCTTTCGTAACAAGCCTTGCTTTAAAAGTTTGCACTTTTCCATCCACTCATCTCTTTTTCTTATAGATCTATCTACGGTTAATAGGTTTGACTCACGCAGGTGGTTGAGTTTTGATAGAGATAGAAATTCAACTTTGTGGTGCATGATCATTGTTTGAGTTCTATTTGCGACGATTTCAGGCTTAAGGGTGGTTAATATGAACTTGTGGATATACCTGGCCACTGGAGATGTTGTGAACATTGAAGAAGAAATAGGTGCCACTGCCAAAATCGTAGGGTCGTTCTTCAAAGTATATGGACAAATATAGACCCTTAACCAAAGTCCAGAAATATGGAGTTCCAACCTAGGAATAGAGAAGCCCTTGGTAGGATGACTTTCACATTTAGGATTTAAAAATACCAAATGATATATCCACACACAAAAAGACAATTGCATTAACTTTTTATTTTCTACCTCGCTTAAGTTAACATGATTTATTTCTTTTTGTTTTTGAATGATCACGAAATGAAATTGTAAACCTAGAGAATAAATGAAGATCTTTTGAAGTGGTTGTATTGGGAAAAATTCATAGACACCAGGTGGACCTATCAAAAGGTGACATGTGGCGATGACGGCAGGTCAGGTTCGAGTCAGCAAACGAGTGGTTCCGAAAAAGCATACGAAGCTCCGAATTAGTAATTCGATAACTCGCTTCCGAAGGCAGAAATTACAAAGGGTCCAGAAGAGCGTGCTAACTCACCGGTCAAACGCCATTCAATGCACAGCCGTTACAGAAGACCCCCAAGTTTCCTCCAACCTTTATTAAGCTTTATTACTCTTTATTGTCTTTTATTGCAACATTAATATTGGTAATTCAGGGGGCACAATTCATGAAATCTGTACCCCATAGCTCTAGTATAAATAGAGATACTCATTCTATTGTAAGACATCTCAAACATTATACAACAATACAAAGTATTCATATTATTCTTAGCATTTGCTCTTTCTTGCTTAATTCGTTGAGGTTATAGTGATTCATCGCCCGGAGACTCTAGCTCAAAGCTTCTCCAAGGCCCACGCTACACAACTAGCTATGCTTTACTTTCATTTATCGTCTTAAAAATTACTTGCTATTGCATAATTTTGGTTACATTGATCCCCGTGTCCTTGACCATGTACACAAATTCAACTGTAATAATTTTTCGAGTAAACAGTGGTTACCTACTGCAATACAAATTAAAGTATGAAGAAAATTTATAGTATAATCCGATGAATATTTATATGCAAAATAGTCGTGGTAGCTATAGTAGTTGCTCGCTCGGTCAAAAATAATTGCAGAACAGCAAATCATTGTACAAAAAATATAATTTAATTATGTAAAATATGTATATTTATTGTATATTATAATTAATAAATAAAGTATATACAATTGCAGGCTATTATTTTGATGGACGGCTTAAATGATGTGGCTATCGAACTTGATCAATATTAGATAAGGTTGACAAGCATCTCGTAATCTTCCTATGTGACTAGTAGAAAGGTAATGGTATCAAGGGTATTTTTTTAATTTTTTTTTGCATGATGGTATCAATGATCTCATCTTCAATCTCTCAAACACTTGACCACGAAAAGTGTAATATATGTACGAAATAAATCAAAAGCAATTGGCCATTTGTTTTATTAATCCCAAAAGGACCACTAACTCATTAACTCGTTTAGAGAACACTAAATATGCTTTGCACAATAATTCAAAATTATAATGAGAGACTACTCCATAAAAGCCCAAAAAAATGGTATAAAGAAAGTGAAAGCTTCCATAATGTTCCAATTTCGAGAAAATTACAATTGGAGTCATTATCAACTTCTATTGCTAATTTAACTTTCTAGATCCATAATCGGATTTGTTTATAATGTTTCTTTTGTTTATTTATGTTGCCTGTAACACAGCTTAGTTTAATTTAATAAACATCAAAAGTTGCGATGGAGTGATAAATACTCCTTCATCTTTAATTAAAAATTTTGAATTTGAATTTTGGAAATTAAATCGCCTTTAATAGAAAGTGTAGTCCCCCAAAGTAGATTTCGACATATATTTCGATTAATCGAGTTCTAAAGCGAATACCAGACAACGAAGAAACCCAAAGCACATATCAGACAACTAAGAAACCCAAAAAAATAGCAAGAGACTAAAGACTTATAAAACATACATATATTAGGTAATGCCTCCCCCAAATATTACACTCTCTTGGATGTACAAAATCCAAGAACTTTACATCATATACTATGATTTATTGATGTACTACCATCATATGATATAATTTATCTAGAAACGTATTGCCATTTTTCATTTCATTACTTATTGTTCAGTTAGCATGTCAACTCATAACTTGCTTGATTCTAAGATTCTTTGGTCTGCCACTGTGCTTTGAGTTGGTGAATAGTTTTGTCAACATAGTGGAATGAAATTCAATTTTTCTTTTCTTTTCCTTAATTGCTTTTTGGTTTTCCATTTTGCCAAGAAAATGCATCTGGTGGAATAGTTTAAATGTTCTGTTAGACCCTAATCCATTTACAGCCAGCAAAAGGGACATGTTTATAGTTGGTAAAAAGAAGAATTGTTTTTATTTGCGAGAATTGTACATTGACTCATGTGATTTTGTGTTTTAGTCCACACTAACTATTTTTCTTTCTGAAAAAAGATTGTTTATATGTATGCTATAAATATTCCTTCAAAACATAAAGAAACCTCCCAATCACTTCTGAGGGTATTTTGGTTTGAATAAACATTTTGATTTGCTAATTTGGCCACTTGACCCTTTCATATTTCTATTTCTGGTCTAGCTAAAGGTTTAGCAAATCTTTTTAAAAAAAAAAAAAAAAAAACTCTTATTAATCTCCACGCACAACTTACAATATTTAAATCCCCTAGCATCTACAGACTACTTATAACTCTGCAGAATCTAAACTACCAAATCTTAAGTTTGCCTTTAAAGTGGTCGTATGATGAGAAAGTGTTTGACTAACATTGTAAAAGGTTTGGGTGTAAATATTTCTCTTAAATGTCTCATAGATTAAAAGGTTTGAAAAACTAAGGCACAGAACCAAAATTAATTAGTTATTAGACAATATTTGGTTGAAGTTAAAAAAGAATATTTAAATTGAAACAGAAAAAGGTATTTGAAAGTTGAAATATATATATATATATATATATATATATATATATATATATATATATATATATATATATATATATATTTTCAGCGGAGGAGAGTTTGAGAAAGATCACATGTTAGGGACGAGCTATAATTACGTGTAAATATACATTTCTCTTAATTGTGTTCAATCAAGAAACTATATATATATATATATTTTCAGCGGAGGAGAGTTTGAGAAAGATCACATGTTAGGGACGAGCTATAATTACGTGTAAATATACATTTCTCTTAATTGTGTTCAATCAAGAAACTATATATATATATATATATATATATATATATATATATATATATATATATATATTCAGCGGAGGAGAGTTTGAGAAAGATCACATGTTAGGGACAAGCTATAATTTCGTGTAAATATACATTTCTCTTAATTGTGTTCAATCAAGAAACTTTAGATAACCAGACACAACTTACAGATAAGACTCTAAAATAATTAAGAGAATTTCTCATAAAAACATATTCTAATAATTAAAAAAAAAAAAATTACTTTGATAAAGTCTAAACTAAAGCCTAATCCAACCGTTATGATTTACTAAATAAATACGGGGAGAAACTATCACTACGTTAATGAGCCCTACCAAAAGATTCTAATGGATTTTATTACCAAGCGATTATTTTCTTGATAATTGCACAATAATTTCCTTATCATTAATAATTCTCTTTCTAGCTACAAGAAGGTCGGTATTAACTTGTTCTAAACCGCTGCACTGATTGCTAGATGAAGGGTAGTTCTGAGTTGGTTAAGCAGACAAAACAATTTAACGACAAAAAGAAATGAGAAACGAAAAAAAAAAAAAAAACATAACTTAGTCTAATTTCTGAACTGACAATCTGACATTAAATTATCAATCAAAAAAATAAAGAGTCCGACAAAGATGAGATTATTTCAAACTTAAAAGGGGGACCAATTCAACAAAAAAAATCAATAAATTATTGTCAAATTGACCCCACAATTTTAGACTCTTTCATCAGTTCGTTGACCATCAGATGCACTATGGACCCCATAATAAATCATCTTTCATATTCCTAAATCCTAATGTACGTGCACTATCCAAGATGACATAGAACCCGTTTGGATTGGCTTATAAGTTGCTTATAAGCTGTTTTCAGCTTTTTTGAGTGTTTGGCTAGTCAGCTTAAAGTTATTTTGTGTTTAAAATAAGCTCAAAAAAATAATTGGGCCCATTTGACTTAACTTATCTAAAACAGCTTATAAGCTGAAAACTGCTTATAAGCCAAAAAATATAAGTTAGATTACTCTAACTTATTTTTTTTAGCTTATAAGCTGTTTGCAGCTTATAGGCATAAGCCCATCCAAACAGGCTCATAATGAACTAATCTTTAAAAGTGAGAACAATAATTTTATTTGACCTTTTCTTTAAAAAAATGAAGAATTTGTTGACGTATTAATGGCAAGAACTAGGATAAATAAAGACCCCTTAAATGAAGAATACATCTTTTTTATTCTTCTAATAATTGATAAAGCTTTATTAAATGACTACTTCAGATTTTTTACTATGTCACGACAGGTTTTAGGAGACTTTTATACCCTTTATCATACACTCCATATTTTTAATGATTCATTAGGTGATAAGCAAAAAAACGTGGGGTCATATCTCTTAAAAGTAAATGTGGAGCTAATTCTTTGTGCTTAATTTAAATATTGTTTATCATCTTAAATCTGAAAAAAGTTTTGTGATTAATCCTTTAATCCTTAATTTTTTTTATATCAGGTGTCCTCTCGATTTGCAAGTTCTTGCGCTAAAAGAAATCTTTAACAGCATGACTTAATTTTTTAAACCAAAAGAATCTCAAAAATTTAGCTTTTTCTCAAACTATTAAGTAAATAGTTAGCCCAAAGTATTATAGGTACAAATTTATTTTGGCTCCAACTGTTTCATTTTTTTGCGTGGATCTTCCTTCTTTTGGGGGTGGTCTTTAATTTTTGCCCTTCAAATTGGTGGTCTTTAATTTTTGCCCTTCGCTTAATATTTCAAGATTTTGGCTTCGAACCCGTTGAGTAAAAAAAAAAAAATCGCAAGGCAGAATTTTGCCTGAAAGGTAGAGTTTGAAACCCTGCCTGAAGCATGCAAAACTCTACCTTTTACGATTTCTTTTTTAATTTTTATTGCGCGGGGTTCCAACCCAAAACCAAGAAATTTTTAGGGCAAAAATTAAAGACCACCGCAGCGAAGGGCAATCTTACAAATTGTCCCAACTGTTTTATATACACACTTGTACACAATTTCTGCCACGAATTTTCATTGACAATTAGAACCTAATTTTATGATTTGGTAAGTAAGACGTGTTGAAATCAAGTAGTCAATACTTTATATGCAAGTAAATATGAATTTGAATCTCGTAATTTGGAATATCCATGAGTCTTTCATTTTCAATTTTTAAAATTTGGCATTGCCGTTTCCAAATTGTCCATATCTGAAAAGGGAAACATATTTCTAGTGCGTGCTATTGACTGAAATTAGAAACGCATGAAAAGTTACAATACTTGACTTTTAGTTAATTCATATAGTTTCGTCCAACAAAATTATACTTCAATATAAAAAATATTTAATTGCACCCCGATTAATTAACAAGCTGAGCAATAACTATAAAGTCACAGATTAAAATTCGAATACTTATCACTTAACCAGATTAAATGATAATTATATATAAAATACATGTCTTTGTTCATTTGATTGGTGCAGAAAATTTTCCCCTCTTAGTACTTTGCTGCATAATTAAAGCTACATACTATCATGTTGCAATATAATTCCGAAATACAAACTCACGAGCATAAAATGAATGTAATTAATCTTTAGTGCTTGTGTATAAATTGTCTTGGGTAAAGACTTAAATTGAAATGCTTCTTGAACCTTGACAGTCAATATTGTTTTTAATTATAAAAACTAAATTCTTCTACTAACAATTCGCTTGTAGATTACATAAATCGTAGTTAAATTACCTTTTCTTTTCTTTTTCTCTTAAACATTCAATCATGTCTATAAACAAATTTGTTTTACCGGAGAACTTGTACGTTGGAGTAGCTAATTATTGGAATTAATAAGTTTATAAGTATTTGGAATAGATTTAATGATGGGACAACTTAATTACCCTATCAACATGGATTGTGATGGGGTGCTTCGGCGTCGTTCCACCTTTAATCGAAGGTCTTGGATTCAATCCTCTAGAATGAAAAAAATCTTGTTGGGAGCGCTGCCCCCGCAATGGGCCCTGCAACCTGCATCTTGCAACACATGATTCGAATTTAGTCCGATCAGGCCCTAATAAAGATACCGAACACCATATTCAGTAGAAAAGAAAAAAGGAAAAAGGAGTGTAGGCTATTAAAAGGGCTAGGTTCCAAAATTAACGAGAATTTGGTTCACACACACCGCGTGACGATAACATGCTGCCTTTTGTCCTTTACCCTCTTAAGAAATTCCCCGCTACCAACAAACTCTTTGACTTTCTGCCCCATGTATATATGTAATATAATATAATATATTTATGTATATGAAAACAAAACAAAAAAATGTTTTCCAATTCATTACCCTTTTTCCCGCCTTCACATGCAAAATTATATCTCTCTTAACTTTATTGCCTTTTCTTCTCATTTAAATTTCCTCTATAAAATTATTAAGTAAAGTGTGTTTCTTTGACTACCATTCCCAAAAGTCCTTGGTGGGACTTCCCAAAATTATACAAACCCCAAGCAAACATTTGTTTAAGTATATTTACGTGAATAATTAATTTTTTTTATCGCATATTGTATAATATTCCTCGTATTTCTGAAAGTTAAATCAGTTCATTTTTATTTTAATTTGAAAATAAATCAAATAAATAACATTTCCAATAACCTTTAAATAGGAGTATAAGATTTCATTCAAATATGACACCTAAAGCAATATTGGGACCAAAAATAATGACACCTAAAGCAATACATGTCCTTTTTATCTGTTTTTTAAGCCAAAAGGGTCAATCTAAAATATTTGTTGCTTCAAGATGGCCCACCAAAAAAATTCAACTTCACCCTTCTAAGTTGTAATTATTAATTACTAAAATAAAACATATTAGTGGAATACCTCTTATGATTCCATAAAATAAAAATATTAGAATGAAAAATAAAATACATAAATTAAATAAAAGGAATAATATTGATGATAAGGTGACAAAATCTAAACTCGTTACACTGTTTTTAAAATTTTATTGAGTCGTTCCCAGTAGCACGTAAAACAAAATTTTCTTTACTCCTGATTTGATTATTAAAGTAACACACTAATACTCCTATAGCTATAAGTACTCTCTCCGGATAAAAAAGAGTCTCAACTTAGTCATTTGCACACCCCTTAAGAAAATATTAAATCATAGCCAAAAATAAAATAATTTGACTAAACTATCCCTAATTAAATAAGTGTTGGGATTTTGCCACTTAATAATGATAAATTTGAAAAAATAAAATTAATTCTCTCTTGATTTAATCAGTACACATTCTTTTTGAATAAAAAAATAAGGAATAAGTGAACACTCTACAGGGTACTAACTTTTACTATCAATGAATATTGAGATAAACGAGAAACAGCACAAGGGGTAACTAGACCTCCAATGTTGCTCCTCTAAGGCCTCATTTGTTTGCACTTAATGGAAGTCTGAATCTGAATGGTTCAGATCTTAGGTCATTAAGTGAATTTGTTTACATTAAGATCTAAGCACTTATTTGGTCTGAATAGGTCTTAATCATTAAGATCTTGAACAAAGTCTTAACATCATTAAGAGGTATTTTGCATAGATAATTTTCACCACCGACTCCACCCCTTACTCCCACTACCCTTTACTACCCTACCACCACCACCCCCAAAACCCTCCCACCCAACCTATCAACCACCCCACCCCCTAAAAACCCCACCACCACTATAAATATCTCCATCATTACTAGTAAACGTAAATGTTTCATTTTTTTATCAAATAATTTTTTTATTTTATTAATTTGTATTTATTTTCTAATAATTAGTTACCTTTTTATTTGAATTATATATTTATTATGTTTAAATAAATACATTATGCATATTCAGATGCTGAAAAAACAAATCGTATTAATCATTCAGTGTTCAGATCTAGAGATAACATCTTAATCATTCAGATGTGCATTCAGATTCAGACGTCTTAATCTTAATGAAAACAAATGAGGCCTAACTCTAGAAAATGTTCCGTTTAATTAATTTTCAAACGCCATTTTTTTACTAATATTTATTGCACTTGATATTAGTTTTATTTAATCTAGTATTCAATAAATATATAGTTGTAATCACAAATTAGTTGAGTAGCTATGTATAAATGAGCTATCAACTCTGCTCCTTTTAGGTCGACTTTGTTTTGATATTGAATATTTTATCATTTAAGGTATTTATACTCTGTATCTCATACATATCCCCATATTACTCTACCAGTTTTTAATATGACTTAGTAGGGAGCGCTTCCTTCCAAATGGGAATTTATGGGGCGCGAATCCAGAAATATAGTTGGACTCCAATGCAGGTACCGGACATCGGGTGAGAAACCTCAAAAAAATCTTTAATATGGCTAACCACTTATTGGACAATGGGCATAATGTAAGTTTTAATGTTAAACCAAACTATGTCTTAAATCATATTAGTAAATATTGATATGGATCGTTTTCTTCCTTTATGTAAAGTTCTTAACGAAGGCATTATTATAAAATATGTAGATTTGTAAGTTAATTTCTTAAGATAATTATTAGATTTTAAATGTAACTATCGTCTTTTTGCGAAGGATTTGACGTTTATAAGTTTTTGCTTTCTATAGTAAATAAGTAGAAAAAATCTATCAAACCTAAAATGTAGTGATGCCACTAACGAAAGTAGAAAAAATCTATTAAACCTAAAATGAAGTGATGCCACTAAACGAAACTTTGAACGGAAAGGGATAGGAAAAAGGTTTTAGCGAGCCTCTCTCTAGTGACTTTTTGGAAAAGGTTTTAACTCACATTTTACCAAATTATGTGCATTAGAAAGGGAGGAAATGACTCTAGATTATAAAAGTAATGCTTCGAACTAACATGTTCAATTGGAGTTGAGCAATAAGTTTAAGGGACAACTCAGTAAGGTTCATTCGATTGAATTGGATAATACCGTGCATACGTGATCTGGTTATTACAGTGTGGTAATGAAGTTGAACTCCATCAATATGCTATCAACATGAACTTCAACAAGGACGATTAAGTCCTAAGAGGGGATGATTGTGAGGAATGTTGCTGAGTCGTTGGATGAACAAATAAAAGGAGCAAAATGTTTGACAAGCTTCTCCCGAGGAAGCTATAAGACAATGTTAATCTACAATTCACTTAGAATCTTACCTCCTTTGGATAAAAAAGAGTGTTCACTTAGCCTTTTTTAATTTTTATCAAAAAGAGTGTCCATTTATCAAATCAAGAAAGGATTAATTTTATTTTTCCAAATTTGCCCCTATTAAATGTTATGTGATCAAATCCAATACATATTTAATTAGAGACAGTTTAGTCAAAATACCTATTTTTATCTAGGAGTTAATATTTTCTTAAGGGGTGTGCAAATGACTAAGTGGACATTTTTTTTTTATCCGGAGGGAGTACATTAGAAAGAGTGGGGAAGGTCCTGAACTATAAGGGGTCGTTTGGTGCATGGTATAAGCTGGGATATCCCACCATTAATTTTTTGTACGATGTCAGGATAAATTTGTACCTTCTACCAAACATCGTACAAAATGAAGTACAATCCTAAGAATGAGATATCCCACTTTATCCCACTAACCTTGGGATTATTTTATCCCACTAACCTTGAGATTATTTTATCCCATCTCTCAGATGGGATTAGTTTGTCCCGAAATAATTTAGTCTGCGTACCAAACGACCCCTAAGAGTAAGATTTAGAATGTAGCACACTTTTAAGCTCATTAGTGAGTGTGAGGACAAACCAACAAATATATTAGGTTCATTAAATTAAAGGTTCTTCAAGCCTCGCTAACACATACTCCCTCTGTTCACTTTTACTTATTCAGTATTTTTAAAATAGATTTTTACTTTTACCTGTCACTTTTAGCATATCAAGAAAAGATAATTTATTTTTTTCTATTTTACCTTTTGTATTAATTACTCACTTCAAATCATTTTTCAAATCTAATAAAAATATGCATCAATTAATATGAGTACGTTAATAAATTATGTACTCTATTTATTATTTCTTAAATAGTGTGAAAAGTTTAAAATAAATAAGTAAAAGTGAATGAAAGGAGTACAAGAATTGAGATTCGCATCCCTAACCATCTTAAAAATTTGAAGCGCTTAACTAGCGGACTAAGAAGAACCATATGACCAATGAATATCATTTTTTACTATTGATTTATATATATATAAATTATTCCAACAAAGCGGTATCAAATGGCAACTCAAAAATATTTTAATTGAATAGGCAGTAAATGAATGACAACAATCTCAAAGGGCAAAAAAGTCATAACAGAGGAATACAACTCAGTTTTTTTACTCCTGTCATCCTGTCATAGAGGATATCGACTAGAAAACAGTATCAATTTGGACTTGACCTTTATGATTTTATTTTTTACAAAAATACAAAAGAAAAACCAATAGTCAGACTCAGTCACCCAAAAAAACAACGATAAAGACAAAAGCACTCCATAAAGACAGAAAATGTCCCTCGATTCCCCACGTTGACCCTACCCTCCCTTCTTTAAAGCCCCACATTCTCCTCTCAACATCCCTCATTCTTTTATTTCTCTATACCCAAATTCGTAATTTCACCCATAAATCCCCCCACCCCTATGGCTCCTACGTGGACTTTCAATGCCCCCATTTCCAGGTCAGCTAAAACTTTTCCCCAAAAATGAAGAAAAACATTTAAATACACTCTGTTCTCATATTCAGTTCTTAAATTTATTGGGATATTTTATTTAAACACTCAAATTAATTTTTATTTTAATTAAACATTTCAACTCATAAGAAAGTATTTTAATTAGATATTTTCACTTCAAATTTTAAATTTTTTTTGTATGTGTATTTTCATTCATCTATTAGATAGTTAAGTTAATAATACAATAATCATCGCCTTTGATTATATGCAATAAGTAGTAAAACCCACGACATATTCTACTTGAGGTCGATACGTATAATTAAAGGAGATAACATATTTATATAATTAACTTAACTAACTATAGACGAATGAAAATACACACGAACCCTATTTTAAAGTTTGACCAGAAAATATCTAAATGAAACTCTTTATTAAAAATTAAGGTTTTCAATTACAATTAAACTTAGTTGTCTAAAAAGAATATCTCGACAAGTTTAAAGGGTTAGCTATGTACTGAGTATTAAACTTTTTTTTTTTTCTTTTTCCGTCTACTATGGTCTATTGTTAAAAAACTGAAACAAAATAAAAAAACAGAGGTCGTCTTCTCCTCCCTTTTTCTTCTTTTTTTCAAATTATATCCCTTTTAACTTCATCAGCTTTCTCTCACTATATATCTCTCTCTTTCAAAAAACAAAATCCATTAAACTTACACAACTCTTTAACCCTTTTTCTTGTTCAACAAAACCCAAGTTTCCTTTTTTTTTTTTTTTTTCCAGATATAGAGAAATATTTGTTGTATATAGAGTTGAGTAGGGTGGTGGGGGGAGGTTGAAATGAATCGAATGTGATGGGAGGAGGTTTTTCACAGTTGTTTCCTTGTTTAAACCGGGCTGAACCGGAAGTAATCTTTACAACCGGTGAACCGCTTGATGAAACCCTTGGTCATTCTTTCTGTTATGTAAGGTCATCTGCCCGGTTTATTTCTCCTACTCATTCAGATCGATTTGTTTCTCCTTCTCACTCACTCCGGTTCGATGAACCTGCTCCTGTACGGGCTAAACCGGCCGGTTTAGTAGCAGAAACCGGGTTTCGTGCTATTTCTGGTGCTTCCGTTAGTGCTAATACTTCTACTCCTAGAACTGTCCTTCAACTTGACAATTATTACGAGGATGCCACTGACAGTAATAAAGGGAGTGTTGTTAATGGGTTTGAAAGTACGTCGTCGTTTAGTGCTTTACCTCTTCAACCCGTGCCACGTGGCGTTGTCGGAGTTGGAACTGAACCGTCCGGTTTTTTCATGTCCGGTCCGATTGAGCGTGGTGCGTTATCTGGACCGCTTGATAATACTACTACGGCCGGTTCAGAGAGTAACCGGGTTCCTTTTTCAGCTCCGTTAGGTGGTGTTTATGTTAAAAAAAGGAGAAAAAAGGGTATTTCGGGTATTAAAAAAGCGTTTTACAGGAATTTTTCGGAAAAGAAACGACCGTGGGTAGTGCCTGTGAGGAATTTTGTTAGTGGGGGTAAAAAGGAGAGTAGTAATGTTGAGTGTACACAGGATTCAGATTTGCGTAGCGAAGAATCGAATGTGCAATGGGCATTGGGTAAAGCGGGTGAGGATCGTGTACATGTGGTTGTATCGGAAGAACATGGTTGGCTGTTTGTTGGAATATATGATGGTTTTAATGGCCCTGATGCGCCTGAGTTCTTGATGAGTAATTTATACAAAGCTATGTATAAAGAATTGGAAGGTTTATTTTGGGATAGTGAAGATAATAATACTCAAGGGGCAAATTTAAATCAAGAAAGGGGATTAATTGCTGAGAATTCGAGCATACTCGATTCTAATCAAGCATCCGGGACAACTATTAGTGAAAATGAGGTGAATTTGGTTAGAAGGCCGTCAAAGAAGGTGACGTTTGAATCGGGGGAGATAGAAGTTAGGAGGAGGAGATTGTGGGAATTTTTAGCGGAAGAGGATCCGGAAGACGGGCTTGATCTTTCGGGTTCGGATAGATTTGCGTTTTCGGTAGATGATGCGTTGAGTGTAAATAGTGCTGGTTCAGCGGTGAATAGGAGGTCGTTGCTGTTGTCGAAATTGAAACATGGGTTGTTAAGTAAGCGTAAAGAGAGTAGTAGGAAGTTGTTTCCGTGGAAATTTGGGTTGGAAGCTAAGGAGAAAGTCGAAGAGGAGGAGGAGGAGAATAGAGTTGAGGAGGAAAGGACTAGTAGTAGAAATGAGAGGAGGCGAAAGACGGGTCCGGTTGATCATGAGTTGGTTTTGAGGGCAATGTCTAGGGCTCTTGAAGTTACTGAGTTGGCGTACTTGGATATGACGGATAGAGTTCTTGATCGATATCCCGAGCTAGCACTTATGGGGTCTTGTTTGTTGGTTGCTTTAATGAGAGATGAAGACGTGTATGTAATGAATTTAGGAGATAGTCGGGCTATTGTAGCAAAATATGAGTCTGAGGAGGGTAGTTCTGCTTCAAAATCCAAAGTTCCGTCTAATGGCGAATTGGCTGTTGAGGGCATTGTTGAAGAATCCACGAGTACCTTCAATGAGGAGAACAAGGTGACAAATGAGGCACCTGGTCCGAGTATGAAGCTGACTGCATTGCAATTATCCACTGATCACAGCACTAGTATTGAAGAAGTAAGGTTCCTTAGTTCCTTTATCAGTTATTTATGATGCTTGATTAAATGTCTGAAATTAAATGTAAGATCAAATATTTCTTGCGATAGAATTTTGAAGCAAAGTGGTTGATTTAATGTAGCGGGCGATGCGATTTAACTTGGATAAATTTCCAAATAGGAACTTTGATGGCTGCTTTGTCTTAAAGTTCTATCTGTAGAGATATACTATGCATCTGTCTGACTTATTGTTGACTTGTTGGTCACTAATTCTTGATCTAAGTGTATTCAATTCTTAAATGTCAGGATTGGTTTGCTGGTATAGGCATCTAAGAAAGACTTCTGTTGACTTCCAAGGTTCTTCGTACTAATTCACCACTTTTCACTAATGTTGACAATCTGAAAATAGATCTCCCATAGCATTAAGTTGCTTCTTCTAGAACTCAGTGCAAAACGAAAGCCAAATTAACAAACCCAAAGGAGGGGGGGAAGGGGGTAGGAGTCGGTGCATAAGAATGAGAAGAGAGGAAGAGGGGTGCATAGCATATCTTTTTTCTTCAACATTCATTTGTGGGAGCTTTGTTACCTCCTGTTTCTTCCTATTGAAAGAATCTAGATCTAGGCAAGTGCAAATAATTTGTGTCCAATTTGATGTTTACAAATTTGTCAAGTGGTATTTACTTTTCCTTTCTAATTAGGTGCAATTAGAGTTGCAGCTTACCAACTTAGCAGATTGTTTAATGAATTAGCTATCGTAAAGTTGTAAACTGCATCTATTGCACTTATCTCAAAGATATTGGCCATACTACTTGTTATAAACTGCATCCAGTGATGATCAATTTGAAGTTACAGCATACCAACTCAGCAGATTGTTTAATGAACTAGTTATCATAAACCACATTTATTGTCTCTTATCTCAAAGATGTTGTCTCTGCTACTTGTTATAAACTACATCCAGTGACCATCAATCTTACTTCTAATCAGCTGGAATCTGACATGACCATTAGTAGCGACTATATTGTCTGCAATTTTAGATTATGTGACTATGAGTGTCAGTTTTATATGGCTAGAATAGCTCACTTGGTGTCAATGTGTGGGAATTTTTTAAATCTGATGTTTATGGTTGGATTGAATTGTCTGCATAACTAGGGTGTTTTCTTGTCATATGCTGCCTTTTGATTTTTGTCATGCTGATGATAGTGCAGAATCTTATTGTATTTAAATGATTTGATAACAAAAAGAGTGTTAAGCAAGTTCTTTGTATTTTGAGACCTGCCAACACCTGGTTGTCTTAATTGGAGGAAGACAAAGGATTAAGGAACCTGGAAAATTAACCAGTATGTGCACATTGACCATGTTACATGCTGAACAAGAAGTCTAGATACCCTCTTGCGAATTACAAATTGTGTTGCATTTACTCGTATAATCTCTATTACCACTAATTTACTTCAAAATAGTATGGCTATGTCTTTCTGCCTATTTAAGCAATTACATTGAGAGCATAATTTACGGTTTCAACTTCTAATCCTTGTAATTGGAGATAACCCACTGATCCAAATTTGATGGATTATCTGCGACGGCTTGAAAACAATGGAAATTAACTTGCGCCTCTGCAGCTCTTATGGGATGGCCATAGTGAGATACAAGGGCTCTGCTTCAGCGTTTACTGTTCCCTTGAATTTTAGAAATTACTGTTCTATCTAGAATTGTAGCAGTTTGTGCAGTGCACCTTCTAGTTTTACAAACAATTTTATGGTGAATCTCTACCGATCTACTTGTGGAACAGTACAAACTAACAAATATGAAAACTTAAAAAAGCTACTAGAAGAGTCTAAAGGACTAAAGGAGAACTCTCGTTCAAGAAAACCAGCATGTGTTTGTGCAATAATTAGAGAGCATCTGTTGTACAGTGTACACTGATGATGGATAGACCTGCTGATGCAATTGCGTGAAAGTTGGCTTGCATGCTTATCATGTTGAGGAATTAAATAGAGCATGATATGTAAATACATGGGTTGCAGATAGGGAGCAGGATGATATGCTTTTCTAGTATATTCTGGAAATTGTGCTCTTCAGGTCACGTTTCCTAGTTTTTTTTTTTTTGATGAAGTAATGTGTTTCATTAACAAAAAGCATCAAGTAGATGACTGTGTTTCCTAGTATTATTCACATACATTTAAAAACAAGTTTGATGACTTCCCCCTCTACCTACCTGCTATGAGGTGTATGTTTTTGTTCGACTTTGTTGTGCTATGTATAGTTTTATGGTTACAAGACATCAATGATGAAACTAGTCTTCTTATGCCGATTGCTATAATGTTACTTGCTATTTCCTATAGCATATATCTTTCTGCTTATGCTTTAACAAGAACTGGTTCTTGAACTGATTTTTTCCTCTGACAATTTCAGGAAGTTATTAGAATTAAGAGTGAGCACCCAGATGACAGCAATTGCATTGTCAATGATCGAGTAAAAGGTCGTTTGAAGGTCACTCGTGCTTTTGGTGCAGGCTTCCTCAAACAGGTTGGTCTTCACTTCTCTTTCTTCTTCCTGGTGTCTAATCCCAAAATCTCCTCCTTTGCATTAAATTTCACAGTTTGAACGCTCGTCTTAAACATGCATACAGAGCTCCTTCTTTGACATATTGCCATCTTGTGCAACTACTTTCATGTGTCCTCTGTGCTGTATAATACACATCTTTCCATTTATACTGACTGCATTTTTAATAAGGACTTGTGCATATTTGCTGTAGCTATTTGGATGCACAATTGAAGAGCTACATAATTTTTAAACATTTTTGTTGCTAGTCCCCCTAATATTTTAGAATATATGTTCGTGCAGCCTAAATTCAATGATGTATTGCTAGAAATGTTTCGGAATGTGTACATTGGAAATGCTCCTTACATTTCTTCTACACCTTCGTTGCGCCACCATAGACTCTGTCCAGGGGATCAGTTTTTGGTGCTCTCCTCTGATGGCTTATACCAATACTTGAGCAATGAAGAGGTGGTCTCTCATGTGGAGAATTTCATGCAGAAATTTCCAGATGGAGATCCTGCTCAACACCTGATTGAGGAGCTTTTACTCCGTGCAGCCAAGAAAGCTGGTAATTCCTCTGTCCACTCTCCCCGTGCAGAGTTAAGAATAAACTGTAGCCTTTTGTTTTTGGTAATTTTATGACCTTGCTTTATTTGTTTCTGAGCACTCTGAGTTCTTGCTATGAGAATTTTATCTGCTAAAGCAGTAAGATATTTTTTGGTCCTGTTAGACAACTTGCTGTTATAATTCTTTTTGAGCTGTAAAAGAGGTAATTTTAAATTAAATCAGCACTAAGATAGTTCCTTCTTTTTAACAGTGAACGGAACCTACGGAGTCGATCAGAAATTCTGCCTCCTGAACACACTCTTTTCTACTTAAAAAATACAACAACAGAATACAACCACTCTTAATCTTTAGTATGGAATTGGGGCGTCCTTAAAAACATCTTCGATTTCTTTCCTTCCAAATGGTCCACCAAATACACACAGGAATTGTGTTCCACATTATCTAACAAGCTTTACTTGATCCATTAGAACTCCAGCTGTTTAGTAATTCTGAAGTGGTTCCTGGCATGATCTAAGCAATGCCACAAATGCCCAGGAAGATTCCAGAGCTGTCTTGTTGTAGAACAATGCAGAAACAAATGACTGATACTTTCCGCTTCTTTTCCACAAAGGTAGCATCTATTACACAATTGGATCCCTCTCCTCTGTAGATTTTCTTGCATGAGACATGCCTGATGAACAACCATCCAAGAGAAACCAGCTAATTCTTGATCCCTCTCTACCCCCATTAGCAGGGTAAAGCATGCTCTTCATCCAATTAACATGCAACCCAGATAATGGCTCAAACCAAGTCTATATTAGCCTTACAGTTACCAATTTCAAAAAAAAAAAAAAATGTCTAGATTGGCCTTTGGTGTCACAGATGCTGCTCATCCGCATCACATAACATAAAGTGTAATCGACTCATCGGTGTGTAATAAATGGGATATTCTGGGAGAGTTGCATCTGCCACAGATCTTGCTTTTTTCTATTAGTCATTTCTCTTTATTAGATGGGGACAGCAAAATTGTTCCACTTCGGACGCCATAGGCAGTAACACACAATTATGTCTAATATTGCTTAATTTCAATTCAATGACGGATTATGTGCCATACCGTAATTTCTATTAACTACAACAACAACAACAACATCCCAGTGAAATCCCACATCGTAGGGTCTGGGGAGGGTAGAGTGTACGCAGACATGACTCCTACCAAGGTAGGACGGCTGTTTCTCTTCTCTAGATTTGAATAGCCTCTTTTGATATTTGCACTGCTGATTAATTCGGGAATTAGCTAGTTAAAAAATTCCTTTACTTTCTAAAATATTGTTTTGAACCATTTTACTAATCGTAGAGCTTAATAGAGCAGGATCATTCCTCACCTTGGTGTTTTGGTTTGACAAGTATTGTGAGTTGTCTCGTATGAATGGAAAAAGGGTCTTTCTGCACTTGTGCTCTTTAGTCTTAGTAAAAATGCTCCTTGCCCCTTGGAAAAAGCCCAAGCTCATATCTTCTGCTTAACATTCCTGGCAAATATAGAAATAAATCAATTTCAGGCCTGAAAGTTCTCTCCTTTTCCTTTGCACTTGCATTCTGCAACTTTTGCAGTTATGTACTGGTCTTTTAGGTTGCGTTTATCTGAAGTGATCGAAAAGATAAGTTTGGAACTCAGTTTTTGAGTTTTCAGGAAGCGCTAAAAGAGTTTGATTTTTTTCTTTAAAACTACAAGGAATCAAGCAAACCATATGCTTGATTTTGTGTTGTTACTACACTAATTGGTGGGAATGGGTCTGGCCATTCGAAATTTAAGAAGCTTGGGTATTATATTACCTTTTGTGATTGTGTTTCCTATGCAGCAGTTCAGAATTCTCTTCACCTCTGCATTTTTTGGGTAAAAAAAGAATGCATGCTCCCCTCAAACGGAGCATGCTATTTCACGGGTTTACTGTGGCTTTGGTCTTAGTTATCCCTTCCCTTCTCACGCCTACGCTCATCTTTCACTTGTCAACTGGGGGCACTCTTGGGCTTTGGAATTCTATTACTTTCATGCTTAAGGTTGTTCCCAACACGTTGAGGTCATGTCTTCTGCTGCAAATGGGTTGGACCGTCTCACTAAATTTAAAAAGCTTTGAGTACCGTGTTTCCTTATGTGATTGTGTAGCTAGCTGCAACACTTTAGAAATTTGCTTCATCTTTGTGTTTTAAAATAAAAATAAAAAAATCAATGCATGTTTTGAATATGTTGCATTTATGTGAGTCACGTTAGCAACTACTTTCGCGGGCTTACTGTGGCTGTGGTCTTAGTTATATGTGCAATGATCTTAGTTATATGCATCACCTCTTACGCCTAAGCTCATCTTTCACTTATCTACTGTGTGCACTCCTGGGTTTCTGGGACACTATTAGTGGCATGTTTATCTAAGCTTTGTATAGGAATATGAAGACACATAAATGCTTAGGCTCCATTTTTCACAATTATATTCTTGGCAGCTTCATTATACTACATATGATTTTATTTCTCTACCTTGCCATTGTATGGATCTTAGTGGTTGAGTAAGTCTTTTAAATATGGTGAACCTTGCTTTCATGGTTATCTTAAGTGGATTTAATTTCGGCTGCAGGAATGGAATTGCATGAATTGCTGGATATCCCTCAAGGAGATCGCAGGAAGTACCATGACGATGTTACTGTTATGGTGATATCTCTTGAAGGAAGAATTTGGAAGTCGTCAGGGAAATACCTTTGAGTTTTTACAACTGTTGGCATCTGTGCCAGCAATGTTATCCATGTGTAATGCTGCTGCAATTTTGATCTTTTGAGTTGAGATCTTGGGTAACAGCGGGGAAGCTGGATAATCTCCCAGTTTCTTGGGCGTTTTGAGGATCATTTGAAGTCAACAGAAGCACAGTGGTCTGCTTATCCTCTTGACAAACAGCCAAAACTAGTGCTAGATATTGGGGAAGGCTCAGTGAAAGTAGAATTTCTGTAGTTGGGACTGCTCTGTTAGAAAGAAAGAAACAGGACCTTTTTTATTTATTTCCTTTTCTAGATTTTGCATAGAGGATACTTTCATTCATTCAAGTTCGTTTTTTCTTTCTTTTCTTCTTTTGTTCATCCTCATTTCTACTTTTTACAGCTTGTAATCAGGTTGGTGGCTTAGTTACAGAGCGTTAGGCGATAATCTGTATTTTGGAGGTGGATTTCCACCAATGCGGTTTACAGAAGAGAATTGTTGTTGATACCCTTGTGTAAAGTTCATCTTACAAATGGGGCATTGGGAAAGAAACACTTAGATATCTTTATGCATATAAATTCAGTACTTTCAATTTAAAGGTAACTGGCAACATAATTTCAGTTACCTAAAGTACATCAATCCAGTTTAATTAAAAGGCATAATACTAATTAGTAATTTCAACTAAGTAAAAAAATATGATTTTATGCAGTTGCAGCTGCCTTTGATTGGACCCATGAAACTACATCTTCACGAGTTGCAATGAAGAAACCAGCCTTCTCTTCACTCTGTCTGAAAGGAGCAGCAAGTTTCTCCACATGAGATGCAAAGGCATTTGCCAAACCCTGTGAGAACCTGTGTGTCCCAGCTCCTGTGTTTGCTGATAAAACTTCCGGCAATTGCTCTTCGCTTTGCACAATCCTAGCAAGTGTTCTCATCCATTCTTCAAATGCAGTTTGAGCTGCACCAACAGATAGTGCTCGGACGTTCAATCTCCATTCCTCTGGTGTCTTAGTATGTAAACCTGGATACAATCCATATACAGTTCCTAAATACAGAAGCTCGTGAGCCCTCTCTGCACGATTTCTGTTTCTGGATATATCAATTAGACAATTACAGAAAGGCCTTCTTGCATCATCTGATGTATTAGTCAGTATGGACCTGAACTCTTCTTTCACAATTTCATAGCTAGTGCTCTCATCTTCTAGCATCTTGACAAAGGTTACCAATCTCGGGTTAGCTTGTTGTAAACAAGCAAGGACCTTATCTGCATCGTCGCCCTTGCAATAGGACACAACCGAGAGCAAGCACCCA
Source organism: Lycium barbarum (assembly GCF_019175385.1). NCBI lineage: Eukaryota > Viridiplantae > Streptophyta > Magnoliopsida > Solanales > Solanaceae > Lycium > Lycium barbarum. Next base: position 13,665,825 of record NC_083340.1, read on the forward strand.
CAAAGTCTGTCATCTGGCTTGACTCCTCTCTGTACTGAAACTTCAAACACCTTAACCAAATCATCTATCCTCTTTGCTCTTCCAAAACACTGAACCAAACAAGTGCATCCCATAACGTTAACCGGGATCCCTACTTTAGACATTTCCTCAAACAAAGCCATAGCTTTCTCTGCATTTCCAACACTTCCATATATGTTAAGCATTGCTGTATAGCTCCAACTATCAAGTCTACAATGCTCCGACTTCCTCATATCATCAAACAACGTCTCGGCCTCTTCCTCCAACCCAAGATCAGCACACATACTCAACAATGTATTGTACAAAATGAAATCCATAGGCCATCCATTTGATTTCATTCTTTCCCAAAGGTCCAAAGCATCTCTAGCCCACCTTGCCTTACCATAAATCTTGATCAATGCCGTTAACGTCTTCGCGTCCGGGCTAAGCCCTGAATCCACCATTTCCTCAAACAAACTCCTAGCCAAACCAGGCTTCCCAGCTTTCCCCATTGCTTCTAACAATGTGTTATACACAACCAAATTGGGCTGCACTTCAAGTGACTTCATTTCTTGCAACACAAACCTAATACCATCATAATCCCCAGCAGCACCAAACACTTTAGCCAACACAGCAAAAGCAACAGCGTCTGGGGTCCAACCACTAGCTCTCCCTCTCTCATACAAACTCATCACTTCCTCAACTTTCCCTAACTGAGCATACACATCAAGAACTGCAGAATAAGTAACTTCATCAGGCATTAAACCAGTCTTATACATCCTTTCAAACCACTCAACTGCCTTATCAAAAAGATTACACCTTTTAGCACAAGTGATAATAGTAGAATAAGTAATATTATCAAGCTCAATCCCACTTTCAATCATCTCGAAAGCTAAGTCCTCTATCTGCTGAAATTGCCTACCAAACCTCAAAGACTTCATAGCAACATTATAAAAGATAGTTTCAAGAGGAAACAAATTTTGGGTCTTGATCCAATTCAAGAAAAGAATACTTTTTTGCCATGGTCTTAAACTATTAAGCACCAACAAGGCATTATCTCTAGTAGGTGGATGCGGGATATCTTCAAGAACAGCCAAGAAAGCATCATTAGAGAAATGACACTCACTTAACCTCCTGGCAAAATTTTTAAGGTCTCTAATTTGAGGGTTATAATTGTAAGAAGATCTTTTTTGACGTTGTAAAGATAGAACAGAAGGTTTAGGCCTAGTGGGGTTGACCCAAGTGGACTTTGGTTTAGAAAGAATTCTTGGTTGGTTTGGGGGGTCATCAAGAATGGTGTTGGAAAGTGGCTTTAGTTGTTCAGAAAGAGATGGTTTTTTTCTTGAAGAATCTACATCAAGATTTACATTTGGTTTTGGAGATTTTGAACTAGAATTGCAAAAAATAGTGAATCTTTTGATGTGTAATCTTGATGATTTGGAAGAAGAATAACCATATGGGAGTTTTGTATCTGAGGTGTAAGGTATGCTGCAATGGATATCTAAAGCAGTAGAGAATTTTGCAGCCATATTTGGAGAAAGATGGTGAATTTGGTTTGGGACTTCAATAGAAATGCATCTATATGGAATTTTGTGGATATTTTTAGTACCTTATCTGGATTTCAGTGTGCAGAATATTTTCTTCTCAAGGAAAACCCCCTATAGAGGCTAAAACCCTACTAGATCCTTCCTCCCCCCCTCTCCGCCCCCCCCCCCCCCCAAAAAAAAGGGTCATTTGCTCTTTTGTGCCTATTTTGTGCTGGTCTTTCATTTTTGTCCTTCAAATGGGCTGGTATTCATTTTTTTTTCTTTCCTTCAAAATCGAACTTATGCCTATAAGAACATAAGTTACGTGTCATGATATCCACAATTATGCCAGTTCTTTAATGGACTTATGCCCCTATAGGCATAAGATTTTGAAAAGGAACAATTAAAGACCAGCCCATTTGAAGGGCAAAATTAAAGACCAGTCCATTTGAAGGACAATCGTGCAATTACTTCAAATTAAATTTGGAACTTGGAAAATTGGGGCCGATTTGCACTATTTCCCTTCATACAGACTGGTCTTTAATTTTTGCCCCTCAATTCGCTGGTCTTTAATTTTTTCTTTTCGCTTAAAAAGGTGACCGAAAATACCCCAAGATTCTGAGTTCGAAACCCAGTAGAGTAAAAAATAATAATAATTTCGGAAACCTATGCCTAATCGGACGAAGTTACATAGAACTTATGCTGGAGACGACAGACTTTTCTTTAAGGAAGACCTTTAGTTATGCCTTAAGATAAGGTCTGCCGCATAAGGCAGACTTTTTGCAAAAGTCTTGCATTGCGAATTATTTATTTATTTTTACTGAACGGGGGTTTGAACCCAGAACCTCAAGGTATCTTCGGCCACTTTTTTAAGTGAAGGACAAAATTAAAGACCAGCAATTTGAGGGACAAAAATTAAAGACCACCCCAAAAGAAGGCCAATCCGCACAAAAAAAATGGACAATTGGATTTCTTTACTAAATGGGCTGTCTGGTGAATTTGTTAATGGGCCTGTAGTTTTTTCTATTGGGCTCTTCCTTCGGGGGCTAGTTTAGAGCTAAAACCCTACTAAATGCATCTATATTTACTCCTAATATGTTCAGCACATTAATATTACAATTGTTAACTAAGATGTTGGTCCAAACTGCATTACAGACAAACATCGGAGGAACTGCCAAAATCCTTACCCTATCAAAAAGTTATTTCTTTGCCCCTTCCTTAATTTGCTAGTAGATCACAACCTGATTTTGTTCCTGATAGGAGTGTGGCTGATTGCTGGATTGACTTGTTTAATCTATAATACCTACATAGTTAACCAAAAAAAAAAAAAAAAAAAAAACAATCATTCAGTAAGTAATAGTAGCTGGAATTTTCATATATTTTTGTTTCTTCTTTGATTGCGAGTTTGTTAAGAAGGTTTTTTAATTTTTATTTTATTTTCCAGTAACAAGATATGTTCTTAATAGATAGGCCCAAGGGCGGCTTCAGGTAAAGCAACTGAAGCCCCCACCTTAGGCCTCGAACAAATTAAGGCCCCAAAATTTTAGTCTTATATGATATAGTCATTATGTAGTAGGAGTAACACAATGTTCTTTTTAGGTCGTTATTTCAATTGTCTCTATTTTAAAAAGCCTCTTTTTAAGATTTGGCTTTAGGCCACAAGGTTTGCTAAGCACCCCTGGATAGGTCAACAATCAAAAGTTCTAGTGCACTCTAGAAAATGAGGGAACAAATGTTCAATAGTCACTTTCTAAGAAAGAAACATTGAGTTTGTTTTGATGGCTAATCTTGATGATTTGGAAGAAGAATAACCATATGGGAGTTTTGTGTCTGAGGTGTAAGGTATGCTACAATGGGTGTCAAGAGCAGTAGATAATTTTGCAGCTATAGTATGGTGAATTTGGTTTGGGACTTCAATGAAAATGCGTCTATATGGAATTTTGTGGATATTTTGGGACCTTAACTGGATTTATTGACTACTTGAGTCTTGAGTGCAGGATATTTCCTTCTCGTGGAAAAACCCCTAAAAAGACTAAATCCCTACTAGACATTTTCAAAAAAATAAATTTGGAACTTGGGAATTAGATTTCTTTTGCTAAATGGGCTTTCTGGTGAGTTTGTTAATGGGCCATTAGTTTTTCTATTGGGAAAGGACACTCCATGGCCATCAGAAATATATTTGGCCCATGTTTGGACTTAATGCCGTGAGTTGGCTGTTCGGCTCAAACTGTTGTCAAGCGCTAACCCAGCAGCCCATTCATTACAAAAATATCAGATTTTTTAGTCGCCACAAAAAATCAAAGCCACTAAAGGTCGACGAAAAAAATTCATAATGAGCTTTCAATAACTATCTTGAAACATGTTAAATAGATGTATAATTAGTAAGTACAGTATACGTTGATTGAACCTTCAAAAGATATCCCAAAACATGTATAATAATTGTATAATGTGTATAATTAGTAAGTATACGTTGATTATATATATTTATTGAACACATATTGTACAACAATGATACATTTTCTAAACACATATTGTAAGGATACATATTATATACAATAATGATATAGTTTCTATATATGTATGATACATATTCTGTACAACAATGATGCAGTTTCTATCCATATGCTGGAATTAGTTGAAAAAAGGCTATGAAATGGAATTATATCTAAAAAGCTAAAAAATGTCTTTTAAGCTTCTTGGGCCATCCGATCATCAATAGTTTGGGCCGGATAATTGTCCGTTTTCCCTCTTCTTTCGGGGGCTAATAGTAGAGCTAAAACCCTACTAAATGCATCTATATGTGCTCTTAATATGTTCAGCACATTAATATTACAATTTTTCACAAAACAATTAAAATAATTTCTAAGACGTCTGTCCAAACTGCATTACAGACAAACATCGGAGGAACTACCAAAATCCTTACCCTTAAAAAGTTGTTTCTTTGTCCCCTCCTTAATTTGCTAGTAGATCAGCAACCTGATTTTGTTCCTGATAGGTGTGTGGCTGATTGCTCGATTTTGACTTTGTTTAATCTATAACACCTATCTAGTTGACCAAAAAAAAAAAACATTCAATAAGTAATAGTAGTTGGATTTTTGATATATTTTTGTTTTTGTTTTTTATTTGATTGAAGACATAATTTTTTTTTGAAGAATTCGCCATGATATACCTGATCCATGCATAATATCAAGAAAAATGGATACAAATTTTTGACTGCTACTTAGTATTGACAATAGGTCTGAAAAAGTATCTAAAAATATCAAATTTAGATATTTGTACCCTGTCGAAGTAAGGAACCATGGCATTTATGTTTGGAATATATTCCATTTTGAGAGAGTTGAAAAAGCACTATCTCGTTGAAAAGTTTTATACATCTGCCCTTTCTCAACGCATTTCTTTAGACAAAGACTCCCTTTTTTCCTCTTTTCGGTTAAGAAGGTTTTTTTTTTTTTAATTTTATTTTTCAGTAAGCAAGATATGTTCTTATTAGATGCCGACACTGAAAAATTCTAGTACGCTCTAGAAAATGAGGGAACAAATGTTCAATAGTCACTTTCTAAGGAAAAAAATTGAGTTTGTTTTTAATCTTCCGGCCACAGAGTTTTTTTCGAAATAACCTCATGAAAGGAATGACAACTTGATAAACTATTGTGTTGTAGTCTTAGGGGTCATTTGGTAGAAGGTATAAGCTGGGATATCTCAACACTAATTTTTGTACCATGTTTGGTAGAAGAGATAAATTTATACCTTGTACCAAACAAAGTATAAAATGCATCCCATGGTATAAGCTGGGATATACCTTCTTATACCACTTATCCTGGGACTATTTTATACCATCTCCTAGATGGTATAAAGTAGTCCCAAGATATGGGATAAATTAGTCCCGGGATTATAGTCCCGGTATAATTTTGGCCATGCACCAAACGATCTCTTAGTGTTTCTAGGGAAACCCTTTGCAATCATGTATAATCCACACTTCACTCAATAAAAACCAGACTTATGCCCTCTTTGTTTTCATTTAATGGGGTTAGAATCTAAAATGTAATTTTAGCTTATTAAGCGTGTATACATGACAAAATATTGCTCGACAAGTGGAAAGATAGTAATGGAACATGTGACAATAGGAGTTGGAACATTGTGAAGTGGTCTCATTTAATTCATGTAAGAAGCCCCGAAGTCATCCGGAGTAAATCCACAACGGCAATTATACCTGGTCATTAATAGGAGAGTAACGTTATGTGACCGGTCCGGATACGGAGCAAGCGTTACAATCCAGAATTAAAGCTGCATTTATTATTCATTATTATTTATTATTAGGATTTAGTTACCGCTTAAGATATGATGTATTTGTACTATAAAATGGAGCATAACAGCCCTAGAAAAGGCATCGAATAACAATCACTGATACTCATTCTCTCAAATTTATTCTTTTCAATTAGCAACTTACTTATTTTTTGCACCGGAATAGTACTCATTTTCTAAGAGCCGAAACACATACTTATTCCACGGGAGGAAACCCATCTAAGGAGTTACTCCAAGGATCAACAGAGCCCAGGCTTAATTATTCTACTAGTGAATTTGTCCGCGCTTCGCGCGATTATTAGATACCCTATTAAATTTATGAAATATTCTTCTTCTAATGCCTAAATAGTAAAAAAAATATAGCAAATATTGATTTTGTCTACAAATCCAAGTGCATCTCATGATTGTGAACTAAACCTTGATCTAGTCTCATTAAATAAAATACCAAAACTGAAAAGCAAATATATGGAGTAATACAAGACATACTTGTTTTTTTTTTTTTAAATCAAATTTATCAGGAAAGACTACATATTAAAAAAATTAACCATAAGTTCAAATAAATGCATTACATACTTTTTGTAGTTTAATATCGATAAAGTTTTTGAGGAATAAATATAGACGATAACATTGAAAATAACGCAAACACAGTTGAAAGATTGACTTATTAATAATAATATAATAGAAAGTTACCAAACATTACTTGCTGAAGATCGTCAAAAATCTCTTCCCAAGAGTTGTTGCTAAACTTTCCAAAGCTTCGTCTTTTAAACTTTCTTCGGTAGCAATAATGTCTTTGAGAGAAATTACATACTTCATCATTATCTTTTATAGAATCATCAATTTGAAAAGCCGGATACAATGCTATGACGTCGTCCGATCCTTGCAATGTTAACATTAAGATTTACAAATAGTTATCTTGTACAAAATATGCAATAGAAAGAGTTTGACCCATAATAAAGATCATATATGAAATAATTCATACAAAATTACTTAGAAAAGCAATGAAAATACAAGTCTATACATAAGAAAACTTTGAGAAGAGTCGTTACTCTTGAGTAAGTCCTAATACTCATCGAGTAAATGTTTTTTTTTTTTTTTTGTAGTAAGCGCTATTCAAATGCAAAAACTAACCCCGGCTTCAGGAAATAGAGAATAGACCAGGTTTATTCAACAATATGAAATTTCTTATCCAAGTACGAACACTCGGCTCTTCAATATGAACGCTAATACAATAATACCAGATAAGAAAATTATTATAGGACTTAATTATTTCATATTCATCCTATAAAATAGCAACTCATAATGTTCATCACATATAATCAGTTGTAAGACTTATTTGGTATGGATTATTTTGCTTAATATAATTAGATTTTCAAATTAATTGCAATCATAAAATTTGACGCTAAACTCATGAAGTTGTATTTAACTCACTTTTTTCTTCGTAAGTATAGACTAATAACCTAATATGGTGTGTTGCAGCCAAATTTGTCTGCAATTACAGCCAAAATAACACTACATAATGTAAAAAGAACAAATAAAATAAGAAAAAGAAAAATATGGACAAACAGAGGAAGCAATGAGGATATACCTCACAAAACTCCTATAGCTTCGTTCCCCTCTCGGCTCACGATAAAGTTATAGAGGGAACAAAAGAGTTATACATATAAGTATAGTTCCAGAATTTCAACGGATTTTAGTACTGTAATTAGTATATAGTATTACAGTAAAGAATAGGTAGTGGAGTAGTAAATTTTGAGTCATTTAAGTTCTTAATTAATTAGTACATAGTATTATAATAAAGAATAGGACTTAGTGGAGCAGTAAATTTTGAAACATTTAAATTCTTAATTAAAATAATAGGAATGAATGGAATAGTAGTAATTATCATATTTATTCTTGTGTAGTAAGAAAATAGGAAAAAAATTGGCAAAATCGGTAAAAAAAAAAAGAAAAAAAAAGCATTCTTGGCCAAAGAGAAATGCCGCATCACTTTTTTTTATTCCTAGCTTTATTATATGTATAGATTGAGTCATTTATTCTTACAACAAATTGCATAAAAAATAGGGGAGAAAGGCAACACACTAACACTAACGGTAACCGAAAAAAGGCAATACTCAAATCATAATAATTGATTATTGTTGTAAAATGAAGCTAAAAGAGTCACAATATTAATGGATGAAAACCATAGAAATAGAATGACAAAAGAGGAGAGATGTTTACTATTCTTCCAAAATGTTTTTACAAGTGTATCTCATATGAAAATTTATGCCTCTATTTATAGTAATACATATGTATTTAATATATGAAATGGTGGAAGAAAATGGGAGAGCCATTAACATGGTGGAAGAAAAAGGAAGAACCATTAACATGGTGGAAGGAGCATTATATTTGAGAAATGGACATTCATAATTTCATAACACTCCCCCTTGGATGTCCATAGATGATGTGCATCGTTAAAAACCTTATTGGGAAAAACCCTGTGGGAAAAAGCCTCAATGAAGGAAATAGAGTACACATATCTAGTAATACGCTTTGAGAGTTGCCTCATTAAAAACCTTACCAAGAAAACCCAATGGGACAAAACTTGATTAAGGGAAAAAGAGTACAACGCATATTTTCACTCCCCCTGACGAAGACCAAGATTCAGATGTCGGAGTCTTCGCATTCCAATCTTAAATATCATCTTCTCAAGAGTTGAAGTTGGCAAAGATTTGGTGAACAAATCTGCGGGATTGTCACTTGAACGAATCTGTTGTACATCAATATCACCATTCTTCTGGAGATCATGTGTGAAAAATAACTTTGGTGAAATGTGTTTCGTTCTATCTCCTTTTATAAATCCTCCCTTTAATTAAGCTATGCATGCAGCATTATCTTCATATAATACTGTGGGTATTTTTGTATCACACTTCAAGCCACATCTTTCTCTGATGAAATGTATCACTGATCTCAACCACACACATTCTCTACTTGCTTCATGAATAGCTATTATCTCAGCATGATTCGAAGAAGTAGCAACAATGGACTGCTTTGTGGATCGCCATGATATAGCAGTACCTCCGCATGTAAACAAATAGCCTGTTTGAGATCGAGCTTTATGTGGATCAGATAAATAACCTGCATCTGCATAACCAACAAGATCTGTACTACCTTTGTTAGTATAAAACAGACCCATATCGCTAGTTCCCTTCAGATATCGCAATATATGCTTAACTCCGTTCCAATGTCTTCGTGTAGGAGAAGAGCTATATCTTGCTAGCAAATTAACAGAGAACGCTATGTCAGGTCTTGTAGCGTTAGCAAGATACATAAGTGCACCAATTGCACTAAGATATGGTACTTCAGGACCAAGAAGCTCTTCATTTTCTTCTTGAGGTCGGAACGGATCTTTGCTCACTTCAAGTGATCGAACAACCATTGGAGTACTTAAAGGATGCGCATTGTCCATGTAAAATCGTTTTAAAACCTTTTTGGTATAAGCAGATTGATGGATAAGGATCCCATCTGTCAAATGTTCAATCTGCAAACCAAGACAAAGTTTTGCTTTTCCCAGATCTTTTATCTCAAATTCTTTCTTTAAATATTCAATCGCCTTTTGGAGCTCTTCTGGAGTTCCAATTAGGTTTATGTCATCAACATAAACAGCGATTATAACGAACTCTGATTTTGCTTTCTTAATAAAAACACATGGACAAATGACATCATTTATATATTCTTCTTTTACCAAGTACTCACTGAGGCGATTGTACCACATGCGCCCTGATTGTTTTAGACCATACAATGATCTTTGTAATCTGATTGAATACATCTCCCGAGACTTTGAGTTAATTGCTTCACGCATTTTAAATCCTTCAGGAATTTTCATATAGACTTCATTATCAAGTGATCCATAAAGGTAAGCTGTAACCACATCCATCAGATGTATTTCAAGGTTTTCATGTACAGCTAAACTGATGAGATATCGAAATGTTATGCCATCCATAACGGGTGAATATGTTTCTTCATGGTCGATACCGGGTCGTTGAGAGAATCCTTGTGCAACAAGGCGTGCCTTGTATCTCACAATTTCATTTCTCTCATTCCCTTTTCGCACAAAAACCCATTTATGGCCAATTGGTTTTACACCATTAGGCGTTTGGACTACAGGTCCAAAAACCTCACGTTTGACAAGTGAATTCAATTCTGATTGAACTGCCTCTTGCCATTTTGGCCAATCATATCTTCGTCGACATTCTTCGACAGATTGGGGTTCCTGATCGTCAATGTCTTTCATAATATTTAGTGCAACATTATATGCAAAAACATTATCCACCATAATCTTCGATCGATTCAAATTTATCCCATCACTAGAAGAACTCAATGATAGTTCTTTATTTACTTGAGTCTCGGGTTCCCTAATATCTTCAGGAGTATCGGGATTAGTCAGATCTTGAATATCTTCATGATATTCTTTCGTAGTGTCATTTTGATCATTTTTCGTGTTTCTTTTTCAAGGATTTTTATCCTTAGAGCCCAATGGCCTACCACACTTCAGGCGTGTATGAGATTCAGAGGCTATGACACTAGTAGATTGTCCCTTTGGGACATCAATTCGGATAGGCACATTCTTTGCAGGGATATGTGACTTAGTAATCCTTTTTAAATCAGTAAATGCATCTGGCATTTGATTTGCTATTTTTTGCAAGTGAATGATCTTCTGGATCTCCTGTTCACGTATGGGGGCACGTGGATCAAAATGAGATAGTGATGGAACTTTCCACGCAATTTCTCTTTTAATTTCTTTTTTCTCTCCCCCTAATTGTGGGAAATTTGTTTCATCAAATCGACAATCTGCAAATCGGGCAGTAAATAAATCTTCCGTCAATGGCTCAAGATAGCGAATAATAGAGGGTGATTCAAACCCAACATATATACCTAACCTTCTTTGAGGGCCCATCTTAGTACGATGTGGTGGTGCTACAGGCACATATACAGCACAACCAAAGATTCGGAGATGGGCAATATTTGGTTCATGACCAAATACTAATTGTGATGGAGAGTATTTATTATAATGAGTCGGTCTGAGACGAATAAGAGATGCTGCATGTAAGATAGCATGTCCCCAGACGGTAGTGGGCAACCGTGTTTTCATAAGCAATGGTCTTGCTATCAATTGTAGTCTTTTAATAAATGACTCAGTAAGGCCATTTTGGGTATGAACATGTGCTACAGGATGTTCAACTTTTATCCCAACTGATAAACAATAATCATCAAAAGATTGAGACGTAAATTCTCCGGCATTATCGAGGCGTATAGACTTAATGGGATGATCTGGACACTGTGCCCTTAAGCGTATTATCTGTGCTAATAATTTCGCAAACGCCAGGTTACGAGAAGATAGGAGGCACACATGAGACCATCTTGAAGATGCGTCTATTAGGACCATAAAATATCTAAATGACCCACAAGGTGGATGAATAGGTCCACATATATCCCCATGTATACGTTCTAGAAAAGCAAGAGATTCAATGTCAACTTTCATTTGTGATGGCTTAGCTATCAATTTACCCTGATAACAAGCAGCACATGAAAATTCACCACTTTCAAGAATCTTCAGGTTCTTAAGTGGATGCCCATTTGAATTTTCAATAATTCGTCTCATCATTATTGATCCAGGGTGACCTATTCGGTCATGCCAAAGCAAAAAAGTACTTGAATCATTAAACTTCTGGTTTATGATCGAGTGTGCTTCAATTGTACTAATTTTTGCATAATACAGTCCAGAAGACAAAGTTGACAATTTCTCCAAAACATATTTCTGGCCGGAGACATTCTTTGTAATAGCAATATATTCATCATTTATTTCGTTTAATGTCTCAGCGTGATACCCATTACGGCGGATATCTTTGAAACTTAACAAGTTTCTTGGGGATTTAGAAGAGAATAATGCATCTTCTATAACAAGTTTCGTCCCCTTAGACAGAAATATAGTAGCTCTTCCGGAGCCTTCAATCAATTTCGAATTGCCAGAAATTGTATTAATATTTCCCCTTTTTCTACGTAAGTTAGAAAAGTATTTCTCATCTTTGAATATGGCATGCGTTGTTCCACTATCAATCACACAAATATCTTCATGATTGGTCATTGATCCAAATAAAATTTGAGGAATTTCCATAGATTCTTCAAAATGAAATAATAGATAAAGTGAATATCAAAGTAGACATTATGATTAGGTAAAGCATTACACACATTTTATTACATTTATTACTATTTAAACAAAGCATTACACACACTTCATTTACATAAACATGGAAACATAACCACATACAAACGACAAGTATGAAATATCTAAGTTTTTACAGATCCATCACCGATCAAATGATCTATTTTTCCTTCAGGGAGTTCAAAGAAATCTGCCACATCTAGATGCATGGGCTCAACATTATCTTCAGAAATAAAATTTGCTTCGGCATCCTTTTCTGCCCTTTTGAGAGAGGCTTGATACAAATCAACTAGGTGTTTTGGCGTACGACAGGTACGTGACCAGTGTCCCTTTCCTCCACATCGGAAGCATTTATTTTCTGAATTTTTCTTTTGCACAGCTTTATGCTTTTCATCTTTCTTTTTACACTGCTGGTGGTGAAAGATATTATTTGGTGCAAAACGAGAATCATGATTAAAATTCCTTCCTCGACCACGACCATGACCACGACTGGGGCCACAATCTCTTCCACGCCTAGAATGGCGAAAATTTGCCTCATTCACTTCAGGGAATGGGGCAGTACCAATGGGTCGGCTTTCATGATTTTTCATTAATAATTCATTATGTTGTTCAGCCACTAGAAGATGTGCGATTAGATCAGAATATTTTTTGAACTTCATTTCTCGGTATTGCTGCTGCAGGAGCATACTCGAGGCAGGAAAAGTGGAGAATGTTTTCTCCAGCATATCATGATCACTGATATTTTCACCACATAATTTCAACTGAGAAATAATTTTAAACATGGCAGAATTATATGCTTTAATAGATTTAAAATCTTGTAGCCTTAAATGGAGCCAATCAAAACGTGCTTGTGGAAGTATGACCATCTTCAGGTGGTCATATCTATCTTTTAAATTATTCCACAGAGTAAGGGGATCTTTAACAGTGAGATATTCCATTTTCAAGTCCTCATCAAGGTGATGGCGAAGGAATATCATTGCCTTGGCACGGTCTTGGTTTGATGCCTCATTTTTATCTTTGATGGTGTCTGCCAGACCCATCGCATTAAGGTGAATTTCGGCGTCAAGAATCCAAGACATATAGGTATTGCCGGATATATCTAAAGCTACAAATTCACGTTTGGTAAGATTTGTCATTAGTAAAGAAAAATAGAAAATCAATACCTTCGAGGCTTTATAGTATTTTCTCGGAACGGCAGAGTCTCGTGCTGATAACGTGTTGTAAAATGAAGCTAAAAGAGTCACAATATTAATGGATGAAAACCATAGAAATAGAATGACAAAAGAGGAGAGATTTTTACTATTCTTCCAAAATGTTTTTACAAGTGTATCTCATATGAAAATTTATGCCTCTATTTATAGTAATACACATGTATTTAATATATGAAATGGTGGAAGAAAATGGGAGAGCCATTAACATGGTGGAAGAAAAAAGAAGAACCATTAACATGGTGGAAGGAGCATTATATTTGAGAAATTCTTAATTAAATAATAGGAATGAATGGAATAGTAGTAATTATCATATTTATTCTTGTGTAGTAAGAAAATAGGAAAAACATTGGCAAAATTGGTAAAAAAAAAAAAAAAAAAAAAAGCATTCTTGGCCAAAGAGAAATGTCGCATCACTTTTTTTTATTCCTAGCTTTATTATATGTATAGATTGAGTCATTTATTCTTACAACAAATTGCATAAAAAATAGGGGAGAAAGGCAACACACTAACACTAACAGTAACTGAAAAAAGGCAATACTCAAATCATAATAATTGATTATCACATTCTTGCATTGCATCCATTTCATAACCAGAAAGATTATATGTGGCAATTAATTATAGGCAAGAAAATGACTTGCCACGGTAGACAAAGAGACTACCTTTTAAGTCTTATTAATTACAATAATTAGGACATTCAATCTTAAAGAAATAAATAATAAGATACACAGGAAAAGGAAGAAAAAACCGAAAAAAGGAGAAAAAGGATAAATGTCAATGGAGGCCATAGAGAGGTGCCACATAGGATTATCTATGCCCAGCTTTATATTATATATAGATTATTACTTTATCTATGCCTAGCTTTATATTATATATAAATTAGTACTTCTTTGCCATCTCATATATCTTTTATTCGACTGATTTTAATAATTATCATAGCTGTTATTTCATTTGTTTATAACAAAACAAGTCATATATACTTTAAGCCACAAACAAATTCAACTTTTAGAATAAACAAAGCGTGTGTTTATTTTTGAAGGATCACTTATTGTTCTCAATATATTTGGTTCATTCAAATCTTTTAATGGTAGGAAACAATGTGACTTGCTTTAACGATAAAAATGATGTAAATTTCATCTTAATCATGTCCTTCAAGTTCAACATTGGTAAAGTTTTTTCTTAATAAACGACAAAAATTAATCAGTACTTATCACCAAAAAAACGCTGTCATATTGATTGGAGCAACTACAAAGTCTATTGAATGTATGTGGTAGAATGGTGTCAATTCAATGATATCATCATATCAGCATTATTGGTGGGAGCTAGAGATCTCTTGACTTGACAACCCTAATTTCATTCGACTTAACACCCATTGCACGTACTAGGTAGGGACAGAGCTAGGGATATTAAGGGGTTTATTCGATTTCCTTTGTTAAAAATTATATTTTATATATAAAATTAAATTAATTTTTTTTAGTAAAGATTATGAATGCACCACTTGTATATATGATGTAGATCATGGTGAATTCTAGAATCATAGGTTCCTAGCAATGACGATTAGAATCAATTTTTGGTCAAACTTGTAGTATCATAATGGTTACAAGAAAATAGAAATGGACAAGATTCATTGAATTGAATGGTTTAGTGAAAAGAATAGCAACTAAGCTCCATTTTCAGAATGTTTGACAAAAATAGTTATTTTTATTTTTTTTCAATATTCTCCTTGTGGTTGATTTGCCAAAATACAAGAGCTTAGAGTCCAACTCAGTTAATTTATATTCATAAACATAAATTAAAACCTCACTTTTAATTAGGCTGGGACATTGATCAATATGGTTGGGGGCTGCGCTCAATATATCAATTATTTTTATAATTGCATAAAAATAAAATTTTAAATATATGTTGAATAAAATTATAAATATATGTTGGGCTCGTGCTGACATGAGCTCCGGTATCTAGTATATTCATAAACATAAATTAAATATTGACGTTTAATTAGGCTGGGTCATTGATCAATATGGTTGAGGGCTGCACTCAATTTACTTGTATTTAGGTCGATTTAACTCAATATTTTGTTTCAATCAAATTAAGCTCCACTTGGCTTAGCATTGTCTCAGTCAAGCTCGTAAGACTAACCAGCTTGGCTCGACATTGTTGATTCAGTTGCATTATAAAGTTACTAATTTGCAAATAAATTCATCATTAGACTAAAATATTAAGTACTTTAGAAATTAATTTATATGTTAGTTTCATTATTTATAAGTTATTACTAGTGTAATTGTAACTTTATATCTTTTTATTCGACGTAATCAAATTTTAAATCACATTGTAACCTGAGTCATCACTTTATGATTGAGGTTAATTAAACGTAACTAAAATTTTAAAATTAACAATTCGAACTAAAATAATAATTTAGTATTAGTAATATTTTTGAATCTATATATAACTAATTTATTTTTATTGACCACATTCCGAATTATGTGTTAGTTTAAAGTTTAAACTAGATTAAGTGATTACATTGCATATGCATTAAATTAAAAAGTGGACCGATTAATTCTTACACTTTTTCTTAATTAATCAATCTATTATGAAAGTTTTTTCAAGAAAAGGTAAAGCATATGTGCGAAAGCAAGAGTTAATTCGAGTTTAACTTGGGCTTAGGTTGGTATCATAGTAACTCGGTTTTGGGTCAAATCCTACTCAATTCTCGGCGCTGTAGTAAGCTCGGCTGGCCTATACTGGACTCACTCGAATCGACTCCACGCTAAGCCTACGTTTGATTAAATAACAATTGCTTTGTCACCTTACTTTTACCAATTTAAAGATATGAATAATACTGAAGTTGAATTCAAAAGGCAAAAGGGAAAATGAGCAGCTCTTACCATATATGAAGCAAAACATGACATGTGAACTATATCCTTTTTTAGGTGTTTGGATGGAAGGATGGGGCCTAATGTATAACTCGTTCCTGTAGTGTTTTGGTTTAATTACGTTAAGTCACCGAATACAGCCTACATAGAGGCAAAATTTGAAAATTTAAGCCAACAAATAATTACTTATAAGTAAAAAAGAAGAAATTAAGGTGACAATTAGTTATTCAAAGAAATTAAAGAGGTGTCTAATTTCTGTACTCCTAAATATCCGCTAGATGTTAGATTCATTGACCCAAAAAATAGTTTAGACAAGGATTTGCATACGCATGATTATTGATTTGATGACTACATAAGGACAAAATATGACTACATAAGGACAAAATAAAAGGGTCATCAGACATATCTCTTTTATTAATTAGTATTTTCTGATTTTCTAAAAATTCTATGAGACAACCTCAAAATTGTGCTTGTGACTGAACACGTTAATTTAATATAATGAAGACTGACTTGCCGACAGGAGGCAAACATAGTTGGCCTACATAGAGGCTGACGTGTAAGAGAATAGTAGTCAAACTACGCGTTGACGTTAATACTTCCTATATGCATATTAGTTGTCAAGGTTATTAAAAATATTTGTTCCAAAATACGTGTCATTTTTTAAAATGAAGATGAAATTAATTACTTTCCCGTCCCAATTTATGTGATCTAACTTGATCAGGAACCGAGTTTAAGAAAGAAATGAAATTTTTAGAAACTCATGGTCTAAAATAAAACATAAATATCTGTGTGGCTGCAAATCATTTCATTAAGGATAAAAGGAGAAGTTTAAGATTAAATTATTTTTAAATATATAAATGTATAATTCTTTTTGAGACAGACTAAAAAAGAAAGTGTATTACATAAACTGGGATAAAGAAATTATTTTTATCCCATTTTGCACTTAATATTATGATTTCTTGAAAATAAGCAATATTAATTAGAGCATAAATTGTTGAAGAGAGACAAGGAATAAGGTAGTATAAATATATTTTTATTTATGATTTCTTAAGGGGCTACGAAATGGAGAGAGTAATTATAGTAAGACTAACTGTTATGATTTTCTTTCTTTATTTTTGCTTTTTTGGAGAAGGGGAGGAAAAAGAGAGACCTTAGTGGGTCTGAAGTCTGAACTATGGACGAGGCAATGCGATTATGTGATACACGTTTGAAATAAAGATGACTAAATCATTTTTTGTTTATTCTGAGTTTTTTGGGGTAATTTCGACCTCTTCACCCAAAAAAAAAAAAGAAGAAGAGACCATATCATTTTTCAATGAACGTGAATCTTTTAGACCAGAAACTAGCTTGTAAACTTCTTGAACATTACCTGTCGTATGTCCTAGCAATAGTACAGAGAATAAAATTCCGATATGAAGTATTTACTAGTTTGACTTTTTTTTATACATTAATCATATGCGATTACCATTATTTCCAACTAATTATAATGTGGACTCACAAAATCATTAAAGAGTAGTGACTAGAATTTTCACCTAGAGAATTAAAAAATATAAAATAATAAACACACACAAAAATTAAGGAAATTTATATATACATAAAAAATCATTTTGATCATGTATATGCAGTACAATTTTTCTGGAAAAATAATAATTAAAAACCCCCTTGCCCTTCTAGCTCCGCTGATGGTGTCACATATTGCATTTTCCAACAACCCAACTTCTTTTAGCTAAGCACAAAAATGACAGCTGAGTTTTTTTTTTCCAAGTAAGGAAAATAGTAGCCGTTGGTTTGAGAGTGGGGATGAGACAATTCCCACCATGAAAATAGACAAAGGGCCGAAAGAAGGTGTAGACTTATAAGAGATTTGAGACAAACATCGACAAGGATGTTAAGGGTGCAACAAACAAATTAAAAGGCACGGGAATAATTGTCTTTAATTTCAAAATTTATAATTCCCCATAAAAGAACCTTATCACCTTGCCATGCTTTGACTTATATACACTAACGGTCTAAAGAATTTTAATACTGTTAGATATATTTTAACCCGTCATACCGAATAATTTACTTTGTCTTCTAAGTTGTTTTAATATGATTACGGGCTCCCCATGAGTTATCAAAGTCGCTTGTTAGATGATCCAATAATACAACTCAGTGGGTAGAAGTTGAACTCATGCTACACTATGCTTCTGCTAGAGTTGATGCTATATATGTTCTTCCATTATCATATGATGAGTAGTGACTTCACTATCTTGAATTGACTAAACTTTTCCTATTCTACTTTGGATCCCCATTCACACCATAATTGCTATCTGAAATTCCAACTCTAAAAGATACATTTTGTACAATTTCAAGTAACCCCTCCTCATTTTTGTCCCTTGGTTAAAACTAAAAGACTTGTCTAGTACACTCAATTCTTTTCATTCATTCCTCCTTTTCAATGTACTTTATATCTCTCTTGAGAGTAGTGGAGGAAGCACATACTTAATTTAAGTTTATTTTAGAACATAGTTAAACATGAGGAATTGAGGTGAAAGTATTTAACTCTTAAATTCTGAGGTCAAATTATATATATATATATATATTTTTTTACCACAATCCTTGATGGGTGATGTGAACTTATTATTGTCTTTGTAATACCAGCTAGCGCATCTTGTGCCTCATAATTGGTTGTGCTCTGCCTCTTCTCCTTTATCTCAATTTCAATAAATACAATCAGATAAAGTATAATTTGGCGATTTGAGCATATATTCAACTAAATTTTCATTATTTGTTGCCTCATGGTTTTGATAACTTAAAGGTCTTGCTAAGTTTCCCCTCAGCTAAAAATATTTGTGTACATTAGGCACACACAAAAAAAAATCTTTAGGAAAAGGTGAAGCTTGATATAGTGACATAATATGAAGTTCTTTCAAATAATTTTCAGAGTGGAATGCACCGAAGTCGCTAGCTGATCAAGACAAATCATTTTCAATCTCTTTCTTTTCTTCGCATCTTGTCTTGTGATATGCATGACCAAAAAGAAAAAATATTGTATTATTATTCTTATCATAGAAAGAACAAAATGTCTATTGGCTATAATAGCTGTAGGCCTATGCTTGTTTACTTGTCTGTCTAATATGAAATATGTAGCTACTATTATTACCTTTAATATTTTGAATCTCCCCATCTCCCGCTCTCTCATCAGCGACATGTTACTCCTTGACTCCTATCACCTTATTATCTTTAATAAAACAAAAAACAAATAACTGAAGAAAACATGGAACAAGCAAACTTAATTTAGTTAATAGTGGATTATCGGTACTGGTGTAAAGTTTATCGTTTGATATGAATGGGGTCACCTCGTAATTAAGAGCCCGTTTGGTTTGACTTAAAAGCTATTTTTAACTTATTTGAGTGTTTGGCAAAAATAGAAAATAACGTAAATTAAGTTAAAAAGTGCTTAAAATAAGCCAAAACCAAGAAGTTGCTCAACCCCAACTTTTTTTTTTTGGCTTAAAAGCCATTTTGGTTTGACCAACAACTTTACCCTTTTATCCCTTATATTTTCTGTTAATTCCAATACTACCCTTACTTCTAAAAATACTTTAAGCACTTTTATCCAAACACGTAATTGATTATTTATAAAATAAATTCCAGCACTTGAAAGTAGTTTAAGCACTTATGCTTAAAAGCTACTTTTTTTCAGCTAATCCAAACAGGCTCTAAATCTCGATTATTTATAAATTAAGTCGAAGATCTAAATTTCTTATACCCGGCCCTTGCAATTTTTAAGAGGTAAAGAAGCTAAATTAATCTGGTGGTCGTCACAATTTTCTTTCTTACTTTTTGCTACTCAAAAATAATAAAATGAGGATAATAAAAAATAATAATTACGTCTTTTCAATGGACAATTGCACCTCCAAATGTGTTCCCCCTAAATCATTTTTTCTTCTTCCAATGTTTCCGCCAACTTTAGTAGGAGTGGTATAGATTTTGTTAAAATATTTGACAGAAATTAAAAGTACTCATTTTTAGAGAAATATATTTAAGGAACTACTTTGAACCTACCCAATATGATAGCCATTTTTATCATTTCGGTAATTTGTATGTCGCTAACACTAAAAGTAGGAGTAAGACCGTGACAGTATATTTGATCAGAGAAAAGATGCATCAAAATATTAAGTTAAAAAAAAAAGGGGTATAAAGTTTAGCTGGTTAGCTTGTTTTTGGGTCAGTCACCTTCTTTAAATTCATCGAGTTTACTTTCCATTACATAATACAACACAACCAGTTGTTAATTGGTGGATAGCAATAAACTGCAGCCGTCCCTAATGTTGCTTTTATAAAGAAAAGTTGAAGACAAAAAAATATTCCTAACTTGCCAAACTCAGTATTTATGTACTTGCCTTGTCCAAATATGGAAACTGCAAAACCAGTCTGTTATGATAGAAGCAACTTTAACGAGAAGGGTGAACTCTAGCAGTCTGCAATTTTGGTGTATGTGACTAGGATTTGTCCATGACTTTAACTACAGAGACATAGGGTGTGTTTGGTATGAAACATTTTTGGAAAATATTTTTTAATTTCTCATGTTTGATTGATAGAATATTCTGAAAAATATTTTCTTTAGGAAATCAAAGTTCCTTAAAATCCATAGAGAGAGTAAGAAAAATAAATTTCATAAATGACACTTCAAGATCATTGTCTCCTCCCCATCCCCCATTGCCCCTACCAGTCCTTAACCACCCACCCTCCCCCCTCCCCCACAGTATTTTCAGAATATATAAATGCTACGGAGATAACATTTTTTTCTTACTTATGAAACACTAGGAAATAAATAAGAACATCACTTATATTCCAAGAAAATATTTTTCATGAAAAACATTCTCCTTCGTACCAAACGCACCTTATTACATTAATCAATAATGGGGGTTTCCGTTTTTTGGTCTGAAAAGGGTTTAAACATCCAAATCTTATGATATCTCTAATTATTATCATTATCTGCACATCTTTTTCTCTCCGTGTGTTCTAATTTTTGGATAATGAGATTAATTAGGGTACCATCATAAAAAAGAAGTGTTTTAATTATTAAATCTAGCAGTCATAGGTGTAAACTTTAATTAGCAGTTCAGACTAATACAATTGCAACTAATGAGGATTGAGCTTTTTTTTTAACCCAAACTGCATTTTCATTTGCTTGCAACTTTTAGACATCCCAACTTTAAAAAAGCCTTAAGCCCCCTTTTTATCTCATGCATAAAGGAGACAGTTTCCTATTAATTTTCAGTAGTTTGTATCTAATCTCTCCGTTGGCTAATCCCTTTTTAGTGTCAATTTTATGTTTAGATGTTACTTGTATACACTACAGGGAAAAATAAGTTTCACACTACTAATATTGTATCTTAATCAGTAGCAGCAAGGTGCTTGCCTTATCTTTCAGGTTTCTAAATCACTTATTACAAAATGTTACTTGTAGTTACGTGAATTTGATAGTGTAAAATATCTCTACACTTTCAATATAGAGTAGTTAAACTGTTATTCTTTAAACATTTTCTAGTTAAAAAAGTTAAAGTGAGAATACATATAGATTAACCATGATTAAGTAATAAATGTATATATAAAAAGTACTTATCATGTATTTTTAAAGTTGATATGAACACTGTACGCGGATAAGTTCTTATTGTTACGAGGTTTACATGACCTCTATTAATTAATGCACAAACTTTCTAATATCGTATGTAGCATTGTAGTTATGGGTTCAATTGAACCCCCAGCTGCGGAGCATAAACTTATGTGTAAAAAAATACTAAAATTGTAATACTAGTATATATGAACTCATAACTTTAAAAATATAACGGATTCAATCCTAATAATCTTAAAATTAAACTCATAGAATTTAAATCTTGAATATATGAATAGCGGATAAAGCAAATTAGTTCCATAACATCACCATTGTTGCTTTGCTAATTATTTTAACATGCCAGGGATTTAAGGTTTCAACTTTACTAATTGAATGTGAACCCAATAAAAAAAGACCAGAGTTTTCCACAAAGTTGTGCTCTTAGGTCGCTATAAAAAAAGGTGTGAGTAATCTCATTAAGCACTTTAGGGACCTTTTCTTTTTTATAACACTGGGCCATAGCATGACACAATCACTTCCATTATTAAAGAAAGAAAAAAGTGGTTTTGTCTGATTCATGATGATGTGGAAGGTGTAGGGAGCTTCAACACTCTGAGAAAAAGTGACCAAAATATTTGGAACACGACTTTATACCACAATGAAAATTTAAAGAACGGAAAAGGTTCAAAAATACCCTTGACCTATTCAAAAAAGCTTATAAATACTCTCCTTTCACCTTTTGGTTTAAAAATACCCTTCTATCCACCTTTTAGGTCTAAAAATACCCTTCAGGTTTGTTTTTGGCTCAAATATATCCCTCAAACTAACAAGTTAAAATTAACTCTTTTAAAAAGCCAAATGGCAATTTGTAGTTAGTCAATAATAAAATTTCGTAATTTAAAAAAAAATCCAGATTTAAAAAAAAGATGCCAATAATAAATTGCCAGTAATTTAAAATTCCAGATTTAAAAAAAATTGCCAATAATAAAATTCCGTAATTTACATATTCTTTTTAAAAACAATTGTGTGGCAACTTAAAAATTAAAAATTAAAAAATTAAAAAATATGAACGAAACTGTTTTTTTTTTTTTTTGCATTTCGTGAATTAATCAACGAAATATGTTTTTTTTTTTTTTGCATTTCGTGAATAAAAAAACGAAATAGGAAATTATAATTATTTTTTTTTGCATTTCGTGTATTAAAAAACGAAATAGGATAAAAAAAAAATTATTTTCGTTCATATAAAAACGAAATTGGAAAATTGGACAAAATATATTTTCCAATTTCGTTTTTATATGAACAAAATTAATTTTTTATCCTATTTCATTTTTTAATACACGAAATGCAAAAAACAATTATAATTTCCTATTTCGTTTTTTTATTCACGAAATGCAAAAAAAAACAAAAAAAAAAAAAACATATTTCGTTGATTAATTCACGAAATGCAAAAAAAAAAAAACAGTTTTGTTCATATTTTTTAATTTTTAAATTAAATAATATATGTGTCCAATCACAAAATGCCATTTGGCTTTTTAAAAGAGTTAACTTTAACTTTGTTAGTTTGAGGGGTATATTTGAGCCAAAAACAAACCTTAAGGGTATTTTTAGACCAAAAGGTGGAAGAAGGGTATTTATGAACTTTTTGAATAGGTCAAGGGTATTTTTGGACCTTTTCCGTTTAAAGAATAACCATTACTTACCTAGGGAAAATATTTGTGCGCCCTGTATTTACACTAAATCAGATAAATTAACCTCAAGAGACACAAATTAAAGGGTAAATACTTATTCGGCGCTGGTTGTTTACATCCAAAGATGTAAGCTTACTATAGTTAAGTGTGATCTAATGAGGTGAGAATGCATGATAATTAACTATGATTAAATGCTAAAAAAATGTGTATAAACACATGTCATGCACCTATTGACTATTCGGTTTGGTGTTTAACTTCACACCATATGTGGGCAAGTTTTACCCCAAATTAAAATGAGAATATATATCAATCTAATGATCCCTAAGTGATGATATTTTTTATGTAAAATATATGACATGTATTTATTGATTTGATGAAAATATCATGTGCCAATTTTAACTGTCAGTAGTGCTATGCTTAGGTAGGATATAACTGTTTCCAAGTGTGAACTGAATTCTATTTTTTTTTGTGGGGTCATTGTTGTGGAATTTATGGTAGCTTCAGACAAGTTACAATTCTTTCGGTGTTCATATTTTTGGACTGTTGGATTCTCCATAGCCTATAAAAGCCCATCCAGGCTCCTCTGTTATTACTCTACACAACTTCTCTACTTATTCACATAGACTTGATACTCAAAATACTTAGTAAAAAAATCTTTATCTGGTCACTGTTTCTTGATTTAGATCACTCAAACTCATCAACTTTTGACTTGTTTTAGCTTCTTGGTACTTGTAAGAATTAATTAAGGTCCACTTGATTTTTTCCTTTGTTCCAATTTTAAAGAGTGTCTTGTGGGGGTGGGGGTTGCAAGAAAGTGCTGAACTTTTTTTTCTAAGGAATATGATCTTGTTGTTCCAGGAATACATTTTGTGGAAATTTATTGTAAAACTTGAGACAAAGTTCAGTGTTGCCAAAAGCTTTTATTTTTGGATTTTCCAGATTTTCAACAGATATAGCTGTGTCACTCAGCTAACCAAAAACATTGCTTCTGAAAATTTCTTGAGATCTTGTGTCTGCTCTGTTGTATAGCTACTTTTGGAGAAATTTCTGTGTGTTTTTTTAGGACTTGGGATATTATACATCATGGCAGGTGCATCACTGCCTCCAGGATTTCGGTTTCATCCAACTGATGAGGAATTGGTTGGATATTACCTGAAAAGGAAAACTGATGGACTTGAAATTGAATTGGAAGTTATTCCAGTCATTGACTTGTACAAATTTGATCCATGGGAGCTTCCAGGTACATATTCTTGATTAGCATTTTTTCGTAAAATGTTATCCTAGATTTAGTACTATGTGTTTGAAGAAAATGCGAAACGTACATTTGTAATCTGTCATTTTCTTTGGTTTCTGATGCTGGTTAGATGTAAAGCTAAGAAATGGCACTTTGTTCTGAAAATGTGTTGCTGCTGGAAAGTTGTTGCTTTATAATAGCTTATCTTGGTTTTTTCCTTTATTATCTTTACTAGATGGAGTGTTCTGTGGGGACATATCTTTTTTCACACTTGAAAGTTAAATTGCTATCTAATTATCAAACTGTAGCCATATTTTACAACAAGAAAATCTTGTGTAAAGCAACAGAAGTTTCTCATTATAGTTGGTTCATAATTACTTACTTTGGAATGCAGAGAAATCTTTCTTGCCAAAGCGTGACCTCGAATGGTTCTTTTTCTGTCCTCGGGACAAGAAGTACCCGAATGGCTCGAGAACTAACCGAGCAACTAAATCTGGATACTGGAAAGCCACAGGGAAAGACAGGAAAGTTGTGTGTCATCCATCAGTTGTTGGCTATCGCAAAACACTGGTTTTCTATCGTGGAAGAGCTCCGCTTGGGGATAGAACGGATTGGGTAATGCACGAATATCGTCTCTGTGATGATGTTTCCCAGGGCACTCCAAGTTTCCAGGTAAATACAATAATCTAATTTCTAAGAGGCTTCTGATTTAGTAAGAAAATGATCATATTCTGCAATTAACTTGTCTCCAGGGGCCTTTTGCACTTTGTCGTGTCATAAAGAGAAATGACGCTTCACTGAAGACGAAAGATGTTCAAGGAGTTAAGCAGGCCGGATGTAGTTCAACAACTGGAGGATTCAGTTTAGTAAATGAACCAATTGCTCTTTCTGATGAAACGCCAACTCAAAGCGCACACATGAGCAACGACAGCAATTACTCGACTCCTATTACTTCTCCTTATCAGACAACACAATTAGGAGATTATGAGTGTGCAGTGGGGGGTAATGCTGCAAACCTCTGTATGTCCCCTGATATGATTCTTGATTCTTCTAAGGTATTGACATTGTGTTTTATTTCTCTTATAGCCATTTATCCTGTTTCAATGAGAGTGACACTATTTTGTGGCTAAATTTAGGAATGTCCTCAAGGACAGAATGCATTTGGTAACGGTCGACAGTATGACTTCACAAACATGACTCCGTGGCAACCTAGTGATCAACATGAGTTCACATCAAATTCATCTTTCCCGAATTTTAGTGGGGAAGTTGAACTTTCTGGTGACTTAAGTAGCTTTGGCTGCATATCTCCTTACTCGATTCACGGAAGCTACGTGGGGTTTTATGGCAACGAGGACATGACTTATGGAGGTTTTGATCAGAACAACCTCTTCTGAAAACGAAAAGGCAAAATTTATATTGCAGAATTTGGGAGATTTTTATTGGTTTGTGGTCATAGGAAGATAATATGAGTACTGTGATGTATAAATCTTCTATGGAGGAAGAGTTCAATACAACTAAGTTTGGTTTTGAAATAACCTAAAGTTGTTCTCTGAGACAATGGTTTTTAATGTTTTGTCTTAGAGTCGCTCGTTTTTACAGCATCTTTCAATGATCTAAGCATAATGTTTCACATTGTTACTGAAGAATGAGGTACCTGGTGACTTATCACATTTAAAGATAACACTAGAAAATGGTCTATGTTGTAGCTCAACTTCTTTCCAAATATGCTTCTTAGTTTGAAGCTTCAATTTATATGTATCACCCTTTTATTTTACTGTTCATTTCCATGTTTGAAATTATAATGTAGCTAAAAATTTCTGTAAACAAACAAATTATCAGAATGTTCATTGTCAAAGAAATGCATGAGCTGCTTTAATTTGCAAGGTTGAAAAGCATTGCTTTTATCTTGAATAACTTGTCACATCTCTAATGATGCTCAACACTAAAGTTTCCTTGTAAAGCAACTATTGAATGGTTGCAAGTCAACATATTTGGGCAATATTTGCGACTATAAATTTTACTTTTTAAGCCCAAAAAAAGTGAGTCGAATTACGTGATAACTAACTTGCTAAAGTATCATCAAGGCTTATAGTCTACTGACACCGGTAAAAGCTTTGCTCGTAATAGGTCTAGGTTCAATTTTTCATTGTCCTCCCTTCACTTTTCCTAATCCCTCAATGTAATTTTTTAAATGATTTTTTTTGGGGGGGCTAAATGCATCCCGTGATTATAGAAAAATGTGATTTTCCACGTAAAAAGTAGTATCTTCTTATCTGACTATTGACTTGTTAGCTTTTCCAATTCCTCTTGGCTTAAAAACCAGCCTCACTTATTAATTATTCAGGCACAACTTAAAATCTCTAAATTACATGTCTTATAAGTATGAGAATGAAAAAGAGCTTGTAATATTTACAAGTAATAGGATCAAGAATGTTTATCATATTCAGAAAGAATTTTTCTTCTACTATGCAGAATAAGAGAACAACAAAAGTAACACTCAAGCAAAGTATATAACAAAGTAAGCTAGAAACGTTTTGAAAACTTTACTAGGCGCAACTTTTGAGTCCAGATTAAGGACTTTAAATTTTAATCCTAACCTTTATCTCCCTTGCCCAAAACAGAAAACTGATTTATAACTCTCCAATAATGAGTTCAGTATGCCGAATCTCTCATCATTTGATCAATTATTGATTATCAAGCTCCATTTAATTAATTGAAACTTAAGCACTTTTCCAATTTTAGACGCAGCTTGATTAAAGTCTAACACTAGTAACCCTATTGGGTCTGACCCCAAATTTGATTGATCACGTACTTTCGGAAAAAGTTAAACTTCAAAACGAAATTCTTTTATTTCGTCCATATTTTTGCCTCACTTATGTTGGGAATAAAAATAGACCGCAAGAATAATATTCCCGGTATTAGTAATAAACGCGGAACACTAACTTATGGTTAAATAAGCAAGAATAAAATGCAGCAATAATGACACCAAGATTTTTACGTGGAAACCCTTCTGAATAAGGGAAAAAATCACGGCCAAGAGGAGCAGCTGATATCACTATAGCAAGGAATTTTACACCGTGTAGTAACGAGTACAAATACTCCTAAGACCACTACACCCTCAAAAGAAAAACACTCTTTTGATTTTTCCCACCTCACTACAATATCACTCACACTCTATTTTTTCTTCACAAACTATTTTCTTACAGTCTATGGAATACCTCACTTTGCTCTCACTCAGATGTATTGTCTGAGATTTTGGTGTGTCTACAAATGATAGAAGGCTTCCCTATTTATAGGGATGAAATGAACCTATTGATGTCATTTGTGACTCAAGCAAGCACTTGACAATTTGCCAAATACAAGGAAGATGTTTTCTTCTTTAAAACAAGGAATATGTTTCCTTCCTCAAATTATGGGATGGACCCAACAAATCTCCCCCTCCAGTCCCATACACCTGAAGGAGGGTACACTGGCTTTTAGTTTGAGTGTATGCCGACAAGTTCTTTGCACAATTCGAACTTGTCTCTCGGTACCACCTTGGTCAGCATGTCTGATGGATTCTCCTTTGTGTTGATCTTCACTAGTCTCAACAGTTGTTGATCAATCGACTCGCGTATCCAGTGATACCGAACATCAATATGTTTTGTACGAGAATGGTACATGGAGTTCTTGCTCAAGTCTAGAGCACTCTGACTGTCACAATGTATCTTGTACTCTTTCTGCTGGATCCCAAGTTATTGGAGATAGCACTTTAGCCACAACATTTCTTTACCAGCTTCAGCGGCAGCAATGTATTCTGCTTCTGTTGTAGATAAAGCGACACACTTCTGCAATCTTGATTGCCAAGAAACAGCTCCCTCTGCAAAAGTGTAGATATATCCTGAAGTAGATTTTCTACTATCAATATCTCCGGCCATATCCACATCTGTATAGCCTTCCAAGACTGGATCAGCTCCACCGTAGCAAAGACATAACTTCGTGGTACCCTTCAAGTATTTGAGAATCCATTTGACTGCCTCCCAATGCTCCTTCCCGGGGTTAGAGAGAAAATGACTCACTGTACCCATTGCATGAGCGATATCTGGTCGTGTGCATACCATGGCATACATCAGACTTCCAATTGCTGAAGAATAGGGTACCGCTGACATCTCCCCGATCTCTTCCTTGGATGTGGGACATGTTCTTTTGCTTAACTTGAAGTGATTCGCAAGTGGAACACTAACTGGTTTGGTATTATTCATGTTGAATCTCTCAAGTACTCGATCAATGTACTTCTCTTGAGATAGCCATAACTTGCGATTCTTCCTGTCTCGAGTGATCTGCATCCCAAGAATCTGTTGAGCCGGTCCTAAGTCTTTCATATCAAAAGACTTAGAGAGTTCTTTCTTCAGTTGGTTTATCTTCATTTGATCTTTCCCAACGATCAACATGTCGTCTACATATAGTAGAAGAGCAATGAAGGTACCGTCTGGAAGTCTCTTGATGTATACACACTCATCTGCAGTAGTCTTCTTGTAGCCTTGACTCTTCATGCATGAGTCAAACTTCTTATTCCACTGCCTTGGTGCCTGCTTCAAACCATACAAGCTTTTAGATAGCTTGCACACGAGATTATCACTTGAAACCTCAAAACCTTCTGGCTGCTGCATATAGATTTCTTCTTTCAAATCTCCGTGCAGAAATGCTGTCTTCACATCCATCTGTTCAAGCTCCAAGTTCATACTTGCTGCTAAGCCAAGTGTAACTCGAATTGAGGTCATCTTGACAACTGGTGCAAAGATCTCATCAAAGCCAATTACTTTCTTCTGCTGGAACCCTTTGACAACCAACCGAGCTTTGTGTTTCACCACTTGTCCGCTTGCATCCTTCTTTAACTTAAACACCCATTTGTTTCTCAGTGCCTTCTTCCCTTTAGGAAGTTCTACGATCTCATAAGTTTGATTTTTCTGCAGAGATTCTAACTCATCCTGCATTGCTATCAGCCATTTTTCTTTATCCTTATGAGACATAGCTTCTTGAAAACTCTCTGGTTCTCCATCTTCAGTAAGCAAAAGGTATTCAGATGATGAGTACCTTTTTGATGGTATATGGCCTCGTTCAGATCTACGTCCCTGCTTCTGATCACTTTTTTCTCCTTAGGATCCCATAACCTGTATCCAAACTCTTCATTTCCGTAGCCAATGAAAATGCATGGGATAGTTCTCGCATCAAGCTTCTGTCAGAGCTCTTTGGATACATGTGCATATGATGAACACCCAAATACTCTAAGATGTGAGTATGTAAGATCCTTACCTGTCCATAGCCTCTCTGGAACTTCAAAGTTGAGTGGTACTGAAGGTGATCGGTTGATGAGATAACATGCGGTATTGACTGCTTCTCCCCAAAATGGCTTTGGAAGTTTAGCCATGTTCAGCATGCTCCGGACACGCTCCATGATAGTCCGGTTCATTCTTTCAGCAACACCATTGTGCTGAGGGGTGCGTGGTACTGACTTCTCATGTCGAATGCCATATGCTCTGCAATATGCATCGAACGCCTTGGAAGTATACTCGCCTCCATTATCAGATCGGAGACATTTCAGCTTCTTTCCTGTTTCACGTTCCACCAAGACGTGAAATGACTTGAAGCACTCGAACACCTGGTCCTTCGTCTTCAGGAAATACACCCACACTTTCCGAGAAGCATCATCGATAAAAGTCAGAAAATATCTGCTTCCACCGAGTGATTCAACCTCCATAGGACTGCAGACATCAGAGTGTACCAAACTTAACAACTCTGATCTTTTTGTTGAAGTGAAATTAAATGACACTCTGTGTTGCTTACCGAATAGACAATGATTGCAAGGACACAGTGCAGCGTTCTTGTCAACATTTATAAGATTCTTCTTCATCAAGGTAGTCAACCCTTTCTCGCTCATGTGGCCGAGTCTCTGGTGCCATAAATCCTGAGAAGCCTCCTCTGCAATGTTGAGG
The DNA here is from genome assembly GCF_019175385.1 of Lycium barbarum. Classification (NCBI taxonomy): domain Eukaryota; kingdom Viridiplantae; phylum Streptophyta; class Magnoliopsida; order Solanales; family Solanaceae; genus Lycium; species Lycium barbarum. Next base: position 13,696,423 of record NC_083340.1, read on the forward strand.
CTGTCTGTACAAATTCTCAAATGCGTTTTGTACAATGTGCCACAAACATGTCCTCGAGCGATTGTCAAAACGCCCTTTGACATTTTCCATGTGCCTCTGCTAAAATGGTTTTCATACCCTTGTTTGTCAAGAGATACCACTGACAGGAGATTGAGCCGAAGATCTGGCACATGTCTGACATCCTTCAAAGTGATTGTGCTCCCGGTACCTATCATTATTTGTACATCACAAATTCCGGCTATTCCAGAGGAACTGGAATTACCCATCTTCACCGCTCCAAAGTCTCCAGCTTTGTATGTTGTGAAGTAGTGCCTGTGGGGAGTTACGTGGTAGGATGCTGCAGTATCTACCACCCATTCTGTGTCTTCTCTTGAGACGTGAAGACATGTCTCATCATAGGTAGTACAGTACGCTACATCACCTGAGATTGTGATGAGCGCTTCACCACCCTTGTTCTTCGGTTGAGAACTGCTCTTGCCTCGTTCCTCTAGCCATTTGTAGCAATTCTTCTTCATGTGACCCTCTATACCGAAGAAGGAGGAACACTTGGTAACCTTCCGTAGTTCGGTGGCTAAGACTCAGATAAACTTTTTACTCCTTAGGAAGGATGATAAAGGTCTGTGCAAAGATTATAAGGTCATTCCGAGCGAATATCTTACAACCCGACATAAGCTCTTGGTGATGGATTTAGCGATCAAGATGACGAGGAAGAAGAGGGTCGTGGAGGACCGACCTAGGATCAGATGGGGGAGTTTGACCACGATTAGTGCCCTGGAGATGGGAGAGAAATTGAAGGATATGGGGGCCTGGGATAGTAGTGGGGATGCGACCAGTATGTGGGATAAGACGGCTAGTTGTGTCACGACCCAACCCCGTAGGCCGTGACTGGCGACCTAGTTGGGCACCCTGACGTACTTATTCAATCGAATCACACACACAAATAGCATATACGGCCATAAATACTATATGCCGTCTAAAACCATATCAAACTGTTCAAACACATCTCAACGCAACCGTATGCGGATATATATATATATATATATATATATATATATATATATATATATATATATATATATATATATATATATATATATATATGTCAAAAAGCCGGCAAGGCTGTCAAATGTATCAAAAGCCTACAAGGCTATCAAATGGCACAACGGCCCAAAACGCATATACAAAATGCACGCCGGCGAGGCTGCCATAACGAGTAGAATCATATAAACATAAGTGTACATAAGTAGGCACGCACACACACCCACAAATACGTCTACAGACCTCTAACAGACCAAACGAATCATATGGCGGGACAGGGCCCCGCCGTACCCCTGAACGAATATATATACATACATGGCGAACAAAAATATATACCAAAAGATATGCTCTGAAAGGAGAAGAGCACTCCAACAGCAAAAAGGGGGTGTCCTAAACCGGTGGATCACCAAACTGTGCGTTTGTACCTGCGGGCATGAAACGCAGCCCCCCGAAGAAAGGGGGGTCAGTACGAAATATGTACTGAGTATGCAAAGCAGAATGTACAGAAAGCAAATCTGAGATATAAACGAAATGGAAGTATCAAACATAAGTGCAAATCCAACATATCAAAATTTGTTTGCTTTAAAAAACATGCAAGTCATGCATCGGGTACAGAAGAATATGGTCGCCCACCCGTCGATGGCGCTATAACACAGCATAACACCAGAAAGTCTCAGATCTCCGTATCCCCGTCACATATCACATTACAACATAACGCCATACACAGCATAACACCAGATATAGGTGGAACCCGACCCTCTTTTGCGAGTAGCTCGGTGAATCATAAACACAGCATAACTCCGGAGTATATCAAAATGCGCACGATAACAGAACCGGCCCGGGACTCGGCGAAAGGAATAACAGAATGCACGAATAGAGTCGTGAGTAGTCATATGCATAAAATCATTATCATAACTTCAAACATAAGTAAAATGATCATATTTGAAATCGGAATAATGGTCATACCAAATTCTTTCAAAGATTCTCCGAATTACATAAAGGAAGGTCGCGGGACCCACGGACGGGAATTTACCCAAGTCGGGCCCGCTTATGGAAAACATACTCGTTATACGTAATGCAAACTTTTATAAAAATATATATTGGAGCAATCCGAGCATTTATGTGAAAGATATGACATTCGGAAATTTCGAAGTTCTTTAAAGTGAAACCTTTTTGCGCAAAGTTCGAAAAGCGATTTTTTTCGAATACGTAAAGGTTCATATTTCATCAAATCATACATAAGAGTGCCAAAGAACATATAAGGATCATAACATGCTCGGATTTCGGATTTAGAATTTTCCTTAATGCCCTAATTTAGCCTATGAAAACTAAGACATGCCAAAAAAGAAAGGAAGTTGTCTTACATACCTCGAACGCACTTCCAAGGTAGCCAATCTAAAGCTAACCCGAATCTACGCCTTGGGCTCCCCAAGGTCTACAATTACACCACGAATACCAAACATTAGCTAAGGGCACTTAAGTCATTCATTCCAAACTAATCATTAAATTCTACAGAAAATTCGGCAGCACTTCCCCTGTAAATAGGCCATCCCGAGAATTTATCTCGCTCAAAATCAACAACAACAACCACAATAACCAACCTAGTAACATTGATAACCAATTCGAAAGGCAAAACAACATTAATAGCTTCATTTTACATCTTTCAACAACTTTCCAAATATTCGTTTCGACGACTTACATTCAAGCCACATCATCGCTCATACATTCGATTATTAACCCAAGCCCATACTAACAACATCCAAGAACATTCTAAACAATTCACACAATATTTCCAACGATCCGAAATTTTTTTCCACTGTTGGCCGAAAACAGTCCCCTTTAGCCGAGCAACCCTCTTTTCATTTTTCCTCATTTTCAAGTCATGTTTTGCGTCACAATCCACAATATAACGATATGATTTTTATAAAATATACAAATTACGTCAACGCACAATGACTCTCCAATCAGCTCGCACAATCTCAATATTAATCTTAAGTCATTTAAAGCTCATTTCCAAACTAGAATTCGTATCGACGATAACTAAAATACCAAACGATAGTAAAGCGACCTTCGACACATTATAAGACTCACATTCGTCCACACTACACATATACATATGTTAATGATTCTTATATATAAAGATTGCATTAAGTGCACCAAGTCCTCCAAATCAGTCCGCGACGCCTACTATATCAATTCGGGACATTTAACTCTCATTTGCAACATACAAGTCATCACAACAACCATTACGACGCTAAACGACACTAATTCATTCCTTGCCAATTATTTAGGGGCTATACACGGCTACATTGCACACATATATACATATATTGACGATTTGTATTCTCTTCTCCATTCTACAACACTTTAACATGCTACAAGGATAAATTCATCAATTCAATTCATACCCATATACACGACCAACATACCAAACACACAACCCCACTTCAACGTTCCATATTTCATGATTTCTATCCATTTTAGCATACTACAATAGGCATACAAGATTCACAATACATAAACAAGATGAAATCTTACCTTTGTTCTTCACTTCCTTCAATAGCTAGGGTTTGCAAATGGGCACTACTAATGGTTGGATGACCCAAACAACTGTTCCACGCTACTTAGGGACCTTAAATTAGTGGGTTAACACCAAGGAACTAATTTTAGGGAAGCTAAAAATGGGGGTTGGATTTCCCCTTGGCTGGCCGAAACAGTGGAAAAAAAAAAGGCTCTCAATGTCTTGTTTTCTCTTCTAAGTGTTGAAATGAGTGAATCAGGAAAGAAGACTTGGTTTCATCTTTTAAGTCCCCTAAAGAAATATCTCCATATTGTCTTTGGCCCACACAATGTGTTGGACCAATTAAAATTGGCCACACAAGGTGTGGGATCATATCAACTTACATGGCCACCAAGGCATTTTTGCACCACATTTTTAATTCCAATTTTATAAATTGTGGTCCCAGTTTTTCCTAAGTGTTCAATGCCATCAATTTCATACATAACTTATATCTCAAAATAAAATCAAATGGTCAAAAGTCCCGACTTCAAATCCCGAAATAATCTTGGCCTTAAATTATCATAGTTCATCCGGGTTGTCCCAATATGTAAAAATACGGGACGTAAAAAGTTGCATTAGGGTGGTAGAAAGGGAAGTGTTGGGGGTCTCGACAGGTAGTCGTGGTCAGCATCGAGGGGACTGGTGGTGGAATGGAGAAGTTCAAGGGAAGGTGGAAGCAAAGAAGGTGGCGTATGCGAAGTTGATAGAAAGCAAGGATGAGGTGAAGAAGTGGACGAATACAGAACTTTATAAGATGGCGAGGAAGGAGGCAAAGTTGGCGGTTTCGATGGCAAAAACGACAACTTTTGAACGCATGTATGCTGAACTAGAAGAGAAAGGAGGGGACCAGAAATTGATCAGGCTAGCCAAGGCGAGGGAGAGAAAGGCACGTGATGTGGATCAAGTAAAGTGCATCAAGGAAGAGCATGGAAAAGTATTGGTAGAGGAGACTCTCATTAGACGGAGATGGCAGTCATACTTCTACAAACTCTTGAATGAAGAAGGGGACAGAGGCATTGTGTTGGGAGAATTAGAACATACAGGAAGGCGTCACGATTTTGGGTATTGCAGGAGTATTAAGGTTGACGAGGTTAAGGGTGTTGTTCGTAGGATGCGCAGGGGAAGAGCGACCGGACCTGGCGAGATTCCTGGGGAATTCTGGAAGAGTGTGGGCCCGACAGGTTTGGAGTGGCTGACTAGGTTGTTTAATGTCATCTTTAAGACGACATTGATGCCCGAAGAATGGAGGGCGAGTGTAATGATCCCTCTATACAAGAATAAGGTAGATATCCAGAGTTGCAACAACTATAGAGGTATCAAGCTGCTAAGTCATACTATGAAAGTGTGGGAAAGGGTGGTGGAGATGAGGGTGAGGAGAGGTGTGTCTATTTCAGAGAACCAGTTCGGATTCATGCCGGGACGCTCAACTACAAAAGCCATCCATCTTGTGAGAAGGTTGGTGGAGCAGTATAGGGAGAGGAAGAAGGACTTACACATGGTATTCATCGACCTAGAAAAGGCTTATGACAAAGTTCCAAGACAGATCCTATGGAAATGCTTGGAGGCTAAAAGTGTACCTGTGGCGTACATTAGGGTGATCAAGGACATGTATGAGGGAGCCAAAACCAGGGTAAGGACAGTAGAAGGAGACTCAGAGCACTTTCCAGTTGTGATGGGGTTGCATCAAGGATCAGCTCTTAGTCCGTTTTTATTTGCCTTGGTGATGGATGAATTGACACGGCAAATTCAAGGTGAGGTGCCATGGTGTATGTTGTTCGCGGACGACATAGTCCTGATCGACGAGACTCGTAGTGGAGTTAACGCTAAGCTAGAGAGTTGGAGACATACTTTGGAGTCTAAAGGGTTTAAGCTGAGTAGGACCAAGACAGAGTACTTGGAGTGTAAGTTCAGTGAAGCACCTCAGGAGGCTGGCTTGGAAGTGAGACTTGGTACCCAGGCCATCCAGAAGAAAAGTAGTTTCAAGTACCTTGGGTCTATTCTGCAAAGCTGCGGGGAGATTGACGATGATGTCACATATCGTATTGGGGCAGGGTGGATGAAATGGAGGCTTGCATCCGGAGTGCTATGTGACAAGAAGGTGCCACCAAAACTTAAGGGCAAGTTCTACAAAGTGATGGTTAGACCGACTATGTTGTATGGGGCGGAGTGTTGGCCGATTAAGATCTCTCACGTTCAAAAGATGAAAGTTGCCGAGATGAGAATGTTAAGATGGATGTGTGGCCACACTAGGAGTGACAGGATTAGGAATGAGCATATTCGGGATAAGGTGGGGGTGGCCTCGGTGGAAGATAAGATGCGAGAAGCGAGATTGAGATGGTTTGGGCATGTGAAGAGGAGAGACACAGATGCCCCAATGCGGAGGTGTGAGAGGTTGGCCGTGGATGGTTTCAGACGAGGTAGGGGTAGACCGAAGAATTATTGGGGAGAGGTAATGAGACACCACATGGCGCAACTACAGCTTACCGAGGACATGACCTTAGATAGGAGGGTTTGGAGGACCCAAATTAGGGTAGAAGTCTAGTAGATAGTCTCGTTTTCCGTTCTTATTAGTAGTCGCATTATCGCAATATAATTTCTTATGCTCAGATTTCTGCTATTATCTGTTATTTCCTGTGCTTTGATTATCCTGTGTTATCTGTGTCGCTTGCATTATTTCATTTCATATTGCTTTGATTCTCTTAACCTTATCTGACTTCTTTTTATGCTTTTATTGAGCCGAGGGTCTTTCGGAAACAGCCGTCCTACCTTGGTAGGAGTAAGGTTTGCATACACTCTACCCTCCCCAGACCCCACGATGTGGGATTTCACTGGGTTGTTGTTGTGACCCTCTATACCGCAATGGTGGCAGGTATAAGAAGGTTTCCGGCCATCCGATGATCTCCCCCGACTTTTGCCTCTACTTTGCCATTTTCCTTGTGATCTTCCTCGATTCTCCGTCACAAGGGCATGAGTCTGATCTTTGCTCATGTCTTTCCTTCTTGCCTCTTCATTGAACAATGCATCCTTGACCACAGACACTGTAAGTTTTCCATCTGGGGCTGAGTTGCTTAGAGTAACAACTAGTGGTTCCCAACTATCAGGAAGGGAACTAAGAAGTAGTAGAGATTGCATTTCGTCTCCAAGTGGCATTTATACACAAGATAATTGATTTACCAGACTCTGGAACTCACTGGTATGTTCGGCAACAGAAGTTCCACTTTTGAGCTTCATATTGACAAGGCGTCTCATCAGAAGGGCCTTGTTCCGAGCGGTCTTGGCCTGGTACATGTCTTCCAACTTCTTCCAAAGGGCATAAGCGTCGATTTCTTGTGCAACGTGGTGGAAGACACTATGGTCAATCCATTGTCGGATTTGACCAATAGTTTTTCTATTAATTTTCTTCCACTCTATTAACTTGGGCGGGTCAGGATTAATACCCTTCAGCTCTATTGGATCAAAAAGGTCTTTACAACTGAGGAAATCTTCCATCTAAGGTTTCCACAACGTGTAGTTGGTAGCCGTGAGCATAATTATAGCTCTAGAAGATGAAGTTGACTCGTCAATGGTCATTTTTCACCTTCTGAATAATTTTCAAAAACAATTGAGGGACCAAATTGTAATTTTTTCAAAATTACAAAACTGACCGGTGACGTGGCAGCTGATGCAGGAGTACCAAGGTAATTCTTTTCTGATGTGGAAGTTCAGACTATGCTGCAACCACAGAGCATACTCAGACAGAACCTTGGCTCTGATACCACTTGTTGGGAATAAAAATAGACCGCAAGAATAATATTCCCGGTATTAGTGATAAACACGGAACATTAACTTATGGTTAAATGAGCAAGAATAAAATGCAGCAATAATGACACCAAGATTTTTATGTGGAAACCCTTCTGAATAAGGGAAAAAACCACGGCCAAGAGGAGCAACTGATATCACTATAGCAAGGAATTTTACACCGTGTAGTAACGAGTACAAATACTTCTAAGACCACTACACCCTCAAAAGAAAAACATACTTTTGATTTTTCCCACCTCACTACAATACCACTCACACTCTATTTTTTTTTCACAGTCTATTTTCTTACAGTCTATGGAATACCTCACTTTGCTCTCACTCAGATGTATTGTCTGAGATTTTGGTGTGTCTACAAATGATAGAAGGCTTCCCTATTTATATGGATGAAATGAACCTATTGATGTCATTTGTGACTCAAGCAAACACTTGATAATTTGCTAAATACAAGGAAGATGTTTTCTTCCTTAAAACAAGGAATATGTTTCCTTCCTCAAATTATGGGATGGACCCAACAACTTACACATAGGGGAAATGAAGGCAATTATAACTTGCAGAATGAAACCCTCACCAACAAGGTTAAAGTTTAAATTTGTTAACCAATTGAACTATTAAATATTCTTATCTTTGTGTATTGGGTTAAGTATACAAGTCTTTTTCCCTCGAATTATTCATCTTGTATTCAAATCTATTGACTCAACTAATTTGGATTGACGACAGTTAAGTCGACTAAAGAAGTAAGTTTCCTACTAAATACGTCCATTAAAATACGAAGACTTCTTATTCCACAACAACAAAAATATTTTTTTCACTCTTTCATATATTTTGTATGTACTTTTCCTGAAAATGCTCCATACAGATGAGGATTGACAATCACTCCTCCGAAATGAAAATGATTATGCATCATTTGCATAATGGTGGCAACTTCGAGAAGATCATATATCAATCCTTTTTTCTCATTTTCTCTGCTCATACCGATGGAAGTTTTGAAAAAGGTCATATATCGATGATTTTTTTTTTTTTTTTTTTTATCTTCGATTATCCAACATGAAATCCTGAAATCTTTAATTAAAGACAAAGGAAATTGCCTACCTCACTACACCCATCAAGTGGTTTAGCATCAAAGTATCAAGTGATCTTCACAATCAGTGCTGGCTCAATGGGGAGGCAACTAAGGCAATTGCCTCAGCCCCCCAAAATTGAAGGCCCCAAAATTATTATTTTATATATTATTATATATCATAAAAAATGTTATAAATAAAAGATATTATTTTTTTTTAAATGTGATAGAGGTTTTCAAATAAATAACTCAAATTCCATGACAAACATGTATATATAAAAATGACTAATTTGATCATGATATTGATATTGATCACGATATTGATAAAAAAGTTTTTTTTAAAAAAGTCTTTTTTGTAGGATTTTTTTAGAACTGATTAATTTAATTTGAAGTACACAATTGTAATAAAAAAAATTATTTTATTAATACACTTAAGATCTCTTATCATGATTTGGCTTTAGGCCACAAATTACGTTGAGCCGCCACCCTATTCACAATACACTTGATTACCAACCTCGTAAATTATGGTATGTGTCACCATCAAAATTTTCAAGAATAAAGGGAAGTACACCATCAACATTAATTTCTTGCCATTGACACTTAAAATGCTGGACGGAATCAAAAAAACTTTGTGCACCAAGTTGCCCAAGCAATGAAACAACCATCAAATTCAACTCACATTAAAATGTGAGAATTAAAAATTGCTGCTTTAAGTCTTCTTGAACACAAAATTCAAAAGATGTCCTTCCACCCTTTCTTCCTTGGGTGATCAGAAAATGACTAAAAGAAGTGATACAAAATAAAATCTTTAGAAAGGTGTAACAAAAGCGCAAAATGTATTTACTGAAAAGAGAAAAGAATGGACTATATTAACTGATTATCCTCTACAAATATTCCTCTCTGCCACCCCCTATTTAGTTCAGATATAACACCATTGGGCAGAGGGGACTACAGAATATGAGGTTCCTTTAGGTAAATGCTTACCCGCACTTATCATGGTTAAAGATTTAATAAAGTGAATAAATAATTCTGCAACGTACCATTTTATTTTATGTACTCTTTTTGGACTGTGCTTTTAAAGCTTAAAAGAGGTATTTCGTCCCATTAGTGGATTCACGAGCTATTTAATACATCCTAACTCTTATCATTTTCTATTTTGGAATCCGAAGATGTGTGTAGAAGAAGTAAGTTTGCTTTTTTGAAGTCGAAGGAGCAATTAGGTCGTTGGGAAGTAAAGAATTTCTAACCATCTTACTATCCTATAACGTTATAACATAAACCAATTAAATGAAAGGGGAAAAAAAAAAGATGATAGAAAAATCGTTGAAAAGCTATTTTTAGCGAAGGTATCTATATTTCTTATAACAAAAAATTCATTATTTAAGCTAAAAATTCATCGGGATAAATATAAACGTGAATTAACTTCCATTCCAATTATAATAAGGGCTAAGTACTTTGATTTATAGTTTGCAGGAGTTCTAAATACAGTAAGCATGTTCCTTAAACTCTTTTTGAACAAATAACAGTTATCTAGTGCAAGGGGTTAAGCAAATTAAAAACATTCTACTTTGTTTTAGGTTTAAGAATAGAGAAAAAGTTCTTCTTTAGGACGAATATTAAAAGAAACTATTTACATATGAAGCAGCAACAAAAAAAAAAAAAAAAAAAAAGGAAAAGTATAATTACATGAATCAACACTCTTCGTTATTGGTAAAATGATCTGAATGGTTCTTTACACAGTGAGTGTAATAGTTAAGCTTCGTGTAATTAAAAGTTCCAGTAAGTGGCATGATTTCCTATTTTTATCAAGAATCCTCAAGACTATTTCTTGGCAACAATGGTAGGATAAACATGTTCCTCCTTTTGACTTCCTTCCTATGAAAGAAAATGGATTACTTGTAAGATAAGAAGTAATTGTCAAAACCAATTTTTTCCATGACCAATATGTGATATATGCAGACAAAACTAATTCCTCTTAATTAACACAGAATCAAGTATATCAAGTTCACACCAGAACTTCAACCAGAACACAGAGCTTTTTGTTTAGCATAACACTGCTTGTTTCTGTATAAGTTGAGATAAAAACAACTCACCTGTCGCAACCTGCACAATAAAAGCTACAGTAGAAAGCAAATTCTCCTATACAAGTAATGGAAACTATACTGCTGATGCAGGGATCATAGGAAACAGATTTTATCCATACCTCTTTTAGCAAGTATAAAAGATATATTGCAGTAATATGTGCCTTCCCACTTGGCCTGGCTGTTTATTTACTTACACTTTGTATTGCTGATTCAATCCAGCATATTGTTCAAGCCTATGTAAGAAGAGTTAAGAGAATAAAACATTGTTCTTTTTGTCTTCCGAAGAGACAGTAAATGAGCATGCCATCTTCAAATAAAGCTTGCATAAGGGCTACAAAGTTGCACCAAAGACCTGGATTCTCTGTTCAATTGGAACCGGCAGCAGGGGCATATTGCCCTTCCCTTCTTCCCGTAGTTGTCATTGCAGTTTGCACATAGAACCTGATGAGCACAAGGTGAAAGAACAACTGAAACTTCATTGTTCGTGCAAATTAAGCATTCCCTATCACCGCTAACATCTTTCTCAGAAGAATCTTCCAATCAGTCAAAATCACGCAGCATCCTTGCAACATCTCCTTCGGGAAGCTCAGCAGTCTGTGCAGATGCTTTAAGCCGAGACAAATCTTGTTCAAGCCGTTGGAGGTCATCCTTGTGCAGCTGGAAATCTATTTCTATCCTAAGGTGCAATGTCTCAAGCTTTCTTTTGTTAGTAGCCTCAGTTGCTTCCTTGAGGCGCTGCTCCTCCTCTATTTGTGCCCAGGCTTGCTCCTTAGTCCTTTCTTCCTGCCTCCACTTCGCCTGTCAAAAATTGGAAATACAACCATTATTCATTGCCCAATAAGCCAGATTGTGTTCAATTCAGGGTAATAATTGCTCATTAACAGTTTTAAATAATATATTCTCCGTGAAAGTAAACAGATAAAGGAAGGAAATAAAGGGAGTACAACAAGAAGAATAGGTTGTGCACTGAATCAGACTTATAAGGAAGACAACTGTCAAAGAAACCGCTAAAGAAACCTTCAATTGATATGTATCCAAAGGGAAGAAACACATAATGTACATTCTAATTACCCTAAGTGAGCTACAATTTCAAAATTGCTATAAATGATCTTGAATGTGTTACATTTCCAAGTACGGTTTCGGAATGTAATAATTGTAAGCAATGATTGATATTTTTAGCCAACTTATCAGAAAAGGGAAAAAAGAAGAGGGTTTTTCTTCAGCCAACAGTCAAGCATTCTTGAAATAAGAACATGAATCAAATGTTAAAAAAACGAATATAAGTATCCGCACTTACAAAAGGAAATGAAACATCCTTGACAAAACTGTAGGCAATCATTATCGTGCATGCGTATAGCTCTAGAAGCATAATAAAAGCACTGGAAATTATTCATTCTTTTTCTAGTTTCATATAACATGCTGCCATCACGGATCATTAATGAGTTCCTCTGCAATCCTTTTGCCGGCTAATTTCTCAAAAACGTGCCAAAAGTACATTGAAACACTCTCTATTAGGGGTCGTTTGGTATGATGGATAAGCAAAAATAGTCTTGGGATAAAAATTTAGTACCGCCTTATCCCACGTTTGGTTGGAATAAAATCGCGGGATAACTAATCCCGGAATAAGTTATCCCGGGATTGTAATGTTTTTTTATCCTACATAGAGGGTGGAATAACAATCCCGGAATAAATTGTTCCCCAACCAAACGAGCCCTTAGTTCTCTAAATCCATAGCTTTCCACTCCCCCCCTCACCAAATAAGTTTATAGCTCCAAAAAAAGGACATACCAATAGAAGCACTAACTTAATGTGGCCCCTCTACCGACAAGAAAGCATGCTCATCAGCTTAATAACCATCTGGCCACAGTTTTTTTGGTAAAATAACAAAGTTAATAGAGTGTTGGATGTGCTGTAGACACGTCACAGGTTCAAACGTTGTTAGGAGCCAAGTCTAATATTTAAGTGGAGGAGGCTAGAGGGGAAAGTCCATTATCCGAGTCAAAACTGGAAATGGCAGATTTCTCTGATATTTAAGAGAAAATTGTAATCTAAAATAACAAATAAGTTTCTATGCTCCTGAACATGACATCTCCTTTCATTTTCATCTTGGATCAAATAAAAATCAAGGGAAGAGGATAGTTTTTTATTATCAGTCCAATAGACAATAAGATAGGGATAATTTAATTATCGAAGACCTCTACTTCCACAGGTAACATTGAAGCTTTGAGCTGATCCAAAATTTGAAATTGATGGACTCCTACAACGACCTCAAGTTAATACTACAATAATAATTGGGTTCACAGTCAAATATTTATAGATATTTGGTGAATTTTTCTTTATATATATATATATATATATATGTTTTGGATAACAGCTACTGGCTTCACGTGAACCCACAACCGATCTTCTAAATCCGCCCTTGGATTCGAGTCACCAAGAGAGCAAAGTGGGAAATGACCACCATTTAGCTCCAACGAATAGGGACTCACAGGCTAGATTGACATATCATAAAAAGATTACCACTCCAATTGTCTTCACCATCTCATTCTTCCTAACTTCCTACTTTTAATTTCTTGATCGAGATTTATAATTTTTTTATGTTCGTAGAGCATAACTAGCGTTTTAAGCATGAATATGAAGAATTTATGTTATTTCCCTGAATAGGCTCTTAGCAAAATTAGAAAGAGATATTCATTTAAAATAGAGAAATCTTTTATGTTCCTCAAATTAACACACCTTTAGAGAAGGTCAAATTGAATTGTTTGTTGATCCTATGTTTTTGGTGCAATCAGATATACTCAAATGACACTGTCTCTGTCATTGATGTTTTAGATTCAATATAGAACATGACAGTAGATTTTTGGAGTACTCTTGTAACTATGGTTTCAGTACAACCTATGTACTGTCTTGCTCATTATGGAATATAGATACAGTTACCAATTTCAAAATAAAAAATAAAAAATTAACACACCTTTTTCTTTCTTTTCGACGGATGCATGGATGTGCTTTCTATCTGCATTTAATGATAGGAGGAATAATTGCATAGATTTGGGTTAAACTACTCCTTTCAAGTAGTGTTGTCAAATGTGAAAGGCGTAAACAGTGTTATAAGTCATCGCTTCGTTATTTAAAGCGACGCGGAGCAAGGGTCACGACTTCATGCGCTTCATAAGGGTGCACTTCAAACAATGACACAGAGTGAACCCAACAAGAAACGACCGATTCTTTGAATCTCAACATTGAGGAGTTGGATTGGTAATATTGTATATTGGATGTTGAAATTAATTATTTTATTTGAAATTTTGATTATTATAGTACTAAATTCATATATGTATGGTATTATAGTCTTCCTAAATTGAGCGCTTAACTTAAAAGAAACATGCACTTCACTTCAAACTTCACTTTAAAGAAGCATGTGCCTCACTTGAAAGAAATGTGCACCTCGAACCCCAAGGACCATATTGCTTTTTTGTGTTTTGGCTTTTGAAAAATTGGGCGGAAATGTGCCAACACGAGTAAGCCTTAATCTCAACTAGCTGGTATTGACTGGTATTCCATATACATTTTATTTTTCCTTTCATTGTATTTTGATCTTCACTAAGTCTGCATGAATGTCAAGAGGTTGTAGGTCCTTTATGACAACTTCCTTTTACATGATTTTAAAGCTCTCTCAACCCCTTTTATGTCTTCCACATGAAACATGTGGAGTAAAAACCGTGCGAATCAAGTTCAAACTCGTTTTAAATTTTAGACTCCGGTGCAAAATAGAGCTTTGAGTTTCTAGTTTAAATTTGTGACTACTTTCCTTAAACTATATTTCTAATTTCCTATTCTTAATTACTAACATATATACCTATGATGTTTTTCATAACAATGATGAATACATAGCTTTGCCGTCAATATTTAGTGTTTAGCTGCACGCCTTAGTACATAGTTGCATTGCAATAAAGTGCCGCATATGTGAAGGGAAGCGCCCAACCTATGTAGCACCTAGCTTCAGGGTTTAAGTGCACCTTTTATAACATTATTATCTAGTAAAGTAAGGTTTTAACCCTATGGTCTTCAAGTGTTCGTGTGTTTGCGCACTAAAGTTTTAAGAAATTGAATGCAACTTATTCATGAATCATTTCTCCACTTTTAAGATCACTCATAAATACAAGTTGGTTATAGATGTAGACCAATAAATGTTTACAACATATAAAGTATACATCTCGATTAATTAAGGTTGTTGATGTTGTGCCTGCTATGTGTAGGTTTCATGCTGGTTGTGGTTTCGGAAATGGAGTGCTAATGAGTTTCCTTTGAAGGGGTTCCTCTCATATCCCCCGGTATCTTCTTTGCATATCTTAAGTGTCCAAGGAGGTTTAATCTCACTCCTTCAATGAAAACTTTGTTGAAGAGGAACATCGTGGCTTTCTAGATCCTTTATCTGATGGATCAAATTCAGAATCACCCAGCTAGCCGTAGACCTGCTCTGAATTCTCGGCAAGATTCAAATTGCGAGACGGAAGGCGTCAAGTTTAAATGGAGATTCTCACTTTAAAATCATTACCCACCAACTGTAATGTGTGTGTCAGATTCAATTACCTCAAAATTAAGAATTCATTTTGAACTCTAAAGGCTACTATTTTAATAGGAAAATCGGAATCGGAAATTTCTTAATTTGTATACGCGAGACCGCCTTTCAAAACTCCAAAAAACAACTTTTAAGCATGGCTTTTGCAATTAAATTAAATATTAACATAATATGCTTAATCATATTATTGTAAAAGTGAGAAGATTTTAAGTGAAAAGTTAGTTTACAAAATAAAAGTGGGAAGATCTTAAGTGAAAAGTTAATTTACGAAAATGCCCATAAAAAACTAAATGACATTTTTATCTTTCAATCAAATTATGCAAGGCCTGCTAATAACTCATTAGTCATAACATACAACCCCACGTCTCCTCCAAACCATTATTTATGTTGAAATAGGTTAATGATCTGTAAATTAATGTTGGATACATTGTAATAAATTGCAATATGATTAACCTTCAATAATAATTACTTCTTCAATAATAATTATTACAATTTTATTATAAAGAATCATAATAAATTAAGTCTTTTCCCCTACTCAGATGAAAATTTATGCATACAAAATTCAATGTACCACCCATAAAACTTCTCTCTGACCACGGAAACTTTATTTTTTCTTCTTCTTCTTTTCTTCAATGCTTTATATATCTATTCCTGATTGCAAAATGGACATGTATTAAAATAAAATAGAATGAGATTGTATATATGACCTAAAGAAGTTTTTGGTGACTCCCCAACTATCAATCAACAATTATACACGAATTTAAGAATCACTTATGTCAAATTTGTATATTGGTACAATGCAATTAGTTGTGAACAGTTAAGATAGCATTTTTCATGTAGAAAATTTGTTTTTTTTTCCTTTACATGTAGACTTTTTTGTGTTGTAAATGAAGGCCTCCAAATTGATTGACCAAAGTATATTTCGATCCATTCTATACTCTATAAAGATTGTATCCGTGATTTTTAAGTCCTCTTTGCAGCTCTTACTCAATGCAATTTGAGCCCAATTCACAAGTTAGAAAATAGCAGAAGAGATAGTTAAAACCATCACTAGCTTGGAAATTTGTTAGAAGAAGATGCAGAAAATTTCTAAAGTATGCGTTACGCATAGTTCAATCTCACTAACAAGTTAGAATCCAATGTATATGAAGAAAAATCTGTCACTTCTCTACTCTCTCGTGGGACCATTGAATGATCAGTGTTGATGTAATTATTTTCATGTCTAAAGCAAACAGATGAACCCCCCATTCTTTGCGTTCAGATGGATCACTCAGCTACTTATAGCTAATTTTCGCCTGCATATAGCAACTTGAGGACTATTCCAAATATGTTAGCTATGAGTATTACAAGTCATTTATGTAAGGCCTCCTAATGACTCATTAGTCATAACATACGACCCACGTCTCCTCCAAACCATTATTTATGTTGGAATAGGTTGTTAATCAGTAAATTAATGTTGGATACATTGTAATAAATTGTAATATGATTAACCATCAATAATAATTATTGCCATTTTATTAAAGAATCATAATAAATTAAGTCTTTTCCCCAACTCATATGAAAATTTATGCATACAAAATTCAACGTACCACCCATGTAACTTCTCCCTGACCACGGAAACTTTATTTTTTCATCTTTTTTTCTTTTCTTTTCTTTTAAGAACTTAATACTCCGTAGATATTTGTTTTCTTCCTTTTGAAGTGATGGCTGAACATTATACTTTCAATTAATGTTGAAGTTGAAATTAATTAATGAGAAGTTGAAAAGAATCCAATTAAGTAATTGAGGAATATGAAAAAGTTTTTACCACCAAACCTTGAAGACTACACTATATAAACATACGTTTGGTTAGTGATTCAGCGTATGCTCCGGGTAAGTGGGTACAATCCCTTTCGTTTTCTAGCTACATTCTCATTAAGTGTAGATTAAGTTTAGATTTTTATGTTTCATTTGCTCGATCCATTTGAATGATAAGTTTCTGTTTTTTTATAGGTGCAAGAAATGGCTGGAACGGTAGATTCTGTTATACATAGATATATTGTGGTGCGGAATGATGATCAACTCTCTTTGCTCTCAAACACTGTGATGGAAACTATTTTATAACCATATATCAGAAGTAGGGGTGTACATGCACCGGGTTGGTTCAGATTTTTCAAATATCAAACCAAATCAATTGCATCCGGTTTTTAAATCTATAAACCAAACCAAACCAACAAAAGTCGGGTTTTTCAGCCATGGGTTTTCTCGGTTTTTTTGGGTTTTTTTGGGTAAAGTCTTCATAAAAAATATATAGCTTGTACTTCAAATATTTCTTTAGTTCTAGTAAGATACGACTATCTATTTAAGATATCTTTAAGAAAATAACACAAAATATGAGATGAGAGATGACATTGTACTAAAATATTCAACAAAAAATAGTGATGAAATTGCATAAAATAAAATGCCATAATCTAAAAGTACTAAGTCACACTATAATAAATACGGCTAATTTATAAGGCATATAAAAAATGATCATAATCTAAAACTACTAAGTATAGCTAATAAGTATTAATTACATGACTAAATATTAAAAAAAAAAATAAGTTATTTATTTTCACTGTCTAAATCAATATAAAACTAAAGAATAGATATCCGTCATTATTTTCATTCCTAGTGTTAGAATTGAATTTTTTTTGTTAGTAATAGTATTGATTTGATATTTGTTGGGTTTTATTTGAGTTACTAATATCTATGCGCTATAAAACTTATTGGACCATTCAAAATTCTAATTCCAAGCTTGAAATAATATGTAAAGACAAAAAACTATGAAAAAGTTTAAGAAATATTTATAAATTACATTATAAGTAAAGATTTATGTATAAAATATTTTTGAAATTTTATACATGCAATGTCGGGTTGGTTTGATGCGGTTTGACTTTTTTTAGTTAAAACCAAATCAAACCAAGAGTGGCCGGGTTTTTCTTTTTAAAACCAAATCAAGTCAAACCAAACCACTAATCGGGTTTTTTTCTTGGTTTGATTCGGATTACCGGTTTGGTGCGGTTTGACGGTTTGCTTTGTACACCCTGTCGGAAGTGTTCCAAAAAACTAGACATGATAGTTAGGCTGTGATCGCTCCTACATGAATAAAATTCTGCTTCTTTTAATTTTATAATACTACTGAAATTACTGTTGTTTGCTAGCAAAATTTATTGTGTTATGTGTTTGTTCATTTTTTCCTAGTCTTGAGTTTATTAATTATTGCTTTCTAAAAAAAATTCATTGAGGAACAAGAGTTTGATGAATGACAAAAATATTTATGCTTCCTGAGTACATTTTTTGAGAAAGTGACCATTGTTGAAAAAGGAGTGTACTTAACCATGCTCTCTGAAAGGGTCCAACAGAAGTTAAATGAGAATAGGAAATTATGATAATATAATTGAATTTGGATATGTAGGATTCGAGTTTTGTTACTCTCTCTAGCAGCTTGCCTACCAAAATGCTGTTTTACAAATTGAAAATAAAAACACGAGTTAGAGAAAAAGACGGTTTCCTATTGAATAGAGGCTGTCAGAAAAACACTTCATTAGGTTTGTCCCTGATGTAATTCTCGACATAATTTTCAATTCCTATTCATAATTGTTACTTTTTTTCTTGTGTTATATATGACCATGAGTGTTGCAATGGTGACAGTGGTGTCACAAGCTCGAGCATTGAGATGATATGTTTATTTTATTTGACAGATTTCATATTGGCTTATTTTGAGTTGAATTGTCAAGTTGCTAACAAAATATCACATTCATAAATTTAACATTAACTTTATTAATTTGTCTTTTGTTACTCAATAACGCTTTAACATTCTTATGTGATTATGCAAAATTTTGCACTAAATCACTTGAAATACACGTGCAACGCACGTGCCAAAAAACTAGTACTATAAACATTTATGTACGGAACGAAGTTATACAATTACATTCTTGAGCTTGGTAGAAGGGCCAAATCAGCGAGATTGTAGGTGGTCCACCTTATGTATTAGGTATGTTGTGCAATCTGAATTTTAGCAGCTACCGGTGAAAAGTCAGAATTTCAGTTGGGTATCTCCTCAAAAAAAAAAAAAAAAAGGGTAGGTTTTAGTCCAATTAGCTCTAGCAAATCCTGGAAACATGCTTTATTTCAGGTAGTATTGAAGTACAATTAATGATGGGTAGAAGGAAATGGGGATACCTTCTCCCAAAAGCCATAGTATCTCACGAAAGTAAGTTGTTCCAAACCCCGTAATCTATTTTAGAGAATGAAATCATTCATGACATGAAAAGAAAAGTTGAAGTGTTTCAGTCTAGACAGGAAATGACTTAGTTGCAAAATATCCCACAATATTATGTCAGATCTTTTTTGAAGTGAGAATTTAATTAAATTCTTAAATCACCAATTTCAAACTTTTACGTAAAATCTCAAAATCCTTCATAAAATTATACACTATAACAAATTACCTTACGGAAAACTTCAGTGATACAAAGAAGTAACATCATCCGAGAACGGGGAAAAAAAGAAAAAAGAAAAAAGAAAGTAACAACCAGCAGAGGAAGTATTATCCAGAAGGCTAAAAAGACCACCCCTTAGAACATTAGTAGAAGCAAACTTTTAGAACAAAGGTTAGTGATCAGCACATTTCTGGTAGTGAAAAGAGTAGTAATGTCTCTGTTCACCCCGGATTCGGGTAATCAATTAAATTTATAGGTGGGTATAGGATATGTGTTTTGTTCTTGATGTGTGCTAGACAAAGAAAATAAAATATTTGAAGGTTCCTTGGTAGAACGGCTAATGACGACAGTTGGCTAGCGATACAAAGGTTTGTGAGCAATGCATGATACTTGATGGATGAAATGCAATAATAACAATAACAGGCGGCCTTGGCCGAATTAAATGATGAAAGAATTTGTATATAAGAGTTCTTCTATTACAAATGTTCTTGGAAAGTAAGAAGAGCCAACCCCCTTAAGGGAGGTGGATATACCCTATTTATAGCAGTGAGCCCATGGGCCTCATACAATATGAATTAATAAAATAGCAATAAAAAGGATAGCCCCTGCACGGATTTGGTGGGATTGGACTGACGGCGCCGCCTGACACACGCATAGTTGATAGCCGACCATGATGTGACACCACTGATGCGCTTCAGCAACGGTCATAATGGACCAACAGATACACGGGCAAACGGTTGTCCGGATCAACGGTGATGAACCCTCGGGAAGAGTCCCCGAACCATCGGTGGCATAGAGACCGGGCCAAATGGCGCCTCTGCTCAGCTTCGATTAAAGCGCTTATCCGGAAAGGTGTGATCCCCCTCGTGCGAACTCCCGACCCTTTTCTTCCTCCGATCCATAGTTTCTCCGGATTGACTCATATCCGGTTTTTACCGTATACAGATAGCCCCCACACTTCCTGGACCAACGATCCATCGGAGTAACGGGAAGTGAATGAATCATACAACCAACCGCCCGGATGGCCTATCCTTATCTCCTTATTTTGGTGGGAATAGTTGAGTCACGTCTTCCCCTTTGCCGGCCATGTGTCCTGCTCCGGATGGTCCGCTCCTGTCAACCGCCTTTTGCACGTCGTTTTGGGTCGCTTCACATTAATGATGGGACACGTGGCGATCCCCGATTGGCCCTCCTCGATAACCGTTCCCCTCCTTATGCCTATATAAAGCCCCTCATTTCCTCATTTTTTCATTTTTACGATCTGCTCTTTCGTTTCTTCTCTCCTCTGCGTTCTATCTTCATCCTTTCTACAGCAAATCTGTTACCAAATCTTCGCTTATTTTTACGTGAAAGGGAGATTAATTTTGTCACCATTCTCACCAACTGCTTTTTGCTCCAGTTTCTCTTCAAATCACCGTTTCCTTCGTTTCCTTTGCATTATTTTTCGAAATCCTCTTCCCTTCATTCCTACAACATGTCTGAAACCACTTCTCCCGAAATTTCCTCGGTTTCATCCCCGAGGGCCGAGGCTGTGTCTCCGGCTAAACAAAGGAGTAACCCCGAGACTACGGCCTCGGATATTATACCGGTCAAATTTAACTTCAATAAAGACCTTGAGACGGAAAAGCCCTCTGCCGTCTCAGACCGGGGATACGATGTGAGGCGATATCCTTTCTCCATAACCGAGGATAAGCTTGACATAGTCCGGGAAGACTGTGGGTGGAACACACGCCCAGTGGGGGTTTTTGCACCCGGGCCGGACGAATCCATTACCGACCACTGGGAAGGGTTCTTGTACGTGTACACTTATCCCTTTACCCTTAAACTCGACCCCCCGATTGATCCGATCATATTGGATATATGCTGGACCTATGGTGTGACTTTGGCATAGATCGGCCCAATCGTTTGGAGGGTCGTTGCTTGCCTCCGGCTGCTGGCCAACTGAGCTGAGAAGGAATTCTCACTGGGCCACCTAATACGCCTGTATTCTCCGAGAATATTCCGGGGCGGTGTCATAAAACTAACCAAGCGCAGTCGGAATCCGTTTTTCTCGAAGATGGACGAAGACCGGGACAGGGGATGGCTAGAACGCTACGTCCGGGTAAAAACCGAGGACATAATCCCGGCCGCCCATCTACCTTTTTCGGAGAAATGGAACGACAAGCGTAAGTTCGGTCCTTTGAGCAATCGTTCTTACTTGTTCAGCCGCTTTTGGTATTGTTTTCTCATTGCCCTTTCCTTATTTTTTGCAGCAAACGGATTTGTTCCCCCGGTTATTCGCAATCTGAGTGAATGGGTCACGACACTCCTCGGCCAGCTTCCCTATGAGGACCGAACATGGGCCCATTTGTCACGTGGTCGATGGATCGCTCAAAATCATGGTAATGTTTGACTTTCCTTAGTTTCTGCTGCATCTTTAGCCATTCGTGGTCGTTAATTTTCTCAATCCTGCCTATGTCTTTGTCGTTCAGGTTTGCCGAAGGGCTCGGTGGCATCCAGATCGGAGTCAGGGGTCGCTTCCCTTGCACCGGCATCCGCGTTCGACACAGCGGGTTCTTCCCGAGTTCTTGCCGAAGCTACCGAAAGGAAACGACCCTCCGAAAAGGGGGAACCGTTCAAACGGAAGAAGGCAAGAAGTGTTGCCTGGCCCCCGAGAGAAGAAGCAGAGCCCGACATTATAGTTTGGAGGGTCGACCTGGCTTCGACAACGGCTCCAGTACCCGAAGAGACTGCCTCCGTTCCGCCTTTGCCTTCTGTCAACGAAGGTCTCTTGATTTCCGTTCTTCCTTCAGGTGCGGAAGAAATCCTTTCCCCGGCTCCTCTCCGGTCGGTTGACTTTGTCGACATTTCAGGTGAACTTCTCCGGAAGATACTCCCCTGCAGAGGGGAAAGGGACCGGGGGAAACGGCTGTCACTGCAGCTGATCAAAGGACTGCCCCAGTTCCGGAGACCGAAGCCCCCATTCACGCTCATCCGTCTCCCGACCATGAACCTGTTTCTACTGCGGAGCCCCCGGTCTTTGCCAGAAACATTGAGTCCACGCTAAGTTCATCTACCCCGGCTCCGAGGGCTGAAGATTTTGAAGATATATTTTCTACCACTCCTCCTGCTACCGGTGAAACTGCGGGTTTCGACCATCTTCCAATTCCTCGGGTCACGAGGTCGGCTAACCGACAGTCAGAATCTGGTTCTAGAGATAACCTGGTGACCATCTTCCCAGCCCCGAGCGTAGAACCAAGAAGAACCAGATCGACCGTAATCACCGTCCCCGAGGATTGCGGCTTTCTATCGCGCCCGGTGGGAGTAGCAAGCTATTTGCGGCCTCTTGTCTCCGACTCGGACAAACGTAAAATAACCGGGGTCACCTGGCAGTGCCTTATGAACGAAGGCATGCACGCGGGCAACCGGGTAAGACCCTCAGCCACCCTTGTATATCAGTATACTTTATGCTCACTTTGTTTGATTCTTCATGTTTGTTTTTCTTGCAGAGTGTGGTACTGGTCAATGAGGCCTTCATCCGTGCCCAACACGAGATGGACGATCTTCGAGGTCAACTAGATGCCCAAGGCCGAGAAATGGAGAAATATAAGCATCTCCTCCGAGAGAAAGAGGAAGAGTTGGGTCGGGCGGCTGTTCTTGCCAACCTTCGTCCCGAACTTGATGCGGCCAAGGACGAAAATCATCGCTTGAAGAGTGAATTGGCCGCCATGACCGATTATAATCGAAGCCTCGAGACTGAGAAGATTGTCCTTAGCCGAGACAAAGCCCAATTTTCGTCGAGGCTGGACGAGCTGGAGACCACCGTATCCCAACTCCGGGGGGAACTGGATTTGGTGAAGGCCGATGCAACGGGCCTAGCCGAGAGGAACCGACTACTGGAATCCGACACCGCTCTGTACAAAGAACGTATGAGAGTTTTCGAAGGGAAAGCCGAGGAGCGGTCTCGGATATGTGAGGGCTTAAAAGCCGAGCTGGAGGGGGCGGTGAGCGCCAACGATGTTCTTAAGGCCGAGCTAGAAGCTGCTGTTCACATGAGGAATATTGTTGTGGCAAACCGGGCCGAGCTGGAGACTAAGTTAGCTAAAGTCGAGGATGATTTGGACGAAGCCTGGAAAGGCGTGGAGGCGGCCGAGGCTCATACTGCCATCGTTGCCGAGTACGAGAAATGGAAGTCTCGGCGGCTCACCCTCGAAGAAGCCGAGCACGGATTCTCCGATCTTCCGGCCCTGATAAACCAGGCCAAAGAGATGGAGGAGGAGGCAAACCATGCCCTCGGGTCCGACTCAGATGATTCCGAAAGAACTGAGTCCGATCATTCTGCCTCCAGTCATCTAACATAGGATTTTTACTTGGCTTTTGCCTTTTGCGTTTGCTGGCCTTTTGACCATTGATGTAAAAGTATTCTTTGTAAAAGTACCTTTTGTATATATGAAAGTTTCACTTTTCTTGTTTCTTCATTTGAGTGTTTTTTTTTTTTGCTTTGAATTATTGGTCCGTTTTTCGGGCAAGATGACCCGTAGTCATTGATTAATTCTGCCCGTAGGACTTACTAAATATTTTGTGACTTCGGATCTTTCCGTGCCCGTGATAGGCGCTTCTTTAGGACCGGTTTTTTTTGTGGCCGGTTCGCAATGACCTCGTTGGCCTTGTCGAATTTCGACCACAGTGCCCGATGTAGGGCGTATAAATTGAACAATGCCGAAATACGACCATTGCAATGGTTTTTGTATTGTAAGTGTTTGTACATATGCGAATTTTTATTTCTTGTATCTTTGTCGTTGCAAACACTAAATGGGACACGATTCATTATGATCGTTTGGTCCTTACATCGAAGGCGATGACCGGTGGCCAGCCATTGTTTTTGCCGTGGCAAATGATGAATGGGACACGATTCATTATGATCGTTTGGTCCTTACATCGAAGGCGATGACCGGTGGCCAGCCTTTGTTGTTGCGTAGCACATTGTACTTGTTGCCTCATTAAAAACCGCATCGGAAAACCCATTTTGGGACAAAACCGTACTAAGGAAAAGAGTGCAACACGTGTTTTCAGTCCTAAATTCTTATTTTATGCTGTCCTTGACTTCCTGCAAAAGAAAAATACGGTTAACAAAAAGTATGTGGGAAGATCATACCTTAGCAGTAGTATCTTTTTAGATGGGCTATGTTCCAGTTGTTGCGCAGGCATTGCCCATCCATGGACTCCAGCTGGTATGATCCTTTGCCCGTTACACCGGTTACCTTGTACGATCCTTCCCTGTTCGGTCCTAGATTTCCCTCGTTGGGGTTCTTTGTATGTAAGGTGACCTTTCGAAGCACCAAGTCCCCCACTTGGAAATGCCGAAAGTTGTCTCTTCGGTTGTAATATCTTTCCATCCTCTGTTTTTGGGCCGCTATGCGGACCGACGCTCCTTCGAGTAGCTCATCTGCAAGGTCGAGCTTCACGGCCATAGCCTCCCCGTTTGATTCTTCGGTGGCATATCTGAAACGGAGGGTCGGTTCGCCAACCTCCACGGGGATGAGGGCTTCAGCTCCGTAAACCAATTAGAACGGGGTTTCCCCCGTGCTCGATTTGGATGTGGTTCTGTAAGCCTAGAGCACCTCCGGGAGTATTTCCCTCCAATTATGCTTCGACGCCTCAAGTCTCTTTCTCAGATTTTGGATTATCGTTCTGTTCGTTGATTCTGCCTGCCCATTTGCACACGGGTGATACGGGATTGACACGATTTTCTTGATCTTCAACCTTTCGAGAAAACTGTTGACCTTGCCACCCACGAACTGCGAGCCATTATCACAGGTTATCTCAGACGGGATGCCGAAGCGGAAGACGATGTGGTCCCATATGAAGTCGATGACTTCCTTTTCTCTTATCTTTTCGAAGGCCTGCGCTTCAACCCACTTAGAAAAATAGTCAGTCATAAACAAAATGAAACGGGCCTTACCTGGTGCCCGAGGTAACAGACCAACAATGTCCATTCCCCACTTCATGAAAGGCCAAGGCGAGATGACCGAATGCAGAAACTCCCCGGGCCGGTGAATCATCGGAGCATGCTTCTGACACCCGTCACATTTTTGGACAAAACTTTTCGTGTCCTCGTCCATCCGGTTCTAGTAATAACCGGCCCTGACGATTTTTTGAACCAAAGCTTCTGCACCGGAGTGGTTGCCGCAGGTTCCCTCGTGCACTTCTCTTATCACATATTCCGTTTCGCCGGGGCCCAAACACTTAGCTAAAGTCCCGAGGAAGAAGCGTCGATACAGTTGACCGTCCACCAAGCAAAAGCGGGCAGCCTTGGTCCGTAGCGATCGTGACTCCTTCGGGTCCTTTGGGAGCTTCCCATCACGCAAGTAGTCGATGTACTTATTGCGCCAATCCCAGGTCAAGCCCATTGTGTATATTTCGGCGTGCCCGGTTTCTATGGCCGTGTTTGATAAGTGCAACGTTGCCTCGAGGTTGATTTCCTCCCCCTCAACCGAGGATCCCAAGTTTGCTAATGCATCGGCTTCGCTGTTCTGCTCCCTCGGCATGTGCTGCATGGTCCACTCTTTAAATTGATGAAGTACCACCTGTGTGTTTTCGAGGTACCGCTGCATATGTTCGTCCTTTACCTCGAATAGCCGTTCACCTGGTTCACGACCAGAAGTGAGTCGTACTTTGCCTCGATTATTTCTACTTACATAATAGATAGGGAATTGCGTACCTGATTCTTCTCGGACCAAAACGCCGCTTACCGCCATTTCGGAGACTGCTAAATAGAGGAAGAGTGGCTCATCGGACCTGAGTGTGTGCAGCAACGGGGGGCTGGATAAATACTTCTTCAATTCCCTTAGGTCTTCTTGGCACTCCGGTGTCCAAACGAAGTCGTTTTTCTTTCTGAGCAAAGAGAAGAAACGATGACTCCTGTCCGAGGACCTCGAAATGAAGCGACTCAGTGCCGCTATCCACCCGGTGAGCTTCTGTACCCCCTTTATGTTGTTCACGACCTCGATGTCCTCGATGGCCTTGATCTTGTCCGGGTTGATTTCAATTCCTCGGTTTGACACCATGAATCCCAGAAATTTACCAGACCTGACGCCGAAGGCACATTTCTCCAGGTTGAGCTTCATGTTGTATCTGCGGAGTACATCGAAGGTTTCCTGCAAATGCTTTAAATGGTCCTCTGTTTCTAGGGACTTAACAACCATATCGTCAACATAAACTTCCATCGTTTTCCCTATTTGTTCTTCGAACATCCCATTAACTAGGCGTTGGTAAGTTGCACCGACGTTTTTTAATCCGAAAGGCATGACGTTATAACAGTAAGTCCCATAACGGGTGATGAAGGATGTTTTCTCTTGGTCCTCCGGGTGCATTCGGATCTGGTTGTACCCAGAGTAAGCATCGAGAAAACTTAACATTTCATGCCTGGCCGTTGCATCAATCATTCTGTCAATGTGAGGCAATGGAAATGAATCCTTCGGGCATGCCTTGTTTAAATCCTTATAATCGACACACATTCGAAATTTATTACCTTTTTTGGGCACCACCACTACGTTAGCAAGCCAATCCGGGAATTTCACCTCCCGGATGGAACCTATATTCAAAAGCTTCGTTACCTCGTCTTTCACGAAGGCGTGCTTTGGCTCTGACATGGGCCTTCTTTTTTGCTTGACCGGGAGAAACTTCCCGTCCAAGCTGAGTTTGTGTGATGCTATTTCTGGTGATATACCTGTCATATCTATATGCGACCATGCAAAGCTATCGGCGTTAGCTCGAAAAAATTCAATTAATTTACGCCTGAGCTCCGGGGTGAGCCCCGTGCCCAGGTATACCTTTCTGTCCGATAAGAACTCGAACAAGATGATCTGCTCCAGCTTCTCCACGGTTGACTTGGTCGCGTCCGAGTCATCCGGCATGACAAAGGATCTGGCATCCCGAAGTCGTCCTCCTCGTGCACTGGATCTGGTCCAGTATACTTTAGTTGCTATTGGGGGACCTCCCCTCCGGTTGTACCCTTCTCTTCCTGAGCCGGCTTCTCGGGCCGGGGAGCTGCCTCATCTACTGCGAACATTTCTTTTGTTGCGGGCTGCTCGCCCCGGATGGTTTTCACCCTCTCCGGAGTGGGGAATTTCAGCAACTGATGTAGTGTTGAAGGAACTGCCTTCATACCATGTATCCAGGGTCTGCCCAATAATGCGTTATATTTCATGTCCCCTTCGATCACATAGAACATCGTTTGTTGAATGGTTCCATCTACGTTTACGGGCAACGAGATCTCTCCCTTCGTGGTTTTACTTGCCATATTGAACCCGCTTAATACTCGGGCCACTGGTACGATCTGACCGAGCAGTCCCAGCTGTTCAACCACTCTCCATCGGATGATGTTGGCCGAGCTACCTGGGTCAACTAAAATACGTTTGACCTTAGTTTTAAAGACAAGTATAGAAATTACCAACGCATCATTGTGGGGTTGGATGATGCCCTCCGCATCTTCGTCATTAAAGAAGATATATCCCTCGGTCGAATGACCTCGAGTGCGCTTTTCACGAACAATAGAAATCTTCGTCCGCTTCATTACCGGCCCTCGAGGGGCGTCAATGCCCCCCACTATCATGTTGATCGTATATTGGGGTTCGACAGGTTCGGGCCTTTCATAAGATTCTCTTTCCTTATAATGATTTTTGGCCCGCTCGCTCAGCAGATCTCGGAGGTGACCATTTTTCAATAACCGGGCTACCTCCTCTCTCAATTGGCGGCAATCTTCGGTTCTATGACCGTGGGTTCCGTGATATTCACACACCACGCTCGTATCCCGCTGACCCGGGTCCGACCTCAATGGTTTAGGCCATCTTACATCGGGGACACGTCTAATAGACGAGACAAGTCCCGAAGTACTGACGTTGAAGTTGTACTCCGAAATTTTTGGTGGAACTTTATTACTGGCGGAACTTCCGGCATCGCTCCTAAACGAGAGTCCCCAACTGTTCGACGGGCGTTCAACCCGCTTGCTGCCCCGTCCAGGGAAATGGCTTGGACTCTCGATTAATTTTTCCGACCTGAAATTTTGTCTCTCCGAATGGGGATATGGCCGAAACCTCTCTTTTGATGATTCGGACTTCGTTTCGTATCCCTTCCTTGGTGCCTCGAAACCTCTATTTACTTTGATCCTTACCGGTGGGAGCTCGAATTGATCGTCTTCCACCCGAATCTTCGACTCATACCGATTGTGGACGTCGGCCCATGTTACGGCCTCGTATTCTAGCAAACTTTCTTTCAAGCCACCGAACTTAGCATGTTGAGACCCTTTGTGAAAGCCTGCGCGGCCTACTCTTCTGGCACCGGGGGGAGTTCCATCCGTTCCCTCTGGAACCGGGTGACTAACTCCTGCAATAGCTCGTCGTCCCTTTGGGTTATCTGGAAAATATCGGCCTTACGGGCCTGCACCTTTATGGCATCGGCATGGGTTTTTACGAAGGCGTCGGCGAGCATTTCAAAAGAAGTGATCGAATGCTCGGGTAGATGGTCGTACCACGTCAATGCCCCCTTCGATAGAGTCTCTCCAAATTTTTTCAACAATACCGACTCTATCTCATCTTCTTCCATATCATTGCCCTTTATAGCACATGTGTATGAGGTCACGTGCTCATGCGGGTCCGTGGTGCCGTCGTATTTCTGAACATCCGGCATCTTGAATCTCTTCGGGATCAACTTAGGGGCCGCACTCGGAGGAAAAGGCCTTTGAATATACCTTTTTGAGTTTAGCCCCTTTAGCAAAGGTGGAGCCCCCGATATCTGATCCACCCGAGAGTTGTACGTCTCGACCCTCTTTTCGGTGGAATCCACTCGCTGCACCAAAGTTTCGAGCATCTTCAGAACCTCGGTGGAGGAACCGGCTCCAGAATCATTACTCTCGACCGCCGTGGCTCGTTCCTTCCGATTTCCACTGTACCCTTAGCCTTTTCAGGCCCAGCTTCACCCTTTCCACTCTGCAGTTGGGCAATTGCTAATCCTTGATCGGCGATTGCCGCCCTTTGTTTCTGCAACATTTCAAAGATTAAATGCCAGTGAATGCCATCGGCATGGCATTCACTGGCGTTCTCTCCGGCCCCGATCCCGGGACAATGTAACGGAATGGTGAGTGTTTAGGGGGTCGGTGGCCGGTGGGACGGCGTTCTCTTGATCTACGGTATTTTGCCGGTTGAGTCCTTCCCTTGAATCAACGGGGTTCGGATCAGTGGGTTTCGGCAATGCCCGCAGTCCGCTCCCTTCGTTTTCCGCCACGATCTCGGTATTATTGACATGACCAGATTGTTCGACGTCATCCATTTGGACCGTTTTCACAGAGATGGGTAGGGACGCTTTTGGCTTTGATGAATATGGCAGAAATCAAGGCCAAAGACCACTATTATCCTAGCCCCACGGTGGGCGCCAAGCTGTTCACCCCGGATTCGGGTAATCAATTAAATTTATAGGTGGGTATAGGATATGTGCTTTGTTCTTGATGTGTGCTAGACAAAGAAAACAAAATATTTGAAGGTTCTTTGGTAGAACGGCTAATGACGACAGTTGGCTAGCGATACAAAGGTTTGTGAGCAATGTATGATACTTGATGGATGAAATGCAATAATTACAATAACAGGCGGCCTTGGCCGAATTAAATGATGAAAGAATTTGTATATAAGAGTTCTTCTATTACAAATGTTCTTGGAAAGTAAGAAGAGCCAACCCCCTTAAGGGAGGTGGATATACCCTATTTATAGCAGTGAGCCCATGGGCCTCATACAATATGAATTAATAAAATAGCAATAAAAAGGACAGCCCCTGCACGGATTTGGTGGGATTGGACTGACGGCGCCGCCTGACACACGCATAGTTGGTAGCCGACCATGATGTGACACCACTGATGCGCTTCAGCAACGGTCATAACGGACCAACGAATACACGGGCAAACGGTTGTCCGGATCAACGGTGATGAACCCTCGGGAAGAGTCACCGAACCATCGGTGGCATAGAGACCGGGCCAAATGGCGCCTCTGCTCAGCTTCGATTAAAGCGCTTATCTGGAAAGGTGTGAACCCCCTCGTGCGAACTCCCGGCCCTTTTCTTCCTCCGATCCATAGTTTCTCCGGATTGACTCATATCCGGTTTTTATCGTATACAGTCTCTAGTCATAACAAAATGTCTGAGGGAGAGAGAGTTAATACTCACTGCGCATATGCACTCTTTTACGAGAAAATCTTCAAGTTCACGCACATTTGTAACATCCTAACTCCAGGATAAGTAGATCATATAGACACTCCTGCAAAGCAGAAAGGGTTTATTGTTTGCATTGACTCTAATAACAAGGCTCATCAGCACAAGGAGCCATTCAAGTAGTCTGAGTGAACATCATTCTCAAAGGTTTTACTTTATGAATAGGGTTAGTTGTGAAGTAACAAAAAAATGAAACGGAAAAAATGTGAAAAACTCGTAACATAAAACATAAATTTTATTCTTTTCCATTGAAAGAGCTGCACTTAATAGATTTGGTAATCATGCAAGTTACCGGAAAACATCACAAATAATATGATATGCAACGCTGCTGACATTGAGAAGCGCGCATAGAACCAAGTATCCCAATATTTACTTGGATAGTCCTCGAATATCAATTCCACAACCTCAGTAATTTGCTACTCTATTGTTTCTTATTACTTTCTTCCCTCCTTTTCTGGTATATTGACTTAGTTTAAAAGTGATCTACCATCGATAAGCTACAAATTTTATTTCTAAATTTGTTGAACTAAGTAGAGGTAGTTTTGTCAATAATTAAGAGCCCGTTTGGATTGGCTTATAAGTTGCTTATAAGCTGTTTTCAGCTTTTTTGAGTGTTTGGCTGGCCAGCTTAAAGTCATTTTGTGCTTAAAATAAGCTCAAAAAAATAATTGGGCCCATTTGACTTAGCTTATTTAAAGCAGCTTATAAACTGAAAACAGCTTATAGGCATAAGCCCATCCAAACAAGCTCTAAAAAATAAAGAAAATTTAGTAGCTGCCTTCTTGAAAAAGTCTGATTTAAGACCTCTCTCCTCCAAAGAATGTAAATTTTGATCCAATATATGCGCAACAATATCTGGTATAGAGGAAGAATATGGATGAGCTAGAGTTAACATTCAATCTGGAAAACTCTGATTCAGTTCAACAGATTAAAATAGCTGGTAGGTATAAGCACTATATAGCCAATGGCCCTACATTTGATTAAACTAATTTTCGGACACGTGCAACTCATGCTAATTAGTACAAATAATTTTAAAATGTTATAATAAGTTTGCAATGAATTGCACCGAAATTGAAGAGAAAAAATACAAGCCCAAACCGATGAATGGTGAGCCTGTTCAACACATCATACAAAAATATATATTCGAATGATTATAAAGTAACACAGACATTAATTAAATAAAGAAATATAAGTTCTTGAAACTTATAAATGGTGATCCTATTTAGCGAATTCTACACCCAAAAAAAAAAAAAAACACGGCCCAAAGAAGTACTCAAACGCCTAATAGCTACAAACTTGTATCAAGGTGTTACAAGAATAAATCTCCTAATATTTGCAGGCATGAACCATACGCAAAGTATAAACTTCGTACTAAGCGGATATTCATCTGTCCACATAAATTTCTCATAATAAAGCCTCTTCAATATATATTTTATCTCAGCAATATACACAACAAAATAATACTAATAAAGAGAAAACGTGGATCTTTGGAGTACAATAATAAATTTCGACGGAACAGATAACCATCTCATGAAAATATAATAACACTAATATTTTAATTTCGGTGTGTTTAGAACACGTCTTGATCCAGTGAAAATTGTGAGGCACTTGCCTTTACTTAATTTCTCGACCTTGTGAAAACTGCAAACTTGTTTAGTCGAATGAATCTCCAACCAGCTTGCTAGAAGATTTAGAAGATCCGTATTCGCGTCTTTAGGCATTCCTTTTGTACTATAAATTATTGGAATACCATGAGAATGTCCAATACTTCAACAACTTATTTGGAAGATAGATGAGTCCGACGCCAAAATGGTTTCTTTTTAAAGCTAATAGACAAAAATAACATCTCTTTTTTTTATACCAAAATGGGTATTTACTGCGGTATAATATCTTTATATTATTTGATATTATTTGGTAGCATATTTGTAGGGAGATAATTACCATATATTAGTTAGTTTCCTTGTTTCACTAATTACCATATATTAGTTAGTTTTCTTGTTTCACTAGAATCTTAGTTTCCTTGTTTCACTAGGGTTCAAGATTGTATCCTATATATATTCTCTCTTGGTGAATGAATGGAATAAGTCAAGACTGTATAGTTTCTACATGGTATCAGGCCACACGTTTTTTTTTCTTCTCTTCATCGTAAATTTCCATGGCCGGTGACGCCGTACCTCCTCCACCACCACCCAAAATTAAGTCTAATTCTCCCTATTTTCTCGGCCATCAAGACCGACCCGGGGACTATATCACGCCTACTCGTTTCAAGGGCGCATCAAATAACGCTGCCGTCGGTCAGCACTTTACTTCCGATCAATGGAAGGCTATTACGGGATTTTTTGGTAATGCTACAATTCCCGAAAATCGCTTGAATGGTAAGTTTGATGTTTTTTCTTGGATTATTGACACTGGTGCTACTCATCATGTTACCGGTGAGAAATCTTGGTTGTTTGATGTCCATACTGTTGATTGTCCTATTGGTTTGCCTAATGGTGAAAAGGTGCTTACTTCTTTGGAAGGTTTTGTTCGACTGTCAGATAAAGTCACCTTACATCATGTCCTTTATGTGCCTTATTTACGTTGCAACTTACTCTCCGTCCCCTAACTTACTGATAATTTACATACTATTGTCTCTTTTAATTCTTATATGTGTGTTATTCATGACCCACTGAAGGAGCTGATTGGAACGGGAGTTAGGA
The DNA here is from genome assembly GCF_019175385.1 of Lycium barbarum. Lineage (NCBI taxonomy): Eukaryota > Viridiplantae > Streptophyta > Magnoliopsida > Solanales > Solanaceae > Lycium > Lycium barbarum. The sequence goes on from NC_083340.1 coordinate 13,729,927, forward strand.
GGGACGGACTATACTATTTTAGCAAACCGGACGGACTATACTATTTTAGCAAACCGGACGTGGTGCAACATGTGTCTACTGTCTTGGCAACGTCCGCATTGGAATTGTGGCATCGACGATTGGGGCATCCTTCCGAGAGAGTAGTTAAGTTGCTACCTCATGTCAGTAGTGATAAGAGAAGTTTAGCAAAGGATTGTGAAGTGTGTTTACGTGCTAAGCATCCTAGAGACAAATTTCGTTTAAGTGATAATAATGCATCTAGAATATTTGAGAAAACACATTGTGATTTGTGGGGCCCATATCGCCATGTTTCGTCGTGTGGAGCTCGTTATTTTTTAACAATTGTTGATGATTTTTCCGGAGCTGTTTGGATTTACTTGTTGGTTGATAAAACAGAAGTGTTTCCGATGTTTATGGTTTTTGTTGCTATGGTTGATCGACAATTTAATCAAACAATTAAAGTTGTACAAAGTGATAATGGTACAAAATTTAATTGTTTGATCGATTATTTTTCCGCCACTGGTATTTTGTTTCAAACCTCTTGTGTGGGTACTCCGCAACAGAATGGGAGGGTAGAGAGAAAGCATAAACATGTGTTGAATGTTGCGAGGGCTCTCAGATTTCAGGCCAATTTGCCTATTTTTTTCTGGGGTGAATGTGTTCTTGCTGCATCTCATCTCATAAATCGTACCCCCACACCCAAATTGGAAAATAAAACACCTTTTGAAATTTTATTCAATAAACCTCCTTGTTTTGATGCTATTCGTACTTTTGGGTGTTTGTGCTTTGCTCATAATAAAAAAACTCAGGGTGACAAATTTGCTAGTCGGAGCAGAAAGTGTTTGTTTGTGGGATATCCATTTGGTAAGAAGGGGTGGCGATTGTTTGATCTTGATATGAAGGAATTTTTTTTCTCTCGTGATGTAAAGTTTGTGGAGGATGTGTTTCCTTTTGCTTGTCCGGAAGATGTTAATATTTCATCTAGTTTTTTTGATAAGGGTGCTGAAATTGATCGTGATTTTATGGTGTACGGGGATGAATTAGGGGGCGAAGTTGATAGTTCAGAGGCTGCCGAGCAGTAGCCGCAAACCACTGCCCAACCAGCGCCTGCTGGCAGCCAGGCCGAGCTGCAGCCATCGGCCACTGTCCAGCCTGCTGGAAACCCAGCGCCAGCTGGCAGCGAGGCTGAGCGGCTGCCAACAGCCACTGCACAGCCCGCTGGGAACCCAGCGCCCGCTGGCAGCGAGGGGGGGGGGGCAGCAACACCATACCCCAGTCACGAATGTGGAAGGTGGCTTGGGGCGTGGTTTTCGGGAGAAATTTCCCTCTGTTGTGCTTCGTGATTATACGACACACTCAGTTTTTGCTAATAGTCTGTCCCCTACAACTCCTGTTAACAATCAATCCTCAGGTACTCCATATCCTTTGGCACACTATATTAATTGTGACAATTTTTCTGTAAATTATCGTAAGTTTCTTGCAGCTATTAATTCGGGTAAGGATCCTAAGACCTTCAAAGAAGCCATGAAACACGAAGGTTGGAGACATTCAATGAAAGAAGAGATGCGTGCATTGGAAGACAATGGTGCATGGACTTTGGAACATCTTCATCTGGGTAAGAAAGCACTTGGTAATCAGTGGGTGTACAAGACCAAGTTTTTGTCAAATGGAGATGTGGAATGGCTCAAATCGCGCTTGGTTGTGTTGGGAAATCATCAACAAGCGGGGATTGACTACAATGAAACTTTTGCTCCGGTCGCCAAGATGACTACTGCTCGAGCCTTCCTAGCCATTGCAGCATCCAAAAATTGGGAACTTCACCAAATGGATGTTCATAATGCCTTTTTACATGGTGACCTTGATGAAGAGGTGTATATGAAGCTCCCTCCCGGGTTTGAAAGTCCAGATCCTGCGTTGGTGTGTCGTTTGAGCAAATCGCTGTATGGGTTGAAACAGGCCCCTAGATGTTGATTTGCAAAATTGGTGACTGCTTTGAAAGGGTACGGTTTCCTTCAATCTTATTATGATTATTCTCTTTTTACATTTACTAGAGGGAATATTCAGATTAATATCTTGGTTTATGTGTATGATCTTATTATTTCTGGGAATGATTCAGCTGTACTTGCAACTTTTAACGCCTATTTGAGTGATTGTTTCAAAATGAAAGACCTTGGGTCTCTCAAATATTTTTTGGGTATTGAAGTAGCTCGTAGTTCATCAGGGTTGTTTTTGTGTCAACGCAAGTATACTCTTGATATTATCTCTGAAGCAGGATTGTTAGGTGCAAAGCCAAGTGGGTTCCCTATTGAGCAAAATCATAAACTTGGCCTTGCAAATGGAGATTTGTTGTCGGATCCGGAGGTCTACCGTAGATTAGTCGGGCGTTTGATTTATTTGGGGGTCACTCGACCGTACTTGGCATATTTTGTTCATATTTTGTCTCAATTCATGCAAGAACCCCAGATTGAACATTGGGAAGCGGCCTTACGAGTGGTCCGTTATTTGAAAGGCACACCAGGACAGGGTATTTTATTACGTGCCGACAGTGAGTTGACTTTGCAGGGATGGTGTGATTCTGATTGGGCGGCTTGTCCGCTTACTCGTCGTTCGTTGACAGGTTGGCTAGTCTTTCTAGGTCAATCTCCCATCTCTTGGAAGACAAAGAAGCAGCACACAGTTTCTAGATCTTCTGCAGAGGCTGAATATAAGTCCATGGCTGCGGTCATTTGTGAGTTGAAGTGGCTGAGAGGTCTGTTGTTGAGTTTAGGTATACAACATCCCAAGGCGATCAAATTGTTTTGTGATAGTCAGCCCGCTTTGTACATCGCAAAAAATCCGGTTTTCCATAAACGAACAAAGCACATTGAGGTATATTGTCACTCTGTTCGTGATGCAATTAATGAAGGTTTGATTTCTCCGTCACACGTTTCAACATCTTCACAATTGGCAGACATTTTTACCAAAGCTCTCGGCAAAACTCAGTTTGATTTCTTGCTTTCCAAGTTGGGCATTTTTTATTCTCATGCTCCAACTTGAGAGAGGGTATTGCGGTTTAATATCTTTATATTATTTGATATTATTTGGTAGCATATTTGTAGGGAGATAATTATCATATATTAGTTAGTTTCCTTGTTTCACTAGGATCTTAGTTTCCTTGTTTCACTAGGGTTCAAGATTGTATGCTATATATTCTCTCTTGGTGAATGAATGGAATAAGTCAAGATTGTATAGTTTCTATAGTATTTCGTGGGTTATCCAACGAAATACCCAAAAAATCACTATTCCGGTCCGGTAAAAAATAATTAACTGTCAGTTGCATTTTGCCACAAGTGCAGCGAAATGCAAACAAAATTTTTGTTTGCATTTCGCTACACTTGTGGTGAAATGTAACAAATATTTTTTTTTTGTATTTCGTTCATATTCCATTGAAACCACCCCCCCCCCCCCCTTTTTTACATCGTTGTGGTTTTAATTTTATTTTTTTGTACATTTCTGTTGGTTCAATCCGTTTTGACGAGCATTGAATGGTCACATCAAAATAATATCTTTTTCATTTAGTGACTTAATTTGCGATTTTTTTTTTTTACTTTTCTCCGTTTATAAATATTGTCCTATCTTTACCTATGGTATATCCTTCGTCTTCAATTTTCTTTTATCCATCTCATATCTTTCATATATTATTTTTCTCTTATCTGTTTCATATCCTTCAACTTTTATTTTTTCTCTCATATATTTCATAAAAGATGACGGAAACTCATGTTAAAGTGTATTTATTTTGGGGTGGTGAAGTTGTGTATGAAGCAGGTTCGGTTAGATATAGCCGTGGTCCTGAAATAGGCCAAAGGTTCCAATTTTCCTAAAATATGATCGTCTGTAACGCGTCTTAAGGAGTAAAATGTTCGTAAATGATCTTGAACTTTCGGTGGTTATAACCGAACGATGTCCAAGTTCATTTACAGCCGATGGTTTACCAATTTATGGTGAGGTGCCAATTACGGACGATGAATCTTTATCGTCACTTCTTCGTTGTCCTGAGATTTTTAAAAATCACATATGCATAGCGGTGCTTGACATGTATGCTACAGTTCAACGCTCTACCCAGGTTGAAGTACCTACCGACAACGAGTTCGATTTTGGAGGTACTACCTATCTCCCAATTTTGAATATTGGTTTTTCAAGGGGTGTAGTTCAACAACAAACAATTGTAGGATTTGGTAATCAGTCAAATGATACAACTAATTATGGTACACAGTATGATGGTTTGGCTTCAACGCACTATCATAACTTTGATTGGAGTGGGCAGAATTGTGAGACGGGTCGACCAAGTAATGCTACTACACAGTTGCATAATTGGAATTGTAATGTATGACACCCTTCACATCCAGGTCCAAGTGATTTGGACAGTGATAGGTAAATATAATCATATTTTGTTCACTTTATTCATGGATCGTATAATTGTGTTTGGCTTGTAAATTCTATGAATTTTTCTTATTTATAGGCATAACGATTTTGAAGATAACCCTACATTGACTTAGCTCACACAATTTGTGAGCAATAACGATTTAGCTAATGATATAATAAATGAGTCGGATAGTGATAGTCCATTAGATCATGAAGGGATAGATGATGATAAATCATCTGCCGACGGTGACGATTCTGATGAAGATGTTGCGGCCCCCAGTGATCTTAGTGTTAATTATCATTCAAATGTGATCCCATATTTGGATAATACAGAAGAAGTAGAACCGGAATATTTTGCATACATGAGAGATAACAGGTCTGTTGGGGCTGCACTTTGGAATTCCAGTAATCCTAAAGTTATCAAATCAGGTTAGTTTGGTGTGACTAATTTTTTTTAATAATATATTATTTTTGAATCTTGTGATTTTAATTGGTGAAATTAGGAGTTGATATTTTTTCTTGTACATGCAAATAGGTATGTTATTTCACAGCAAGAAGCAAATGAAAGGTGCAGTGAGACTCTATAATATAGTCCACCAAAAAGAATTTAAAATGGATCAAGCCAAAGGTACATTTTGGAAGGTTATTTGCAGCAGCATGAGGAAGGTTGTAGTCGGATGATCCGTTTTTCGTTGATCGGAAGTGGTATGTGGAAAGCAGGAAAAGTGATTGAGCCACACAATTGTGACACGGATGATTATACAGAGGATCATTTCAATTTGAATAGCAACATGATTGCTACTTCGTTGATACCATCTGTTATGATCAATGCACAAATTAGTATTAAGTTTGTTCAGGAAACTATAAAAAGGATCCATCACTATACTCCTAGTTATAGAAAAGTGCAAAAAGGGCGTAAGAAAGCTTTTGAGATGGTGTATGGTGTTTTCGAAGGTTCTTTTTGGGCATTTCCTCGATACATGGTTGCCCTAGAACATTTCAATGCGGGCACTATTGTTGAGTGGACACACGAGTCAACTACAATGCAAGGCGAACACATCTTCAAGTATCTTTTCTGGGCCTTTAAACCAAGTATCGATGGATTCAAACGTTGCAGGCCGGTCATCTCAATAGATGACACCCATGTCTATGGTAAGTATGAGATGAAATTGTTGATTGTTGTTGGCATTGATGCAAACGGAAATATTTTTCCACTTGCATATGCTATAGTTGCATGTGAGAGCTATGAGTCATGGACTTGGTTTCTCAGTTTACTATAGAGACGTGTTGTTTGTGGTAGAAAAGGAATTGGACTAATTTCTGATTGTCATCAAGGGATCTTGCAATGTGTAATGACACATGAATAGTTACAGCCATCCACCATACATCATAGATTTTGTGTTCGACATTTGAAAAGCAACTTTAACAAAAAGTTTCTTAACTCTGATCTTGAGAAGCTAATGTGGTTGACTGCTACAAAGCACCAAAAGAAGAAATACCAAATGAGGATGCAACAAATCAAAACTTTGTCACCTACAGCGCATATGTGGTTAAACGAGCTTCCGAAGGAAAAATGAACATTGTATAAGGACGGTGATTATAGGTGGGGGGTTATGACGACAAATGTCTTTGAGTCTTACAACGGTTTATTGAAGAAAGCCCGTGGATTGCCTATTACTGCCATGGTTTGCTTGACCTTTAAAAATCTTGTTGATCATTTTGTTAAAAGAAGCGCCCTTGCTGCTTTACTAATGGTAAATAAGAAGACTTGGCCGCCCGGTGTTGATAAGAAGTTCCGTGAATATTGGGATAGGGCCACCATGCACACTGATGTGATGAACTACAACACTGTGACTGGGGTCTTCGAGATTCTGATATTTGCACACAAAAGTAAGGGCGGAAATGTCCATAAAGTCTCTGACAATGGAAAAAAGTGTTCGTGTGGGAAGTGGAAAAACTACCACATGTTATGTTCCCATGCAATTAAATTCTATCGGATCCGTAAAATTTTGCCTAAGGACTATGTTAGCAAGTACTACAGTTGTAGGTATTACAAGCAAACATACAGTGGAAAGTTTTGTCCCTTGGGTGATGAGGCATATTGGCCTGCAAGTCCCTTCCGTGTAATTGCAAACACTGCATACGAGCGAACTTCTGGAGCCCAGAGAACAACTAGAAGGAGGAATGAAATGGATATTGCTCCTGCTCGCATGGCTAGGAGGTGCGGAACTTGCAGGCAAACCGGTCATAACAAGAATCGTTGCCCCAATCGTACTCAGTAGTTGTTGTTGCTTGTTTGTTGTTAGGTTTTTTCATGAGTTCTATGTTGTTGTTGTTATCTTATGTAATCTTTGTTATCTTATGTAATCTTCAATAATATGCTGTCATCCTTATTTTAAAATATGAATGGTTCATATTGTGGAGTTTAATTTTCTCTTTAATTTAACAGTTATTGTTTGATAAAACTTACACAACACTTTATTGAATGAACATAAAATTACATTATAATTGAAAATCAAAACACATAACACATAGTTGGTCTAAGGGCGTTCGTTAGGCATGTCATCATTCGATTTGTAAAGTTCGTGTGCTAAAACACTTGCTCTTTCATGTTCTATTAGCGTGCGATTTGTTGCTGCAGCTTGTTCTTCAGCGAGCTTAAGGATATAGTACCTACAACGTCTCACCAACATCTTATTATTCTCCTTTCGAATTTGTTTCACAGCTACCTCATATTCTACCATATCCCTGCGCTCCATCCACACAGAGAATCGACGTGGCTTGGGTGCCCCTAGTTGCTCAAGCTCATTCATGAGCCTATTTGACTTATGGTACCTATGCTCCCATTCATGGTGTAATCCGCAGTAGTACTCACATGGATTTGATTTTTTCAGCATCCGAAAATCATCTTCTTGTTCATCAAGCATGTGCGGGTTGTACATGTCCATCTCAAAATCATATGGATCCCATGTTCCCCAGTCGCTGTTGGGTGACTCTGAACTTGAGCTATCATTCCTGTTTTCCGGGAATGCCCAAGCAAAGGGTGAGGAAGAGCTTCCAAGAGTGTTCTCTTTATTCTTCGACATTTTTTGGATAGTAAATGGATTGTAAATGCTCAGCGAAGCTTTTGGATAAGTTGCGAGCAAAACTAAAAAGATTGGCTCTTTATAATGTAAATTTTGTTGCATTTCGTTGCATATGCACCGAAATGTAAAATAAAAAATTGGAGTAATCTAAGTTTATAAATAGCTTTTCGTCATGGACTTGTCAAATCTAAGCCTTTATAGTTTGTTGCTGACTTTGCGAAATGCAAAGCTAATAAATTGTCAGAAGCTTGTCGATAGCTTTCAATTTTTTTTTTAACTTGGAAACAGATTCCATTTTTTTTTACCGGGACAAGTCAAATCCATTTTTTTTAAAGAATCTTATCAGAGGCTTTCATTTTTTTTTTTGGAAACGAATTCCTTTTTTTTTTTATACAGGGACAAGTCAAATCCATTTTTTTAAGAATCTTGTCAGAAGCTTCCATTTTTTTTTTTTTGACTTGGAAACAGATTCTTTTTTTTTTTTTGTTTTCAGGGACAAGTTAGTTCAATTTTTTTTTTGAATCTTGTCAGAAGCATTGTTGTACTTATCTTTTCCAAGCTTTTATATTTTGTTGCATACTTTACGAAATGCAAAACCAAAAAAATGGCTTGGAAACGCATTCCTTCTCTTTATACAGGGACAATTGAGTTCCAATTCGTCATGGACTTGTCAAATCTAAGCTTTTATATTTTGTTGTTGACTTTGCGAAATGCAAAGCTAAAAAATTATCAGAAGCTTGTCAATAGCTTTCAATTATTTTTTTGACTTGGAAACGGATTCCTTTTCTTTTTACATGGACAAGTCAAATCCAATTTTTTTTATGAATCTTTTCAGTAGCTTTCATTTTTTTTGACCTGGAAACGGATTCCTTTTTTTTTTTACAGGGACAAGTCAAATCTATTTTTTTTTAAGAATCTTGTCAGAAGCTATCATTTGTTTTTGACATGGAAACGGATTCCTTTTTCTTTTTTTACAGGGACAAGTCAAATCCATTTTTTTTAAGAATCTTGTCAAAAGCTTTCATTTTTTTTACTTGGAAACGAATTCTTTTTTTTTTCAGGGACAAGTCAGTTTAATTTTTTTTTAAGAATCTTGTCAGAAGAATTGTTGTACCTATCTTTTCCAAGCTTTTATATTTTGTTGCATACTTTGCGAAATGCAAAACTAAAAAATTGGCTTGGAAACAGATTCCTTTTCTTTATACAGGGACAATTGAGTTCCAATTCGTCATGGACTTGTCAAATCTAAGCTTTTATATTTTGTTGATGACCTTGCGAAATGCAAAGCTAAAAAATTGTCAATAGCTTTCAATTTTTTTTTTTTTGACTTGGAAACGGATTCCTTTTCTTTTTACATAGACAGGTCAAATCCAATTTTTTTTTAAAGAATCTTGTCAGTAGCTTTCATTTTTTTTACTAGGAAACGGATTTCATTTTTTTTTTACAGGGACAAGTCAAATCCCTTTTTTTTAAGAATCTTGTCAGAAGCATTGTTGTACTTATCTTTTCCAAGCTTTTATATTTCGTTGCATAATTTGCGAAATGCAGGGACAAGTCAAATCCATTTTTTTTTTGCATGGACAAGTCAAATCCCAATTTTTTTACACGGATTATTGGCCAGGCTCTTGAAAGAGCTAACATTTTCTTAAAATTGCATTCATCCAATTTATAAATAATCGGACTACTTCAACCAAAAAAATATAAACTTTCAACCAATATTCATCGTATTCGATTATCTATATCTCAAACTAACTAACTTCATTAATGTCTAAAAAACCTTTTTTCGGCGGATGGTTTAAATAAAAACATAAAGGAGAGGGAAGTTCAAGAAATCCTGATGAGAGGGTTGGGAAAATAAATTTAATTACACCATATCTAGGGAAAAAAATTATGTTTGGTTGTTATACTAGCTTTCATTCACAAAAATATTATGGTGTCCTTCGCCTCCTGAAAAACGAACCGATAAATATCGTCTAACCACTAGGAGATGCCGGATATATCATTGAAGGCCAGGTTCACGACTACAAGCCTCCCGACGTTGGCGTATGGGGGGAAAAGCTCCAGTGGGTGGAGTTATACTCCAAGCAATGCGACTACGAGGTGTTATGTCGCTGGCACAGTCTTTCGGTGGTCCAAGCATTATCAACCACCTACCAAATGAATTATCTAAAGGACGAAGCGTCAGTTATTTTGGCATTACACAAATAAATATTGGAGTTGGAAAAAACTTTGGCCCTCCATCATGCTCTTGAGTACCTTAATTTTGGAGGAACCGAGGAAAATGAGAAACTACATCATGATAATTCCTACCCAATCTATCCTGACATGTCGGAGTGGAACAACCAAGAAAAATATTTACCAGGAAGTGTCAATGGGGGGGATACCCTGATGCTGTAAAAGCCTGACGAAGGAAATTTTATTTGATAGCGATGAAATGAGAGAATGCTGTGAACTGTGGGGCTTGGACTACGACGCTCTCGGATGGGAGGGGGGAAATCGCTTACCCGATAATGAAGATGGACGAGATGGAGAGGAAGATGAAGATGAATATGATAGCATTAGCATCATTCCTGACACTGACGAAGATTAGAATATTTAGATTAATAAGATATCGTTTATATTTTTAATGAAGTTGGATTTATTTACTTGAAATTCAAATTGAAATAACATTGAAAAATGAAAAAGGTACAAATACAACACTTAACTAGCCGACATAACAACAGAAAATGCTCATGGAAAATCATCTTTATCAGACATTTGGTAGTCCGAGTTCCAATCAGGGGTAACATATAACCCAATCTGTGTCCCTCCAAACGCAACCATCGCAAAGCATCCTATTATTTTCTTCACGAATGCGGTTCAAAGCAAGATTCAGTTCTTGGGGTGATGTGAGCGGCATGCCTATTGCACGATGTTTTGGACGATGTATGCCACGACTTCTTAAATCGGTCTCAATATTATGAGCTTCATCCAGGCGGTAATTCCATTCTCTCCTCATCTTGCTAATGTATTGTCTATTGTAGCACTCGCTCAGATTAAGTGAGTACTCAAATTCACGTTCCAAAACCCATTTCCTACCCATTGACTCAAAAATGTCACCTGGGTGATATGTTATTGGGCCGCGTTGCCAGAAGAATGGATTCCACGATGACATTTGAAAGAGTTTGTTTTAGCGTGGTGAGATGAATGGGGTATTATGGAAGACTATTTATAGAAAAATACATGGTGCAGAAAGGTCTAAACCCCACATGCAATTTTAATATTTATTAAAAAAACAATTCGTTGGTTGCCATCAATTATTAATAATTAAACTAACTGCTTCAATTATTAATATTTATTCAAATTCCTTTTCTTTTCTTACAGGGACAAATCAAATCCATTTTTTTAAGAATCTTGTCAGAGCTTTCTTGTACTTAATCCATTTTTTTAAAACAACATAATTCATATAGAAGTCTAATTAGTCAGAAATACACCATAATTCATATTGACGGAATGTATGTCGTTACTATATATTAAATGTAAAATCACTGCATTAAGTAAATTAAAAAAACATAATTCATATAGAAGTCTAATTAGTACATCATTAACTGTCTATTTCACTTGACATGCACCAAAAGGTACGTACCAGTGCTTCGTGCTTCCCTGTGAGGTGTTGATATCCCTTATCCACGGTACATTCTGGATTTCTTATGAAAGTGTGGGAGTGCCTCCGGTACCATTTAAAATATTCAGAATTCGGTCCGGGAGTTACAGTAGTATGATTAGCTTCAACTATTATTTCCCGAATATGTTCCCACAAATATTCAACTCTCTGAAAATTTTCCACCATCTCTGGCCTTATCCTAAATCGCTTGTTCAGTGAAAAATGAAATGGTATATGTTGGGGGAGTGGTCCAGAAACAGACTGCTCCATACCAAATTGTAGGAGGACCCGACCCGCCATGTGCCACTCTCGGTAGATCCCACAAATGAGTGGCACCTGCGCCCTCCAAATGTCTTGACCACGTCGGCACCACTCCGGAAGTCCATTATTGATGGCCTCTGTATAAGGCTCCCACACAAACTATTATAGCAAAAATATTATACAGTCATTTATAATTTATAATAAAAATTATACATTTTCTCATTACAACAAACATCCATTATGCATTTTCACAAAATAGGGGTAGTTAAGTAAAGATTAACATTCAAGCAATTTCCTTCCTGCTAATTACACAAAATTTCATCATTTCCAAACCGTGCAAATGAAGAATAAAAAATACTCAATAGTAGAAAGAGTATCATGACCAAATCCTTGCTACGAGCACTTCTTTTTTATTCAGTTCCAAAACATAACAAGAACATGCTAACTTGAAAATTCCATAATGGATTTTGATGGAAATAAAAACAAAATAAAATAGTTTAGTAACCTTCTAGCCATTAAAACAAACCTAGACAAAATACTAATTGTGCTAAAAGAAGAAAAGCTCATAAAAATATCACAACCAGCAGGAAGTTGTAGCAAATTAGCTATTAAAACAAAATCAACCCATTATCACAGAACGAGTTAGCAAAAAATTAACAAAAACTCTGTTGTTATATTTTTCACATTTCTTATCAAAAAAAAATAAAAAGAAAAATACCTGATCATCAGTTAGATTTGTCTAAAACATCCCTATAAACTACTAGCACAGCTCGTGTCTCGCTTTCAGGAACTCCACGACGAGTCCACTTCTGCGCAAATACAATATCTCATTTGTTTACTCTTAGAGGACGAAGTAATGGCTGCATCGGGAGTATTCGCTCCCAAGCCCAAATCCTGTATAAGTAAATTTAAATATATAAATATTTTTTGAATTAAATAAAATAACCCGAAAATACACATGAAAATTGTGTTGTTATGGCTGGGTTCCGATAATGCGCTAATATTGTCGTGCAAGCCATCCGACAATATTATAATTTTTAAAGATTTATAATAAAAATTATAACACTAGGAAATCTAATATATTATTTATAAGACAACAAAGAAGTTGACTGTTTAAACGTGTATCAAGCAATACTTTTAAATTGTTAGCGTGATAACTCAAGGAAATATAGTTAGCTGGCATTTAGATATATACAGAAATATTAATAATCCAGATTGCATTATATATAGTGGTACATTTAGTGGTTATAATAAAGCTCAACTTTCGGTTCCTATTTTCATTTTTCAAAATTCGGGTATTGATGGTTATAAGAATGCTGCTTGATCTCTTATTTCTACTGAAGTAGAGCAATATAATATTGAAATTCACGTACTTGTAACAAAGCAATAAATCCACAAACATCAACCAGTACTATCAGGGAATATCGTACGACATAGACAATTGTACATGAACCAGTACAAGTATGACAATGTTGCTGCTCCCCAAGCTTTCCCGCCCATTGCATCAAGGTCTACTATGTCAAGCAAAAAGTGTAAACTAAGAAATCAACCAGTACTATCAGGGAATATCGTGCCACCAATCAACCAAAGCAAGTACAACCTGGCCCTCTTTTGCACCTCAGACTCATCAGTGTGTTCATCAATAATATTATTCGCGGCAATCAAGGTTTCCAAATGATTAGATAATTGTGTTATTACCAACAAGCTATTACCTTTAATTGCTGCTTCTCCGGGCAACCAACCAGTAAGCTCGTACATCAATTCCTGCCACCTTGATTTAGTTATTTTTTAAATATTTCTCTGCACCAATGGGTGGCCATCCACGGGAATGCCATATAGACCTCGACATCCTGCAGTGTGATGGCACATTCGCCAGTCCGCATATGAAATGTATGTGTCTGTGAACACCATCTCTCAATATGTGCAGTGATGATTCCTTCATCATACTGCACATCACCTACTGCTAAAACTCCCCCAAATCCACACCTCTCAAAGTAATTAAGGGTGCGATTATGTAAAGAGTGTTGCCTCACGTGATTCCAGAATTCATGATTCGCACGACGTATAGTTAAACACGCGTTCTGTCCAATCAATTTTTCATCCCACACAGCCTGGGATCGATGCTGTTGCTGGAGTATTAATAAATCATAGTTTTCTGGACCTGGATGTACAGTGACTTTGGGGTGATCCATACCTATAACATTGCAACACGAAGCCACTGCTGTTAGAATAATTGGCAACAAATTACACAATTGTTTACTATATATTCAATAGGAAAGTTAACAAAAGTCAAACTATAAGATATATTATCACATGAGAAAAGAAAAAAAAATTAATAAGAGTACAGCTGTCAAAAAATAACTGCAGTTCGCTATGTGGTCAACGAAATGTAATTAAACTTTTGGTCAAGTTCATCTTATAGATAACTCCTTCTTTTCTATTTAAAGCAAACCATATGATTGGAGAGGGGATGCAAGGACAGTTAATTTTTTTTTTTTATCAGACCGGAACAGTAACTTTTTGGGTATTTCGTTGGTTATCCAACAAAATACACATTTTGGTATTAAAAAAAAAAAAAGACATGTCATTTTTGTCCATTAGCTTAAAAAAAAGGTTCTTGATCCCATACTTTTAATTTGAAAAGTAAAATTCTTCATGCTTATCAACAGAAAATAATCTTCAACGACTACTCACAATTTGAACATAGAAAATGACCCAGCAAATGTTACAAATATCTTTATGTTATATTTAACAATCCTACTTTCCTCACAATTTCTTCATGTTTTTTTTTTAACTGATGTTCTATGAAAATGACTAACTAAAAGAACAATTTATAATATGAATTTATACCTTTTTAACCAGTATCTTCAATGATCTTTTTAGTATTTTAATTGCAGTTCGTTGACCAATAAACTCTACTAACATTTTTTAAAGCTTTTTTTAACTGAAGCAACAACTGAAATTACCAACTAATGATTAATTAAACTTGTCACTTTTGTTTTCTTTATTATAATCTACTAGACTAAGTACAAGATATAAATAAATCAAAAAAATAAATATGAACTAATTTATAATGACTAAATCAAAAAATATATGTAAAAAGTTATAAAATTAATAAATTACCTCAATTTGAAGAAGATGGAGTAAAAGTTGAGGAATCGTTGTGATAGGATTAGTAGAAAAAGAGAAAGAATGGAGAAAGGAAGAAGAGGAAGAATGGAGAATGGAGAATGGAGGCATAGGAAGAATGGAGAATGAAGAGGTGCGGCTGCGTGATAGTGATAAGGTAAAATAAAATTTAGGGTAAAAGTTGACAGGTTCAGAAAAACGGTAAAAAAAAAATTAAAAAAAATAAGGCCTTTTTCGCTACTTCAATAAATTTTGTCCCATTTCGTTGGAATATGAACGAAATACAAAAAAAAAATGTTAAATTTCGCCACAATTATAGCGAAATGCAACGATCAGTTAATTTTTTTTTCCAGACTGGAACAGTAATTTTTTGGGTATTTCATTGGATAACCCACGAAATACCCATTTTGGTATAAAAAAAAAAGAGATGCTATTTTTGTCTATTAGCTTAAAAAAGAAGCCATTTTGGCGCTGGACTCACTATATACAAGCAACATCAAATATTCAAACAGGAGCTAAACATAATTTAAGCACTCAGCTATGACTGATCAGAGTAAACATATTCGTCTGGGTCTTGAGGAACATTTATGTCTATGTTTTCTTGCAATTAAATGAGTCCAGAAGGCCTCTTCTCAACTATAACCAATTAAATCAAACAACACTAACAGTAAAATGTTTACTAAGGACATGAGGATACTAAGTTCAAATAAACAAGTTATTTCTCATTTTCATTGGAGGCACTAACACTAGACTCGGAGGGAGGAAGGGAGCAAATAACCAAAGCATGTTGATTTGATCTCTGGGCTTCTAAGTTTCTTATTCATCACTGACACATGCCTCCGCATCTCATCCATCTCATCATTAAGAAAGGCAATTGTATATAAAGCTATTATCTAGGATATAACTCAGATATCGACGCCTCATTTCGTGATGAACCAATAGATTTGCTTTTGGCAAATTCGCTAGATTCTGACATTTTTGTGTTGTATTCTTGCATAAGCGGCATCTGTGCGCTACTGCTGTGCATATAGTATGCAGGCCCTGAAGGCACTGGAAGACTCAGAGAGAGGCTACTGAGCATGAGAACAACTGCTGCCATGGTTGGTCTATTAGCCACATTTTCTTGAACACACAATAAAGCAATGTGGATGCATCTCATTATGTCACGAACTAGTCCTGTGCTTCCCCTCAATATGGGGTCGATCAAATTTATAGCTGTTCCTCCGCGCCAGTTTGTCCAAGCCTGTGACATTTTAATTTAGAGTTTAAGCTCTACGTATTGAAAGAATTTAATGCATGAAGATGGTCCCAACTAGTTCGGCATAAAGGTATAGTTGATTAATTAACTTGGTTACTTACATAGCTCAGAAGGTCTTCCATAGATTCTCCATTTCTGAAACAAGTATTTTTTTCACCACTTAAAATTTCAAGCACTAGTACTCCAAAGCTAAAAACATCTGATTTGATTGAGAATTGCCCGTGCATTGCATACTCTGGTGCCATATATCCACTGCAAAGACAAATAAAAATTACAAGACTTTTCTAGCATTGGGCACCTTAATCGTAGGGACGACCAAAATTCCAGTTCAACTTGAATATGAGGTAAAGTTCCTGAAGCAACTACATAACAAATTAAAGTTCATCTTGAATATTCTAGTAACATTTCAAGGAATGATTTGTTTTACGGATAGCATTGAGGTTTTTTTTATTGCTTGCAAATTGGTTAAAGAATCTTTCCAAGCGATATGAAAAATAACAGCCTATCTAATGAGTTGTAAAACGTACTAGGTCCCAACAATTCTGCTTGTGTTGCCTTGAGTTTCATCCATTGTAAATAGCCTTGCCATGCCAAAGTCTGCAATTTTAGAGTTCATTTCTGCATCAAGTAGAACATTACTAGCTTTGAGATCACGATGAATGATCCGAAGCCTAGAATCCTCATGAAGATAAAGAATTCCCCTAGCAACGCCTCCTATGATATTGGATCTCCTTTTCCAATCCAATTGCCTACGTTTAACCGGATTTATGTTTCCATGGGACAAATGTTAAACGAAGAACATAAATGATTGATGCTCAAGCTCCATATCTTATAAATAATTTAACTTCTAAATACGGACAATGTGGAAGAATTACACTATCAGGTAAACTAAAAGTTAAACAACACATACTAAATAAAAAGTGGTCAAGGCTTGCATTGGGAACAAATTCATAGACAAGAAGTCTCTCTGTTCCATCTAGGCAAAATCCCCGCAATCTAACCAAATTCCTGTGTTGAAGCCTGGCAACCAACAAGACCTCGTTTTTGAATTCTAGATCACCTTGGCCTGAATCTGCTGACAATCTTTTCACTGCTACTTCTTGTCCATTTGGAAGCTTACCCTGAAACATAATATGAGAATAAATAGAAAAATTATGAATTAAAACAATGATATTTTAACTAAGTAGTATTCTTGCTCCAACTTGATTGCTATGCAACACCGAACACGGTCTTCATTTATATAAACTGAAAGTGCAAAGAATCTTTACAGCCTAAAAGTTAAACTCATGCAACATAAAGTAAGCTCAATCACCTTGTACACAGGACCAAATCCACCTTGTCCCAACTTATTAGCATTTGAGAAGTTATCTGTTGCTGCACTAATTGCTGAAAACTCATAGTGCAAAGATTCTGCAAAACTAGTATCATCCACCGATATACCTTCACCATCGTAGAATGTAGTAATAGCTCAGAACAAATTAGTGAAACATGGTCTTAATTAAAATTTAATTTTCCTTAATCATTGAAGGTCAACAAGCCACGCTTACCCTCTCTTTTGCTCACCAGCTGCTTCCTCTTTCGCCTCTTCATCAAGATGACAAGAATACAAACAATAAAAATAGCAACTGTGACAGTGGGTACAACAATAATGATGACGGTTCGTGTGGTTTTGTCATGCTTTCCTACAAAAATGCTACAGGTTAGTATCACAAGCACCACAGGGTATAGGATTAAAATTCTAGTCAACGGTTCAGTTACTCGATTAATTACTCTATATATGCACTTTATATCTGAACTATATACAGGCAGTACTGTGAAACAAATTTTACGCTGTCAAGTCACAGAATAATCTGGATCTGGCTTTCCAATTAAGACCACCGAGCCCAACAAAAGAGGCTCGACTTGAACAGCATGTCCCCTGAAATATTTCAAATACCTGGTGGCGGCACCGATGGCAATGAGGCTGGTGGCGGCGATGGCAATGAGGCTGGTGGTGGCGATGGCCATAAGGGCGGCGGGGCTTCAGCCAATGCCGACTCATTGAAGAAAGAGTAGAGTTCATACCGGAGAATGCAGCTGGGCATCAAAATGTGGTTGCCCCATTTTGCATAACATTCACAGTCAGGCAAACTTCTATAGATAGTACTCAAACAATCAAAGCAACCTTGAGCTGATAAATCGGCTGTGCACTGTACAAGTGCATGTACTGTCTGAAAATCAAGGGCACTAGTAACATTAGCAGCAACCTTGCGCTTCCCACCCATTGAAGCTCGACTTCGTAAACTTTCCAACAAGGGTGTCAGATATTGGTTAAAAAACAAATTGGGATCCGAGAAATTACGTGTGACATAATTATACTTTCGTGGGTCAGTTGACATGGTGCCGATGGACTCATTTGAATATCTTAGCAGACACCTATCATAAATACCAAAGGCCGATTTCCTGTAAGGACATACCTCTAAAATCAAGCGAGTAGCATTATTTATACAGTCACGGCATGTTTGTAAGTCGACGTCTCCTCTGCATTGCGCGATGAGACTAATCTTGTCAGGGTCTTGGCCTATGGTAGTATTATAGAACCCATCACTGTCTATGTTACGCGAAACAGAGGAGAGGAGTGTGTTGAGGTTAGTGTCGTAAGCACCATTTGGGGAGAACTCGGTCTTATTACCTTTACAATCCGTTTGAAAAGTGAAATCAGGGTCTGCTATGTTGAGGTAGAAAAGGTAGTAAAATTGGATTATTAGAATGATCAGCCATTTCATGAAACCCATAGCTGTCTGCCCAATCCACACAGAGACAGCATAAATAGAATGGCTGTGCTCTTTTTTTTAGGAAGATTAAATCCATTTATTCAGTTTTTGAAGTGTTGGAAGATTGACTCTGTTTATGAAGTCAAGTGGAAAAATTAAAAGCATTGAAAAGGATGGGAGTAGAAACTTTCAAAAAGTTATTTAAAATAACGCGTTTTTTTGGAGGCTCTTCCCCTCAGTTCCCCCGAAAATGTTGGGACCTTTACGGATGTAGATTGGGCGTGCGGGGTGTTTTCTTTCATTTTTTATCTTTATTTTTCATTTTGCAAGGCTTTTTTTTTATTATTTGTTTAACTGTTTCTACTTTTTTATTGAAACATTCAACAATTGACATGTCAGTGAACCCCTGTTTGGATGGTTGTTTATGTGGTTCATTAACGTGTGGTTTTCTAGAAATCATGTTTGTATCCATTGTTTTTAAAATTACGTGGTATGATATTGTAAATCCGTTGTAATTCTGTGGTTATATAATCGTGAAAAAGTTTAATTTTTGTAATCACGGATTTGGTGATTTTTGTGTGGTTATGTATTTCATTTCTCCATTATACCCCACCCTCCACCACCCAACCCCACCCCACAACCACTCACCCCCACCCTACCACCCACTACCCCCACCCTCATCACACAACCACCCACTCACCCCTCCACCCACCCAATGATCGCCCCCACCCACCAACTACTTATTTTTTAAAGTTGCTATTTTATCATTTACCTGAGTTTTATGGATATATATAAATTAATTTCTAACTAAGAGTTAAGAGTATTTTTGTAAACTTACAACTTATTATACAGTACCATACAATCAAACCAAACAATACAGATGATATTAAACCACAACAAATGATACAGTCTATCCAAACATCGTGTTCATTAATATAGTACAATCTAATACATGAACCACGGGAAACATTAGAGTTGTCTATGTATATCCGTTGAATAATTATGATTTCAATCATTGTTATATGATAATATTAATGAAAAATGCAATAAGGAGATAATCTCAGTCACTTTTGTGTATACAGTCTCCTAATAGATAAATATAATGCACTAATGCTTCCCAGTGAATTAAAGAGTTACAAAGCAGTTTGAATTGCTAAATGAACTTAACTTCTAAAAAAGATATGCACAAAGTTAAATCGTCAAGAATGAGTCTTTAACGGTGGTTTTCCAAATCTGTTTTCAACTATTCATTGAATTAGAAAGAAGAAGTTGAAAAAGCCATTGGAGTTGTACTTGAAAATTTTGCGAGAGAAGACAAGAAAAACAAGGAGGAATAAAGCGCATGATTAGTGGCATGCAGATCTCCAAAATACCTAAGTTTGTAAGTTCTGTTGGAAATTGTACAATATGTAAAGATTTTGTTTCTATATTATGAGAATGTTGTTGCTATGTTTCTGATTAGCCATACCCAGGGGCGGATCTACACACAAGTGAGGGTGTTTACCCGAACACCCTCAGCAAAAAAGTATATTGTATATATAAGGTGTTTTTTTATTTTTTATGTACATAAATAGATTTTGAACACTCTGAACACGAGTAAGGGTTGGTTCAATGGTTTTCGAAACTCCTCAATGAAATTTCTAGGTTCGCCACTGGCCATACCCATGGCTAGTTAAGTTGCTCAATCTGTAGAGAAAATAATATAGATAGAATGTTGCAGATTTCGATAGTAATTCGGTGCACATGAATGTGCAACGGTAGCAAGTAATTTTGACAAGCCAAGGAATTGCAAGTTTTTGAAAGAGTAAATAGAGCTAGAGAAAACGTATTGAAAGGGTCCAAAGGACTACATTTGCGTGAGCAGAAACATGTTGACAATTTAGAACCACACGTCAATCAAGGAATAACGGAGATTAATCGTTTAAGTTAACAATGTGCATTGATACAAAACTTAGCTTCACATTTACATCTTTTTATTTTGGCATTGCTGCTTTGAATTTCTTTAGGTTTGAAGACTTATCTTTTGTGGTGATTTGAGTTTGAATTTCCATGTGTGCTTTGTTTTGTGAAATGGTTGATGATACTCCCTATTTTGCATAGTACTATTTTCTTATTTGAGCCAGAAGTTTTTGATGGTTATAAGAGGGGGACAGATGAGAGAAGAAGAAAAAAGTACAGCACCTGATATTAGAAATGGAAAAGGATCAAATATGCCCCTCTACTTTATTTTATTGTTGAACTTAATCTCCTGTTATGCTTTTTTGCCTTACACATCTCTACCGTCCGGTAAAGTTCTAAATATACCCGTAGTTTGACGGAGACGCCACATGGCGTCATCTGAGAGGAAGAACCAACCCAACATAAAAAAAAAAAAAAAAAAAACGTACCCACCCTGTAACCCGTCGGATCCCCACTCCAAATTAAAAACATCTCCCATGAGCAAAAATAGAGAAAATCCAATACTCAACTTCCATGGGGAACGACCATCCAAACAGGGTGTTAATTGTGTACGGTGAGAACCTGATAAAAGTTCACTCCGATTCAGCGAGGGTCCGTTAGGTAACAGTCCGTGAAATGGAACCGTGGTTGAGTCCGAGCTAGCGAGTCTGTGGAGTTGCACCCGAAGAATGTTCAAGAGGATAAGTCCGAATCAACGGAAGGTTATCTTCCCCTAATTTATCGCCGAAGATCGCGCCACCAACGGACGTGTCCGACTGTATCGGAACCGCTTTAACCCACGTGAGGGCTCGTGCCTCTTAGTTCTAGTAGGACACTTACACTATTTAAACGTATGTATCAGCTCCACTAGAGGGCATCACAATCATCTTAAACAATACATTCCAGTTGCTAATAAAAGTTCCTCCCCGTTTAAGCCTCTGTTTTCTGTATTATTTTGTTGTTCATTCTTTGCACTTAACCGTCTGTTCAACAGCTCGGGGAAGGAATTTCCCCCAATCAGACCTATTGAGCGTAGTCCGAGCAAGGATACTGCACTTACTCTGTTTGATTTTCATACTGTTTTTTTGTTAATTCTTATTCGTTATCTCTTTCCTTTGCTGTTAAGCTCAAGTCACATAACCTTTAAACCGCGTATAATTCAATTGTTGCTCTTTGAGGGTAAACAGTTTGGCGCCCACCGTGGGGCTAAGGATAATAGTGACGGTTTATATAAACAACCTTCACTTGCTTTCTTCGTTTTTGTGATTTCAGGCTACACCATGTCAAACCCTAGCCACTCCGTTCACCTCAACGAAGATGAATCCAGCGAACACAACACTAACCTCAACGCGGTACCACTCAATAACGCACCCGCCATCGATCCAGTCAACAATCAGCCCATCCAAAACCCGCATGCTGAAAATGCGGATAGGAATGGAGCACCCGGAGGAGAGGCGGAGGAAGTTAACTTACGCTTGATCTATAATTTGTTGCAGGAACACCATGCAGCAGCAACATGAGGCCATCGTCTGACTCCAAAGGGATCTCAGCGATGCGCTGGCACCAAAACCGGATAGGGTTTCTGAACAGGTTCGAAGAGAAATCGAGGTCGGTGACAATCAGGACAGGCCGATCAATGAGTCATCTGAGATGATAAGAATGCTCGAAGCTTTGACTAAACGGATAGACTCCGACGATAAAAAAGTGGATGACTACAATTCTCGGGTGGATCAAATTTCAGGAGCACCTCCGATTCTCACTAGTCAAGAAACAAAATACATCGTGAGAAGGCCTTTCCCCCCGAGCACGGCACCGAAGCTGATCCCGAAGAGGTTCAAAATGCCAGATATACCTAAGTACGACGGAACTACCGACCTCCAAGAACACATTACTGAAAGTACAAGAAGGGGGGGGGGGGGGTGAATTGTAAGCCTATTAAAAAAATCTAGTCGACTACTGTTTGGTGTCAGTCGACTGATAGCGAGACAGCCTGCACAAAATTAACAGTCCTTCGATTTGCACAAGTATAAACCACAATAAATAGTAAGGGTGCAGAATATAATATGAGAGCAATAAAATAAATGACACCAGGAATTTTTATACTGGTTCGGAACCAATGTGGTATCCTAATCCAGTCCCCTTGGGTTGCAAGGAGGTTATCTCTTTAAGCTCTTTGTAGTTTGAGTTGAGTACAACCTTTGTGGTTTTCCTCATTCACCACCAACGTTTACAAGGTTGGTTTTCACTCGCTCACCAACAACGAACAAGGTTTGGTTTTGACACGCTCACCAATAACGTACAAAGTTGTTTTTTCACTCGCTCACCAACAACGACTCTTTGGTTTTCACTCGCTCACCAAAGAAACGAACAATGACACAACCTCTCAATACAAAGCCTCACCAACTATACTATATCTCTCCTCTTTTTTTTGTTTACACAGTAAGTCACTCAGGATTACAATGCTTATGAAAAGTAGAGCAAAGAACTTAAGAAGGTTGAGACGAAAGTATAAGTGGTTGCGTATTGAACCAGTTCAATACTTCTTCTTTAAATAGTGGCTCGTGTGCTCCAAGAAATCTGACCGTTGCTACTTCACTTGTCTTGATACGTTGAATGTCTATTTGAAGTAGTATCTTCAATCTTTGATGAATCTTCTCTTCAATTGGTTGCACAAAATATTTGCTCCAAAGATTTTTGCTGACATTCCTTTCTTGGCCCAATTGTAATAAATATCATATTTGAACTCTTGGAATATTTCAAAGATATCTCCTTACCTTATCACTTCCCAATTTTCCAGTAGTGTTTGGAATTCTATGAGTGACGTGAGTAAGACCAAATTTTGGTCCTATAATAGCATGACCTTTTTTTTTTTGCTATTATAATATTTGAATCTTGGGTCATAAAAAAAGATTCTCTCTTCGTTTTATAATCTCAACTTGTACGTGGACTTCATCATCTCATTTAGAGAAGATTTTGTCCCATTTTACTTCAGTATGATTTAAGGAATAATCCAACCACTGATTTATTTCCTTCCTTTCATGACTCGGTACCACTTACATCCTCCTTGATCCTGTAACCTTAATTCTTTGCGGTAGATATTTCCTTGTATATATGATGAGCTATTTGCAATTCCAATTCTTCACTTGATTGATGAAATCTCGCTGAACTCTTTTTCTTTTGGCAAGTTTCTAGTTGTATTTATTTGAGCTCTTATTTAAGCAACCCAAGAGAATTTCAAGATCCTCTTCATTTCACCTTGGATCTTGATTTATATTAATTTGAATGTAATCACATTCGTCTTCTAGCATTTGGACTTTGATCGCTCCGAACATGAACACTTTTGTGCACTTACGACTTTTGGCATATCTTGATACTCCATAGATTTGTGGACCTTCTTTAAGTAACAAGTTGATCTCGATCTTTTCCTTTTCTAGAATATTTTTCTTCCATAGAATCGTAGTAAATATTCTTTCCATAATTCTTGCACCTTGATTTGAGTAAGTATTTTTCTTCCACATCTTCTTCCGTAATTCCATCTCGTAATATCTTCTTTTCCTTATTTGATTAGATCTTCACCAGATCCCTCTTCATCAAATAAACCTATACCAAAACTAAATTTACCACAAGTAAATGTTCTTTTATTAATAATTATATTGGTTTGTTATCATCAAAATTAATAGGTGAAATCTTGGACCTAACAATCTCCCCCTTTTTTATGATGGCAAACCATTGAGTACAAAACTTTGAATTTTAATAAAAGACAGCATCAAAGATGATAAGAAGGATGTGAACTTCCCCGAATTAGTGAGCTCCCCCTGAATGTATGCTCCTTGATTCTTGAAGCACAAATTGAAGGAGTGGCTCCCCCTCACTTTATGCTTTATCGCTCTTCTTGTGCATTTCTTGTCTGAAAATACTAACAAAGCAAACGTTTTGTACAGGAAAACTTCTCCCCCTTTTGGCATCATCAAAAGGGTGGAACATATAGCTGCACCTTAGCAATGATTTAGAAAAGAAAACTTACGGGATACTTAATTTTCCCAAAGTACTTTTGAGCATATATTTACAAATAATTGCAAATTCTCGAAGCTAGTTTACAATATGAACTAGTAAGCATTAAGAGTCATACAAACATTTAAAATCACAATTATCAAATGTAGAATCTCAAGTAACCCAAAATTAATTTTGAAAAAAAATGTCTAAATCATTAATTCAATATCAAAGTCATTGCACAGTTATAATGGGTTGACCAAAGACCAATTCAGAACAAGTGAGATATTTTGGTCTTACAAAAAATGTAACATCCATTTTTAGAAAATTTGTGATTGACTCAATCTTCAGAAAAAAAAATTCAATGTCTTGCAAACTCACAAATAATAAACAGATAGTAGTTAAGAGAATAATGAACCAATTTGTATCATGAAAGGATATAAAATTGTACTTCATTGCCATATCAATTTCTTTCCTCAAAGTGAGAAAATATCTGCATCTTAATATGCAATGTCTTCAAGGCAAGCTTCCATATAATCTTTTATCAGCTAGATAAAGTTGTGAATCCTTGCTCTTCACTCTTCATGATATACATGATCAAAACATGATTTATGCTAGTCAACTTTGTCTCCTGCAAGGTTTGCATCTGAGGGTATCCCGCTAGATCAAAATTGTTAGTTCTTGGATACAAAAATCAAATTTTTGAGTGCCAACCAGAAATCTCAATAATCTTTTTATAAAAGAATAGGGTGGCTTAAACACGAAATCTGTTCTAATAATTATTGAATTACAATAGAGAGTTAATCATACCTTGGCACTTTCGATTTGTCTACTTACCGTTTTTCTTCTTTGCGAGAGAGATATGATGAGCTTACTAGAGTATTCATGTACAATGAATTTTTCATACAAAATCTCTTGAGTACTTCCTTTGAATACTTGGCTTCGCTGAAAAACTTCTCATCTAACTTTGCATTATTTGAAACTTGAAGAAGGATGTTAATTCTCTCTCGTAATCATCTCAAGTTCGAATACCTTGTAAATTTTTCTTGTTGTGAAATATTGGGCTACAAGTTTACCCTTAGTTCTTACAACCTTACCATTTTCATGAGGTTCATCTAAATATCCATAATTGTAGATCATTTTCCTTGGCTATAAGTTCCCATACGTTATTTCCTCCATTTGCATTCAACTATCTTTGCATTGCTGGAATCTTTCATTTATTTCAATGCTTCATCTCTGGTTAAGCTTGTACATACATATTCATATCAATCGATTGCTAGTTGTCCAGAGTACGCTTTTCATCTTCATGCTCAATTTCACTTCAACAAACATTAGTCTAAAGAGAATGTGCATAAAGATCTTTATAACTAATTGTTTAAAAACCATAAGAATTATCAGTAATAAAGATTACAGAATATGCCATGAATTTTACCACTTGGTCCTTACCATGACGATAGACATTTGCAACCAAAAGGACGAGAATAATCAAGAAATGATTTTTCTTCCTTTTCATATCTCATATGAAGAGTTCGTTAAGATAGATCAAAATCATAACTCATGTAACTTGTGAATACGTACCTCTCGCCTTCAAGATTTTGAATATGTCCATATGAGGAGGTTATGAAGGCCTTGAGTTATACACCATTCTTGGGCTTTGAATGAGGAGTTATTATTCTTACCAAGAGAGAGAATATCATACATGTTATGTCCCGTATTTTTATACATTGGGACAACCCGGAGTAACTATGATAATTTAAGGCCAAGACCATTCCGGGAATTGAAGTCGGGATTTTTGACCTTTGATTTTTTTTTTTTGAGACATAAGTTATTCATGAATTTGTTGGTATGGAACAATTAGGAAAATTTGGGACCAAAAGTGAAAAAAAAAATTGGAAGTTGAAAAAAAGTCATCCATTTTCCATGGTTGACCGTGTGAGTGGGATGAGGCCCCCACACAATTTTTTTGTGTCAACTTGTAATTGAAACAACACATTAATGTGGGCCAAGGGACCCTTGACCAAGTCTTGCACTACTTAAAAAGATGACCACTAGTGCATTCCATTCATTCTTAACACTTAGACAAAAAAAAAAAAAAAAAAAAAGCAAGGAGTTGGAGAGCAAGAAGCTCTCGGCCACACCCAAGAAAAATCAAGCCCCATTTCTAGTTCCTCCAAAATTATTTCCTTGATGTAAACCCCCTATTTTGAGGTCCCTAAGTAGCGTGGAGGTGTCGTTGGAGCGATCAACCCATTATTTTTCATCTTTGGAAACCCTAGCCTATTGTGGAATTGAAGAGAAAAGGTAAGATTTGATTATGTTTTACGTGTTATGAAGGTTGTATGCATCTTGTAGTATGTTAAAATGGAGGAAAATCATGAAATAGGGAATGATGGAAGTAAGTTGTGTGTGTGGGGTTTGAGCCGTGTAAGTATGTGTGTGCTGTGTTGTGTTGTGTTGGAAACTATGAATTAATGCCTAGTTAGTATATTATGATCATTGTAGGGTGAAGGAATGATTG
Organism: Lycium barbarum; assembly: GCF_019175385.1. Taxonomy (NCBI): domain Eukaryota; kingdom Viridiplantae; phylum Streptophyta; class Magnoliopsida; order Solanales; family Solanaceae; genus Lycium; species Lycium barbarum. Next base: position 13,756,904 of record NC_083340.1, read on the forward strand.
AGAATTATCCATATGTGTATGTTGGTGTGCTAGCCGAAAATGGGTCGCCTTATATGGCAATGAATGAATTAATGTCGCTTAATGTTTTAGTCGTCGTCATTATGAATTCGATGTTGGAAATGAATGCTTAATGACTCAAATTGATGTTGTAATTGATGCGGCCTGATTTGGAGGTTATAGTATATTTAATGTAATTTGTATGTTTATGAGAATAGCATTGTTAGAATGTGAATTGCGGATGCAAATTATGATTTGATAATGAGGAGTGGGTTAAGGTGAGGTTCTCGGGTTAGGAGCTGTTCTCGGCTAATGTGGAAAAATTTTGGATTGTTGGAAATGTTGTATGAATTGCTTAGAATGTCTTTAAGTATTGTTGGTATGGATTCGGGTTAGTATTTAAATATATAAGCATCGATGTTGGCTTGAAGGTAAGTCGTCGAGTTGAATTTATGAAAGTTGTTGAATGATGTAAAAGAGAGTTACTATTATTATTTTGCCTTTCGAATTGGTTATCAATGTTACTAGGTTGGTTATTGTGGTTGTTGTTGTTGATTTTGAGCGAGATAATTCTCGGGATGGTCTATTTACAGGGGAAGTGCTGCCGAATTTTCTGTAGAATTTAATGATTAGTTGGAAAGAATGGCTTAAGTGCCTTAACTAATGTTTGGTATTCGTTGGCATATTGTAGACCTTGGGGAGCCCGAGGCATAGATTTGGAGTAGTTTTAGATTGGCTAGCTTGGAAGTGCGTTCGAGATATGTAAGGCAACTTCCTTTCTTTTTGGCATGCCTTAGTTTTTCATAGGCTAAATTAGAGCCTTAAGGAAATTTCAAATCCGACATCCGAGCATGTTATGATCCGTATGTGTTCTTTGGCATTCTTAGGCATGATTTGATGGAATATGGGTCTTTATGTATTCGAAATAATTGTTCTCCGAACTTTGCACCAAAAGGGTTTCACTTTAAAGAATTCGTAAATCTTGAATGTCATATCTTTCGTATAAATGCTCGGATTGCTCCAACATTTTTATAAAAGTTTGCATTATGTATAATGAGTATGTTTCCATAAGCGGGCCCGACTTGGGTAAATTTCCGTCTGTGGGTCCCGTGACTTCCCTTTATGTAATTCGGGAACTTTTGGAAGGATTAGTATAACTATTATTTCAATTTTCAAATATGACCATTTTGTTTATGTTTGAAGTTATGAAAAACACAAAAAAAAAAAAAAATTATGCATATGACTACACACGACTCTATTCGTGCATTCTGTTATTCCTTTCGCCGAGTCCCGGGCCGGTTCTATTATCGTGCGCATTTTGATATACTCCGGAGTTATGCTGTGTTTATGGTTCACCGAGCTACTCGCAAAAGAGGGTCGGGTTCCATCTATATTTGGTGTTATGCTGTGTATGGCGTTATGTTGTGATGTGATATGTGACGGGGATACGGAGATTTGAAATCTTTCTGGTGTTATGCTGTGTTATGGCGCCATCGACAGGCGGGCGACCATATTCTTCTATACCCTATGCATGACTTACATATTTGAAACTAAATAATTTGATAAGATTGGGTTTGTACTTATGTTTGATACTCCCATTGCGTTATGTCTCAGATTTGATTTCTGTACATTCTGTTTTGCATACTCAGTACATATTTCGTACTGACCCCCTTTCTTCTGGGGCTGCATTTCATGCCCGCAGGTACAGACGCACAGTTTGGTGATCCCCCAGTGTAGGATACCCCTTTTGCTGTTGGAGTGCTCTCCTCCCTTCAGAGCACATCTTTTGGTATACACTTTTATTCGCTATGTTTGTATATATATTTGTTCATGGGTACGGCGGGGCCCTGTCCCGCCATATGATTCGTTTGGTCTGTTTAGAGGTCTGTCAACTTATTTGTGGGTGCGTGTGCCTACCTCTGTACGGTTTTGTCCATATGATCTCTTTCGTTCTGGCAGCCTTGTCGGCTCATACATGTATATGTTTTTCTGTTGGCCTTGTGTGACCTTTGTGGTATTTGCTGTGTACAGGGTTATTTTGGATAGTCCGAAAAACAAAGGAAACTCTGCCGAAATTTTTTTCTGAAAATCTTATAAATTTGAAACACCGCCTTATCGGCCTTGCCGGCTTTTCGATATAAGTATATGTATATGTTTGCGCTGAAATGTGTCCGATACAGTTTGACATAGTTTGAGACGGCATATAGTGTTTATGGTCGTATATGCTATTTGGATGTGATCAGATTTGGATAGGTATGTCAGGGTGCCCAAGTAGGGCGCCAGTCACGGCCTACGGGGTTGGGTCGTTGATACGCTCAAATTACACCTATTAATGGCGTAAAGCGGACGTTGTCAAATATAGTAACCCAACAAGGTTGGGGTCGAATCCCACAGGGAATATGGAGAGAAAAGAGTACTAATCGTATGCGATACCAATCTTTAAATGCTTTAATCCTATTCCGGATAGTTTGAATTGATTGTTGAATAATGTAATTGAATACTTTGACTTAGAATGTAATTAATATGAGAGAGAGGCTAAGGTTGTGTTTCCCAATTTGATTAGATATTATGCTTCGGATTTCAATGTGATATACTTCTAATGGTTGTTCTAAGAATATGCACTTGATCTCTTAAAGACTTCTTAATGTTTCCCAACAGTTAAGCAGTATTTCCTCTTTATGATTCTTCCGAATATAAAAGAGTTACAATCGAAGAGCGACCAATAATGCCAATTTAGACTTATTCTTATTCCTAAGTTAGTCTATTAAACGAGGGTTAACGCCTCGAGTCATTGTTATTCAATCTTACCAATATTGACTCTCTTTCCCAAGAAAAGTCAATATAATGGTTTCGGCTAATGCTTGCAATCATTACCCAACGTTACAACACAAAGATAGAATAAATAACAACAACCATTATGCATATATCAATAATAGAAACCCATTCACATAATACCCATCATGGGATTCACAACCTTAGAATTGAAATTAGCTACTCATAATGTTTCTTGGCAGAAAAAGCTTAAAGATTAACATAATACACTTACAATACTAATACAAGATGGAATGAGAGTGAAGTTGTTGCTTTAAATGCTCCAATCACTTCAAGATTAAAAATCTAGGGTTTATGCCTCTAAAATAAAATCTGAATTGTGAATTAAAACCCTACATTATGTATTTATAGAGCCAAAAATCGCGCCAAGTTTCTGGACAAAAATGCCCTTACGCCGCATTGTTACGGACCGTAACTCAGGTTACGGTCCGTCCTACATTTCGTCATTTGACCACTTCGACGTTACGGCCACCATGCGACGGACCGTACCCTGTGTTACGGTCCGTCCTTCTGAAGCGTAAGTGGTGACAATTACTTGGCAACTCTCTGGAATTTTGGATGATGTTACGGTGAAGGGTTACGGACCGTAACATGAGTTACGGACCGTAACACTAAACCGTAACACTGAAGATTTTATTGAAACTCTCTGGAAATTTAGCTCATGTTACGGTGACATGTTACGGACCGTAACATGAGTTACGGACCGTAACACTTCACCGTAACACTGATGGTTTCAATGAAACTTTCTAGAAATTCAGGCCTTGTTACGGTTCAAAGGTACGAACCGTAACATGAGTTACGGACACCGTTACGGTCCGTAACATGAGTTACGGACCGTCGCTTAGCTCAAATTTGTCCGTTTTTCCAGCATTACTTCTCATTTCCGATCCTTAGTTAATCAACCCTATAAAACACAAAAATAACATAAGAAACAATATAAAAACACTTAAAATCAAGCAATATTTCTAGTTACAAAGGCATAAAATGTGCCAAAATTCACGGCACATCAACACCCCCAACTTAAGCTTTTGCTTGTCCTCAAGCAACTACAACAATACTCACTACTAACACACGACATCATAGCAAAATAAGAATGACTACGGTGGTTTTGGCATGTGTTCCTAGCACGGACTCTTCAATTCAAGAAAAATATTTAGGCTCTTATCCATCTCCTATTTGTGACACAAGATGCACATTTCGGAAAAATGTCAATTCACTATGCAACCTCAATTAATGACATAATCATAGTACGGGGGCCTCTATGCACATGAATTTCAACTTCCGGAAAGCCAGTTACTTTGAAACCTACAATCCTTATGCCCTCACATAGAGCAAAGAATGTCCCAACACACATTTACGACATAAATGGGACAGAAGACTAAAGAGACAAAAGAACACTCACACTCACAAAGAAATTTGCATACCATGCGTGCACATACCATAGGCTTGCCTTTATTTTCCATGCATTCAACTTTGAACAATTTGATCGTGATCACATTAGGACTTTTTGGGCTTGTAACATTGGCTTAGGGACGGGTAGGATGGATATTTGGGTATCGGTGACTCACTCTCCTCGACACTTCTTTTTGACTTCATTCACCATTCTTCCTATCATTTCCGACCCTCCATTTTTAGCGTGGATTTATTTAGAACTTTGAACAATTTTTTTTTTATATATATATATATATATCCACGCTGAATTATGTCCCTTTATATTCGTGATTACCCCCAACAGGCCTTTGACCTCATTTTCCTCATCTTTGACTTATCGCCCCCAACTTAGGCTTTTAGCCTCATTTTCCGCATTTTTGACTTGTCACCCCCAACTTAGGCTTTTAGCCTCATTTTCCGCATTTTTGACTTGTCACCCCCAACTTAGGCTTTTAGCCTCATTTTCCGCATTTTTGACTTGTCACCCCCAACTTAGGCTTTTAGCCTCATTTGTCAATCTTCCGTGTCAAGGAGGGACTTGGTGCCAAATGGGTTTATTCGAAGAAAAAGTCTATAGGCTCAAAAATGGGAGACTAGGGATCATTTTCTGTACGGGTCAGGCTCATTTAAGATACTTTGGGGTTAATACAAAGAAAGCCTAAGATCACTTCACAATCTAATTCTCCTTAGAATTCACGCACGACCAACCGGGCAAGTTCTAGATTGCAGGCATCATATGCAAATAGAAGCTAAAAACTCACAACACAATGGCATAAGGATTGTTTAAATACTCCGACTTCATTTCCGTTTGAAGATTTCACATACATAAACACCCTTTCTTTGCAATGTCATTAAAAGAACCATACATGTCAATATCAACAACTCAGTTTTGATGTACATCACAAATTATTTTTCGGAGGGATATCATTGAACTTGTAAAAACCATTTTTATCTATGCTAGAAACACAGACCACCACCACTTAAGTCAGCATTACTTTACTTCTATATTAAACATTCTAAACATGCTAGGTTCAACATACACACAGCATTCTTCGGGAATAGAAACACATAGCAAAGAACAACCGAAGAACGTCCTAACACATACTTGTTAATAAAAACAATACCAACAAAACAAAACAATAACAATTGTCTTAAACACATGCTTACTATCACAATTTTGATAAGATATTTACCAAAACAAAACAATAAAAACAATATCCAGTATACTAAAACAGCAATCCCAACAACCAATCAGCAAATACCACACCCCCAACTTAAAAGCATGCATTGCCCTCAAAGCATCAATATAACGCAGTAAAAAAATTGGAGGGCCTCCCTGGAGCGCACTAGGCACTCGGATCTGTCGCAGCATCATGGGGTGGAGCAGTGGATGGGGGAGAAATACGGTGAGCCGGCTCTGTAGGCTGAGTTGAGCTAGAAGTAGCTCCTGCGGTGTCGGAACTTAACCGGGACTCCTGGCAGATTCTTTTCAAAGTACGCCGCTCCTCTTCCTCATTCTGTGGGCGTAACTCAGCATATGGATCAAGACTTTGGAGAATGGGCTCGAGATTTGGCGAGGCTCTGCTTCGCTTCCCTTTGTCCAAAGAGGGGATATCCTCCTCCAACTCCTCGTCGTGCTGTTCCTCAACCGTGTCATCGTTGTCATCATCCCCTAGTAAGCTCTGAATCGGCTGGTATAGGGTCTGTACCAACTCCGTGTGTACTTTAGGAAGTTGGTCTGTCGCCACAGCCACTTCCTGGGCCTTCAATTTCTGCACATCATCCTTGACAGACCGCAACTCACTCCGAATAGCGCCCAATTCCATAGTAGGGTGTGTCCTAGTCAGCTCAGTTATCCTGCGCTCAATACCATCTATCCGGGAGTGGATTTGTAATGATTGTAGGTGGTCCGCAGCCATCTGTTCTTTTATCTGTTCTTTTATCGGTCGCAGCGCTGCATCAATAGCCCTTTTTGTGTATAATTTTAGCTCAGTCATGATCTGCTTGACCTGCCTATCTGTGCGATCCGCTTGTAAGACCACCGCCCCAAAATTGTCCCGGTTGAACATCATTTTTCTCGCAAGCTTGGGTGGGACTCCTGGTGTTGCCTGCGGTGGTGCTGGGCTTGCTCCAGTGGAAGAGGTAGGACCACCCAAAGTAGGTGCGGCTGGAGGTGGCATAGGCTGTGTAGCATGATCAGCCGGTGGAGCCTCAGAATCTGTGTGCTGATCCGCAGCAGCTCCCTCTTCACCCATGATAGCCAAGGGTATAACATCTGATCCCGTAGGCCCCTCCGGCACCTCAGAAACCGATGCAGAGGGCAACGAACCCTGGCTGAACACCTCATCTTTCCCTTTTGTGATGTCATAAATATGGCTGGCAATCACACTGTGATCGATATGGGGTAGGGGTTCTGGTTCTGCACGCAAGCATAGTAGCGTAAGCAGGCATGGATGAATGAGGGAAGTGGCCGGCTGGGTGGCTCTCTCTCGGAGGTCTTCGGCTATCAGTCGCCCGAAGTTGATCTTATATCGCGACATTATGGAAGCCACAAGAACAGCCCTGTCTGGAGTCAAATAATTATCTGATTGGGTAGGACGGATTCGGAACAGAACAATTTGCCACCAAAACTTTGCCTCTGGCGTTAGGGTGTTTTTCCAAATCCGCGTGGTGGCTGTCAACTTTGGCACTATGGCCCATTCAGGATCTGTTGTCCGTGCAATAACAGAAGCTACCCATTTTCGGACGGGGATTGTATCCTTCTGTTCAATTTTGTAGGCAAACTCCCCTTCTTCCGCTGCTGTAGGCTCTATAGAATCTTCCCCGAATAGTGTTTTATTTATAGCCGATGGAGAGACATCTATCTTCTTTGTCCGGAATACAACCTCATTCATTGCCGGTACTTAAGTTGCTCGCTGCCCTTTCTTCACTACTTTGAATACAGCTGCCCCATATGAAGCGTAGAATTCCCTAACAAAAACCGATATGTAGGACCCAACGGGGTTTTTCAAAAACTCCAACTTGTGGAATCGGATAGTATCACTAATGCCGGGATATCCTTCGATTCCATCGAAGATGACATTCCGTTCCTCGAAAATACTCCGCCTTGGGTCCATTCCCTCACCTTTTACCTGCTCACACCCCTTGTTATACAAATCTTCAGATCCCTCCACATTAAACCGGAGGATCTTCTCAGTCATAGTTTGCAGCCGAATGTCAAGTTTCCTTCTTTCCTGTTGGCGCTCTTTTTCGCGCTCCTCCGCAGTAGACTGTCTAATGGGTGGTTGAGGTCGGTGTGTTGGTGTGATAGCCCGCTGGGGTTCACTTTGGCTCGACGAACTCGACGAGCTCGACTCTCTTAACTCCTCAGTCGAGGAGGAACTTTCTGATTGTGGGTCTGGTTGGCTGGGTGCAACTGGTGGGGGTGGCTTGCTGGGTGCGACCGGCTTCTTTTTAGGCCTGGCGTCCTTGATCAGATCATCGTCGCGCAGCCGTGAGGTTACCTTGCATGCAGCACGACCTTTTCCTTTTTGCGCGACCTTAGGTGAAGCCTTCTTTGATTGTCGTGGTTTACCCATACCTGTGGAAGGAAAAGTTAGATATGATGTACGAGAAGTTGTAAAAATTTTACACCTTATGAATTTAAGCCAAAGACTTTAATTAGGTCAGGTACCGTAACACAGTCGACGGACCGTCGATGGTGTTACGGGCCGTATCTTCATCCGTAACTGAAATGGTTCAATTAAGCAAAGGGACCGTAACACAGTCGACGGTCTGTATCATAGTATACGATTCGTAACGTCGCACCGTAACGTGAACAAAATTTCCAGAAAAGTTACTGGAAATTTGAGAGGTGTTACGGTATGATGTTACAGTCCGTCACTCGTGTTACGGTCCGTAACACCTCACCGTAACGTCTCTCAAAATTCCAGAAGGCTTTCATGGAATCCATCGATGTTACGGTGTGATGTTACGGTCCGTAACGTACGTTACGGTCCGTAACACATAATGACGGGCAACAGAGTAGCAAACAAATGGCTTGGCCAAATTTTATCGTTTTAAGCACGAGGCCAAGATTTTCGACTTAATGGTCCATGGGTATGTTGTGAAACAATATTATATCTCCTCACATGCCTCGGGTTACTCAGACTTCACCCGATTTTATTAAAGTTTTCATTGGGGACTTGTATCGAACAGTTGGTGGGCAAACCGATTTAGTAATTTCACGAATGAAACCTTCAACCGGATTTGCCCTCCAATTCAGTGGGAAGCAGTTGCTTGTACCCACGAATCTTTTAAACAGCACCAATACCAATCCCAACCCCCAACCAATGTCAAATCCCCCATAACTTATCAATTTAAATGCAAACTCAATCAACACAGCCCAAAACACGAATTTCAACACATATTATACGAAATTACTCATGAGCATCATAGAACTCGCATTGATAGCTAAAAGAAAAGAGTAAACACATGTAATACCTGATCGTTGGCGATTGTAAGGATGAAACTCAACTTAAAACAGTGATTGTGGATAAGAAAATAGTAATGAGATTTTAGAGAAATATGGGGGAGAATGGGAGGAGGATGAAGAGAGGAGGATGTGAAGAAGAGAAGAGAGGATTTATGAGGGAGAGGGAGTTGAAAAACGTGTGAAGAATCGTTATAATTTGGAATGGGAACCGTCGGTAATGTATTTAAACATTTCTGACAATTACGTTACCTGTTACGGACCGTATCATAGGATACGGTCCGTATCTTGTGTTACGGTTCATCAAACGACCCCGTTTCGTTTATTCATTAATGACCTGGCAGTCCAATCGACGGACCGTAACTCGTGTTACGGTCCGTATCACCTGGCGTAACATGTTGAAAATTTCCAGTGAAGCCCATATTTTGCATCAAAGTTACGACACAGTGTTACGGTCCGTAGCACGTACGATTGACCGTAACTCGTACCGTAACACTCTTCCTCACCCTTCAGTGATTTTTTATTTTTTTCTTTTTGCCTGTTACGCTTCATGATACGGACCGTAACAACAGTTACGGGCCGTAACGTGGAGCGTCTCGCCTTGGATCACTTGGTAGTTATTTGGTCCCTTCAGTTCTCAAAATCCCACCACATTAGCACATCAACAACACAAAAGAATACAATGAAAATACAAACTTTAAACTACTTACAAAGCGGTAAATGTGGGTTGCCTCCCACACAGCGCTTGGTTTAACGTCACGGCTCGACGTGGTACCTCATTTTCGAGTTCAGGAGCCATATTTCAAACGATACCTATCCACGACCTTACCATCATCAATACACCAATGGTAATGCTTCACTCTTTGTGCATTCACCTTAAAAGTCCGAGTGCCATCCTCGGATTTCACCTCAATGACGCTTCCATTTGGGAACACACTCACAATTTCAAAAGGACCAGACCAACGAGACTTTAACTTGCCTGGAAAGAACTTCAGGCGTGAATTGTACAACAAGACCAAGTCTTTTGGCTGAAAATCCCTTTTTAGGATCTTCGAGTCATGATAGTATTTCATCTTTTCCTTGTACAGTGTTGCACTTTCATAGGCATTGTACCTAAATTCATCCATCTCGTTGATTTGAAACAACCGCAGCTTAGTTGCTTCATGCCAATCCATATTCAGCTTTTTCAATGCCCAAAGGGCTTTATGCTCAAGCTCAATAGGCAAATGACATGCCTTCCCAAATACCAACTTATACGGTGATGTCCCTATAGGCGTTTTGAATGCCGTGCGATATGCCCATAAAGCATCATCCAACTTTTTAGACCAGTCAGTGCGATTCACATTGACCGTCTTTGCCAAGATGCTTTTTATTTCTCTGTTTGAGACCTCAACCTGACCACTCGTCTGAGGATGATATGGAGTGGCAACCCTGTGATGCACGCCATATTTTTCAAGAAGATCAGCAAATGGTTTATTGCAGAAATGAGATCCACCATCGCTAATAATAGCTCTAGGAGTGTCAAATCTAGTAAAGATGTTCTTTTTGAGAAACGCATTGACTCTCCTACCATCATTGTTAGGCAAGGCCACCGCCTCCACCCATTTGGAGACATAATCCACTGCGACAAAAATGTATTTCAGGCCGTAGGAGCTCACGAAGGGCCCCATAAAATCAATTCCCCATACATCAAATAGCTCCACCTCAAGAACAAAGTTCATCGGAGTTTCATGCCTCCGACCTATTGTGCCCTGGCGTTGGTATTTATCACAAGAGCGTGCCAACATATTTGCATCACGATAAATGGCTGGCCAGTAGTAGCCACACTCTAGCACCTTGGCTGCTGTTCGATCTCCACTGTGATGTCCACCTACTGGAGAATCATGGCACGCTTTCAAGATGTCCATCACCTCAGATTCCGCCACACATCTCCGGATCATATTGTCAGCACACGTTCTGAATAAGTAAGGCTCATCCCAACAATACTGTCGGCAGTCTCGCAAGAACTTCTTCTTTTGATATGTCTTCAACTCTTCAGGAACGATGCCAGTTACCAAATAATTGGCAATATCGGCATACCATGGTGCCACATCATTGGAAATGACCAAAACTCTTTCATCCGGGAAAGTGTCATCAATATCTAGCACATCACTCGGTCTCCCTGGTGCTTCCAGTCTGGAAAGATGGTCAGCTACTTGATTTTCTGACCCTTTCCGGTCTCTGACTTCAAAGTCAAATTCTTGTAGCAACAACACCCATCTTATAAACCGAGGCTTAGCATCCTTTTTCGCCATCAAATAGCGCAATGCAGCATGGTCAGTGTGAACCACTACCTTGGCACCCAACAAATAAGCCCGGAACTTTTCAAAAGCATAAACAATAGCAAGTAATTCTTGCTCCGTTACTGTATAGTTCAGCTGGGCTCCATTCAATGTTTTGCTGGCATAATAAATTGGGTGTAGGATTTTGTTTAGCCGCTGACCAAGCACAGCACCAATTGCAAGACCACTGGCGTCACACATTAATTCAAAGGGAAGTGACCAATCTGGGGACACCACAATCGGTGCGGAGGTTAATTTCAGCTTCAACTCGTCAAACGCCTTGATGCACTTTTCATCAAAATTGAATTTGGATTCTTTTTCTAAGAGTTTGCACATGGGATTTGCAATTTTTGAGAAGTCTTTGATAAACCTTCTATAGAATCCGGCGTGCCCCAAGAAACTCCGAACTCCTTTTACTGAAACGGGCGGAGGGAGTTGTGAAATCACATCGATTTTAGCTTGATCAACCTCAATCCCTTTTTCTGAAATCTTATGGCCAAGGACAATGCCCTCCTTGACCATAAAATGACACTTCTCCCAGTTGAGCACGAGGTTGGTTTCCTCACACCGTTGCAGCACCCGATCAAGATGACCCAAACATTCATCGAATGAATCTCCCACCACCGAGAAATCATCCATGAAAACTTCAAGAAAGTTTCCAACCATATCAGAGAATATGGACATCATGCATCTTTGGAAGGTAGCTGGTGCATTGCAAAGACCAAATGGCATCCGGCTGAACGCGAATGTCCCATAGGGACAAGTGAAAGTAGTCTTTTCTTGGTCTTCCAACGCAATGTTGATCTGGTTGTATCCTGAGTACCCATCCAAGAAACAGTAATAAGATCTTCCGGCTAGCCGATCAAGCATTTGATCAATAAAAGGCATAGGGAAGTGATCCTTGCAAGATGCGGTATTCAGCTTCCGGTAGTCCATACACACTCTCCAACCGGTGACAGTCCTTGTTGGAATCAACTCATTTTTCGAGTTAGGGACAACAGTGATGCCCCCCTTCTTTGGCACACACTGAACAGGGCTTACCCAAGGGCTGTTGGCAATCGGGTAAACCACCCCAGCATCTAACCACTTAATGATCTCCTTCTTCACCACCTCTTGCATCGGTGGATTTAATCTTCTCTGATGTTCAACACTCGGCGAACTTTCCTCCTCCAACTGTATTCGGTGCTCACAAATTCCGGCGGGAATCCCCCGGATGTCTGCAATAGTCCAACCCAGAGCTCTTAAATGCTTTCTCAAGACTACGATGAGTCTTTGAATTTGGCCCTCATTCAGAAGCGATGACACAATAACTGGAAGAGTAGCATTTTCTCCAAGAAATACATATTTAAGATGTGATGGCAGTTTCTTGAGTTCCAGTTTCGGTGGCTCAATAATTGATGGTTTTGCTGGAGGAGTTGTTCGTTTCTCTAGATCAAGAGACAATTTCTTGGGCTCATAAGAGTAAGACCCCAGACCTGTGAGTGAATTCACTGTCTCATTATATCCCTCCATTTGGTCGGCATCAAAATTCACCAAGATGGCCAACAATGCTTCGCTCAAGCATTCTTCCTCCATTTTAAATTCCACTGCTTCATCCACCTTGTCAACAGAGTTTATGACTGAAATGCTTTGATAAGGACTAGGTAACTTCATGCCTTTGCTAGCGTGAAAAGTCACCTCCTCATCGTTCACCCGGAACTTTATTTCGTGCTTTTCGGAGTCCATAAGAGCCCTCCCTGTGGCAAGGAAAGGTCTTCCCAGAATAATAGGAATTTCTTGATCAATAGCACAATCAAGAATCACGAAATCTGCCGGCAGTAGAAATTCCCCGATTTGAACCAGCACATCATCAACTACTCCAACTGGCCTTTTTATCGATCTGTCAGCCATCTGCAACCTCATGGTAGTTGGCCTTGGCATAGCTAGCCCCGATCTCTTAAAAATTTCCAGGGGCATAAGATTTATGCTAGCTCCGTTATCACACAAAGCCCTGGCAAAATTTTGCTGCCCTATGGTGCATGGAATTGTGAATGCTCCAGGATCTTCCCTCTTTTGCACAGTGGTTTTGGAAAGAATGGCACTAACGCGGTGAGTGATACCCACAGTGTCGTGTTTCAATGGCTTTTTCTTCTTTGTTAAAAGATCCTTCAAATACTTAGCAAAGCCAGGCATTTCTTTAACAGCATCCATGAAAGGAATGTTCATCGTCAACTGCTTGAGTTGATCATAAAATCTCAAGCACTTCTCATCTTCTGTTTTTCTCACCAACCTTTGAGGAAAAGGCGGTGAAGATTTAAACAATTGGCTCAAAGGGCGAAGAGCACCGGAAAGTTTTGCCTTCCCCTTTTCCTGGTTTTCCACCGGTTCCTTTGGTTTATTAAGATTCAGCTCTTCTTCAACTACAATGGGGACTTCCTCCCCTGCTTCTTCCTCGACAATATCATCCAATACACTAGGCTGCGCTTCTTTTTCAACAATTGGTTCCTGATCAATTGGCTTTTTATTGTCACCCTGAAGTATTTTTCCACTTCTGGTGCTAATGGCAAGTACATTCTCCACAGAGTTCACTCCACTACCTTTTGGATTAGGAACTGTGTCACTCGGTAATTGTCCCCGTTGAGGAGTATGCACTTCTCGGGAAAGGTCTCTGAATTGCGCTTCAAGCTTCTGAATGGAAGCTGAATGCGATAGTTGGACCTGGGACATTCCCTTGATTGTGCTCTCTGTTCTGTCTTGATTCATCAGCATTTTCTGCATCATACTCTTCAGTTCTGCAGAATCATTAGACGTGTTACCAGCAGAGTTAGTAGCTGAATTATCTTTCCATGGCTGGGAATTGGATGCTTGCCCCCTAGGTGGAATGTAGGGGTTAGAGCTCTTGTTGCCATAATTATTGTTATTGTAATTCCCTTGATTGGGATTACCCTGATCAGTTCTTCCATAATTCTGTCCTTGGTAATTTTGTTGAGGCCTTTGCCATGGGTGATTACCGGAACCTTGGTAGTTTTGCCGTTGATAACCCCCTTGCGAGTTATTGACATAATTCGCATCCTCATATTGTGGCTGCCCCTCAAGATAAGTTTCGTCAGAAACTTGATACATTCCGGGAGCATGAGGTGGCATCTCATCGATAACGTTTACACATTTGGCCTCTTTCTCCATAAGCCTTTTGGATAATAAATCCACGGTGGTTTGCAGTTGAGCGAACGCATGATCTCGCTCATGATTTTCTTTGGCCACCGCGGCCACAGAGGGACTACCATATGATAGGAATTCGCTATCAGTCGAATGCCAGGCTTGATTATGGGTAGTAAGCTTGTCGAGCAACCGGGTGATGTTGACAAAGGTTTTGTCCATAAAGCATCCCCCAGCTGCAGTGTTGACAGCTATTTGATTTATTGTATCTAGCCCCTTGTAGAACTTCTCTGTGAGAATTGCATCTGGAAATCCATGATTCGGAGATTGAGCTAGATAATATTTGAACCTCTCCCATGCAGCATATAGTTGTTCCCCTGGAAGTTGTTTAAACCCAAAAATCTTATCCCGAAGCTCAGCCTTTTTGCTGGGTGGGAACCATTTTTTTAGAAAGATATTGGCCAGCTCATTCCAGGTATGAATAGTATTGCTCGGGAGCTTTTCATACCATTCCCTAGCTTGGCCAGCTAATGAATATTTGAAAACCCGCAGTCGCAGTGCATCAGCAGGAACAGCACCTTGAGATTGTTGGGAACATACATGCACGAAATTCTTTAGGTGTCGAAGTGGACAGTCTTCCGAAGAATTTCGGAAATAGCCTTCAAGTTTCAATAGCTGATAGATAGAACTATCAATTTTGAAATTAGCATTTCCTGTTCTCGGGGGAACTACAGCAGAAGCATAATCAGCTTCGTCGATGAATTCTGCAAATACATTCTCATCCTCCTCTTCTTCTGGTGCAGGATGGTTCACTTGGATCCCCCCTTGGTTCCCTTGATTGCGATGGGGTCTTCCAGCCATGTTCACCTGGTTCACTAAAACAGCAAACGAGGTGTGATGGAATAGAAAAGTTTTAAAGAATAGTACATAACAATTAGTAATTTCTGAACCGTATTCCCCGGCAACGGCGCCAAAATTTGATACGCTCAAATTACACCTATTAATGGCGTAAAGCGGACGTTGTCAAATATAGTAACCCAACAAGGTTGGGGTCGAATCCCACAGGGAATATGGAGAGAAAAGAGTACTAATCGTATGCGATACCAATCTTTAAATGCTTTAATCCTATTTCGGATAGTTTGAATTGATTGTTGAATAATGTAATTGAATACTTTGACTTAGAATGTAATTAATATGAGAGAGAGACTAAGGTTGTGTTTCCCAATTTGATTAGATATTATGCTTCGGATTTCAATGTGATATACTTCTAATGGTTGTTCTAAGAATATGCACTTGATCTCTTAAAGACTTCTTAATGTTTCCCAACAGTTAAGCAGTATTTCCTCTTTATGATTCTTCCGAATATAAATGAGTTACAATCGAAGAGCGACCAATAATGCCAATTTAGACTTATTCTTATTCCTAAGTTAGTCTATTAAACGAGGGTTAACGCCTCGAGTCATTGTTATTCAATCTTACCAATATTGACTCTCTTTCCCAAGAAAAGTCAATTTAATGGTTTCGGCTAATGCTTGCAATCATTACCCAACGTTACAACACAAAGATAAAATAAATAACAACAACCATTATGCATATATCAATAATAGAAACCCATTCACATAATACCCATCATGGGATTCACAACCTTAGAATTGAAATTAGCTACTCATAATGTTTCTTGACAGAAAAAGCTTAAAGATTAACATAATACACTTACAATACTAATACAAGATGGAATGAGAGTGAAGTTGTTGCTTTAAATGCTCCAATCACTTCAAGATTAAAAATCTAGGGTTTATGCCTCTAAAATAAAATCTGAATTGTGAATTAAAACCCTACATTATGTATTTATAGAGCCAAAAATCGCGCCAAGTTTCTGGACAAAAATGCCCTTACGCCGCATTGTTACGGACCGTAACTCAGGTTACGGTCCGTCCTTCATTTCGTCATTTGACCACTTCGACGTTACGGCCACCATGCGACGGACCGTACCCTGTGTTACGGTCCGTCCTTCTGAAGCGTAAGTGGTGACAATTACTTGGCAACTCTCTGGAATTTTGGATGATGTTACGGTGAAGGGTTACGGACCGTAACATGAGTTACGGACCGTAACACTAAACCGTAACACTGAAGATTTTATTGAAACTCTCTGGAAATTTAGCTCATGTTACGGTGACATGTTACGGACCGTAACATGAGTTACGGACCGTAACACTTCACCGTAACACTGATGGTTTCAATGAAACTTTCTGGAAATTCAGGCCTTGTTACGGTTCAAAGGTACGAACCGCAACATGAGTTACGGACACCGTTACGGTCCGTAACATGAGTTACGGACCGTCGCTTAGCTCAAATTTGTCCGTTTTTCCAGCATTACTTTTCATTTCCGATCCTTAGTTAATCAACCCTATAAAACATAAAAATAACATAAGAAACAATATAAAAACACTTAAAATCAAGCAATATTTCTAGTTACAAAGGCATAAAATGTGCCAAAATTCACGGCACATCAGTCGTGACAGAAGTGGTATCAGAGCGGTTTGTCCTTGGGATGTCTACAGACCGTGTCTAGTAGGATCTTGTTTATCGGTGTGTTGTGCACCACATCGATAAACAGGAGGCTACAGGACATTTAGGATGTTTCCTTCCTTTGACTCTTAGATCGTGCGATAGAGCTGTGCTATTAGGATGACTCTGTTCTGATTAGTTGTTGTGTTTTTCTTTTAGTGATGCCTCCGAAAAAGGCGGCAGCTTCCCAGAACGGTAAGTCATCAGCGGCCGGAGAGACTAGCCAGGCTCGGAAGGGTACTCG
The DNA here is from genome assembly GCF_019175385.1 of Lycium barbarum. Taxonomy (NCBI): domain Eukaryota; kingdom Viridiplantae; phylum Streptophyta; class Magnoliopsida; order Solanales; family Solanaceae; genus Lycium; species Lycium barbarum. The sequence goes on from NC_083340.1 coordinate 13,773,903, forward strand.
GACCCTTGCTCAGATGATGCGTGATATTGCGCCCCGGCCAATAGACTCTGCTACGTCTTCATCATTAGAGGAGTCTGGAGCAGCTTCACCATTAGCTCCAGAGGCTCCAGCTCCCGCGCCTCCAGCACCCCAGCCAGGGGCGGAGGATAAGACATTGAGGGAGGCAGTACAGTTATTGACTACTTTGGTAGCGGGGCAGGTTCGCAGACGCGGGCAGATAGATTATGATGATGATGACAGACGTGATAGCCTGAGGGTTCGAGACTTTCTGACATGCCGTCCCCCAGAGTTTTACGGGTCTAGGCCCGAGTAGGACCCCCACGACTTCATTCGGGGGATTCGACGTTCATTAGATTTGGTCAGGGCTTCAGAGACCGAGTCTGTTGAGTTTGCCTCGCACAGATTACGAGATGTTACTGCCAACTGGTATGAGTCTTGGGAGCTATCTAGGGGCGAGAGTGCTTCCCCAGCTACTTGGGATGAGTTCGTGGCTGCTTTTACCCGTCACTTTTTGCCCCCAGAGTTACGGCGGGCGCTGGTTGACCGATTTTTACAGTTGCAACAGAGAGGCCGGAGTGTTCGTGAGTATAATTTGGAGTTTGATTCTCTGGCTCGATATGCCCCTGCTATAGTAGCGGATATGGCTAACCGTATGCACCGGTATGTGATGGGATTGGACCGCTACTTGGTTGACAGTTGCATGGCGATGGCGTCACAGACAGACATGGATATCGCCAGGTTACAGGCCCACGCTCAGGGTATGGAGGACCGACACAGGGCCGATTATGCTGGTAGGGATCGAGACAGGAGGCCGCCCAAGAGGGCCAGGTCCGCGGGGTATTCTGGAGGTTCTCGAGACGGACAGCCTCAGCAGCAGTCGTCGGGCAGGTATTTTCCTCCGCCAGGCCGGGGTACACAGTCAGGCGGCAGACGATTTGACAGTGCAGGGCCATCTGGGGCCGGTCAGAGTTCCAGAGCATCGGGTTCCCAGACAGTCAGGGGTTCCAGCCAGTCCAGACCACCCTGGCCCCGTTGTACTTATTGCGGGAAATCGCACCCAGGGGAGTGCTATCGAGCTACAGAAGCCTGTTTTTCTTGCGGCCGTCAGGGCCATATGATGCGTGATTATCCGATGTCGAGTGGTTCTGGCAGTACAGTTCAGCCGACGGGATCAGCCGCAGGTTCATCTTCTACTCCCTCAGTTGTGCGCCCTGCGGGGCGAGGTATTCCGACACAGACGGGTCGCGGTCGAGGCCGTGGCGGTGCTGCAGGTTCTAGCGGTCCTTCGAACCGCATATATGCATTGGCTAGCCGCCAGGATCAGGAGGCTTCGCCAAATGTTGTTACAGGTACCTTACTGGTTTTCTCCCGATCTGTGTATGCATTGATTTATCCTGGTTCGACTTTATCATATATTGCCCCACTGGTTGCTAATGATATTGGGATAGAATCCAAGCCGATAGAGCCTTTTGAGGTAGCTACACCTGTAGGGGATTCTGTTATAGCCAGACAGGTTTATCGGGATTGTTCGGTTATTATATCTGATCGTTGTACTAAAGCGGATTTGATAGAGTTAGATATGCTTGAATTTGATGTTATTATGGGCATGGACTGGTTAGCGTCTTGTTATGCTAATGTGGACTGCCAGCAGAAGGTAGTTCGTTTCCAGTTCCCAGGGGAACCAGTTATAGAGTGGTCCGGGAGTACAGCGTCGCCGAGGGGTAAGTTTATTTCATACCTCAAGGCTAAGAAGATGATTCAGAAGGGTTATATTTATCACCTGGTCCGTGTGCACGATACTACAGCCGAGGCACCTACTTTGCAGTCAGTTCCGGTTGTCAATGAATTTTCGGATGTATTCCCAGATGAGCTTCCGGGTCTTCCGCCTGAGCGAGAGATAGACTTTGCTATTGATTTGTTGCCAGATACGCAGCCAAAATCTATTCCTCCGTACAGAATGGCACCGGAAGAATTAAAAGAATTGAAGGAACAGTTAAAAGATTTATTAGACAAAGGCTTCATCAGACCCAGTACATCGCCCTGGGGAGCGCCGGTATTATTTGTGAGAAAGAAAGACGGGTCACTGCGGATGTGTATTGACTACAGGCAATTAAATAAGGTGACCATAAAGAATAAATATCCCCTCCCCCGGATTGATGATTTGTTTGATCAGTTGCAGGGTGCCAAATATTTCTCAAAGATAGATCTGCGTTCGGGGTATCACCAGGTACGGGTACGAGAGGCAGATATTCCGAACACTACTTTCAGGGCCCGGTATGGGCATTATGAATTCAGAGTATTCATGGATTTGATGAATCGGGTATTTCGGCCTTTCCTCGATATGTTCGTGATTGTGTTTATTGATGATATATTAGTTTATTCACGATCAGCAGAGGAGCATTCTGATCATCTGAGAACAGTGCTTGGCACTCTTCGGCAGCAGCAATTATATGCTAAATTTGCTAAATGTGAATTCTGGTTATCTTCTGTAGCATTCTTGGGGCATATTGTCGGAGCAGATGGTATTCAGGTTGATACGCAGAAAATTGAAGCTGTACAGAATTGGCCTAGGCCTACTACACCTACAGAGGTACGCAGTTTTCTGGGTTTGGTCGGTTATTACAGAAGATTCGTAGAGAAGTTTTCTTCTATTGCGGCACCATTGACAAGGTTAACTCAGAAGGCAGCGAAATTTCAGTGGACGGATGCCTGTGAGCGCGGCTTTCAGATGTTGAAGCAGAAATTAATTACAGCTCCAGTTTTGGCTCTTCCAGAAGGACCAGACGGGTATGTGGTTTATTGTGATGCCTCTGGTACGGGTTTGGGTTGTGTGTTGATGCAGCACGGTCGAGTCATAGCCTATGCTTCCCGGCAGCTCAGACCATACGAGAAGAATTATCCCACACATGATTTGGAGTTAGTCGCGGTTATTCATGCTTTGAAGATTTGGCGGCATTACTTATATGGGGTCGACGTTGATATTTATACGGACCATAAGAGCCTCCAGTACATTTTTAAACAGAAAGAATTGAATTTGCGACAGAGGCAGTGGTTAGAGTTGCTGAAGGATTATGATGTCAATATTCTCTACCATCCAGGGAAAGCTAATGTTGTAGCAGATGCGCTTAGCCGCAAGTCCATGGGCAGTTTGATTGGTGTGCAGTCTGATAAGAAAGAAATGGTTCGTGATATTCATCAGTTAGCCAGTCTTGGAGTCCGCTTAGCCGATTCTGGAGATGCTGGGATTTCTGTTCGAGGAGTGGCCGACTCCTCCATTCTGGGTGAGATAAAGCGGCGTCAGTACGATGATTTTGTTCTGATACAGTACAGAGATGTGGTCCGTGAAAAGGAGCAGACCCCGTTTGAGATTTCGTCTGATGGAGTATTATATTACAGGAGCAGATTATGTGTACCTGACGTTGCGGGACTGCGACGACAGGTTATGGGTGAGGCACATCATGCCAGGTATTCTGTTCATCCAGGGTCGACGAAGATGTATCATGATCTTTGATGTCTGTATTGGTGGGACGGTATGAAGAAGGACATAGCAGAGTTCGTTGCCCAATGCCCAAATTGTCAGCAAGTAAAGATTGAGCATCAGAAACCCGGTGGGTTATTACAGGAGATGGAGATACCAACGTGGAAGTGGGAGATAATTAATATGGATTTCATTGTAGGCTTGCCTCGCACTCCACGGAGGTACGACTCCATTTGGGTTATCGTTGATCGGCTGACAAAATCAGCTCACTTTCTTCCAGTCCGGACTACATACTCAGCTGAAGATTATGCCAGGCTATATATTAAGGAGATTGTGAGACTGCTCGGAGTTCCTGTGTCAGTTATTTCCGATAGAGGTGCCCAGTTTACAGCTAAGTTCTGGAGATCATTCCAGGAGGGATTGGGTACCCAGGTGAGCCTGAGTACAGCCTTTCATCCCCAGTCTGACGGACAGGCCGAGCGCACTATTCAGACATTGAAAGATATGTTGCGTGCCTGTGTTATTGATTGCAGGGGTAGCTGGGACGACCATTTACCGCTTGTTGAGTTTGCTTATAATAACAGCTACCACTCCAGTATTCAGATGGCACCATATGAGGCTTTGTATGGCAGGAAATGCAGATCTCCGATCGGTTGGTTTGACGTGGGTGATACTCAACTAATTGGTCCAGATGTAGTCCAGCAGGCGGTCGATAAAATGAAACTGATCCGAGAGCGACTATTAGCTGCCCAGAGCCGACAGAAATCTTATGCCGATAAGCGACGTCGACCGTTAGAGTTTCAGATTGGCGATTGGGTGTTCCTGAAAGTGTCACCGATGAAAGGTGTTATGCGATTTGGCAAGAAAGGAAAGCTCAGTCCGAGATATATTGGGCCGTATCAAATTATTCGTACAATAGGCAAGGTGGCCTATGAATTGGATTTGCCAGCCGACATGGGAGTGGTTCACCCGGTATTTCATGTCTCTATGCTTCGTAAGTGTATTGGTGACCCTTCCAGAATCTTTCCTTCAGATGATATGCAGGTCACAGAGGAGCTATCTTACGAGGAGCAGCCTATAGCCATATTGGATCGTCAGGTGAGAAAGTTGCGGAATAAAGATGTGGCTTCGGTTAAAGTGCTGTGGCGGAATAATAACCGCGAGGAAATGACTTGGGAGGCTGAGGAGCAGATGAAGAAGAAGTATCCTCACCTATTTCCGGCACCTTCAGGTAATCCAAATTCTTTGTTTGCTTATGTTTATCTGTGGATGATTGGACATGTTGGCTATAAAAGAAACTCCCCCGAATTTGAGTAAGATCCGTAGAACTAATCCAACATTCGAGGACGAATGTTCTTAAGGGGGGGAGGATGTTATGTCCCGTATTTTTATACATTGGGACAACCCGGAGTAACTATGATAATTTAAGGCCAAGACCATTCCGGGAATTGAAGTCGGGATTTTTGACCTTTGATTTTTTATTTTTTATTATTTTGAGACATAAGTTATTCATGAATTTGTTGGTATGGAACAATTAGGAAAATTTGGGATCAAAAGTGAAAAAAAAAATTGGAAGTTGAAAAAAAGTCATCCATTTTCCATGGTTGACCGTGTGAGTGGGATGAGGCCCCCACACAATTTTTTTGTGTCAACTTGTAATTGGAACAACACATTAATGTGGGCCAAGGGACCCTTGACCAAGTCTTGCACTACTTAAAAAGATGACCACTGCTGCATTCCATTCATTCTTAACACTTAGACAAAAAAAAAAAAAAAAAAACAAGGAGTTGGAGAGCAAGAAGCTCTCGGCCACACCCAAGAAAAATCAAGCCCCATTTCTAGTTCCTTCAAAATTATTTCCTTGATGTAAACCCCCTATTTTGAGGTCCCTAAGTAGCGTGGAGGTGTCGTTGGAGCGATCAACCCATTATTTTTCATCTTTGGAAACCCTAGCCTATTGTGGAATTGAAGAGAAAAGGTAAGATTTGATTATGTTTTACGTGTTATGAAGGTTGTATGCATCTTGTAGTATGTTAAAATGGAGGAAAATCATGAAATAGGGAATGTTGGAAGTAAGTTGTGTGTGTGGTGCTTGAGTCGTGTAAGTATGTGTGTGTTGTGTTGTGTTGTGTTGGAAACTATGAATTAATGCCTAGTTAGTATATTATGATCATTGTAGGGTGAAGGAATGATTGAGAATTATCCATATGTGTATGTTGGTGTGCTAGCCGAAAATGGGTCGCCTTATATGGCAATGAATGAATTAATGTCGCTTAATGTTTTAGTCGTCGTCGTTATGAATTCAATGTTGGAAATGAATGCTTAATGACTCAAATTGATGTTGTAATTGATGCGGCCTGATTTGGAGGTTATAGTATATTTAATGTAATTTGTATGTTTATGAGAATAGCATTGTTAGAATGTGAATTGCGGATGCAAATTATGATTTGATAATGAGGAGTGGGTTAAGGTGAGGTTCTCGGGTTAGGAGCTGTTCTCGGCTAATGTGGAAAAATTTTGGATTGTTGGAAATGTTGTATGAATTGCTGAGAATGTCTTTAAGTATTGTTGGTATGGATTCGGGTTAGTATTTAAATATATAAGCATCGATGTTGGCTTGAAGGTAAGTCGTCGAGTTGAATTTATGAAAGTTGTTGAATGATGTAAAAGAGAGTTACTATTATTATTTTGCCTTTCGAATTGGTTATCAATGTTACTAGGTTGGTTATTGTGGTTGTTGTTGTTGATTTTGAGCGAGATAATTCTCGGGATGGTCTATTTACAGGGGAAGTGCTGCCGAATTTTCTGTAGAATTTAATGATTAGTTGGAAAGAATGGCTTAAGTGCCTTAACTAATGTTTGGTATTCGTTGGCATATTGTAGACCTTGGGGAGCCCGAGGCATAGATTTGGAGTAGTTTTAGATTGGCTAGCTTGGAAGTGCCTTCGAGATATGTAAGGCAACTTCCTTTCTTTTTGGCATGCCTTAGTTTTTCATAGGCTAAATTAGAGCCTTAAGGAAATTTCAAATCCGACATCCGAGCATGTTATGATCCGTATGTGTTCTTTGGCATTCTTAGGCATGATTTGATGGAATATGGGTCTTTATGTATTCGAAATAATTGTTCTCCGAACTTTGCACCAAAAGGGTTTCACTTTAAAGAATTCGTAAATCTTGAATGTCATATCTTTCGTATAAATGCTCGGATTGCTCCAACATTTTTATAAAAGTTTGCATTATGTATAATGAGTATGTTTCCATAAGCGGGCCCGACTTGGGTAAATTTCCGTCCGTGGGTCCCGTGACTTCCCTTTATGTAATTCGGGAACTTTTGGAAGGATTAGTATAACTATTATTTCGATTTTCAAATATGACCATTTTGTTTATGTTTGAAGTTATGAAAAACACAAAAAAAAAAAAAAAATATGCATATGACTACACACGACTCTATTCGTGCATTCTGTTATTCCTTTCGCCGAGTCCCGGGCCGGTTCTATTATCGTGCGCATTTTGATATACTCCGGAGTTATGCTGTGTTTATGGTTCACCGAGCTACTCGCAAAAGAGGGTCGGGTTCCATCTATATTTGGTGTTATGCTGTGTATGGCGTTATGTTGTGATGTGATATGTGACGGGGATACGGAGATTTGAAATCTTTCTGGTGTTATGCTGTGTTATGGCGCCATCGACAGGCGGGCGACCATATTCTTCTATACCCTATGCATGACTTACATATTTGAAACTAAATAATTTGATAAGATTGGGTTTGTACTTATGTTTGATACTCCCATTGCGTTATGTCTCAGATTTGCTTTCTGTACATTCTGTTTTGCATACTTAGTACATATTTCGTACTGACCCCCTTTCTTCGGGAGCTGCGTTTCATGCCCGCAGGTACAGACGCACAGTTTGGTGATCCCCCAGTGTAGGATACCCCTTTTGCTGTTGGAGTGCTCTCCTCCCTTCAGAGCACATCTTTTTGTATACACTTTTATTCGTTATGTTTGTATATATATTCGTTCATGGGTACGGCGGGGCCCTGTCCCGCCATATGATTCGTTTGGTCTGTTTAGAGGTCTGTTGACTTATTTGTGGGTGCGTGTGCCTACCTCTGTACGGTTGTGTCCATATGGTCTCTTTCGTTATGGCAGCCTTGTCGGCTCGTACATGTATATGTTTTTCTGTTGTCCCTGTGTGGCCTTTGTGGTATTTGCTGTGTACAGGGTTATTTTGGATAGTCCGAAAAACAAAGGAAACTCTGCCGAATTTTTTTTCTGAAAATCTTATAAATTTGAAACACCGCCTTGTCGGCCTTGCCGGCTTTTCGATATAAGTATATGTATATGTTTGCGCTGAAATGTGTCCGATACAGTTTGACATAGTTTGAGATGGCATATAGTGTTTATGGTCGTATATGCTATTTGGATGTGATCAGATATGGATAGGTATGTCAGGGTGCCCAAGTATGGCGTCAGTCACGGCCTACGGGGTTGGGTCGTGACAATACATGCGATTCCTTCAAGAATAATCTCATACCCATGTATATATGAATTAAATTTGTATGATATCAATAACAATTGCATGCTTGCTTGTCCTAATAACTTGTAACATATATATATTAAAAAAGTGCAAGCCATGTATTCTAGTCATTCAAAGACTCTAGTTCAAGGTTATAACTAGTATCAACAAAATAGTAGCATGATGCAATTAGTCGACTCAAACCATCTACAGTTGACTACTATCAGACTAAGCTTAAATAAATGGCTCAATATACATCACCTAATGCAGTAGAAAAACTTGAATAAACTTCAGTAATACCAATCATTTCAGCTTTACTATCATATGTTCTAGCTCCTTCGTTATTGTAGAATACATATGACCTTTGGAGCATATGTTGTTCCTTGATCAGCCTTTATGCAAGTATGAATCATTCTGTTTATGGCTAGACTCAAGGAATTCCTGCAAAACAAATTAGTTTGCTTTTGGTACCCAAGTGTTTTTGGGTCCTTCATGGTTAGTAAATTGTGTAGTTGGAGATGCATGTAAGTGTTTGGGTCTCCAAACATATTTAGTTCTTACATGATTTCGAGCATAATTGCACGTAAATGCTTTATGTCCAGAATTACCACAGTAATGACATGTAATATGAGAATAAGAGTGTTCACCTGCAGTTTCCTTATTAGTCGACTTGAACCTTACCTGAGTTGACTTGGTTGAGGTAGGGCATCTACTAGTGGATCCCTTTTCAGTCAACTGGTAGTTCTTAAGGAGATGAGTTGACTTCCATTGATCAAAGTGGCGACTAGAAGATTTGTGCAAAGTCTTCATTTGCTTGTGCAATTCAGAATTTTCTTCTTGAAGTAAGTCATATTTAGTCTGACATTCCTTAAGTCGAATATCCAAGTCTTTCTTTTCTCGTTGAACTTTCTTGAATGCACCAAGAATTCTTTGCAAATCATTTAAAGCTAGATCTAGAGTTTCCTGTAAATCATCACAATTATTACAAGTCATGATAGGAGTATGACATACCTCGTCGGTTTCTTCCTCGTCACTCGAAGAAGAGGTTCTGTAATTTTTGTCGCTTTGTTTTCCTTCCAGGAAGCACATGAGCGCCATTTCTCCGTGATTACTCTCTTTATCAGATTCATCCTCGTCACTCCAAGTTGAAGTTCTAGAATTCTTCTTCTTGTTGTTGTTAGGACACTTTGATTTAATATGTCCAAGTTTACCACATTCATAGCAGTGTATGTTCTCTCTTTGTTGGACCTCTTGATTCTGGATGGATTGAGCTTTCTGCTTCTTTCTTTTTTTCCTTTTGACGTTGTTGGATGTCTTTTCCAAGTTTTCTTGATATTCCTTATTTTTTACGGTGCCCTCATGGATAGCTTCCAATCTGTCCCATATTGCTTTAGCAATTTTACAAGCAGATATTTTCTCATATTCTTCTTCACCAAGAGCACAATAGAGCAGGTACATTGCTCTAGCATTTGTTTGCATAAAATGCAAATGTTCTTTTGTGTAGTCAAATATGGATGTCTCTTTTTCGACCTTCTTTCCAGCACTATTATTCGGAATAGGCCTCGACCCATTCTTAATAACTAGCCAGGCGCTATAATCTATTGATTGAACATAGATCTTCATTCTATCCTTCCACTGCTTGTAGTATAAACTATTGAAGTAGGGTGGTCTGCTTGTTGAGAGTCCCTCTTGAAACATGGCTTCAGTAATTTGATGTCCTGCCATAGATCTTTCCTCACTTGCTGTTAAGCAAAAACAAAAATGTGAGACGAGGCTCTGATACCAATTTAAAGTACAAGAGGGGGGGGGGGGGGGTGAATTGTAAGCCTATTAAAAAAAATCTAGTCGACTACTGTTTGGTGTCAGTCGACTGATAGCGAGACAGCCTGCACAAAATTAACAGTCCTTCGATTTGCACAAGTATAAACCACAATAAATAGTAAGGGTGCATAATATAATATGAGAGCAATAAAATAAATGACACCAGGAATTTTTATACTGGTTCGGAACCAATGTGGTATCCTAATCCAGTCCCCTTGGGTTGCAAGTTGGTTATCTCTTTAAGCTCTTTGTAGTTTGAGTTGAGTACAGCCTTTGTGGTTTTCCTCGTTCACCACCAACGTTTACAAGGTTGGTTTTCACTCGCTCACCAACAACGAACAAGGTTTGGTTTTGATACGCTCACCAACAACGTACAAAGTTGGTTTTTCACTCGCTCACCAACAACGACTCTTTGGTTTTCACTCGCTCACCAAAGAAATGAACAATGATACAACCTCTCAATACAAAGCCTCACCAACTATACTATATCTCTCCTCTCTTTTTTGTTTACACAGTAAGTCACTCAGGATTACAATGCTTATGAAAAGTAGAGCAAAGAACTTGAGAAGGTTGAGACGAAAGTATAAGTGGTTGCGTATTGAACCAGTTCAATACTTCTTCTTTAAATAGTGGCTCGTGTGCTCCAAGAAATCTGACCGTTGCTACTTCACTTGTCTTGATACGTTGAATGTCTATTTGAAGTAGTATCTTCAATCTTTGATGAATCTTCTCTTCAATTGGTTGCACAAAATATTTGCTCCAAAGATTTTTGCTGGCATTCCTTTCTTGGCCCAATTGTAATAAATATCATATTTGAACTCTTGGAATATTTCAAAGATATCTCCTTACCTTATCACTTCCCAATTTTCCAGTAGTGTTTGGAATTCTATGAGTGACGTGAGTAAGACCAAATTTTGGTCCTATAATAGCATGACCTTTTTTTTTTGGCTATTATAATATTTGAATCTTGGGTCATAAAAAAAGATTCTCTCTTCGTTTTATAATCTCAACTTGTACGTGGACTTCATCATCTCATTTAGAGAAGATTTTGTCCCATTTTACTTCAGCATGATTTAAGGAATAATCCAACCACTGATTTATTTCCTTCCTTTCATGACTCGGTACCACTTACATCCTCCTTGATCCTGTAACCATAATTCTTTGCTGTAGATATTTCCTTGTATATATGATGAGCTATTTGCAATTCCAATTCTTCACTTGATTGATGAAATCTCGCTGAACTCTTTTTCTTTTGGCAAGTTTCTAGCTGTATTTATTTGAGCTCTTATTTAAGCAACCCAAGAGAATTTCAAGATCCTCTTCATTTCACCTTGGATCTTGATTTATATTAATTTGAATGTAATCACATTCGTCTTCTAGCATTTGGACTTTGATCGCTCCGAACATGAACACTTTTGTGCACTTACGACTTTTGGCATATCTTGATACTCCATAGATTTGTGGACCTTCTTTAAGTAACAAGTTGATCTCGATCTTTTCCTTTTCTAGAATATTTTTCTTCCATAGAATCGTAGTAAATATTCTTTCCATAATTCTTGCACCTTGATTTGAGTAAGTATTTTTCTTCCACATCTTCTTCCGTAATTCCATCTCGTAATATCTTCTTTTCCTTATTTGATTAGATCTTCACCAGATCCCTCTTCATCAAATAAACCTATACCAAAACTAAATTTACCACAAGTAAATGTTCTTTTATTAATAAGTATATTGGTTTGTTATCATCAAAATTAATAGGTGAAATCTTGGACCTAACAATTACTGCATACACGTGTGCTATTGCTGGCAATGATCTCGAGGACGATAAGATCGAATCAGTAAGTTTGAAAAAGTTTGGTGAAACCTTAACCGAATGGGCAATGCAGTGGTACTGTTCACTACCTCAACACTTGATCCCCTCCTTCGAGTTACTTGCGGATGCCTTCGTGAAGGCTCACGCAGTGGCACGAAAGGTACAAGCACGGAAGGTCGATATATTCAAGATTTTCCAAAGGGACGATGAACGACTCAGAGAGTCGTTACTAGGTTCCAGCAAGAAAGAATGTTGTTGCCCCCGGTCCCTGACGAATGGGCCGCCCAAGCGTTCACAAAGGCACTTAATCCAAGAAGTTCAAATGCTTCACTCAAACTAAATGAGAACTTGTTGGAATTCAGTGCTACGACTTGGGCCGATGTGCACAACAGGTACGAATAAAAAATTATAGTAGAGGATGATTAGCTTGGCCTCCCCCCAGGTCCGATAACTCGGACAAGAAGCGATAAATCAAAAAGGACATTTGAACCATAATACAACCCACCGGACAGGTATCATCCTTACCCATCCGTGAGGCCCGGTTTGCGATCAGAAAAAAGCAAGAGCAACCCCGATATTCATATGAACTGAGGAGACAGACGGATCGACCGAGGGGAGAGACGAATTGATCGAGGTTCATCAAGCAAGGGACTCCAGTATAAAACCAACTCCACCACTGCCTCACATTCGGGAGAAAATTCGAGGATTTCGAAATAAAATTTTAACGTTGACCCCTCGACCCTGGTGGCAGCAATTGGAAATATCCAAGGAGCAACGTAGCCGAAGCCACTTCAGGCAGCGATTGGAAAGATCGAAGGAGCAATATGGCTGAAGCCACTCTGAACCGACCCTTCACAGCTGGATCCGAAATTGATATGTGACTATCACGGTACCCACGGGCATCGGACCGACGATTGCAGAGGGTTAAGGGATGAAGTAGCCCAATTACTCAAAAATGAACATCTTAGAGAATTTTTGAGTGAACGGGGAAAGAATAACTACAGAAACAAGTAAATCAACAACAAAGCTGAACCGGAAGAACCCCAACACGTAATCAGCATGATCGTAGGCGGGGTCGAGACACCATGTGGACCTGTCATGAAGAGAATAAAGTTCTCTATCACGAGGGAAAAAAGGAATAGGGACTACATACCGGACGGATTTATGTCGTTCAATGACGAGGAAGTAGAAGGCATCACTCAGCCTCACAACGATGCCCTAGTAATCTCTGTACTTATTTTTAAAACTCACATTAAATGTATCTTAATTGATCCAGGTAGCTAGGTCGAACAACTCTGCATGATAAACCAAATCGTACCAACGACCAGGGTCTTGAACAGATTCAATATGGCCTGTGAAACCACCAAAGGAGAGATCACACTACCCGTGAGCACAGCCGGGGTCGTGCAACACACTAAGTTCTACGTCATTGATGGAGAAATAAAGTACAACGCCCTGTTAGGAGACCTTCGATACACATAGTGAGAGCAATACCTTCCACATTACACCAAATGCTAAAAATCCCGACCCCCGACGGGATAAAAGTAATACGTGGACAACAGCCCGCTGCCAAAGAAATGTTCGCAGTCGAGGAAGCTGTACCGAAAAAATCGGCACCAAAGGCCGATACAGTAAACCGCAATAAGACTCCAGATGCGGACATAAGGACTAAATAGCAATCACAGAACGAGGTGGCCAAGGAAGATGATTTCGGTGTACCAAGATCCTTCGTACTGCCGGACGAATCCGATGCAACGAAGTCAACAATAGAAGAACTGGAACAAGTTGTCCTCTTCGTTCTACCTGGGCACGGGACTCACCCCGGAGCTCAAGAATAAGTTGATTGAATTTCTTAAAGCTAATTCAAATTGTTTTGCATGGTACCCTTTAGACATAACAGGAATCCCACCGGAAGTAACCACTCATCGTTTGAGCTTAGATGAGAGTTTCCGCCCGGTCAAACAAAAACGAAGGCCAATGTCTGAAGTAAAGCACGCTTTTGTCAAAGACGAGGTAACAAAGTTATTAAAAATAGGATCCATTCGGGAGGTCAAATACCCAGACTGGTTAGCCAACATGGTCGTCGTACCAAAGAAAGGTAACAAATTTAGAATGTGCATCGACTTCAAAGATTTAAATAGGGCGTGTTCGAAGGATTCTTTTCCTTTGCCACACATCGATCGTATGATAGATGCGACGGTCGGACACGTCCTGCTGAGTTTTCTCGATGCATACTCCGGGTATAATCAGATCAGAATGAACCCGGAAGATCAGGAGAAAACATCTTTTATAACTCGGTATGGAACTTATTGTTATAACGTAATGCCTTTCGGATTAAAAAACGCTGGAGCTACCTATCAACGCCTAGTTAACAAAATGTTCGAAGAATAAATAGGGAAAACGATAGAAGTTTATATTGATGACATGCTAGTTAAGTCCCTAGAAACAGATGACCATTTAAAGCATTTGCAGGAAACCTTCGATGTCCTACGCAAATACAACATGAAGCTGAACCCAGAGAAATGTACCTTTGGAGTAGGGTTGGGAAAGTTCCTGGGGTTCATGGTGTCAAACCGAGGAATAGAAATCAACCCGAACAACATACAAGCCATCGAGAACATCAAAGTAATCGAAGATGTCAAGGGCGTGCAGAGACTGACCGGGAGAATCGCGGCTTTAAGTAGATTCATTTCCAGATCCTCCGACAGAAGTCATCGTTAGGGGTGGGCATAAATACTGAAAATCGAAAAACCGAACCGAACCGAATGAATTTGATTTTTCGGTTTTCAGTGTTTCGATGTTTCGGTTCGGTTCCGATTTTTTTAAATAGCAAATTCGGTGTTCAGTTTCGGATTTTCGATTTTTCGGTTTAACCGAAATATGTAAAGTATTTTCATAAGCTCCTCTCATCTTATACATCTTTCCCTCATTAAGTAGTCGTTAACTAAACAAATACTACTAATATTCCTATGGATTTAGGTTTATAATTCGTGCAAAAGAATGTCAAATCTTTTCCTAAAACAAAATGATACGAAGTAAGAGGAAATCCAACAAGATAACCTAAACAAGTAATTTGACTGTTGTCATGAGAATCAAGAATAAACTAAATTTAGTACCAATCATGCATATCATGATCATCTGCAGATATCAATAGCACTTTAATAAATTAAACAATGAATACTGCAGTTGCGGGCAACAGCTGCTGCTGCGGCTGCTGGTTGCTGCGACTGCTGGTTGCTGCTGCTACTGGCTGCTGGCTGGTGCTGCTACTGCTGCTGCTGCTGGCTGCTGCTGTTGATCATGAATCAATTAGTAACAGGTGACTATTGCTTAACCAATGCCAAAAAACCGAATTAGAAAACCGAAATCGAACTGAACCGAACTTCAAAACACCGTACTGAACCAAACTAATTCGGTGCGGTGTTCGGTTTCCACTTTAAAAAAACCGAAACTGAAATACCGAACCGAACTTTGAAAAAATCGAACCGAACAACCGAACGCCCACCCCTAGTCATCGTTTCTTCTCCCTACTCAAGAAAAAGAATGACTTCGTGTGGACACCCGAGTGTCAACGAGCCTTGGATGAATTGAAACACTACTTGTCAAGCCCACCCTTGTTGCACACACCGAAGGCCGATGAGCAGCTGTACCTATACTTGGTCGTATCCGAAATAGTGGTAAGCGGTGTTCTTGTCCGAGAAGAAAAAGGTACGCAATTTCTGATTTATTATGTTAGTAGAACTTTAGGGGACGCCGAAAAGCGTTATCCCCACGTCGAAAAGCTTGCATTAGCACTGTTGAGTGCATCTAGAAAGTTGAAACCATACTTCCAATGTCACCCCATATGTGTAATAATAACTTGCCCGTTAAGAAATATAATGCATAAACCGGAGTTATCCGGTAGGTTAGCAAAATGGGCGGTGGAGATTAGCGGGTATGACATCGAGTAGAGACCTCGAACAGCCATAAAGTCTCAGATCTTGGCAGACTTCGTGGCAGATTTCACGCCCGCAATGATACCCGAGGTTGAAAAAGAATTAGCACTAGCCTCGGGTAAACAATCGGAGTATGGTACGGTTGACGCGTCCAACGTAAAAGGGTCCGAACTCGGGATCGTGCTGAGAAGCCCAACCGAAGATGCTATACGACAATTCATAAAAATATCCTCGAAATTGACTAACAATGAAGCCGAGTATGAGGCCTTGATTACCGGTTTAAAGTTCGCTCGGGGACTGGGAGCTGAGGTCGTTGAAGCAAGATGTGATTCCCTCCTGGTCGTGAACCAAGTTAATGGGACTTTCGAGGTAAAAGAAGATAGAATGCAGAAATATCTGGAGAAGGTTCAAGTGGTCTTACACCGGTTTAAAGAGTGGCCTGGCTGTTTATTTACTTACACTTTGTATTGATGATTCAATCCAGCATATTGTTCAAGCCTATGTAAAAAGAGTTAAGAGAAGAAAACATTGTTCTTTTTGTCTTCCGAAGAGACAGTAAATGAGCATGCCATCTTCAAATAAAGCTTGCATAAGGGCTACAAAGTTGCACCAAAGACCTGGATTCTCTGTTCAATTGGAACCGGCAGCAGGGGCATATTGCTCTTCCCTTCTTCCCGTAGTTGTCATTGCAGTTTGCACATAGAACCGGATGAGCACAAGGTAAAAAAACAACTGGAACTTCATTCTTCGTGCAAATTAAGCACTCCCTATCAGCGCTAACATCTTTCTCAGAAGAATCTTCCAATCCGTCAAAATCACGCAGCATCCTTGCAACATCTCCTTCCGGAAGCTCAGTAGTCTGTGCAGATGCTTTAAGCCGAGACAAATCTTGTTCAAGCCGTTGGAGGTCATCCTTGTGCCGCTGGAAATTTATTTCTATCCTAAGGTGCAACGTCTCAAGCTTTCTTTTGTTAGTAGCCTCAGTTGCTTCCTTGAGGCGCCGCTCCTCCTCTATTTGTGCCCAGGCTTGCTCCTTAGTCCTTTCTTCCTGCCTCCACTTTGCCTGTCAAAAATTGGAAACACAACCATTATTCATTGCCCAATAAGCCAGATTGTGTTCAATTCAGGGTAATAATTGCTCATTAACAGTTTTAAATAATATATTATCCGTGAAAGTAAACAGGTAAAGGAAGGAAATAAAGGGAGTACAACAAGAAGAATAGGTTGTGCACTGAATCAGACTTATAAGGAAAGACAACTGGCAAAGAAACAGCTAAAGAAACCTTCAATTGATATGTATCCAAAGGGAAGACACACATAATGTACATTCTAATTACCCAAGTGAGATACAATTTCAGAGTTGCTACAAATGATCTAGAATGTGTTACATTTCCAAGTACGGTTTCTGACTGTAATAATTGTAAGCAATGATCGATATTTTTAGCCAACTTATCAGAAAAGGGAAAAAAGAAGAGGGTTTTTCTTCAGCCAACAGCCAAGCATTCTTGAAATAAGAACATGAATCAATGTTAAAAAAACGAATATAAGTATCCACACTTACAAAAGGAAATGAAACATCCTTGATAAAACTGTAGGCAATCATTATCGTGCATGCATATAGCTCTAGAAGCATAATAAAAGCACTCATTAATAGAAGCACTGGAAATTATTCATTCTTTTTCTAGTTTCATATAACATACTGCCATCACGGATCATTAATGAGTTTCCTCTGCAATGCTTTTGCCGGCTAATTTCTCAAAAACATGCCAAAAGTATGCTGAAACACTCTCTGTTAGTTCTCTAAATCCATAGTTTTGTATAACTTTCCACTCCCCCCCCCCCCGGAACAAAACCCCCGGCTCACCAAATAAGTTTATAGCTCCAAAAAGGACATACCAACAGAAGCACTAGCTTAATGTGTCCCCTCTACCGACAAGAAAGCATGCTCATCAGCTTAATAACCATATGGCCACAGTTTTTTGGTAAAATAACAAAGGTAATAGAGTGTTGGATGTGCGATAGACACATCACAGGTTCGAATGTTGTTAGGAGCCAACTCTAATATTTAAGTGGAGGAGGGTAGAGGGGAAAGACCATTATCCGAGTCAAAGCTGGGAACGGCAGATTTCTCTGTTATTTAAGAGAAAATTGTAATATAAAATAACAAATAAGTTTCTATGCTCCTGAACATGACATCTCCTTTCATTTTCATCTTGTTCAAATAAAAAGAGAAGCGGATAGTTTTTTATTATCAGTCCAATAGTCAATAAGAGAGGGATAATTTAATTGTCGAAGACCTCTACCTCCACAGATAACATTGAAGCTTCGAGCTGATCTAGAATTTGAAATTGATGGATTCCTACAACGACCTCAAGTTAATACTACAATAATAATTGGGTTCACGGTCAAATATATATATATATATATATATGTTTTGGATAAAAGCTACTGGCTTGACATGAACCCGCAACCAATCTTCTAGATCCACCCTTGGGTTCGAGTCTCCAGGAGAGCAAAGTGGGAAATGACCACCATTTAGCTCGTAGGGACTCACAGGCTAGATTGACATATCATAAAAAGGTTACCACTTCAATTGTCTTCACCATCTCATTCTTCCTAACTTCCTACTTTTAATTTCTTGATCGAGATTTATAAATATTTTATGTTCGTAGAGCATTACTGGCGTTTTAAGCATGAATATGAAGAATTTATGTTATTTCCCTGAATAGGCTCTTAGCAAAATTACTAAGAGATATTCATTTAAAATATAGAAATCTTTTATGTTCCTCTACTTAACACACCATTTTCTTTCTTTTCGATAGATGCATGGATGTGCTTTCTATCTGCATTTAATGATAGGAGGAATAATTGCATAGATTTGGGTTAAACTACTCCTTTCAAGTAGTGTTGTCAAATGTGAAAGGCGTAAACAGTGTTATAAGTCATCGCTTTGTTATTTAAAGCGAGGCGGAGCAAGGGTCACGACTTCATTCGCTTCATAAGTGTGCACTTCAAACAATGACACAGAGTGAATCCAACAAGAAATGGCTGATTCTTTGAATCTCAACATTGAGGAGTTGGATTGGTAATATTGTATATTGGATATTGAAATTAATTATTTTATTTGAAATTTTGATTATTATAGTACTAAATTCATAATGTATGGTATTATTATAGTCTCCCTAAATTGAGCGCTTAACTTAAAAGAAATACGCACTTCACTTCAAACTTCACTTTAAAGAAGCATGCGCCTCACTTGAAAGAAGTGTGCACCTCGAAGCACCTCGAACCCCAAGGACCAGGTTGGTTTTTTGTGTTTTCGCTTTTGAAAAATTGGGCGGAAATGTACCAACACGAGTAAGCCTTAATCTCAACTAGCTGGTATTGACTGGTATTCCCAATACGTATTTTTTTTACCTTTCATTGTATTTTGATCTTCACTAAGTCTGCATGAACGTCAAGAGGTTGTAGGTCCTTTATGACAACTTCCTTTTACATGATTTTAAAGCTCTCTCAACCCCTTTTATGTCTTCCACATGAAACACGTGGAGTAAAAACCATGTGAATCAAGTTCAAACTCATTTTAAATTTCCGACTCCAGTGCGAAATAGAGCTTTGAGTTTCTAGTTTAAATTTGTGACTACTTTCCTTAAACTATATTTCTAATTTCTTATTCCTAATTCCTAACATATATACCTATGATTTTTTTCATAACAATGATGAATACATAGCTTTGTCGTCAATATTTAGTGTTTAGCTGCACGCCTTAGTACACAGTTGCATTGCACTAAAGTGTCGCATATGCGAAGGGAAGCGCCCAACCTATGTAGCACCTGGCTTCAGGGTTTAAGCGCACCTTTTACAACATTATTATCTAGTAAAGTAAGGTTTTAACCCTATGGTCTTCAAGTGTTCGTGTGTTTGCGCACTAAAGTTTTAGGAAATTGAATGCAACTTATTCATCAATCATTTCTCCACTTTAAGATCACTCATAAATACAAGTTGGTCATAGATGTAGACCAATAAATGTTTACAACATATAAAGAGTACATCCCGATTAATTAAAGTTGTTGATGTTGTGCCTGCTATGTGTAGGTTTCATGGTGGTTGTGGTATCGGAAATGGGGTGCTAATGAGTTTCCTCTGAAGGGGTTCCTCTCATATCCCCCGGTATCTTCTTTGCATATCTTAAGTGTCCAAGGAGGTTTAATCTCACTCCTTCAATGAAAACTTTGTTGAAGAGGAACATCGCGGCTTTTGTAGCTGGACTTAGAGCAAACTCAAAATACGTGCAAAAAAAGTCACAAGCTTGTCCTAGTCCTTTGCTTTGTGGGGACCCGTCTAGTGTAAGTGTATTAGGATCTGAAAGTGGAATTGGGCAGTCTGATGAATCAAAACCAAGAAGTGCATAGCTCTGTCTTGAGTAAGTTTCGTGATTTGAATCTTGCTGAGAATTTAGATTAAGTCCATGGCCAGCTAGACCAGAAGGACGAGGTGATTCTGAGTTTGATTCATCAGATAAAGGATCTAGAAAGGCAGGTGAAGGACCGTAACAAATGGGCCAACCAGAAGGCAATGCAAGCTATGAGTAAGTTCAGTAGTGACTTAACTGAGCTTAAGATGTTGCAAATGGAAAGGAAGGAGACTCAAAAGACTGAAGAAGGGTAAGCAGGCCATTGAAGACATTACCATGAAAAGAATCACACGTATGGAAAGACCAAGTGTTTGTAAGAGGAAAACACCCGATATCTTTTATCTCCATCCAACTTCATCATGATTTAGTCAATTTTACAATTTACTGCTGTGAAGGAGCAAAGAACAGATAGGATTCCTGATGATCTGCAGAAGTTCAGCCCAACTTATTGAGTAGCTTTATTGGGACTCGAAAGATCTTTAAATGTTTGCCACATATAACTAATGAAATTTATGGATGAAGAATGATTCGACTGTATGCAACATAAAACTACTTAAATTTCTAAATTCTCTATATGAACCATATAACTCCTCTCTCTTTATCAACAAGCAAATCAGACACAAATCTATAAATTAAATAAGATCCAAGATAAAGCTTAATCAAAGAAAGTATCTTAGGTAACACGGGTGCAGTGTCTACTCTTACTATTCAGATATCTCATGAACCCAACAGATGAACGTTTTCACTACACACCTCTATATAAATCATGTCAAAACAGAAAGAAAGTGTTTGAAACCAAAACCAATGCTTACAAAGACACCATTACGATGAAAAAAACACACAAATACTGTACTAGAACTATCAATTAAAAGGTGCATTATGATATTAGAAAGACAGAAAGATTTAGTCCAATTTCTCAGGAAGCGATGCATATACTGTGAACATTCCATTTAAACTACAAGAAGGTAATACAAGTAAACAGAAAATAAAAAGAGAAAAAGTGCATACCTCAGCTTCCTTTTGAGCTGCCTCAATCTCAACCAGATGCTGCTGCAAATCCGAGATTTTCTACTTCTCTGCAGCAATATCCTCGTGAAGCTTGTTTTTCTGTTTCTCCCAAGCTCCATGCTTCTTTAAGAACTTCTTCTACCTCTTTACAACCTCCAAGCAGGTTGTGGCAGATTCGGATGCGCTTAACTTGCAAGCCTCCATCGCTGCCCTTATTTCGGCATTCATGTTCTCACGCTTTTTAACTGCCAGGTTTTTATGGTCAACTTGGCCACTTGTGTATCGTAGAGCAGCCTCCATACGTATGATTCTTTTCATGGTAGTGGTAGTGTCTTCAATGGCCTGCTTACCCTTCTTCAGTCTTTGAGTCTCCTCTCTTTCCATTCGCAACATCTTAAGCTCAGTTAAGTCATTACTGAGCTTCCTCGCAGCTTGCATTGCCTTCTGATGGGCCCAGTCTTTTCGATCCTTCACCTGCCTTTCCAGATCCTTTATCTGATAGGTCAAATTCAGAATCACCTCGTCCTTCTGGTCCAGCTGGCCGTAGCCCTGCTCTGAATTCTCGGCAAGATTCAAATTGCGAAACTTACTCACACAGCTAACTTCTTGGTTTTTCAGAGTCTGAGATTCATTAGACTGCCCAATTCCACTTTAGATCCTGAGGCACTTCCACTAGACCGGTCCCCACCAGGCAAAGGACTAGGATAAGCTTTTGATTGATTTTGTAGGCATTTTGAGTTTGCCCTAAATCCAGCTACAAAAGCCGCGACGTTCCTCTTCAACAAAGTTTTGGTCGAAGGGGTGAGATTAAACCTCTTTGGACACTCAGTCTCCCTTTGCAAAGAAGATTCCGAGGCATACGAAGAGACGCCCTTCGCAGGAAACTCATTAGCACCCCTATTCCCGAAATCCCAACCAACATGAAACCTACACATAGCAAGCACAACGCCAACATGACTAGAGTCAACACCATCCACATTACTGGCCGAGCCATTCCCACCTTGTGTCGGATTAACCGGAATTTCCATCATACTAGCCCGACCAACATGAAGATCACTCATTAGCAAACACCACATTGCATCCACTTCACTAACACATGGCTTAACTTGCTACAACAAACACACCATATCAGCCAACGAGTACTCTTCTAACTGCCTAAGATCCGTAAAGCTATGCTCGGTATCCTCCAAATTAACAACGTTTCCATTATTCAAATACGACAAAGAGTTATGCAATATATCACTCAAAACATCCATAGCACCATAACATTACCCATTTCTAAGTACACCTTTTATAACATTGTAGATGTACAAGTGTAGATTTTCATAGCCTTGAAAGTGTAAGTGTTTGATTTTAAAATACAGGAGTCTTATCCGTAACAAAGTCATAGTACTTGAATGTTTAGTGTTACTAGCAGTCTAGCACTATATTTTTTTTTTAAGGCTAAAATCCAGAAATGTGAAAAATGGGCTTGAGTTTGTTGGAGAAAAAACCAAAATAGTCCCTTACGTATATGAGGAGAACCACTTTTGTCCTTCACGCATTACCTTGTACACAAAAGGTCCAATGTTTAATAAAAGGGGACGCATTTGATCTTGAGAGACGGAAGGCGTCAAGTTTAAATGGAGGATTCTCACTTTAAAACCATTACCCACCAACTGTAAAAGAGAATTTTGTGTGTGTGTCAGATTCAATTACCTCAAAATTAAGAATTCATTTTGAACTCTAAACACTACTATTTTAATAGGAAAATCACTCAAATTGGAGTAGGAAATTTCTTAATTTCGTATATGCGAGACCGCCTTTCAAAACTCCAAAAAACAACTTTTAAGCATGGCTTTTGTAATTAACTAGATGGCCCGTGCCATTTTCTGAACATCATTGTACTAATGAGATCAAAACAATGGAAACACGATTAAATTAAATATTAACATAATATTCTTAATCATATTATTGTAAAAGTGAGAAGATCTTTAAGTGAAAAGTTAGTTTACGAAATAAAAATGGAAAGATCTTAAGTGAAAAATTAGTTTACGAAAATGCCCATAAAAAATTAAATGACATTTTTATCCTTCAATCAAAAACTACTCCTTTAATATTTTGTATACAAAATGTAAATATACATTTAAATAAATGCTAAGTATCAAATTGAATACAATACAATGAATCAGAGCCACAATTATGCCTTTTCACGTATCAATCCATTTAAGAAGTTAATATTACCAAGTCATTTATGCAAGGCCTGCTAATGACTCATTAGTCATAACATACAACCCCACGTCTCCTCCAAACCATTATTTATGTTGGAATCGGTTATTGATCTGTAAATTAATGTTGGATACATTGTAATAAATTGCAATATGATTAACCTTCAATAATAATTACTTCTTCAATAATAATTATTACCATTTTGTTATAAAGAATCATAATAAATTAAGTATTTTCCCCTATATGAAAATTTATGCATACAAAACTCAATGTACCACCCATATGACTTCTCCCTGACCACGGAACTCTTGGTTTTTCATCTTTTTTCTTTTCCTCTATGCTTTATATATCTATTTCTGATTGCAAAATGGACATGTAGTAAAAAAAAAAAAAGAATAAGATTGTATATATGACCTAAAGAAGTTTTTGGTGACTCCCCAACTATCGATCAACAATTATACACGAATTTAAGAATGATCACTTATGCCAAATTTGTAAATTGGTACAATGCAATTAGTTGTGAACAACTATAGGATAACATTTTTCATGTAATTTTTTTTCCCCCTTTACATGTAGATTTTTTGTGTTGTAAATGAAGGCCTCTAAATTGAATTTGACCAAAATATATTTCGATCCGCTCTATACTCTATAAAGATTGTATTTGTGCTTTTTAAGTCCTTTTACAGCTCTTACTCAATGCAATTTGAGCCCAATTCACAAGTTAATTAGAAGATAGCAGAAGTGACAGTTAAAACCATCACTATCTTGGAAATTTGTTAGAAGAAGATGCAGAAAATTTCTAAAGTATGCGTTTCGCATAGTTCAATCTCACTAACAAGTTGGAATCCAATGTATATGAAGGAAAATCTATCACTTCTCTACTCTCTCATGGGACCATTGAATGATCAGTG
Source organism: Lycium barbarum (assembly GCF_019175385.1). Taxonomy (NCBI): domain Eukaryota; kingdom Viridiplantae; phylum Streptophyta; class Magnoliopsida; order Solanales; family Solanaceae; genus Lycium; species Lycium barbarum. Next base: position 13,798,006 of record NC_083340.1, read on the forward strand.
TTGATGTAAATATTTTCATGTCTAAAGCAAACAGATGAAACCCCGATTCTATGCGTTCAGATGGATCACTCAGCTACTTATAGCTAATTTTCGCCTGCATATTGCAACTTGAGGACTATTCCGAATATGTTAGCTATGAGTATTACAAGTCATTTATGTAAGGCCTCCTAATGACTCATTAGTCGTAACAACAACCCACGTCTCCTCCAAACCATTATTTATGTTGGAATAGGTTGTTAATCAGTAAATTAATGTTGGATACATTGTAATAAATTGCAATATGATTAACCTTCAATAATAATTACTGCCATTTTATTAAAGAATCATAATAAATTAAGTCTTTTCCCCTAATCATATGAAAATTTATGCATACAAAATTCAATGTACCACCCATATAACTTCTCTCTGACCACGGAAACTTTATTTTTTCATTTTTTTTTCTTTTCTTTTAAGAACTTAATACTCCGTAGATATTTGTTTTCTTCCTTTTGAAGTGATGGCTGAACATTATACTTTCAATTAATGTTGAAGTTGAAACGTATTTCTTCAATTAATGAGAAGTCGAAAAGAATCCAATTGAGGAATATGAAAAAGCTTATACCACTAAACCTTGAAAACTACACTATATATACATACGTTTGATTAGTGATTCAGCATATGCTCAGGGTAAGTGGGTACAATCCCTTATGTTTTCTAGCTATATTCTCATTAAGTGTAGATTAAGTTTAGATTTTTATGTTTCAGTGGCTCGATCCATTTGAATGATAATATATATTTTTTTTATACGAACAGTAGATTCTGTTATACATAGATATATTGTGGTGCGGAATAATGATCAACTTTCTTTGCTGCTAAATGTTGCGATGGAAATTAAACTATTTTATAACCATATATTTACTTTATTAATTTGTCTTTTGTTACTCAATAATGCTTCAACATTCTTATGTGACTATGCAAAATTTTGTAACAAATCACTTGAAATACATATGCAACGCACGTTCCCAAAAACTAGTACTAGAAACATTCATGTACGGAACAAAGTTATACAATTACATTCTTGAGCTTGGTAGAAGGGCCAAATCAGCGAGATTGTAGGCGGTCCAACTTATGTATTAGGTATGTTGTGCAATTGCGTGCAATCTGAATTTTAGCAGCTACCAGTGATAAGTAAGTCAGTATTTCAATTGGGTATTCCCTGAAAAAAGACAGGTGGGTTTTAGTCCAATTAGCTCTAGTAAATCTTGGGAACATGCTTTATTTCAGGTAGTATTGAAGTACAATTAACGATGGGTAGAAGGAAATAGGGATATCTTCTCAAAAAAGCCATAGTATCTCACAAAAGTAAGTTGTTCCATGCCCTGTGATCTGTTTTAGAGAATGAAATCTTTCAAGACCTGAAAAGAAAAGTTGAAGTGTTTCAGTTTAGACAGGAAATGACTTAGTTGCAAAAAATCCCACAATATTAAGTCAGATCTTTCCATTGTCTGGTCCACCTCCAAGTGAGAATTTAATTAAATTCTTAAAACACCAATTTCAAACTTGAAGTTAAAATCTCAAAATCCTTCATAAAACTATACATTATAGTAACCACTTAGAGTCCATTGTGTTTTGCACCCCTAACGTATGTTTTCTTTTGTAACTAGCACTCTGATTTTTTTTATTTTTTATTTTTTATATATGATTTGCGCCCTAACCTCTTTATTTTTTTTTGCAAAACAATGAAAATACTCTCTTTTTTAAAAATATCCACAAGGGTGAATGTCACGACCCAATTCACGAGTCGTGGTGGCACCTACACTATCCCCTGAGTAGGCGAACCACATTCCCAATAACAAGTTAAATAAGCGAAAAATTAAAGAAGAAGAAGTTATTAAGTCTTAAATACTTATCATCACTAGAAATGTCACGACATCCCCAAAATCTGGTCAAAGGGTACAAGAGCGCTAAACATAGTCTGGAATAAAAGTCTGAAAATTCCTGAAGGCTACATACTGTCTGTCGAATAAAAAAAAACAGAATTAAATAAGAGGGTCCTTCAGGGGCCACGGATGACCAAGTAGCTCACCCTGAATGACTGAAAGATGTCACCCTCGCGTATCAGCCACGGGGCGTAGAACTGGAGCTTGGATCGTACTCTGCACTTAACAAAAAGTGCAGCAAGAGTAGCATCAGTACAACACTAGTACCAGTAAGCATCATAGGCCGACAATGATTAGATAACGCATGAAGAAGTGGAAACTAACAAGTAGCACATAGAGCAAACAGGTATGGTCACGTATCGTATACGAGTAAAGTGTAAATGTCACGACCCAACCCCGTAGGCCGTGACTAGTGTCCGTACTGGACACCCAAACGTACCCAATAACCCAAACCATCATACTAGTAGAATATGTCAATATAAAAGTTAATTGGCGTTACTAGATATCGCAGACGAACGGATATAGCACGTGGAAACCGATAAGGCCATCATAGATCATAACAACCCAAAAACATATACAGAACCCACACAAGTATGTCTACAAACCTCTACAGAACATAACAGAATCATAAGACAGGACAGGGCCCCGTCGTACCCCTGAATAATGTACATATATACGATAGCAGAAGACTGTACCAAAATATGGGCTCCGGATAAAGGAGCGCTCCAAGATAGCAGAGTAAGATCCTAAACGGGCGGATCAGCAAACCTGTCGTCTGTACCTGCGCGGCATGAAAACGCAGCCCCCGAAGAAAGGGGGTCAGTACAAAATATGTACTGAATATGTAAAGCCTGAATCACAGAAACAGAGTCATAACCGGAAACAGAATGAACAGAAAAGGGATGCAAAATCCAGAATATCATATGCATATTTTCAAATCATAAAAAGTGTGTACAGAAACATACGCCATATCGTAGCCGGCCCCCGCCAAGGGACTCGGCAGACAAAACGTGATCACCCTCCCGACATTGGTGCCACAACAAATAAGGATCAGAATAGGGGATTACCCCGTAGCATAGCATATCATATCAGATGGCCATATCAGACCATATCATATCATATCAGAATAGAATACATGGCACAACATACTCCACAACCCATGTACATGTATACCTGCCCCCTCACATCGAGGCACGGCGAATAATGCAGTGGAAGTCGCTTGAGAACATATCCTGGCCCGGGCTCAGTGAAGGAAACGTTGAGGCATCCACGAATGGAGTAGTGAGAAACTAATGCAAAATAAAATATAGCACATTTACGGAGACTCAGTAGCATAATTCAGATGACAAACCATATGACAGAAGCGGAGCAGTAATCATAGTGTATGCATTTCGGATATCCCAATAGCATATGTCAAAATAAGCTTTTTGTAATCATTTTCATGTTTCAAAATACATTATGGGGCTTATCAAAATAATTCAAACGAATGTCATATATTTCCAGAGACTCAATAAGACCTATCGGATGACAAATCGAATTAATGAAATCAGACAGAATCATAGTGAGTGTATTTCGGATGTCATAATGGATTACAGAAGCATAATCTTTCTAAGTTCGTTTCCAAGTTCCGAAACAGTTTTACAAGACTTAATGGAATATTTAAAACAAGTTTTATTTAGTAATTACAAGCGTAGTTAAAAATATTTCTTTAAAAAACGCTCGAAGACAAGTCATAACCACTAAAAGGGTAAAATCGGAAATAGTGGGCCCACCTCGGGACAAACGAAGCGGTGGGCTCAAATTACGTATTTTAAGCTTATAAAGTCACCTACGGAGGTTCTGGGGACATTCCATAATTTTCTAAACAATTTGCGGAAGTTTGCACAATTCTTTCAATAAAGCATACTTATAGGGTTCAATTCCATTGAATGAAAAAGGGGTATTTTCAAATGCGGATTCCGATGAGCAGAATACTTTCCGAGGCTCAAATCCGATCCTAGTACACCTAGGACATGCCAAAAGAAGAATCGGGATAGCTTTACATACCTTGTATGCTCTTTACGCCTTTCCAAATTCAATTCCCATTTCGCCCAAAATCTGTAATTGGTCACATTTACCAATTCTCAATTTCTAATCTTTAAGTATTCAATCTTTATTCATAATTGCCTACAGAAATTTGGGCAGCATCTCCCCTATACATATAGCATCCCCGAGAATTTAACTCGGCCAAAACAATCAACAACAACACCACCAACAACAACAATCACTATAAAACACAATATAACATAGTTAGTCATCTTTCCAACATAATGTCATAACCTTCATTCCAACTTCGTATTTTCAAATCAATATCGACATTCTCGTATTCATTACTAATCAAGATCATTACAACATAATTCGGAAGCATTTCATATCATTTCCACAAAATATTCACAAGATATACAAAATGTACAAATTTTTCACCAAAACCATAATCCATCCAAAACTTCTAATCTTCAACATACATATTCATAACATGTTTCCATCTTCCAATTTCATCAACCATAATCATAATTTACATCTTAACAACTTCATTTTCATAATTACATAAATCGACCATAAAATCACAAAACTTCTCATAACCACTTAACAACCAATCTTTCATGCCAATATGGACTATTATCCTTCCAAATTCACCAACTAACATAATAATTCACATTTATAACTCCACTTCATAATTACATAAAAACTTCATTAAAATCACATAATTTCCTATAACTATTTCCAATAATTTTTCATGCCAACTTGAACCATTTTCTTCCATTTCCAATATAAGGTCCACCACAACTACAACTAGAATACAACATAAAATTCAACTCATCTTATTTATACAACCTTACATACACATGCACACATGCAAACCCACTTTGTAAACTTTCTTATTTCCATAATTTCTACTCATTTCCATATATTACAACATAAACCAACCTTCAAAACATAGTAAGGAGGGATAAATTCTTACCTTTTCTCTTCAACTTCTTCACTTAACCCAAGTGTGAGATTGATGGAACAAGTGCTCTTTCTTCCAAAATAATTACACCAAGTTGTAAAGGACCCTTGAATTAGTAGGAATACCACAAGAAAACAATTTTTGGGAGAAGATTTCAAAGAGCTAAAATTTCATGGTCATGGCCGAAAGTTGGGGTGGTCTTTATGTTCTACAAGTTTCTTGATTTTTTTCCACAAGTTAAAGATGACTTAGTCATCTTTTAATACTACAAATTAGACCCCCCCCCCCCCCCCGGGCTTGGGCCATCATACTATGGCCGGCCACCCTCACTTGGGCCTCAATGTTTCTTATTTTTTTTTTTGGGCCTAACCCGGTTGGTCCCGAGTTGGGCCTAGCCCACTGACCTTTCGACCTTAAAACGTTCATATCTCCGTGTACCGACGTCACCTGGGAACCCACGACCTATGGATGGAAAGCTAATTCCATTATCTACAACTTCTATTTCTTGGTATTTTTCCAAATTCCAAATTTATAATACCGTTTTTGCCCCCCAAAGTCAGGTCACCCGAAAACGTTTCCTTAAAAATATTCGTTTGGAGGACTTCCACTTTGATTTGGCCCAAGGGTCCTTCTTGAGTTGTGTTTAACTTCACATATGTGATTCATATAATTTGTCACATGTCCCAAAAAAAATCTTGACATGTGGGCCCCACCTCAACTTACAATTAATCCGACGTTCAAAAATACGGGATGTAACAGTAAAGGAATTATGAAATCAACCAAGACAGATATAGTTCACCAAATGATCAGTCAAATATATGAGTGGATGAATGCAATGCATTGCAGCAGTCACCTTTTTCACTCCACTCTCATACACACATGCTAAGGGCGGTGCCTCAAAGCCATGACCCATGGGAGACCCGCGAAGTCCATGTACCACTCGTGCTCTCTGGCAGAAACCTCGAAGGCTAACAATAACTCTCAATCTTCGGCAAAGACCTCGGAGTCTCTCTATTACTCTCAATCTCCGGCAAAAACCTCGGAGTCTCTCTGTCACTCTCAATCTCCGGCAAGGACCTAGAGTCTCTCAATCACTCACCTCACCATCAGGACAACATAAGTATGCAAAGCATGCCATGCATGATATCAGTCTCAACAACATCGCCAATATACAATCAACAAGTACAAGTCATGTTACTGTTCACGATTCAATTATCAATATAACACTTCCCTTCCATGTGATGAGTGAGCTAGTATATTGCAGAGATACAAATAGGTGATGATCACATAAAACAACACATATGACGACAAGCCCACATAACAGCTGACATAACCAACCTAATTGGAATTCACCACCACTTCATGCCCGAAGGCCTATCATGCTATCCCCGTCACTTTCTACAACTACATACGATTCTCTAATCAAAGTCTAACTAAAGTAGACCGTAACCTACCTTGAAGGCCAAGCGGGTGCCATGAGCGATCAAACCAATGCCTTTCCTTTGCGGAGAGCCTCTGAACAATCAAAGTCTATCAAATATGCGATTTACGTTAGAATACAAATCTAAGGACACCTATATTGATACTTATATCCGAAACCCAAAAATGACCTTAAAAAGTGACCACAGACCCACAAGGGCAAAACTGAAATTTTATTGAAAAATCATATCACCCGTAACCTAAGGGTCATATATCCAGAAAATTAGTCAATTTCATCCATTAATAGTCTCTCAAATCCTAAATTCTCATCTCTTAAGACTAGGGCTTGAAACCTTCAATTATCTCAAAATCTTAATTGTCACGAATTTGAAGGTGTGCATATAATTCAATACAATTTATGAATATCCAATAGATTAATTATCACATCCCAAAAATACTAAACATGGAAGAAAATTACAAGTAGTAACAGTTTCGGAGTGTAATAATTTTGTGACAATGATCGATATTTTTGGCCAACTTATCAGAAAAGGGGATAAAAGAAGAGGCTTTTTTCAGCCAACAGCCAAGCATTCTTGAAATAAGAACATGAATATATGTTAAAAAACGAATAGAAGTATCCACACTTACAAAAGGAATGAAACTTTCTTGATAAAACTTTAGGCAATCATAACTGTGCGTGCATATAGCTCTAGAAGCATAACCAAAGCGCTTATTTTTAGAAGCAGCGGAAATTTTTCATTTATTTCCTAATTTCTCATAACGTACTGCCATCACGGATCATTAATGAGCTTCATATTTTTTCTTATTTGTTGAAGAGATAGAAATTAATGAGTTCCTCTTCAATCCTTTTGCTGGAAAATTTCTCCAAAACTTGCCAAAAATATGTTGAAACACTATGTTGGTTCTCTAAATCCATAGCTCTGTACAACTTTCCTCTTCTCTTCCACAATCCCCCCCCCCCCCCCCCCCAACCAAAAAAACCCCCCAGCCCACCAAATAAGTTTATAGCTCCAAAGATAAGACATATTAGCAGAGCTTAATGTGGCCCCTCCTCTGACAAGAAAGCATGCTTATCAGCTTAATAACCAAAGCGCCCCGGTTCTTTTAGATATTTTATATAACTGTGGTGTCCAGGCAAGTTTGCGCACACCTCGATTAATTTTACGAGATACCTGCTATCTCCCTCCAACAACGGGTACCAGGTAACACTGTCCATCAAGAAATAGACAGATGGGAAGAAATCACCTAGTGTTTTTGTCTCTGTTAAGATTTGAACCTGAGATCTCATGGTTCTCTTCCTACTTTATTGACCACTAGGACACACCCCTGGGTGCCATAACGCCACAGTTTTGGTAAAATAATAAATAACAAAGGTAATACAGTGTTGGATGTGTGATGGACACGCATCACGAGTTCGAATGTTGTTAGGGAGCCAAGTCTAATATCTAAGTGGATAAGGGTAGCAGGAAAAGACCATCACCCGAGTTTCAATGCTGGAAACCACAAATTTCTCAGTTATTTAAGAGAAAAAATTATAAATATAAAATAACAAATAAGTTACGATGCTCCTCAACTGACATCGCTTTTCATTTTCATCTTGATTCAAAATAAATCAAGAGAAGAGGATGATTATTGATTATCACTCCAATAGTTCATAAGGTAGGGATGATTTAATTGTTGAAGACCTCTACTTCCATAGATAACGTAGAAGGTTCGAGAGGGGCTGATCCAGAATTTGAAATTTATGAATTCATACAGCGACCTTAAGTTAATATTACAATAATAATTGGATCAATACAATATTTAAAAATATTTAGAGGATTTCCTAACATATATATATACGGGGTTTGGATAAAAGCTACTGGGTTCATGTGAACCCGTAAGGTAGTAACTGATCTTCTAGATCCACCCCTAGGTTCAAATAACCGGGAGAGCAAAGTGGCAAATGACCACTATTTAGCTCCAAGGAATAAGGATTCTCAGGCTAGAGTTGACCATATCCTAAAAAGATTACCACTCTAATTGTCCACGCCATCTCATTTTTCCTAACTTCCTACTTTTGATTTCTTGATTGAGATTTATAAATATTATATGTTCCTAGAGCATAACTGGTGTTTCAAGCTTGAATATGAAGAAGTTATGTTATTTCCCTGAATAGGCTCTTAGCAAAATTAGAAAAAGAAATTCATTTAGAAATGGAAATCTTTTATGTTCCCTGTTGAAGTTCCCCATCCCTTAGCCGATGGGGGAACACCCAAGTAAAAGACCAAATCCCCCATCCCTTACTGATGTAGGAGACTCAACATTCCTCTACTTAACACACCATTTTCTTTCTTTTCCACGGATGTATGGATGTGTTTTCTGTTTGCATTTAAAAGGTAGGAAGGAATACTTGCATAGATTTGGGTTAAACTACTCCTTTAGAGTAGTGCTGTCAAATGTGAAAGACGTAAAGAGTGTTATTAAAAGTCATTGCTTCGTCGTTTAAAGCGACGCAAAGAGGAGGGTCACGACTTCATGCGCTTCAGAAGTGTGCACTTCTAACAATGAACAAAGTGAACCTAACAAGAAACGACCAATTCTTTGAATCTCAACTTTGAGGAGTTGGATTAGTAATAATGTGTATTAGATGTTGAAATTAATATTTTTTAAAATTATGATATAGTACTAAATTCATATATGTATGATATTATAGTTTTCCTAAATTGAGCGCTTCACTTAAAAGAAGCATGCACATCACTTCAAACTTCACTTTAAAAAAGCATGTGCCTCACTTGAAACAGGCATGCACCTCGAACCCCAAGGACCACGTTGCTTACTAGTGTTTTTCGCTTTTGAAAACATTGGGGGCAAATATATCAACACGATTAGACCTTAATCTCAACTAGTTTGTATTGATTGGTATTCCCTATATGTATTTTTTTTCCTTTGGTTGTATTTTGATCTTTAATAAGACTGCATGAACTTCAAGAGGTCGTAGGTCCTTTATGATAACTTCCTTCTACATGATTTTAAAGCTCTATCAACCCCTTTTACATCTTTCACGTGAAACACATGGAGTAAAAATCGTGTGAATCAAGTTCAAACTCATTTTAAATTTCCGACTCCGATGCAAAGTAGAGTTTTGAGTTTCTAGTTTAAATGTGTGACTACTTTCCTTAAACTATATTTCTAATTTCCTATTCCTAATTACTAACATATATACCCATGATGTTTTTCATAACAATGAATACATAGCTTTGCCGTCAATATTTAGTGTTTAGCTGCACGCCTTACTACATAGTTGCATTGCACTAAAGTTCCGCATATGCGAAGGGAAGCGTCCAACCTACTTAGCACTTAGCTTCAGGGTTCGTACCTTTTACAACACTATTATCTAGTAAAGTAAGGTTTTAACCTTATCGTCTTCAGGTGTTCGTGTCTTAGCGCACTAAAGTTTTAAGAAATTGAATGCATCTTATTCATCAATCATTTCTACACTAATGTAATAAGATCACGCATAAATACAAGTTGGTCATAAATGTAGGCCAATAAATGTTTACATCATATAAAGTATACATCTCGATTAATTAAAGTTGTTGACATTTGTGCCTGCTATGTGTAGGTTTCATGGTGGTTGGGGTTTGGGAATGGGGGTGCTAATGAGTTTCCTCTGAAGCGGTTCTTCTCATATGCCTCGGTATCTTCTTTGCATAACTTCAGTGTCCAAAGAGGTTTAATCTCACTCCTTCAATGAAAACATTGTTGAAGAGGAACGTCGCAGCTTTTGTAGTTGGATTTAGGGAAAACTCAAAGTACTTGCAAAATCAATCACAAGTTTGTCCTGGTTCTTTGCCTGGTGGGGACCTATCAAATGGAAGTGCATCAGGATCTGAAAGTGGAATTAGGCAGTTTGATGAATCTCAGACTTTGAAAAACCAAGAAGTGGGTTAGCTCTGTTTTGAGTAAGTTTCGTGATTTGAATCTTGTTGAGAATTTAGAGCAGTTCAATGGCCAGCTGGACCAGAAGGACGCGGTGATTCTGAATTTGATCCATCAGATAAAGGATCTAGAAAGGCAGGCGAAGGACCGAAAAGATTGGGCCCAACAGAAGGCAATGCAAGCTGCAAGGAAGCGCAGTAATGACTTAACTGAGCTCAAGATGTTAAGGATGGAAAAGGAGGAGATACAAAGAATAAAGAAGGGTAAGTAGGCCACCGAAGACTCTACTATGAAAAGCCTCACGCATGTGGAGACTGCTCTATGGAGAGCAAGCGGCCAAGTTGACCGTACCAACCTAGCAGTAAAGCTTGAGACTGAAGATGCTAAAATTAGGGCGGAGATAGAGGCTTGGAAGTTCAACACATCAGAACCTGCAACAACCTGCTTGGAGTTTGTAAGGAGGGAGAAGAAGTGTCTAAAGAAGCTTGGAGTTTGGGAAAAAAAAAAAGCAAGCTGCAGGAGGATAATGCTCCTGAGAAGCAAAAGATCTCAGATTTGCAGCAACAACTGGTTGAGACTGAGAATGCAAATATTAGGGCAGAAAAGGAGGCTTGTAATCAATGTCATAATCCCCTGGCAGTCCCAAAAGGTTTGGGGTTCAAAACAAGTCTTGCAAGATGAAAACACCCTATCTTTTATCTCCATCCAGGTTCATCATGGTTTTGGTCAATCTTGTAATTTACTATTGTGGAGCAAACAACATATATGATTCCTGATGATCTGCAGAAGTTCAGCCCAACTCATTGAGTAGCTTAATTGGGACTTCAAAAATCATCTTAAAATGCTTGCCACATATAAACTAAGTAATTTTTCAATGAAGGATGAGTCGACTGTGATTTAACATGAAACTACTTAAATTTCTAAATTCTATATATGCATCATATAACTCCTCTTTCTTTATCAACATGCAAATCAGAGAGAAATCTATTAATAATATTCAAGATAAAGCTTAATCAAATAAAATAATTTAGGTAATGTGGTTGCGCAATCTCTATTATTACTATTCAACTATCACATAAACCCAACAGATGAACGTTTTTGCTAAGCACCTCTGTATTAATCATGTTAAACAGAAAGAAAATGTTTGAAACCCAAAATTGCTAACAAAGATTACCACTGATAATGAACAAACACACAAATACTGTACTAGAACCATGATAATGCTAACAAAGATTACCACTGATAATGAACAAACACACAAATATTGTACTAGAACCATCATAAGTCCGCAGTACAATCCCACATCCCTTAAATTTAAAAGGTGGATTATGACTTTAGAAAGAGAAGATAGATGAGCCCAATTTCTCAAAAAGTGATGCAAGTACTGTGAACTTTCCATTTACACTACAAGTAAACAGAAAATAATAAAGAGAAGAAAGCGCATACCTCAGCTTCCTTTTGAGCTGCCTTGACCTCAACCAGCTCTTGCTGCAAATCTGAGATCTTCTGCTTCTCTGCAGCATTATCCTCCTGAAGCTTGTTTTTCTATTTTTCCCGGCCTCCAAATTTCTTTAGGAACTTCTTCTCCCTCTTTACAACCTCCAAGCATGATGTTGCAGATTCTGATGCGCTTAACTTGCATGTCTCCATCTCTTCCCTAATTTTGGCATTTTCAGTCTCAAGCTTTTTCACTGCCAGGTTCGCACAGTCAACTCTGTCACTTGCTATCCGTAGAATAGTCTCCATATGTGTGAGACTTTTTGTGGTAGTGTCTTTGATGACCTGCTTATCCTTTTTTAGTCTTTGCGTCTCCTCCTTTTCCATCCGCAACATCTTAAGCTCAATTAAGTCATTACTGAGCTTCCTTGCAACTTGCATTGCCTTCTGGTGGGCCCAGTCTATCCGCTTTTTCACATGCCTTTCTGGATCCTTTATCCGATGGATCAAATTCAAAATCATCTCGTTCTTCTGGTCTATCTGGCCGTGGACCTGCTCAGAATTCTCATCTAGATTCAGATTGCAAAACTTACTCAAGACGGAGTTAACCACCTCTTGGATTTTCAGATTCTGAGATTCATCAGACTGCCCAAGTCCACTTTCAAACCCTGATTTACTTCCATTTGACGAGTCCCCACCACACGAAGAACTAGGACAAGTTTGTGATTGATTCTTAGGTACTTTTAGTTTGCCCTAAATCCAGCTGCAAAAGCCGCAATGTTCCTCTTCAACAAAGTTTTCATCGAAGGGGTGAGATTAAACCTCTTTGGGCAATCAATCTCCCGTTGCAAAGAAGATTCCGAGGCATACGAAAAGAAGCGCCTCACAGTAAACTCATTAGCACCCCCATTTCCGAAACTCATAGCAGGCACAACATCAACAAGACTAGAGTCAACACCACATTGCATCCGCTTCACTAAAATGTGGCTTAACTTGCTGTAACAAACACACCATACCAACCAACGAATACTCCTCTAACTGCCTAAATCCGCAAAGCTATGCTCGGTATCCTCCAAATTAACAACGTTTCCATTATTCAAATACGACAACCAGTTATGCAATATATTAGTCAAAAACATCCATAGCACCATAACAATACACATCTTCATCATAACCCAACGAAACAAGCTTTGCAATATCCTCATTGTACAAATAATCCAAATTCTTTAACAACATTTCTTATAACTGTTCTTCTGTACAATAACCCCATCCACTTGAATCGCTCAAACCCATCTGATAATTTAATGGCCTAAGCCCACATTCAGTTACTGATTGAGATATAACATTTCTATCTAAAGAATTGAAATTGGTGGTATGTGTATGATCAGTTTCAGTTTTTATCAATCGATGAGCTCTGTTCTTCTGTCTCAATTTGGGAAAGAATCTCAATTCTTGAAGAGTTTTTGTAAAAGAAATGAATTTTAGATGAATTGAGATTAAAGAGGAATACTTACAGCTTAATGATTATCGCCGTTTGAGGTTGTTGACAGGTGCTCTTCTAAGAGAGAGTGAAATCGGGAATGGAAGCTTGCAAAATGAAAGTCATGCATGGTTATATATTATACTTGGCAAGAGATGGTGATGTGTTGGATTCTGAAAATCTATTTAATTTTGGATTGGGAGTAGTTTTATTTTTGCCTTCTAAATATCATCGTTTTGGAACCAAAAGGAAAACTGTGAGTGAGAATGATTTTGTTTTTCATCGTTAAAAGCAAAAAATTGATAAAAGATAATATAAATGTTGATCCAAGGGAGGTGCCACTTCATCCCCTCCTTACCTTGCTTTATATATGAACTTATATTATACAAATTACAGCCACATTAGAATTTACATATGCTCTACAATAAAAGAGTTTACACGTAATCAATGACTGCATTGAGCATTGGAGGAGATCCAATCCCGTATATTATATGTATATTTTAGTACAACTACCCCTCACCACCACCTGCTTATTTTATCCTTTACCATAGTTTTATTAATATATATATATATAAACTAGTTTGTACTATACAGTATCATACAGTCAAACCAAATAATAACAATGTCATTAAACCACAACAAGCGATACAGTCTATCCAAACATTATATTCATTAGTACAGTACAATATAATACAGTACGATATTGTACATTATGAAACCATGGGTAACGATCATCCAAACAGAGTGTAAGGGAACAAAGAATTAATCAAGGGGCTGCAATCTAAACCATTAATTGTGTATGCTGACACTTGGCGTTAATCAATCACTGCATCGAGCAATACTGGGGGTTTTGCTACTGACCAATCCCATAATATACATACCTACCCACAACATATATATTGATAGTTTATATTTATATTTCGGTCATGTTGGTAAACTAGTTGACCGAATTCTAGTAACTTCCCAAAGATTGAAGGCTCGGCCCATCAACCCCAACAATATCTTGGACTGGCCCAAGAAGAGTCGAACTGGACCTTTAAGATTGTTGTCTGCTTCTTCCAACTTTGTAGTATGTACGATACTCCATTATTATAGGCATTAACGAAAATTGTCTGAACTAATTGAAGTTTGGAATGCCTCTAATAATTTTATAGCTACTATTCTTAGGTGCTCTATATCTTCCCATTTACTTTTATTGTTTTTTTTTCCGCTTTATGGTCCTTCATTTTTGGAAGATTCATCATAATTACCTGTTAAGATATATCATGGGTTTTCTTTTTAATTCAGTTCTTTGTACAAGTTTATGATAAATTTTGAATAATTTGTTTCAGTAAAGGCTTATAGATCTCCAGAACTAATATCCCTTTTAGCTGTTTCTTTTTCTGTTGTTCCTTGATTTATACCTGGAATTTGTTTTCAACTTTATTAGACATAATAAATGGTGAATGAAGTCATAAAATTACCTCATCATTGTTTACCTGCACTATAAAAAGAAAGAAAAAAGAAGAAAAATAGAGAATGATTGATTTTGACACTGTTGTACGTGTGAATGTGTTCATTCGATGTGCCTGTATATATATATATATATGTATATGTATTGTTGAAAAATTTGATAGATGACTGTGGATGACCTCGAATAGAGTCATGTAAACAGCTTGTACATATTTTTGACACTGGCTTTGTGTTTAATAATGAAGTATTTGACTGATCAAACGAAAGATAAAGGATGTTAAAGAAGGTTAATACCAAAATCTTGAAAGAATTTATGATTTACTTTTGCGTATCATTTTGTGTGCCCAAAAATGATAGAGAAGAGCACCTGGGTACACTGGCAAGGGTGGCTCAGTTGGTTGAGCATGGGGCTTTCATAATGAAGGTCTCAGATGAGATTTGCCTTCTGGGTCGAGCTCGTCTTACGGGGCTTGCCTAGTGCGGGTTATCTCTCTTGTGTGATTTGTGAGCTATTGCACAGGAGCTGGGTTTACCCTGTGCGCACCCGAAGGGTAGCGGCTGCGGGTTCTCATGTCATAAAAAAAAAAAAAAAAGAGCACCTGGGTACTTTTATGGATTTTTCAGTTCTTTAAGCCAAAATGTGAATATTGGGGTTTAAGCAAATTTTGGGCTTCTTATTCTCTATGTTATGTTGTTTCTTGCTATACAATGCACCTTTTTGCCACTTTCGTACATTTGTATTTCATATATTACGTAGAATCTGAAATGTAATTTGTCATTCATTAGGGTACGCATACAATTGTTTCACCTGTCCTCGGGACATTTGTTAAATTTCACCCCTGGTTTCTGCTGGAATTAAATGGATCAGAAGATGAACGTATATATTTGGGACATGGATGAAACCCTCATATTGCTAAAGTCTTTAATAAATGGCACATACGCTGAGGCGTTTGATGGATCCAAGAATGTACAGACCGGTGTAGAAATTGGGAAGATGTGGGAGAATCATATTCTTCAGATATGTGATGACCACTTTTTCTACGAGCAGGTAAGTTAATCTTGTTATAATATATTTGAATAGGGTGCTGAATACACAGTCTTTATGAGTCCGGCTGATCATGGGCATTGAGTTTGTTCAACTCTGTTATGTTATATGGATTTTCAGGTTGAAAATTGCAATATGCCATATCTGGATGTCATGAAACAATATGATGATGGTCGAGATCTCATTGATTATGACTTCATTAAAGACGGCTTTGGTCCGCCATCTGATGATCTTAACAAAAGGAAATTAGCGTACCGTCATCGGGCTGTAGCGCATAAGTACAAAAAGGTACTACTTTGGGATTTTAATGTTAAAAATCTATTTCCTGTATCACCTATGACCAATAGAGAGGTTTTCCTTTCAGATTTTTATGGATGAACTGGTTCGTTGCGGAATGGTGCCAGAGTATGTAAAATAGAAAAATCTACTCTGTTCAGTACTTTGTAGTGAAGATGATTGTTGTTCCACTCTGATGAAACCAACTCGATAAGTAAACCATAATATCACACTTTTTACTAGATATTTTGTTAGTTGATGTGGTTCTCTATTTTTTTCTAACGTTCTATGTTTGTTTCATAACTAGGATACTTGATAAATAGGGTGACTACTTATAAACTGACTTGGATTTTTCCTAGTTTTGGCTAAACAAGAATGCTCATAATTTTGGTGTGTAAAAATCGCATTCAAGAAAGTTCTGCATCTAGATCATATGGTATCATTTATCCCTTGCATTCCCTGAGGGATATGTGACCCATCTACAAAATAGCAACTCAAATTAATGTTCTCTCCTTCTCAAATTAAATATTCTCATTTCTACCGACCGATTGTTCTAAAAAGACATGGCATTTGCCTCTAATTAACATTATACCATATCAACAACTTTATAGATCTTAATAAAGGCGAGTCTTCCTAGAACGATTGATAGTACTAATTAGAGGACTTACATATGACTCCATCAGTCATAATCTTTTTGGCACTTTTTTCTTTTTGTCTGTCGCAAAAACATTAACACTTCTATATATAGAATTCAGAAACTCCCTAATATTTAAATTCGCATTGTGTCCTTCTAGGAGTTCACATTATTTGTTGTAGACTAAGAAGGGTAATATTGGTATTTCAGAGACTGAATATAGCCAAGTAGATGCAATAAGAAGAACGAAAACCAAAAGTCAAGGTACATAGCCGTTTTCCAAAAATAGGGAAGTATAAATACGGGTTGTAAGACGAGAAAATCAACTGATCCACGTACAAGGATATTTTACTCAATTCCCTTTATACTATTTAAAAAGCGGAATCAAATTCAACTCCACCGTTGTGTAAGACTAACATAATTATCTATGTTCCATGCTTTGGTCCAAGCTTGAGTAAGACTTCTATTTGGTGATCCACAACTATCTCTTACTTTAAATAGACAACATTCTTGGTATCCCCTCTGATGCAGCATGTAACCTTCATATTGCAAACTCTAGTGTGATCTCTCTTCTTCATTAGATCTATTCTTGCGCTAAGCATTAATTTAACTTTTCTCTCCGTTTATAGGATAGGGGAACTCCTATAATGGAATTTCCATATGTGATACCCTTAACTGATACTAGTCTAACTAAGAGGCATATGCTAGGCCAGCCAGCTTCCTTATCCTTTTTCTTGGGATTTGAAAAGAATTTCTCTTCAATCAAAGCACAGTAATTGTTGTCATGCGGCTCAAGTGTCATAAATACCCAGAGCAACGAGGTCGGAGGGAAATACACCTGCCAAGGTCCTTCCACTAGCTTATGTTTTGGAAGTCCTAATTTTTTTCTTTAATTGTCTCTAGTCGCATGGTACCAAATAAATTAGAATGGATGGAGTTACAATATTTACTGGCTCAGTTGTATTTAGTATTGAGATGAAGCTTTTAAAGGCTGTATATGATCTCTATTTTTGTTGGGGGTCATTAACTACATACTGGGGTAGACTTGGTGTATTTGCTACAAAATTGTGCTTATGTTTGAATGTTTTGAGTAATTTGAGTTCAATTAGTAGTTTTTAACATAATATAGCTATAACAACCTTGATTTACCATTTTGTTGTAGGGGTTGCATAGTATTCTTGACCAAGACATGATTAAATCGTGGAGCGAGCTTTATGACGTCACTGATAGTTATACTGATATGTGGTTCTCGGCTGGTAGGTTACTTTAGATTCTATCACCATAGTGAATTATCTTGCAGTATGGATTTCAATTTTGTGCACTGGGAGTTGCAACGATAGAATGCCACTAATGTGAACTTGCCTAGGACATAGTTCTTTTGCTATGTTTATGTATTTCAAAGTCACATGTATTTATAAAACTTCTTAAGTTTTATTTCTACACCAAAGAAGTCAATTAGCGACTAAAGGGTGAAATGCAGGTCTAGTCAATTTACAATCTCTTCCTCTCCTTTTATAGATATGAATTATCGAAAAAAGTAGTTTAATCTAATGCAGTGAGATAAAACAATGCACCATCTGAACTTCCCTTTGACACAACAACACAAGGGAAAATGGGGTTGCTTTCCACATTCTAACAGACAGTGTTTTGGACAGCGCTCATTGACCTAGAAAAGGCCTACGATAAAGTGCCAAAAGAGGTTCTATGGAGATGCTTGGAGGCTAAAGGTGTACCTGTGGTGTACATTAGAGCGATAAAGGACATGTATGATGGAGCTAAGACCAGGGTAAGGATGGTAGGAGGAGACTCGGAGCACTTCCCTGTTCTGATGGGGTTGCATCAGGGATCAGCTCTTAGCCCGTTTCTATTCGCCTTGGTGATGGATGAATTGACGCGACAAATACAAGGTGAGGTGCCTTGGTGTATGTTGTTCGCGGATGACATAGTCTTGATTGACGAGACTCGCAACGGAGTTAACGATAAACTGGAGGGCTGGAGATAAACGTTGGAGTCTAAAGGATTTAAATTGAGTAGGACCAAGACGGAATACTTGGAGTGCAGGTTCAGTGGCGTACCGCGTGAGGCTGACGAGGAAGTGAGGCTTGGTACCCAGGCCTTTCAAAAGAAAGGAAGTTTCAAGTATCTTGGGTCTATTATACAGGGAGATGGGGATATCGACGACGATGTTTCACATCGTATTGATGCAGGGTGGATGAAATGGAGGCTCGCCTCCGGAGTGCTGTGTGATAAGAAAGTGCCACCAAAACTTAAAGGCAAGTTCTACAAAGTGGTGGTTAGACCAACTTTATTGTACGGGGCGGAGTGTTGGCCAGTCAAGAACTTTCACGTTCAGAAGATGAAAGTCGCGGAAATGCGAATGCTGCGGTGGATGTGTGGGTACACTAGGAGGGATAGAATTAGGAATGAAGATATCCGGGACAAGGTGGGAGTGGCATCGGTGGAGGACAAGATGCGGGAAGCGAGGCTGAGATGGTTTGGGCATGTGAAGAGGAGAGACACAGATGCTCCAGTGCGGAGGTGTGAGAGGTTGGCTATGGACGGTTTCAGGATAGGTAAAGGGAGGCCGAAGAAGTATTGGGGAGAGGTGATTAGACAGGATATGACACAGTTTCAGCTCACCGAGGACATGACCTTAGATAGGAGGTTGTGGAGGACTCAGATTAGGATAGAAGGCTAGGTGGCTTATCCTTTCACCATAGTAGTTGTAGTTTTGCTCATTCGTTTATTGTCATTTGATTTCTGCATTTGATTGCTGCTTATATTTGTTGGGCCGTTGTACTTTGATTATCTTATTTATCTATAGTAGTTAATGCTCCTTTCTTTCCGGACTGTTCTACCATGACTTTCTCGCTTTTGTTATTCCTTATTTTCATATTGTTTTCGATATGCTTGGCCCTATCTGACCTTTTGTCTAGTTTTCCTCTCTTGAGCCGAGGGTCTTTTGGAAACAACCGCCCTACCTTTCAAGGTGGGGGTTAGGTCTGCGTACACTCTACCCTCCCCAGACCCCACATGGTGGGATTATATTGGGCTTGTTGTTGTTGTTGTTGTTGTAGTGTTTTGGACAGCGCGCGGCGACAAAAAGCGACAAGGGCCTGCCTCGCCTTAAGGCGCGGCGAGGCGCTCGCCTTTTTGAAGTGTGGCGCCAATAAATACCAAAAAATTAAAATATTTAATTGCATATGTAAATAATCAAAATCTCACTAGCAATAACATATTAGCAAATATTTCAATTCAAAAATTAAAAGTAGATAGTAGATACTAACAGTCTAGAACTTAAATGAGTCAATGACTCAGTAATTCATAAGTGATAAGACAAGCAACACTAAAATTCAAGCAATAGTGCAATACTAAAAGTCTATTCAAATTCAAGATCTTCAAGATTTCCAAATTCTTGATATCCAAGATTCTCAACATTATATTGCTCCTCATCTTCTTCCTCCTCGGGCTCGGTCTCGGACTCCAAGTTTTCATCAATTAAGCCCCGAGACCGACTTGAGCTTGTAGTAGTAGCTACTCCTTTGCCCTTGTTATGTGACCTTGAACTTGAAGAACCGCCCCTAAAACCATAGATATTCTCCTCAACTCCAGACGCCCTAGAAACAGTACCCCAATCAAGATCACATCCTTCATATACTAGTTCATCTTCTTCATTTTCGGGGTATCCAATTAACCATTCATTTGCTTCATCAATATTATCCAACAGAATTGGATCAACGGTATCGCCAACATCATAACGACGCCTCAATGTTCTATTGTACTTAATGTACACTAGATTGTTGAGACACGATAGTTCAAGCCTATTCCTCTTTTTGGTATGAATCTGCGCATAAGTTGTAGAAACTAATTAGTAGATACTAATAATAATGTATATAGAAATTAGAATATAATAAATCTTCTTCTCACATGTTCAAACACGCTCCAATTTCTCTCGCATCCGGACGCGCTACAAGTTAAACTTAATACTCTTATGGCAAGCTGTTGCAAGTTTGGAGTATGATTAGTTGATTACCAAATACCGACCACCATTCAGCTATAAAAAAAATAAAAAAATTAAAGGTTTAATAATTATAAATAAGTCAAATAACTTAAGTAAAGCCATAAAAATAACTAAATCAACCCACTTACAAGGGGATGTTTTGTCTCTGTTTCTTATAGCCTGAGGCTTACCAAAAGTCCCCATTGCATGTTTATACACATGAAGCTCTTTGATTAGAGCATCTTGTGTTGCATTAGGGACCATCTTAGCAACACAATCAAGGTAACCGTCCCACACTTCTGTTGATAAAGTCTCATTTTGATAATTAGTGTAAAACATTCCCGGGTTCAAAACATGGCCTGCTGCATGCAAAGGTCTATGAAGTTGGTCCGACCACCGCCAATCAATGATTTCGAAAACTTTCTCATATTGCTTCCGATCGCCATGAAAACCCTTTTCAATAGCTTCTTTGGCTCTATCCATTGCTTCATAAATATAGCCCATTGATGGTTTTTTTTTTCCATGCACCAAGCGAAGCGCTACTATCAAAGGAGAACCAACTTTAAGTGCCCTAACAACATCATTCCAAAAAGATGTAGAAGTAAGATGTGTGACAACTTATTTTCCCAAAAGTTCCTTTGCAAATCTACTTTCTGTCCATTCGGTTGAGAAGATCATAGTTCTCAAGTTTTTCTTTTGCATGTAAAGAGCTTGCAAAACTAAGAAGGCCGTTGCAAATCTTGTCTTAGCCGGTTTCACCAAATTTCTTTGGTTTGTATATCTTCTCATCATGTTCAACAACAATGGCCTCATTGCTATGTAAGAATGTATCTTAATGGCCTTCTGAAAAACTGTAAAAGGAATATTTTAGTAGCTAAATAATAAGTAATAAGCATATAGTATAAGCTATAAAGAAAGTTAGAGCTATTTTTTTTCACCTGAAGCATACGGGTTTGTTTTGAAGATGTCACCAAACATCAAATTGATACAATGGGCAGCACATGGAGTCCAATAAATGTGCGGGTACACACCCATCATCATGTCACCGGCTTTAACATTCTCGCTAGCATTATCGGTAACAACTTGTATAACATTTTCCGGTCCAACTTGCTTAATAGTCTTCTCAAACAAGTTGAACATCTTGGTGGAATTCGTAGATTCATCACTAGCATCGACTGACCCAAGAAACACACTACCTAATGGAGAATTGACCAAAATATTGATGATAATTTTTCCATTTCGTGCTGTCCACTTGTCCATCATAATTGAACACCCAAACTCTGTCCATTTCAATTTATGTTCCTCAATAATCTCATCTATCTTGTCCACCTCTTTTTTTAGATGAGTAACTCTAATTTCGTGATAGGTAGGAGGTTTCATTCCTACGCCATATTGTCCTATGGCCTCAATGTATTTATCAAAACTTTTGTGATTTACGCAATTAAAAGGGAGCCCTGCATCATATACCCATACTGCAAAAGCACTTACAGCGCGATCTCTTAGCAACTTCTTGGATGCATCAGACGCTGCCGTGCTACTGCTTCCCTTCCCCTTTGATGTTTGCGGGTAATAAAGATTCATGGGACCTTTCACATTGGCAGTCCGTGCCGTGGATGATGCATTGGATGACATTTTTTGAGTTTTTGAGGGAGGAGGCATCATTTCATCATCTTCATCGGAGAGATTAATCAAGGATGCTTGGTGCAACATTTGAGTTTTTAACAACTGTTTACTTTCAACATACTTTTTTACTTCTTCCCTAATTTCAGGTGGACAAACTGTACATTTTTTTACATTTTTGTAACCACCAATCAAATGTTGTTTGTGTCGAGTAATTCCACCATTGAAAGTGCCTCGGCAAAAGTTACATATAACTGAATCTTTTGTTGGGCCTTTGGTACCATAATTCCAACCTATGTCTTTTTTGCTAGTGTCCGACGATTCCATTGAATTTGAACCTACTGTTTATAACTGTATAACATAAGTTAAACAATTATTGAACAGAAAAAACAGGAGCAAAACAACCACTGCCTCACTGGTGCAGTTGAGGAAAAAAAAAAACAGAGGAGAAAAAAACAGGGGGGGGGGGGGGGGGGGGGGGGAACAGAAAAAGAAGAAGAGAATAGAAGAAGGAAAAAAAATGCAGAGGTGGCCAGAAATAGAGCAGTCGTCGCCGGAAAAAAAGAAGAAGAAAGAAGAAGAACAGAAGAAGAAGCAGAAGTCGAAAATACAGGAGGAAGAAAGAAGAAGAACTGAAGGAGAAGAGAGGAGGCAAAAAAAACCCTAGCTGCTGTTTTTCTTTTGAAAATAAGTTTCATTTAAGTCCTCCACTTCTTTTAATTGCTTTTTTTTTTAAAAAAAGGACTGTCGCCTCGCCATAACTGGGTGCCTCGCCTTGGCGCCATTAGCGCCTTTTGAAGGTGAGCTCGCCACAGCCATAAAAGGCAGTACAGCCTCGCCTCGCCACGCCACGCCTCTCGCCTTTCACAACACTGCTAACAGCATGTACCAAACTTTGTATTCTTCAAGGCTGGAAGAGCACCTCGAAATGATCAAACAAGTTCGGATTATTAACTATCTACCTCAACGCAACTGAGACTTCCCAGGATACTGTCTATCCTTTTTGCCCCATATGTGAAATGATCTAAAGTCTATCTTATTTCTTCTAGGTTTTATTCAGTAATGTTAGATTCATGCATCACGATCCGCGTGCGAGAGAAGTCAAAGGGATTCTAAACTCCGAGTTCTCTAGAAATCACAAATCTTAACCTATTTCCAATAGTATGAATTCGCAAAAACCTGCCCTTTATGTTCAGTTTGGATAACTCTAAGAGTCCTATGCTTTTTCTTTATCTTCTCTTTCTTTTAAATTATACTGCTATTTTTCTCTACTTTTCCATGCACCTCTTTGTTGTCGTGGTAGGGATGATATTGGTACAGATAAGAGGATAGATATATATTAAAGGGCAGTTGTGCATTCTGATATTCTATATAAGAGTTAAGAACAAACACAAATGAGAACTATAAAAGTTGTCGAAACACTATGTGCTAGTCACCAACTTAGAAGTGAATGCCCGAGTTTAAAATTCCAAATTAACTTCCTCTCCTCACCTTATTTCTCAGAGCAGCTCCCTTCTTTTTGCAAATTGCATTAACGTCATTTTTCATCAGCCAAATCTTTCTTTTGCCTCTTTTTTTGCCAATTGCTCCCTTTTTTTTCTTTCTTGCTTTAATGCTCCCCTTCCAATGCAGCTAGGGCTTGTTTGGAACAGTGTGCAGTTGGAAATCGAGATTTGGCCTCCTCTGTGGGCTCAACTGTTGCTACCAATGATGCAGGAGATACTAAATTCCAACATGTGAATATCTTGGTGACTTCCGGATCATTGATACCTAGCTTAGTTAAATGCTTGCTCTTTCGCCTGGGTGATTTATTCCGTAGCGAAAATGGTTAGTTTCTTTCTTCATTCTGATAGTTATTGACCTTCCTGACAGTCCTATTTTAGAATCTTGATTGAGGTATCTTTTTTTTTTTTCCATTATATTTAACCTTTCATCATTTGTGGCCTAAACGAAGTTAGAAACCTTGGTTGAATTTTATGACATAGAAATCACATGAATTTGGAAATGTATCACTAATGTCTGCAGCTCATGTTTTTGTATTCTGTACTTGGTAATATCTCCCTTTAGAATAAGCGTGGAGGGACAGTCCCTTTATCCCTGACTTTCGAAGTTGAAATAGCAGATTCTGTCACAAAAATTAAGAAAAAATCTCTTTAGGAACTGGATACATATATGTTTTAATTAATTATGCCTACGATCTAAGTCCCTGACAGTGAATAGTCTTCCCTTCCCACATTTATCAATTATAATAATGCAACATGCAATTTCTGGGTGAATTCTCTTAACATATATCTGTCATCATTTCAGTTTACAGCTCATGGGAAGTGGGCAAGCTCCAGTGCTTCTCATGGATAAAGGAGCGGTTCAATGGGCCGAACGTGCAATTTTGTGTTATTGGGGATGGATGGGAAGAATGTGAAGCAGCAGAAAGTATGAAATGGCCATTTGTTAAAATTGACCCACGGCCTAGCAGTTTTCATCGGTTTCCAGGCTTAACACCAAAGGATCTGGGCCACTACTTCTCTGTTGTGTATGGTGATTCTGATGAAAAAGATAATGATAAACTAGCTCCTTCTGGCAATTGATCATGTAAATATGTAGCTTACTGAGAAACTTCAGTTCATGTATCAATAGCTTTTTCACCAACAAGATAGTCTGGCATAAAAGGTTGAAGGTTATTAAAAAATTTTCATTTTCATGATAGAATTCCTCTTAAGTTATGCTCTTTGCCCAGTGAGGTTTGTCTGTATAGTGAACTTCTCAATGAGTCCTTGCTTAGTCTGTTCTGTTATAGCCACTCTATAGGCGCTCAATGGCTCAAGTGAGATTTTTCTCCCTTTCACGTATATATACGCGCGCGTGTGTACATACGCCCAGCTGTTTAAATAAAAAAAATAGCTGGTGGATGCATATGTATAATTCATGTGTAATTTATGTATACCGGCTAAGATGGGCTGGGGGTGCAAGCTTTCAGTGAGGTTGTCAACTTTGAATTCTTCTGGATTAGGCTCTTGGGCCTGTGAAGCTTAGACTCTTAGTCCGTATAGTGAACTTCTCTAAATAAATGTTGGGTCATTCGCACAAATGGCCTTGTTCGGGGGTTGTCTTAAATTTTTATCCCTCAAATTGTTGGTCTTTGGCACTTTAAGTGGCTGAAAATACCCTTGAGATTATGGGTTTGAACCCTAGTAGAGTATAAAAAAAAATCGCAAGGCAGAATTTTGTAGCAAATTAGGCTTATTCGGGCAAACGCTAGGCCTCCCTAGCAGAGTAAAAAAAAAATAAAATACTTGTAAGACAAGTTATGCTTTAAGCCATAGTTTATCTATAAAAGTAATGCCTTAAGGCATAAGGGTCAAAAACACACTTTAAGTATCACATTTTTTTGTGTTTCCTAGCTGAACTATCAGGTGTGAGAATTTCCTATCTAAACTATCACTAACTAGTTTATGAAACAAACCTCAACTATTAGTTGTTCACTTTTGCTACCTGATAGTAGAGGTAGAAAAAGTGAACATTTGATAGTTGAGATGTGTTTGCAAACTAGTTGGTGATAGTTTAGGTAGGAAACTATCACACCTGATAGTTCAGGTAGGAAACACAAAAATAAGTGATACTTGAGGGTTGTTTTTTTTATCCTTATCTCTAGTTTCTATATGAAAGTTCTCCTTGTCCGGCATAACTTAGAACTATAGAGCTTATGCCTTATAAGGCCTAACTTGAAGCTGCAACATAACTAAGTTAGGCCTTATAAGTCCTAACTTTCGCAAAACCTTGCTTTGCGATTTTTTATTTACTGAGTCGGGGTTCGAACCCAGAATCTCAGGGTATTTTCGGTTACTTTTTTAATCGAAGGACAAAAATTAAAGACCAGCGCATTTGAAGGGAAATCCGCGCAAAAAAAAAATGTAAATGTTTGTTAATGTAGAAAGCCCAAAAATGTTTATGCAGTACAAATATCTATTTATCTTATACATCATTGAGGGGTCATCTGGTACGATGGATAAGGAAAAATAGTCCTAGGATAAGAATTTAGTATCACCATATCTCTTGTTTGGTCGCGAATCCTGGGATAAATTATTCCAGGATTAAAAATAGTACTGGGATAAGTTATCCCTAGGAGAGGGTGAAATAACAATCCTATGACTAATTATCCCAGAATAAAATAATGAAAATGAAAAAATAGCTCTGAGGAAAAAGAAGCAGGGAGAGAGAAATATAGGTCTGGGGAATGATTTAACGATTAATCTCACGAAGGTTTATGAGTTTGTACGCTGTTTGTATAAAAAAATAGACGGAGATCAAATTTGATAAGTTTTTGGATAGTTAAAGGACTAAAACCGGTAAGTATATAGTTAAGGAACCATTTTAGACCTACTCCCATAGATAAGGGACTATTTATGGCCTTTTCTCTGCATATTACTTTTAATACAACAAACCAAACAAGCAATAAGAAATTATATTAGGATAACAAATACCAACATAAATAATTCAAATATAACTAATCCCAGCATAACTAATTCCGTCATAACTTGTCTTCAAACCAAACGACCCCTGACAGCGTTGGAAGGTTGCAAATACTAACAAGTTTTCAGGGATGCAGAAACAAGAATCGATGTAAAATCACTCGCTTTCAATGAAGTAATACATGGATATAAGTTTAAAAAGTAGTCATTTTCTAATGTATGATTCGTGAAATTAACCCAATTGACTCGCCTATTGTCCACAGCAAGTGGCACACTGCAAATAGAGCTTAGTTATGATTTTGGATTGATCTCTTAATCCATAATCTTTTATTGTTAATTAATAAAAGATATTTCATCCAGTTCTAAAATATTAGTCATTTTGGCAAACTAGTTTATTTAAAATATTTGACATGTTAAGAAAAAAAAAAGTCAGTTATTACTTTTTGTTGTGCAAATCTATTTTTACTGCTCTACTTTGTGGAGTCTACCTCAGTTCACTTTTACTTTTGTATTCATCCATTCTTAACTAAATGTCCGGAGTTCAAGCTTCTAGAATGAAGTCACTTTTGATAGAAAAATGTTTTATCTCTCTCAACGTGGGGGAGTTACCGATGGAAATTCAAATTAGTCAGCCTCAAAACAAGTACCCGACAACAGAGTGGGAATAAAAAGAATTCATGGACGTCTAGCCTACTGAAATAATTAGAGACATGATAAATTTGCATGTGGCATATGCAGCCACAACCTACCCTACCAATAATGTTTCATCATCTAGTAATCTAAGTCCTCAGATACATTATACTTTCTTTTCACGCAATGAATAGTGTGGTTGAGCCACAAAATAAATTAATGCAAGAGGGTAGCTCACACATTGTAATGTCAGTACTGAGTATCCGATATAAAAGGACAGTAGGATAAGGGTACATGGCTACCTAGTTCTTATTATCTATCTGCTTAACATCGTTATAAATCTTATGCCTATTCAATGAATTATAATTAAAACTTATTCTATATCCTAAGTAGTGGTTGCTGTTTGTGAACAATCAGATACCCCCTAACAACCCACCCATCTCCCCCTCCCCCCCAAACAAATTTTTGTTGAAGATATATCGAGGAACGATATAAAGAGTGATTAATTTGGAGTACAAGGGTCAATATCTAAATCCTTATATGTATTCAAGATTGACTCTCAGTCTAATTTCTGGGATGGTCATCCAAGTTTAGAGAATTTCCTATAAAAATCATTTTTGTATCATTTAGGACAATAAAATTACTCAAGTATTACTATTTTTCCTAAAAAGTACTTTAACACCTCAAAAGCCCCCTTCTCTCCTAGTTGGCATGACACGTCACTAAAGCCCTATCTTTTTTAATAATAGACCTATTTAACTCATCAAACTCATTTAACCAAATTCATATTTTATACCTAAACAAATATGACCTAGTTAAAAAGCGGGAAAGGAATCAAATCATACATTCTATTAAGCCACTGCTCAATTCTAAGATTTTTTTTAAAATCTCGATTCAAATATATTATCTTTTAATTTAAATTAAAATTCAAGTAATTTAGTCTTTCTATTCAAATACATGTTTTTTTTAAATAGCATTTTTTCCCCATGTTAAGCTATATATTCGTTCCACATTAAAATAGAGTTGTGCAGATAACACAAAGATTACATCCGTATAAGTTTAACTTTTAAAAGATCTAATTGAATCATATATTTTATAAAATAAAGTTAATGTAAATTTTTCCTCCGTATTTTTAGTTATTTATCTTTATATATGTAGTGTGTAATTTTTGGCATTTTCATTTCTATACCATCGAGGTCTTTTTATTTCTCATACAAAAGGTATATAATTTTCATTACTATAATACTTATTTTAAAATATTATATTGTATTCTTATTATTTATTTGAAATATTATATTATTAGTCTTATATGAAATATAATGTATTCTTAATTTATTCCAGGTTATGATATAGTTATTCCAACTAATCATGTTAATATCTAGCAATATATTAAACTAAAGCCCTAAAGTAACTCGCATTCAAATTTTTTTTATATTCTAATTTTAATTTTTAAAACTTATCTACAGATTTAAAAATTTCATCTTTTAATTCTAATTCATTTAGATTGCATGCTTAGTTTGTTCCTTTGCCGAATTTTAACCGGGCCATGTTTGATTGAGATATAAAATATGAATTTGATTAAATGAGTTTGATGAGTTAAATATGTCGATTATTAAAAAATATGGGTCTCTAATGACATGGCATGCCAACTAGGAAAGAAGAAGATTTTTGAGGTGTTTAGGTACTTTTTGAGGAAAATAATGATACTTGAGTGACTTTATTGTCCTAAATGAAACAAAAGTGATTTTTATAGAAAATTCTCTAAACTTGGGTGACCACCCAAGGAATTAACTCCAATCTTTTACAGTAAATTTTACGTATTTAGAGACAATAACACGTATTAAATCATAAAAACTTATATTTAATTAAGAACGGGGCAATTTCTGATTTTTAGTCTCTTAAATATCGGCAAATCTTGAATTTAGTCCTTAAAATACCTCACTAAGCATGTTTAACATTCAATTATTTGAAATGTGCATTTTTTTTTTATCCTTTTTCCTATGAATTTTTACAAATTTTATGAACTTTTGACCTTCTCATCATTTAGTTACCCCAGATTTTATATTAAGTTTGTAATGACATTCATGTTTGAGGGAGATACAATTTAACAAAAAGTCTAATTAAGTATTACATATTTTTCTATATAAAGGGATAAAAAACACACGTTAGAATTAATTGAGGATTAAATGTGCCTAATCATATAACATAACTAGAATCAGAATTTATCTATAATTGAGGTATGGAAATCGTTATTATTCCTTAAGAATATCTTTAGCGTGTTTTGTCACAACTAGAGATATTTGACTTCCAAATTAGTAGTAGTAATAATAATGTTGTATAAAATGAGACTATGGAAATTGGGAAGTATTTATTTGTGATTAAGATTTTTAGACTTACAAATTAAGAGTCCAATTTTCCCGCAGAAAGATAAGAAATCTCATCTTATTGATGATGATAATGATATTTAATTTAATGTTACCTTGTTGATATACGGCCCTACACTTGGACACAATTATATATCTTTTCCAATTAATTGTTGTGAAGGTAATGACAATTGACATGCCTAAATATTAATCAAATCTTGTTTTGGGGTTTTGCTAAAAGCTCTTTGCTTTTCTTCAAATGGGTTGATTTTTTGTCAGTGTTTGGTTCAAAGAGTTAAGTCAAGAGCCTAATTGTAGATAAAGAAAAGTTTGTAGTTTTTCGATTTTTGATTTCCTTCTACTTTTTCATTTAATTAATTTCTATCACTAAAATAATGTGTCTCTTTCTATGACAATAAACTGAAGGTGACAAGTCGTAAGTAGAGTAACCCCTGATAAGTATGTCTGCTTTGTAGAGATTGCAGAAATATATTATGAGTGCCTCAACCATAGACATGCCTTTCAGAATTTTGGCAATACTATACAAGTGAAGTGTTGTCTAGAAAAGATTGTGAACGTGTATAGATGTTGTGTTGTTTTTTCAATATAAATAAATATATAAAATAACGTTTTTAATAAACACCAACAGTTTTTCTCAAAAAGTTTCCCGAACATACTAGAGTTGGAACATCTACATATTACAGAGGAAGTAACTTCTAGATGATTGTTAAATATTTAGAGATATTCTATAATTATAAAATATGTACTTTTCTTTTAATTTCGGATCTACATTAGTTGAAAATGATATTTTTTTAAATTACGATCTAAATTACTAATAAAATATTACTTTTCTTTTAATTTAGGATCAATAAGGAAAATGTCGTATCGTCCTTATTTTATTCCCATTAATTATCTATAAATAGTGATACTCTTCTATTTTTTTTTTCAATGCAATGAGTATTATCATTCGTTCTCTATTTGATTTTCTCTCTGGTTTCTCTATTTCTAACAATGATCATTGAAGAAGCATGTACTGGAGTTGATGCGTTTTTCTATTAGTATGGCAACATGAAAGATTTTCTTTAGAACCACAAGCATTCGAGTTCAATATCTAGAAGTTTTACCAAAAAGTGGATTCATTATTTTAACTCAGTAACTATGTATAGAGTTATTTTTAATTTTATTTTTTTAATTCATAGAGATAGGAGAAGGGAAAATGGGGAAAGAGGATTACAAAGAGATTTCGAATAGTCAACCAATTGAACTACTAAATTCATAAGTAACTATATACAGAGTACTACTGCACTCATACTCTTTTGTGATGGTGATATGCACTTATGACTCCTTTATTAGTAATAAATATATAATGATTGGAGATTTGTACATGTAAATATCTTGGTTAAAGATTGCTACGTACGTAGACATATTTTAACCCTAGGTCTAGGGGCGTATAAAAGAAACCGATAAACCGCACAAAATTGATAATTCGAACCAAATTGAGAAAAAAAAATCAACTAGTGATTTGGTTTTAAAAAGAAAAACCCGATCATTCTTGATTTGGTTTAGTTTGGTTTTAACTAAAAAAAATCAAACCGAATCAAACCAACCCGACATTACATGTATAAAATTTCAAAAATATTTTATACATAAAAATATTTATTTATAATGTAATTTATAAATATTTCTTAAGCCTTTTCATATTTTTTTGTCTTTTAACATATTATTTCAGGCTTGGAATTTGAATTTGAATGGTCCAATAGGTTTTATAGCCCATAGATATTAGTAACTCAAATAAAACCCAACAAAAATTAAATCAATAGTAATGCTAACAAAAGAAATTCAATTCTAACACTAGATATGATAATAATGTTGGATATCTATTATATTCTTTAGTTTTATATTGTTTATACGATGAAAATAGATAACTTAAATTTATTTTTTTTCTTTAATATTTAGCCATGTAATTGATATTTATTACCCGTACTTGTTTTAGCATGACTTAGTACTTTTAGATTATGATCATTTTATTTTATTTTATGCGATTTCATTACATTTTTTGTTCAATATTTTAGTACAACGTCATCTCTCATCTCACATTTTATGTTATTTTCTTAAAAATATCTTAATTAGATAGTCGTATTTTAATAGGACTAAAAAAATATTGAAGTACAAGTAATATATTCTGTATGAAGACTTTACAAAAAAAACTTGAAAAACCCGAGGAACCCGAAAAATCGAGAAAATTCGAGGTTGAAAAATCCGACTTTTGTTGGCTTGGTTTGGTTTATAGATTTAAAAACCCAATATAATTGGTTTGGTTTGATATTTGAAAATCCGAATCAACCCGATCCATGTACACCCCTACCCAGGACAGTTAGTTTTAAGAGGGTTTTGGTTGTTACTACATATAAGAACCTGAAAACAGCAAAACTTCCAACATTGTCTAATCTGGCCTTTATAGAAATTACCCGTTTCACTCGTTCAAATAACCCAAAGAAAAATCTCTTGGACTAGCCCTGACTCGGTTAAAGCCGAACAAAGAGAAAATGTGACTTTTCTAGAAGTGGGATAAGAATATCCAAATGGAAATTAGGATCTAAAAATAAATACAAACAAAGAAGGTCCAAAAAAGTACAAAGAAAAAGTAAGGGGTGGTCCCTTTGCTTTTCAATCTGTGCTTATCTATCAATCCAAAGTAATGGGTTTCTCTTGGGCGTCGGAAAAACGTTAGATTGCCCATGCCTTACGATGAAAATCGATAAATCGCATCAAATTGGCAAATCGAATCAAATTGGAAAAAAAACTCGAGTAGTGATTTGTTTGATTTGGCGTTGGATAAAAAAATCTGATCATAATAGGTTTGGTTTGGTTTTAACTAAAAAAAAGTCAAACCGAGACCAAACCGATCCGGTTATATATACAATTTATAAATATTTTTATACATATATAATTTATAAATACGTGTATAACTTTATCACTTTTAAGCATTGATTAGTCAGCTTCGTTCGTGATGCAATCCGTTTAAGAATTGGTACCACATCCGATTGTATAATTAATTCTTTTTTGGCAATTAAAAGAGACTTTTTCATTACAAATAGCTACTGTTGACCAATGTCAAAACACTAATATGGCAGAACAGCGTAGCAGTGATCAAAACTAGCCTTTATCACATCAAAACAACTCAAACAATAAACAAAACTAGTAGACTAAGGGTAGAAAATCAGCTCATCCAATTTTTTTGTGAGTGTTGTCCGCTGGGAACCTCTGACAAACACCTCTTGTATGATCCTCCTTGTAAGTATTTGTGGTGTATAATTAATTCTTAATGCTAAGTTTGAGTTATAATCTTTTTATTCATTTAGCAATAGGCTTTTTAAGTAAATGTTTAAAAGCTAACTAAAACTCATTTTACGGAACAATATTGAAGTTGTTTGTTACTACATTCTGTTTGATTGTTATAGTTATACATCACATGTTCTATACTTATTTGATTCAATTGTTATGAATTTTTTATTTAATGAGTCAATGAATTCACCACACATTTTTCATTTTACATATTTAGAAATAGAAGGGTAAGATGCTTATATTTAGTCAAGCAAATGCTATTATAAGATGCTTCGTATTGAACCAAAAAAAAAAATCGAAAAAACCCGACTAACCCGAAAAATCCGAGAAAAATTAAGAGTGAAAAACCCGACTTTTGTTGGTTTGGTTTGGTTTATCGATTTAAAACCCGATACAATTGGTTTGGTTTGGTATTTGAAAAATTCGAACCAACCTGGTCCATGTACACCCCTAGGGGTGGGCATTCGGTTCTTCGGTTCGGTTTTATCGAATTTCGGTTCGTCTATTTCGGTTTCGGTTTTTTGAAGATGGACACCGAACACCGAACCAAACTAGTTCGGTTCGGTTCTTTCGGTTTCGGTTTTTTGAAGTTTGGTTCGGTTCGGTTTCGATTTTTTCAATTCGATTTTTTTGATATGATATTAGAAGTGATTCCATTTACACTAATTCATATTCTCAAAAGCAACAAAACATAAAACTGACAAATTAAAATCAAAATCAAACAAACAGGATACACAAGAATAGAAAACCATAACAATAATATGTGATTACTAAGTGTTATATACATACAGTAAGAATAATTAAGAAAACATATAAAGGACATACATTAATCCTAAAGACACATCCTAGTCACATTTCTTTGTTAAAGATATTTGATTTTCTCAATTGAAGTGGAAAATTAGGGATACAAAAGCAAAAGAGGGCTTGTTACAATTGAGTTTTTTTGGGCTTAAACTTAATGGGCGTGGACTATTTTAATTTTTTTGGGTAATGTATTAAATTTCGGTTTAAATTTCGGTTCTTCGGTTCGGTTTCGTCAAAGTTCGGGTTCGGCTATTTCGGTTTCGGTTTTTTAAAGGTGGACACCGAACACCGAACCAAACTAGTTCGGTTCAGTTTCAGTTTCTTGAAATTCGATTCGGTTTGATTTTTCAATTTTCGATATTTATGCCCAGCCCTATACACCCCTACCATGCCTATAGGCTATAATCCTTTTTTTAGTTACTATTTTGCATTGAAAACTCACTGGTCGATTAGTTTGGACCTATGTTAAATAATTAAAGGAGATAAATCACTTCTTATCAAAAAGTTCTTCATTTTCAAAACTCTAAACTGAAATATTGAGGAATTTCAATCATATATGTAAATAAGTTTTATATTGCCTATACCCCATAGTCTTCAGTCTTTACACTTCATGGACTTCTCATTGCTACAGAGTAAGTGTTGTCATTTTCCTTGTCTTCCTTCTTTCCATTTTCCCTACCTTTACTTCTCCTATTTCTCCACAAACTTCAATTTGTCGGTATGTTTCTATATGCATGTCGATAACAAAGCAAGTCTAGTGTTAGAATCTTCTATTTTGCTCCACAACAGTACTTCTAATGTCCATTTTTGTCTCTTTATTTTTTGTCATTCCGTGTCCGATATTTTTTGGGTCGGACTAATTTAAATTTGCCTTTAAAGATCTTATTTGGTTTTGGGGTAAAGCGCTTCCTGAAAAGACAATTTTTATTCTCAAAACTCGAATCCAAAATCTCTAGTTAATGATGAAGTTTACGTGCCACCCCCACCACATCCTTAATGGTCCATTTTTATCTTCAACAACACATCCCCAATCTCCCCACTTTCCCCACAAAACACCCCCCCCCCCTCCCCCCGCAACCGGGATTTGAGTAAGATTTTTTTTTTTTTTTTAACTTAACGTCACCATTATGGTGAGAGCCTGAGGGGTTTGACTTGTACCTCAACCTGTATATTAATAACCAAAAAATAACTACATGTTGAATTGAAACAACAAATCTATCCAATTTCTGATATCTAGTCTGAATGGCACAAAACAGGATGAGTTCGATCGTCAATTGGGTTGAGTACGACCCTAACCAATGCCTAAATTACTTAATAAGTTTGATCATGAATTCTATGACGTTTTTAAGATTTCATCACTCAACCTTACACTTTTTAATTAATTCATTTACGTCTAATTTGGCATATTGCATGTACTTTATCTAGGCTTTGCCTTCAATAGCAACCATTGTTTTGGAATTTGTAGGAACTTAGACATCATTTACGTAAGCAGACAAACTTTAATCTAAACACTGCACCTTAAAATGCTAACTTATCTCTTAATGAAAAATTACAACGGTCATATTTAGAAGTTGGCCCACAAAAAGTTCAGCATTTTTTCATAGATGGAGGATGTTGAAGAATATTTTAATGGAACTTCTGGACTGCTGATGTTCGTAAATGGATGCACTATAATGTTTCTATTACGAAGCTTTTCATATTTCTTTATTATATTGTATAACATATGCTTCTCCAATTTTTTACTATATTTAATTCTATCCACGAAATACTTGTTCTCCTAGACAATTATTTTAAAGAAAACGTTTCTAAAAAAGCAACCTTCTGATTTTTTAGATCGGCTAGATTCGGTAATGTGGGCCACATTCTCTTGTTGTTATCAGTGAAGAAAATGACTAATAAACTCCCATACCTTTCTTTTGCGTGTGGGGGGTGCAGTGGGGCGTGGGGGGGGGGGGGGGAGCATACACATCTTTTTTTATTTTTTATTTTTATAGAAACAACCAAACTCAACTTTTGTGATGTAATTACACGTCGGTATTTTGAGAAGAAAATATTTTTTCTTTTTTCTATAGACAGCATTCTATAATTAGAAGAAAAGAATATGAAGATACATGATGTTTTAACTGAAATTTCGAATTTTCTGAGTCCTATTCCCTATCATGCGTATCCAAACATCAAATACGTCGTCAAAATTCATTAAATGCTACTAACACATTATGGCTGCAAATTTCTTTAGTTATATTCGAGTGTATCCAATTTAACTGTTTGTGTGGCCTAGACTTAAAGGGCTCTTCTTTTTAGTTGTAATTCTAATAAAGAATATGGGGAAGTAAAAGGAAATAAAGAGAGAGAAAGAAAAGACTTGGGATTAGCTATGTCAACTACCTAGAGTTTTGTCTTCTTTATGGCTAAGCATTAGCAAAAATCCTCTTACACACTTCTATATCACTCATGAAATTGTGACTTTCACATGTAGATGAAATGTTTCTACATCATGCAGTTACCCTACCCTTCTCTCAAAATATCTTTCTCTATGCTAATCTTATACTTTATCCATTAGCATTAAATTTAGTATAACCACTGTTTGACAGGCAGATCGAGTGAGTGGAAGGGTAAGCCTGGTTTTTATGTTTCTAGTTGTCCATTCAACAGATATGATTCGATAAAGCTGAATCTTGGCTAAGATGTTTGATATACGGTCTTCTCCTGTCCATACAAGTAGTGACTAACCTACAAATCGTTACTATTTCTATAATAGCATAGTTATATTACTACTAATTTTTACATACAGGTAGTGTCTCACCAAAGTTCGCGGACCTCAAATATTCCACCAGGTATCTGCTATCGCCTTTTGCTCTCTGCTGAATTTGAACATTGATCCTGATTTTCATCCCACTTCATTAACCGTTAGACTAAAAGTGCACCATAGAGGGAAACAACTCCTTTATATACTACTCCCTTCGGATAAAAAAAAAAAAAAAAAGTTCACTTAGCCATTTACACACCCCTTTAAAAATTACTCACTCCAAGAAAAAAAATATGTAAATTGACTAAACTACCCCTAATTAAATAGGCATTGAAATTTGATCACATAACACTTAATAGGGGCAGATTTGGAAAGATAAGGTTAACTGTTTCTTGATTTAATAAGTGGACACTTTTTTTTATCCAAGAAAAAAAGATTAAGTGAACATTTTTTTTTTATCCGGAGGGAGTAAAAAACACCAAGCTCTGCCAACTTGTACACAATAAAGATATTCATGTACAATGTCGTCGTATTTAAGACACTAAAAAACAATAAGGGACCTCAGTACTTCTATGGGTACAGTGTCTTTAAAATGAGGTATCATACTGTATTTTGAACTTGTGATTGATGTGAAGCTGTTATACATGATCATGACATTCTAAAAAAAGGCCACCAACCTCCAAATTAGTGAGGCCACAAATTGAAATCCACCATGTAAAGTGAATCACTACACATAATGCATTCCCAGCTCAGAAACGAATCAAATCTGGTAAAACTGTTTCATTATGGTACATCTATCTACCCATCAAAACAAGAAGATAAATTTTTGATAAAAGTCACTCAATTGTTACCTACTGGTACACCCTGAATCTCAACCACCATGAAAACTGGATTGTTTGCAAATCCTGTGTGCTCCCAATACTACTCTGGAGGGGGCCCATAGATAATGTGCAGTCACTTATCAATTGTTGTACAACAAACGGCCCTACTCGAAGACCATAAAATTCAATGAGAATTTGATAACGAAACTTGAAAACGTTATTGCTTGGGTCCTGTCACAGTTGATATAGGCAAGTGTCCATCACAGAAGAATAGGCTGCGTGACTTGTAAGCACCTCAAAGCAGTAATCATTCATTTTAGTTTACTATAACTACCAAAGTGAAAAGGGGGGATTGAGAAGAAACGGGAAAATGGAAAGTTGAGAAAGACAAGCACACAGGAATGGCAGCACAAATTGGACCACCACCTACGAAAAGTATCACAATTTCGTCAATCCTTTCTTTTTTACAATGGAGTGTACGGACCAACTTATACGCACTTAGTCTATTTCATTGGGTATATGCTACCTTTCACCAACACAGACGCTAGGTAACACTATCCATCAAGACTTAGGCAAATAAGAGGAATTTACCTAGTGGTCTTTGTTTCTGCTGGGACACCAAAACAAAACCCTGCTTGTTCAGCTTGATTAACGTGGCCCAATCTTAGTTGTCCAATGCCCCAGAAGAAAGGAGTGCCTGGCTAAAACTCATCACTCACGTGCATGCAGTGAGTTGCACTAAATGTATGAGAGAGAAAAAGAAACTAAGATAGAGGAGGGAGGAGGGGCCCCATAGTTTCCTGACAAAGCTGATCTTGATGTACCAGCAAGAGAAATAGAAATCACCATAATGGCATAATCTAGCCAACCAAAGTAGAAATGAAAGCTACACAGCACCTTACTAGAAAAAGAAGTATGCAAGGGAACGTGGTAAAAAGTATCACTTTTAACACCACCATTTTCTTCTTACTCTCTGAATCATCTATCCCCCGCAATCCTCTTTTCAGTCCCCCACACACACTCTCTCTCCCTCTCTTTACATCTGCATATGTAAAGGTCTGTGTCTGCCTCACTCCTCTTATGTTTCAAATGCTCAGTGGATGAACAAGTAACAAATCATGTATGAAATTTAAGTTGCATATTGACTGCTAATAGATGAATATGAAAAGTTATTCAAATAGCTTCACCATCCACTCCCCTTTTCCCTAATCCTATTTCATAACTTGTATTCAAATCCATTTTTCATCAGAAAAAAATTTCAGGTCCTTTAGTTGCTAGCTCAATCATGTATAGTTTTCTGCATTTTTTCAGGAGACGGTAAAGATGGAAGCAGCTGCTCTGTTCCAAGTTTTTGAAGCAGTAAGCTTTTGAGATCTTGGTAAAGGAATACCTCCATTAGCTTCAAAATGCCAGTTCCGCTTGCTCCATATCCTACACCACCAACGCCATTTACACCACCTGCTAACGGTATAACATTTTTCCTTCACCATTCTTTTAATACCCGTGGTGTCCGTGTCAGCTTGCACGCACCTCGATTAATTCCACGGGATAACTGCCACCTCCCACCAACAGCAGGCACCAGGTAAATCTGTCCACCAAGGCTAGGACAGATAGAAAGATATCACTTAGTGTTTTTTGTCTATGTTGGGATTTGAACCTGAGACCTCATGGTTATCAACCCACTTTATTGACCACTAGGCCATACCCTTGAGTGCTTCCTTTCCCATTTTCTGCCTGCTAATAATACGTAGAAACAGAAATGATGGCCAAGCATAACAATGAGCTAAATATTGACGGTTACAGTAGGGAGATCAAGAGTTCATATCTTTAGTCTCCAGCCTTAAAGATGTTCAATTTAGCATTTGTAGATGAAGTGTGAAAAATAGATCAAACAGTATTTCTTAATAGACCTAATCAATTAAGACAAGGTCAGGGGCACAAATACTTTATTTATAACCATGACAAGTAAGTAACTTGTTAATTGCTTAATAATTCTGAATTCCACTTCAGCCTTCTGGTGTAACAATCTCACAATCCAGGAGCATCAAGCCACTTTACAAAATAGTGTAAATTAATGCCAAACCAAAATTACCTTGTTTGAACATATATCTTAAGAAGAAATATGGTGACTAACAGGAACACAGAGCCAGCTTGTGTGTTCTGGATGCAGAAATCTATTACTCTATCCAGTTGGAGCAACATCTGTTTGCTGTGCAGTTTGCAATGCGGTCACAGCAGTACCACCTCCGGGTAAGCACGCTATTTGACAGCCTCAACATTTTGGAACATTTTAACTCTTTATTTAAGCTCCTAAAGTTGTATTAGGCTTAAGCAACAATCCTTTACATGTTGCGGACCTTAAACAGGCACTGAGATGGCTCAGTTGGTTTGCGGAGGCTGCCACACATTACTAATGTACATCCGTGGAGCAACAAGCGTGCAATGTTCTTGCTGTCACACAGTCAATTTAGCTATGGAAGGTAAAGTGACTCTACAGCTTTTTGAAATGTATGGATATATTTCACATAATCCGTTAGTTACATATCCTTGCTAATAAAAGTAAGAATAAACTGGTATTGTCACAGCAAATCAGGTAGCACAGGTAAATTGTGGCAACTGCCGCACGCTGCTGATGTACCAATATGGGGCACGATCAGTGAAATGTGCAGTGTGCAATTTTGTGACATCAGTAGGGGTAAGTATAAAATTCTCTTTAGTATTAAGCCATCAAGCTTTCATGTTTCAGTCAATGATGAACTAGGATTCCGACACTATCAAAATTCTGCAGTTTAAATCCTAAATTAGCAGGATCTAATCCCTACTTCAACAGGAACAATCTCATTTTTCATCTTGGAAACATAGAACAGAAGATATTGAATTGTAACATTGAAGGAGGAAAATAGTAGTGTGAATTTCTAATCAAGTTTGGAAACATAGCACAGAAGATATTGAATTGTAACATTGAAGGAGGAAAATAGTAGTGTGAATTTCTAATTAAGTCTTATATAACTTCCCTTTTCAAAATAGAACACCAACTAGGACAAGCATATGGCATGTAAGCTTACAAAAACAACCAAAAGGAATGAAAATGTAACCTGTTAAGCTTATTTCACAAGAGTAGGACTTGACAACCAAACAAATTATTCTAAAACAACATGCCCTGTATTTTATTTATGGAAGAAGCATATAGCAAAGGTTAGCACAAAGACTAGTATTCTTACTAAGCCTGAGCACCTTTAGGCCTTCCAAGCAAATTACTTAGAAGAGGCACCACATGTTCGTTCTCTTTGCTCCCTTCTCTAGAATATTCAGAATAAGGTATAACTACTCTTCAAAGGAGCAACTACACACATGTTAACCACATTTCCAATTGGCAAATCTGAAGCAGCATTCCCTACAAGTATCTCTAATTTCGCACTTGTTATGAAGGTCTAGAAAATGTAAAGAAATCGAAAAGTTCCTGCAAGTTAAATCAAGGCAATACTTCTTTGCTCAAGAAGTCTTTGTTTTCTGTTTATTTCCATTAAATACTACGTATGCGCCCAGTATTTCATTTTCTCTTCTTCTCCCTTAAAAGAGTTACAGAAATAGTACTAGTAATAGTCTCGGCAGTGATAGTGATGATAGTAGCAATATGCCTATGTAATGTTCCTTCCCCTTACAAAACTCATGTCTGTTCCGCTACAAAAGATTAAAGGCTGCATAGTATTAGGTGTTATAAACCATTTCCTATACGCCACTATCGCTCAATCAACTATGTCTCAATCCCAAATTAATTAGGACCGGCTATATGGATCCTCTTGTTCATGCGACTCTATGTTACACTCTATTCAACATGTCACTGCGATGGAATTTAATAAAACCTATCAGCACAACAAGTATGCAATGAAAACAGTAAGGATTTAATTCCACAAATTTCTTCTATCGAAGAATAGTGTTCTTGTAGATCCAAAGTTAGTAATTATTATTGTTACAACCACTGTATGCAACATACAAAAAACTCTGAGGCCTTTAAAGCATTCCTACTTCATTTTGTATTCATACTTGACAAAATGTTTTCTGGACAATACAGGTTGCAACGAGCACAACTGAGCAAAAGTTTAACAGCTAATTTTAAAGCAGCTGAGCCAGTACTGCAAACTTTTATGACTGAAGTTGTTGGGTTATGTGTCAGCGGCATTGCAGCTACCATCAACCAGAGGAAATTTCTACTTGCTACAAGTATAGAGCTATTATAGAGCTTTTTTTCCCTCGCGTATCTGTAATAGAATAAGCAGTTTTGCAGGTTGGGCCTACAAAAGGTATTGTATATAATGGTATTGCGTCTGTAAGTCTGGCTGAAAAGTCCCGGATAGTAAAGACTCCTTTTCACCTACCATCATATTGTTTTTATCTTGGCAGGCCATAAACAAAATTTAACACCTTAAAATGTCTTAACTGAAGCAATTTCAAGTTGAAAGGATAAGAGCCGGAAAAACACATCCAGAGGAAAGTGAACTAATGACTGTCAAATGAACTTTCTGGACTAGATTCATATCTACCATAAAACAAAACATAGGGGAGAATTCAACATCTCATTCAGTAAGTCTTGGTCAAGATTTAAAAATTGACTATTTCAGATAATACTGTAGAATTATGAGACCTGAATATCAGTGTCAGTTATTTTTGTTTAACAGAAGAAGATCAATGCCTCCACTGAACTACAAAAGAATTGCTGAGGGCTAAAGAAGGTTCAGTTCTTTCTATTAGATGGGTAATCCAGTCTGGTTTCTCTATGCCACTAGTTCCTTTGCTAGCCCAGAAAGAGAGGAGGGTATATCTTTCTCTCTTTTTCATTTTGATAACTGAGAAATCCCCAAAGGTCAACTAGCATAAGGTTTGAAACTCGATAGATAATGGACTCGTCCCCTCTACCCTTCTCCAGTTAAATACCCGACTTTTCTCTGTGGCAAGCTCAAATTAATGATCTGCTCCTAATCCATGCATCGTGTGTTGCGCTTTTACCACTAGACCAAAGCCCGGGGGCTATAGAGAGGAGGGTATATGCCACGTTTCATCGTCCCGTGAACTGAAGTAAGCATGTCAGTTCAATATGCACGTGTTAAATAATTAGACACTTCAACCACGTCGTTTAATTTCTTGTATGAGTTCTTTTCCTG
Organism: Lycium barbarum; assembly: GCF_019175385.1. Taxonomy (NCBI): domain Eukaryota; kingdom Viridiplantae; phylum Streptophyta; class Magnoliopsida; order Solanales; family Solanaceae; genus Lycium; species Lycium barbarum. The sequence goes on from NC_083340.1 coordinate 13,840,553, forward strand.
TCAGTAACAACAAGCTTTGGAAACTATATTCTTTTCTTAATAACTATAACCACAGACAATATACAGGACATGAGCAGAACGCTGAACAATTCATCCCGGTAATGAAGAATTAAACTAGACACCAAAGTATGTATCCTATGGATGTACCTTAACATTCTGTCCCTGTCCAAATGAAGATGTACCAAAGTATGTATCTTACGATAAGATTCTGTTCCTGTCCAAATAAACTAGCTACCAAAGTATGTATCCTGTGGATGTACATTTAATGTCTACTACGGCGAATCTACTAATACGTGGTTTCCACATCAATGGGAACTTCCATTAAAATTCAGGACCAGTTAGATGAAAAAGATGCGCTTGATTTCCAACACACGATAAGATAACAGGAAAAAGCTTAATTTGTCCATAGTATACCACCTTTCACATGGGTGATCTGGATATTTTGAGCTCTGAGAGCTACATCGTTGATTTAAAAGAGAATCAAACTAAGCAGAACAAACCTTTTCATCAAAAATGAAAATGATATGTTGACATATGATGGAATTGAAATGGTCTTTAAAAGGTTCTTCAGTGTTCCCTTAAGTAGGCTATGTACTCAGTCCTTTTCTGAATGAGCAAAGATTAGGGTCAGTATTTCATCATTAAAAGAAGTCATGGTTGTTTAGCTTTTGTTGATTCTTATCACTTCATGAAGTTGTCACCATCTTCCTATCTAATGACGAGTTATGGCTACAAATTGTAGATGCAATATAGGGCATATGCAAGTTGGGTCACATAACGATATCCTTTCTTTCCTGTTTACCTTTTTATCCCTTTTGGACGGAAGAATAAGTAACAATAACATACCCAGTGTAATCCCACAAGTGGGGTCTGGGGACGGCAGGATGTACGCAAACCTTACCCCTACCTTTTGAGGTAGAGAGTTTGTTTCCAATAGTTCCTCAGCACAACAACTCATTGGATGGAAGAATAAGTATTTAGTAGATAAGAACTTCCTAAATTTACAACCCCCCCCCCCCCCCCACCACACACACACACACAATTTGTTTTTTTTTAAAATAAGTATGTTAAGATAGCTTGCTATTCAATCCTCGAAATCTGAGAGAAGGAAAAAGAGATTCTACACAGTGGAACGAGATTCTCTAATATTTTCCTCATCATCATATATCAGGATGGTTAAGCTTGGGTTACATTTTACATCTTCCACCAGTAAGGATGCTAGCTGAACAACCTAAAGTTTTTTAGCTATGAATTTATGTAGCAGCATGATGACCATTTTCATTAATTCCTGAGGAGAATGACTTGAGTCACTAGATGTTCACTAAAATTCATAAAAGAGCTGTTCTGGACTCACCAAACGTGTTATCCAAGACGCTAATTATGTTTAACTTTCTGCGGAATGTATAGTTTCATTTAATGTTTGAGATCAAGTGTTATTAGGCAACATGGTCTTCAAAAGAAAAGGTCAGTCTTTTGGCATGCATCAGAGATTACTTTGTTTTAGCATAATCTATGTTGTGTTCACACAAGCGGTAAGAAGTTCTATTCAAAAAGTTGGTTCATCGGTCAAAGGGAAGAACAAAATAGAACTTATGTTGTGAGACAATCTCCATGTCTAAGTGCTTTCCTCCATTAATCGATCTTTAGAAGTTTTGCGAGCGTTCAATAATGGTTCAATAACTAGAACGTACTCTCATTAATTGAGAAGAAAGTGCACCTCACATTAACGTGATCTTCAAAACTTTAAAATACATTAAGAGCATAACAAGATGTCAATAAGCAGGCACCTATCTGACATAGAGAACATAAATTTTTATCAATAAATTAGTAGTACACGAGTAAAGCCAATCCATTAAGGAGAAGGCATGGAGAGCATATTACACCTAGATATAGCAAGAGAGGCAAGAAAATTATACATAGGCAAGAAAATTATACATAGTGATTTTGACTCCTCTAATCAACTCCTGACAGGTTACTCATCTCCCAAAGCCAATTCCAATGCATAGTCATCTCTCTCCTGCAACCGGGAAAAAAAAAAGTTAACCTTTAGGAACTTGAATTGCATCAGTATCCCCTTTCAACTGCTTTTCTAGATTAATAGGAAATTACAGGAACATAGGACTTACAATAGGTCCTCGAGCAAAATATCTCCCAAATTGAAGCCAATATACCTGAATATATCGTGATGTCAGGTTTCTGGGGCGGCATAATAGATCAAAATTACAAGATTGTTCATTTGGATAAAAGTTCAGAGGAAAGTTCCGAAAATTGCTTTCAGGAACTTCTGTAAACCCCATCTTTTCAACTACGAAACTATAAGCATATCATGTTCTACTGGTATATTTCTCTGTTGAGGTGAAGTTTCCATGAAAAAACTACAGGTAATTCATGCTAAAATCTCTTTAAATTTCAAAGAGGAAATATATTTTCCATATGGGTACTTGTAATGCAATACTCATAACTTCAGTGTTTCACAGAAAAAAGAAGTTGCAAAGATTATTATATTCATCGAAATATGAAAATTTTGCTGCAAGTTGATCTGAACATCACATCTCTCAAAGAAATAATGTCGGAGCAATACACTATAAAAGAAATTGAAAGGCCAAAACATGCCTCTGCTGCTTTGCTTAGCCCTATTGGAACTCAATATTTTACTGCTTTCATGTCCTGTTGTGCCAGAGTCACAAACATGTTTCTGCTTCTTGTCTAGTCCTCTAAGAGTTCAATTTTGTCTTTGTAGCCATTCATTCAGAAGAAAAAAAATTGTCCTGTGCCATGCCATAGCTATCTTTCTGCCATTTGCTCATCATGGCATCAGCTTATTTTAAGCAATTAAATGATTTATTAGTATAAACATATAAATGTATTATAAAAAATATAAAAATTGAACATCACTTCCTCCACAACTCCAATGTATTCCCATTTCCCTGGTCGAATTTCGCGTTTCGTAACGAGTTTTGAATCTACAGTAATTTTTGTGCATAAATTAAAGCTATAGATTTTAGGCCAGGCACGAGTCACAAATACACAGGCTGAGCAGGAATGGCATGAGATAAAACCAAAAAACTCATAAGGGAAAAGAACCCGCTGTTTATAGGCAAAAGTAGGTTGGGCTAAAAGGGTCCAGGTATTTCATTAACTCCATTTTAACCAATCTCTTTCCAATACAGTAGCAATTTCTCTATATATATCTGCATGACTTGACTTGAAAAATCTTTCACTTCGTTTTCTTTTTCAAGAAATCTTCCTAATCAAAGGAACCAGGTACGGTTCCACGAAAGCAAGGGTAATTGTTTCTTATAGAAAATGAGAAAGGAAGAAATTTAGAAAAGTAAAGAATGTGCATTATACATAACGTCTTTGTGGTAGTGTGTGAGCTGCATGGATGAAATATTATAGCTGATAATACAAAAGAAAACCTTTTGCACTCGGCATGTGCCAGAGCTGAAAAACCTTGGTGATGCCCTTTGGTTTGCATAACTGAAGGGCATGAAGTTGAAAAGACAAAAATATATTAAGAAAATGGGACATCATCAGTAAGTATCCAAAGAGTGTCAATTATTGATGCCTAAACACAAGTATGATACTGTGTGGCCAGAAATTTCGTACCCATGCTCCATATTCCAAACTGAACCCATGAAAAGTGGGTGTCGAGTAGACCAAATAGTTTGCAAACCGCTAGCATTTTGATTCACTACCAAGTTAAGGGTGGTTAAGAAGCTGTGGTCTTTATTGCCACCTAGAGTCACACTTTTGCAATTCAAAGTTGTTGCTTACCTCATCTTCATCCTGTGTTTCAACTTCAAGGTCAGATGACGGAAATCCCACACAAAGAAGTGCATAACCCTATAAATTAAAGCATATTCGGTTAATCAAGGTGAAAACTAATATAAGAAAAGAACAGCTGACTAAGACAGGAAAATAGAGATCATCAGTTTACTTATATCTAGTTCAAGGTACAAGAACAAAAACCAGTTCTTTTGGTATCAGTAAGGAGGACCTCTGTGAACTGATGTGAACTGGAAATTTAAGACAGTTTTGGAAAGAAATGAATGATCCTAAAGATGGGAATTGATCCCTTCTTGAACAAATGCATTCGAATTCAATTGAGCAATGGAATTAAAAAAGAGATAGAGAAAGGAATTCTTATTTCATAGATGTGAAAACATGAATCGTACAATGAATGGGAACTGACCAATATAGATGGAGCAAGGCGGGAAAATCAGTTACAGTTGAGTAACTGAAATTGGGACTGTGCGTGTGACTCACGCGCCTGCTAACTAACTCCAACTAATTTCCTGACAGGTAAGTGATGTGCCGCGGATTTGTGGCACATTCGACGCCTTTTTACTATGGATTTTGGGTGTTCTCAAGTAAGTCTGGTTCATTTTAATGTGTTTTTGTTGTGTTTTAGGAAGACGATGGCCCAAAAGCAAAAACAAAGAAAAAAGGAAAAATTGCCCAGAAATGAAGATTCGACGGTCCGTCGATCATTTGGAGAGTCGATAAGTTAAATTTTCCAGTGATGGCCTAAGTTGAAGAGGACAAAGGACGGAGCCATCGACGAAAACTGGATCGAAGTTTCGTCATTTGTCTCGTCAAACAGACTTGTCCACCCGAAGAGAGAAAGACGGAAGAATCGACGGAGCATCAAACTAGTCGACAGCACCGTCGAATGGACCATCAAACTGAAGAACTAAAAGATGAAGGAATCGACGGCCCGTCGAACTGATCGACGGTCCGTCGATTCTGCCACCAGGGGCAGTTTTGCCAATTGTTGATGTGCGTTTTTGGAGACTATTTAAAGAACATTTTAGGTTTTTGTACACATCAGATTTTTCTCCAACATTTAACACTTTTTCCATTGGTGGATGAGCATTGAATACACCACTTTTGGAGCTTAGTGAAGACAAAAAGATTCCATTCCCACCATCTTTATCACACTTTGTAAGCTTTATGTCTCCATTATTGCTTACTTCTTTTGTGACCAACATGTGTGAGTAGTTTCTTTAATCAAAGTTGTGGACCCAAATGATGGGTGTTATGCAGTGGGTGTTTAACATTGTGTATATATATATAATAGGTTGTGATGTGTTTTATTATTTCTCATATTCATTGTTAGTTAGTGGTTGCAAACACTTACTTATGCACAAACCCTAGTTTTGTTTGGACAGATGAACTAGGATTTGAGTTGAAATAGTTTAACAAGGACTCGGGGCGCTAGCCCTCGTTTAATGAACTCACTTAGGGATAAGATGAGTTCTACTTGGCATATTTAATCGGTTGTACTAGCAACTTTTCTATATTTGGGAAAATCATGAAAAGAAATACTTTCTAACTATTGAAAAATTATTAGGAAGTGCATTAGAGATTAAGTGCAGACAAAAGCACCACCCATTAGAAATATATCATATTGATACCCATAGCATAACATCTAATCACAGCGGGGATACAACTTTGGTTCTTTTAATCCAAACAATTTCCAAATACTTCAAAATAGCGAATACAAACCAAAACCCTTTTTCTACACTAGTCGGAATAGACCTAAAGTCTTTAGAGATTAGTAACATATATAATTAGTATTTATTTCACACCTTATACCCTGTGGGATTCGACCCCAACCTAGTTCGGTTACTATATTTGACACCAACCACCTTACGCCATAATTTAGGTGTAATTTGAGCGTATCAGTAAGCAATTAACTAATTTGACCAGCTAATTACTCAACTAATTATTCTGCTAATTCAACAACAAAAATAGGAAAGAATTACATTGAGATCATATCAACCCCCCCCCCCCCCCCCCCCCCTTCAAGCATCCTTGTCCTCAAGGATTAAAATGAGGAAATTTCCTGGAAAAATCCTGCAGTTCTTCCCATGTGCTATCTTCAGGAGCAGAATTCAACCATTTAACCAAGACTTGTGTGATTGCTTTGCCTCTTCTCTGAGCTTGTCTCCTGTCAAGAATAGCTTCAGAAGCTACTAAGATATGACCAGAATCTGAATGAACTTCCGGTAGAGTGGTGGAAGCAATATGAGATCCCAATCTCTGTTTCAACTGTGAGACATGGAAAGTTGGGTGAATTTTTGAACCACTAGACAATGCTAAGGTGTAAGCTACAGAACCCACCTTAGCAGTAACTTGGAAAGGACCATAGAATTTAGAAGACAGCTTCTGAAATGAGTGATCTTTGAAAGAGAGTTGTCTATAAGGCTGCAACTTAACGAAGACCCAATCACCAACAGCAAAAGACCTCTCAGTTCTGTGTTTGTCAGCTTGCACATTCATCCTGTTTTGAGCCTGAGCTAAGTGAAACTTCAGCTTCCTGAAAATAGTTTCTCTTGCTTGTAAACTACTATCAACCACTTCCAACTGAGATCAAAAGGTAGATATGGCAGCAAGGGAGGTGGTTTTTGACCATAAACAGCCTCATAGGGAGTCATGTTAATAGAGGAATGATGAGAAGTGTTGTACCACCATTCAGCAAGGGCCAACCAATTTGGCCATTCCTTTGGTTTCTCAAAAGTCATGCACCTTAAATAGCACTCTAAGCATCTATTCACAACCTCAGTTTTCCCATAAGTTTGGGGATGATAAGCACTAGATGTAAGTAAGGAAACTTTCTGTAATCTTAATAACTCCTTCCAGACAAAAATAGGATCCCTGTCTGAAACAATGGTCTTAGGCATACCGTGTAATTTGAACACACCATCCATGAATAGTTGTGCGACATGCAGTGCAGTATATGGATGTTTAAGGGCCAAGAAATGAGCTGCCTTACTTAGCCTGTCCACTACCACATAAACGGCTTCCTTACCAGCAACTTTTGGAAGTCCTTCTATGAAATCCATTGAGATATCTTGCCAAACTCTCTCAGGGTTGGGTAGAGGTCGTAGCAAACCAGGATATGAGACATTCTCCCCTTTGCATCTTTGACAAGTGTCACATTCTCTCATAAATGTGTACATATCCTGCTTCATCTTCTTCCAATAAAACTCATGTTTGAGTCTACGCAATGTTGCAGAAATACCAGAATGACCCCAGTAGAGCTAGCATGGAAATGCATTAACAGCTTCTTCCTCAAGTTGACATCAGACCCAACCATCATCTTTCCTTTCCTACTTAGCACACCAGCAGTGAACCGGTAGTAAGGTTTGTGAGGTGCATTTGACTGAATATCTTGGACTAACTTCTGGAGTTTAGGATCATGAGACCAGGATTGTTTGACTTCATCAATTAGAGGAAATTGCACACCTGAGATACTGTACAGTTGAACCACTTCAGCCTGTCTTGAAAGGGCGTCTGCAGCAACATTCTCATTGCCCTTCTTATACATGATAGAATAGTCGTAACTAAGAACCTTAATCAACCATTTCTGTTGACTTGGTGTGGATATTCTCTGCTCAAGTAAGTATTTGAGGCTACATGCAAACTTCGTAATATATTTGGCCACAAAACAATGTCGAGATGTTGTTCCAAAAGGTTTCGGAATGTTTAAATTTCCTAGTCACGTCATATATGTGACGTGACTAGGAATTTTGGTCTTGATACTAATGAAGCATGCAAACATCGTCTATATGTTATTTGTCCACAAAACAATCATGATATGTTGGTTCCAAAAGGTTTTGGAAGATGGAATTTATAAACTCTCAGCTCAAGCTAGCGATTATGAGGGTGTTTGGATAAGCTTATAAGCACTTTTTGGCTTATCGACACGTCAAACACCAGAAGTTCTTTTACTCCAAAATCATCTAAAAGCCATCAGTTAGGTTTTTCAGCTTATACGCACTTTTGATTTGGCCAAGTCTTTACTATTTTATCCTTAAATAATTTTTCGTGATTCCTAAAATACACTTCTCGAAACAAAATCCCCACATCCATCTCAATTATAATTTTTCCATTCATCCTTTTTATGTATAAATATTTTTAAATATTGAGGGCATTTTAATGGAAAAATTGGTAATCAACACTTTTTTACCTAACACCAACTGTTTATTAACATACTCGATACTTTTAGCCAAACACACTTAAAAAGTGCTTTTTTGGTTGTTAGCTTCTCAAAATAAAAAATAATAAAAAAAAAAACTTAAAATTTGACAAAAGGGGGTTGTTCAGATGGTAAGCGCCCTCCACTTTCAACCCGAAGGTTGTGAGTTCGAGTCACCAAGGGAGCAAAGGGGAGAGCTCTTGGGGGGAGGGGTTTAAAAAAAAAAAAAACTTGATAATTTTAATCATCCAACGTGGGCGGGCTTTGTATTCCACTTTGTATAAGTGATAACGACAAGACGGCTCAAAAACTGTTTGACCATTTTGTTAGTTATCTCTTTTTGCAAGTATTTGGCCACAACTTGGAGCGTTACTGTAGCTTCCATGCTCATCTCCCTATCTCCTCACTAAACAACTGATCTTATCTTTAATCCTTCTTTCTTCAGACATGTAAGAGATCTGATGGTAGGCATCACTCTGTCAAATTTATGAGGAGAATACAGGCTCAGATCACGATGGTTGATACCAATTAGTTTAGGTTAGAGGATGACACAAGGGGTTCATGATATGATCTCAATGTAATTCTTTCCTATTTTGTTGTTGAATTAGCAGAATAATTAGTTGAGTAATTAGCTGGTCAAATTAGTTAATTGCTTAGCTGTCAGGAAATTAGTTGGAATTAGTTAGCAGGCGCGTGGGGTTAGTTAGCAGGCCCGTGAGTCACACGCACAGTCCCAATTTCAGTTACTTAGCTGTAACTGATTTCCCCCCTTGCTCCATCTATATAGATCAGTTCCCATTCATTGTATGATTCATGTTTTCACATCTATGAAATAAGAATTCCTTTCTCTATCTCTTTTCTAATTCCATTACTCAATTGAATTTGAGTCAAGAAGGGATCAATTCCCATCTTTAGGATCATTCATTTCTTTCCAAAACTGTCTTAAATTTCCAGTTCACATCATTGGTATCGGAGCAGTGATCGTCTGACCTGTGAAATGGGAGACCACAACACAAGTATGCAAGAAATTACAAAGAGAATTTGGCACTCTCAAGGGACCGATGGAAGGAGTTGTCACTTCTGTTGCAGAAATGCAGCAAGCTGTTGATGCTAAAGTAGCACAAGCAATCGAGGAAATCAAGATGCTGTTAATAGGGTATTTGAACCCTGTAAATGCCCCAATTCAAGTTGACCTAGAGGAGAATGGAGTGCATAATGAAGTTGGGAATCGTGCAAATAGGAGGTACTCACAATAGCTTTGAAGCTTAAACTGGCACTCACATCTGCACCTGTACTTGCACTTCCTGACTTCTCTAAGGATTTTACAGTTGAGACTGATGCATCAGGTCATGGTATTGGTGCTGTACAAGCCCAAAATCATAAACCTATTGCCTTCTTTAGCAAGGGTCAGTCTGTCAAGAATATGACCTAGAGGAGAGTGGAGTGCATTTGAACCCTGTAAATGCCCCAATTCAAGTTGACCTAGAGGAGAATGGAGTGCATAATGAAGTTGGGAATCGTGCAAATAGGAGGTACTCACAATAGCTTTGAAGCTTAAACTGGCACTCACATCTGCACCTGTACTTGCACTTCCTGACTTCTCTAAGGATTTTACAGTTGAGACTGATGCATCAGGTCATGGTATTGGTGCTGTACAAGCCCAAAATCATAAACCTATTGCCTTCTTTAGCAAGGGTCAGTCTGTCAAGAATATGGCAATTTTTGTTTATGAAAGGGAGTTGTTGGCATTGGTCTCTGCTGTTCAAAGATAGAGATCATACTTGCTTGGTAAGCATTTGGTTATCAAGACTGACTAATCAAGACTGACCACCAACTTCATCAGTTTGAGACCACGAAATCCCTGGTCATATCATACATATGATTATCTTTTTTTGATAAGTTATCCTGCAACCGGCCTTCCCACCCACCCACCCACCCACCCCCCACCCACCCAATTTTAAGTGTCTTACTTTCCTTTTTGGTCTGTTCCAAAAAGAATGCATCTTTCTATGTTTAGTAAGTTTTCCAGTACATGGCAAATTTAAAGACCACAAGATTTAAAAGGACTACAAACATCTTTAGTTTAAGATCACAAGATTCAAAAGTCTCTCTTTGTTTCTTAAACTCCGTGCCCAGTCAAACTAAGACACTTAAATCGGGACAGAGGGAGTATCATATATATGAGCATAAAAAAGAGGAAAATGCATTTAGAGGTCTAACAAAGAAGAAACAATTAAAGCTACCAAGAGTCAATAGTCAAACAATAAAAGCCAAGAAATGCATCTACAGAAGCACAACATGATTTAAAATACCTTGGACTTCAACTCTGCAGATATCCCTAATGCCTCGGGTTGTCTAAGTTGCCCAGATTTTACACGAACAGCACAGCTTGTGCAACATCCTTCAACATATTGGATTATTAAATTAGCGAAGTGTGATATATAACAGAACCTTCATATGGAGAAAATCTGATGAAGAGGCTACTGATTAAAAGTTAAAGAAAAACAGCCAAAGGCCAAAGCCAGACATGTTTGAACGTAGATCAAAGAGAAGGTGCAGTTTGTGAAAAACAAAGAAAGAGAACCTTAAGGTTAAAACAAACAACAAAGAAAGAGCATTGTGCTCCTTAGTGAAAATTAAGGCCTCTCTTTAACTCAAAGTTCTGAGAGAGATAACAGCTTCATTAATGTGTTAAAGTGTGCAAAAACCATGATATATACAAGTGAAGAGGTGGTGGAAATCTATAATCCAATAATATCTTTCCTACCAAAAATTAGGCTGCTAATAAGCCAGAACGTTGTGTCATCTACCTGACAAATGCCTATCGAGGGGGGCTGCACAGCTTAACTTCTCTAGTCTAGCAGCCTCTATGACAGCAGGCATGATCAAAAACTTTACAAATATATGACTTGACATATTTTATTTTAATTTCCTTCTGGGTCAGTATGGCTTCACACCCTTAACATTATGCTAAACTGTTTACGAAGCCCAAGTGCCAAACATACTTTCAGTGCAAGTATATCGATCCTCTTTAGCAAAACAAGAAGAATATATTATCATTCACATCTTTAGGTTAGGAAATGATATGATCTCAATGTAATTCTTCCTATTCTGTAAAATGAATTAGCAGGATAATTAGTTGAGTAATTAGCTGGTCGAAATTAGTTAATTGCTTAGCTTGTAGTTAGCTGTCAGGAAGTTAGTTGATACGTAGACGGCGAGTGAGTCACACACGCAGTCCCAAAATCAGTTACACAGCTGTAACTGTCCATCCCGCCTGCTCCACCTATATAGATCAGTCCCAATTCATTGTTAGTTATCTCTTTTTGCAAGTATTTGGCCACAGCTTGGAGCGTTACTGTAGCTTCCATGCTCATCTCCCTATCCCCTCGACTAAACAACTGATCTTATCTTTAATCCTTCTTTCTTCAGACATGTAAGAGATCTGATGGTAGGCATCACTCTGTCAAATTTATGAGGAGAATACAGGCTCAGATCACGATGGTTGATACCAATTAGTTGAGGTTAGAGGATGACACAAGGGGTTCATGATATGATCTCAACGTAATTCTTTCCTATTTTGTTGTTGAATTAGCAGAATAATTAGTTGAGTAATTAGCTGGTCAAATTAGTTAATTGCTTAGCTGTCAGGAAATTAGTTGGAATTAGTTAGCAGGCGCGTGGGGTTAGTTAGCAGGCCCGTGAGTCACACGCACAGTCCCAATTTCAGTTACTCAGCTGTAACTGATTCCCCCCCCCCCCCCCCCCCCCCCCCCCCTTGCTCCATCTATATAGATCAGTTCCCATTCATTGTATGATTCATGTTTTCACATCTATGAAATAAGAATTCCTTTCTCTATCTCTTTTCTAATTCCATTACTCAATTGAATTTGAGTCAAGAAGGGATCAATTCCCATCTTTAGGATCATTCATTTCTTTCCAAAACTGTCTTAAATTTCCAGTTCACATCATTGGTATCGGAGCAGTGATCGTCTGACCTGTTAAATGGGAGACCACAACACTCGTATGCAAGAAATAACAAAGGGAATTTGGCACTCTCAAGGGACCGATGGAAGGAGTTGTCACTTCTGTTGCAGAAATGCAGCAAGCTGTTGATGCTAAAGTGGCACAAGCAATCGAGGAAATCCAGAGGCTGTTAATAGGGAATTTGAACCCTGTAAATGCCCCAATTCCCCAAGTTAACTTAGAGGAAAATGGAGTGCAGAATGAAGCTGCAGATTGTGGAAATATGACATAATGGAGCAGTAGATGAAAATGATTATAGAGGCCATGAAAGGGCTAGAGATCAGTTCACAAATCATAATTACCAGATGGAATTTCCAAAATTTGATGGAACTAGGTTGAAGGATTGGCTGAACAAGTGTGAATAATTCTTTGAAGTGGATGAAACTCATGATGACTCGAAGGTGAAGATTGCTTCTTGTCGATTGGAAGGCAAAGCACTGCAGTGGCATCAAGCCTACATGAAACAAAGTTTGGCAAGGGATTGGCCAAGGTGGGGAAAGTACATCAGATGCTTGTACTCTAGGTTTGGAACTGAACTTTTTGATGATCCCATGGGTGATTTCAAGGACTTAAGACAAGTAAGTTTTGTTCAAGAATAAGTTGACATTTTTGATGAACTGCTTACTAGAGTGGATCTTTCTGAGGAATATGTGGTTAGTTGTTTTATGAGGGGTTTAAAACCTGAAATTGGACTAACAGTTAAAATGTTAGGTCCTAGAACTTTAGCCAAGGCTATTAGCTTAGCAAGAATCCAAGAACAAACACTAGTAGTCCAACAAGAAGTTTTTTTCCAGAATCCCATCCTGTCAAACCCCAAAAATACCCCTAGATTTGTACCATCCTTTCAAGGTACTAATCAACCCTATTCTAGACCATACAACACTTCGAGACCAAACACTGTTTCTAAACCAATGAGCACATTTGCTAGTGGTTCTAATACTGCTAATAGCTCTAAACCAGTTAAATCCCAAACTACTTACTCCTGCTGAAATGGAAGAAAGGAGAAGTAAGGGCTTATGCTACAATTGTGATGAAAAATACTCATTTGGTCCTATTTGTAAGAAGAAAAGGCAGCTATTCTCTATGGAAGTAGATGATTATGAAGAACCAGTGGAAGTGGAAGATGAGGTGATGATGGATCCAGGAGAATTATTGGCTGTAATGGCTCAGGGGTTGGAAACAAATTCTGAGGGTTCTATTCTACCACATGTGTCTATGCATGCCATGACTGGTACTCATGATTTTCGAACCATGAGAGTGACAGTTTCTGTAAAGGGCAAGGCCATCAAGGCTTTGATTGACACTGGCAGCACTCACAACTTCTTAGATTACAATACTGCTAAGAGGTTGGGTTGTGGTTTGACTGCTATAACTCCTTTTAATGTGTCCATAGCTGATGGTAACAAGGTTCCAAGACAGTATGTGTGTAGGAAGGTGGAATGGAAGACGCAAGGGGTATGTTTTGATTCAGACATGCTGATACTATCCATTGGGGGTTGCAACATGGTGCTTGGGATTCAACGGTTGATTACACTAGGGGATATCATGTGGAACTTCAAGAAACTTAAAATGGAATTAAGTATTCATGGAAAGAAGGTATCATTTATAGGGGCACAACCACCTGCAGTTAGAATGATTCCAGCTGGTCAAACGGACAAATTGTTTGCTCAACCTGCTGAACTTTGCATGATATCGGTGGGTATGCTCATGGAGGAGGGACAAGAAGAAGGAATCAGTTTATGTGCTATGGAAGGAGAAACTGTTGCAGAGGTGCAGAAACAGGATTTAACAGCTGTTTTGGACAAGTACTCAGACTTGTTTGAAACTCCTATTGAACTGCCTCCTTCTAGAGGGCATGACCATAAAATCATTCTCAAGGAAGGTACTTCTCCCATCAATATAAGACCCTATAGATATCCTATTGTGCAAAAGAATGAAATTGAAAAAATGGTTGATGAAATGCTGAGCAGTGGTGTAATTAGAAACAGTACTAGTCCTTACTCTTCGCCTATTGTCATGGTGAAGAAAAAGGATGGAACATGGAGGATGTGTGTAGATTATAGAGAATTGAACAACTTTACAGTGAAGGACAAGTTTCCAATCCCAGTTATTGAAGAACTGCTAGATGATTTACGTGGTGCCAAATTCTTTTCAAAACTGGACCTTAGGTCTAGTTATCACCTAATTAGAATGTTTGAACCTGATATACCTAAAACTGCTTTCAAAACACACCATGGCCACTATGAATTCGTAGTTATGCCTTTTGGACTTACAAATGCCCCATTCACCTTTCAAAGCTTGATGAACCAAATTTTTCACCCACGTCTCAGGAAATTTATTCTTGTGTTCTTTGATGACATACTCATTTATAGTTCTACTTGGCCTGATCACTTGTTGCATCTAGAGGAGATTTTCAGAATACTAAGGGATAATATGCTCTTTCTCTCTCCTCTGCTCTTTCTCTCTCCTTTGCTCTCTCCCAACGGTAAGATCTGCCCACCCGCCACTCCGTCCGGCGACCATACGTCATCACTGTTCAGGTGACGCCGGCGACCAGGTAACGCCGGCCACTTTTCCGGCCAGATTTACTTTTCTTCTCTCTTCCCTTTTCTTCTTCTCCTCTTCTCCTTCTCTTCTCCTTTTTTTCCCTTTTTTATCTACTTCTGGCGCTGCCAGTACGCCGCTGCGCCATCGCCGGCGACTTTTTCCGGCAACTTTTTCCGGCCAGACCTCTCTTTCTCTCTCCTTTTCCCCTTTTTCTTTTTTTTTTCTTTTCTTCTTTTTCCCCCTATTCTCTTCTCCCTTTCAGGTATTTGTGAACATTTTCCGGCAGTGAACAGTAACTCGACCGTGAACAGTGTTTTCCGGCGGCAACCAGGTTCAGTTCAACTGGAGTTGGTACCTCCGGTTGCCATATCCATTATCTGTCCATACACTTATAGTTATATTTTGCTGACTTTAGACCTTTGAATAATTTATTAGTTCATACTCACATTCGTGGCTTTGGTTAGTGATGGTAGACTAGGGTCATGTTCTCGTTCGGGGACGGGGGCGAGGGTTAGGACGGGTAAGTGGGTTAAAGGAGCGTCTAGGTTGAGAGTAGGTTCTTGGAACATTGGGACGTTAACGGGGAAGTCCATAGAGCTAGTTAAGATTCTTAAGAAGAGGAAGATTAATATAGCTTGTGTCCAAGAGACTAAATGGGTAGGTCCTAAAGCTAAAGAGGTAGACAGGTATAAGCTGTGGTTCTCTGGTAGGTCGAAGTATAGAAATGGGGTGGGCATTTTAGTAGATAGTGATTTAAGGGATCAGGTGGTAGAGGTTAGGAGAGCAACTGATAGGATGATGTCGATTAAAGTGGTCGTTGAAGGGCTCACTTTGAACATTATTAGTGCATATGCGCCGCAAGCGGGCTTAGGCGAGGAGGAGAAGAGGCGCTTTTGGGAGGATTTGGATGAGTTGGTGGGAGGCATACCGCCTACTGAGAAGTTATTCGTGGGAGGTGATTTCAATGGGCACATCGGGCCTATTTCGGGAGGTTATGATGATGTGCATGGAGGCTTTGGCTTCGGGGACAGGAATGGAGGAGGAGTCTCACTTTTGAATTTTGCAAGAGCTTTCGGGTTGGTGATAGCCAATTCGAGTTTCCCAAAGAAGGAGGAGCACTTGGTAACCTTCTGCAGTTCAGTGGCTAAGACTCAAATAGACTTTTTACTCCTTAGGAAGGATGATAAAGGTTTGTGCAAAGACTGTAAGGTCATTCCGAGCGACTACCTTACAACCCGACATAAGCTCTTGGTGATGGATTTAGGGATCAAGATGTCGAGGAAGAAGAGGGTCGTGGATGATCGACCTAGGATCAGATGGGGGAGTTTGACCACGACTAGTGCCGTGGAGATGGGAGAGAAATTGAAGGTTATGGGGGCCTGGGATAGTAGTGGGGATGCGACCAGTATGTGGGATAGGACGGCTAGTTGCATTAGGGCGGTAGCAAGGGAAGTGTTGGGGGTCTCGACAGGTAGTCGTGGCCAGCATCGAGGGGACTGGTGGTGGAATGGAGAAGTTCAAGGGAAGGTGAAAGCAGAGAAGGTGGCGTATGCGAAGTTGATAGAAAGCAAGGATGAGGTGGAGAAGTGGACGAATAGGGAACTTTATAAGATGGCAAGGAAGGAGGCGAAGTTGGCGGTTTCGACGGCAAAAACGGCAGCTTTTGAACGCCTTTATGCTGAACTAGAAGAGAAAGGAGGGGATCAGAAATTGTTCAGGCTAGCCAAGGCGAGGGAGAGAAAGACACGTGATGTGGATCAAGTGAAGTGCATCAAGGACGAGCATGGCAAAGTATTGGTAGAGGAGACTCTCATTAGACGGAGATGGCAGTCATACTTCTCCAAACTCTTAAATGAAGAAGGGGACAGAGACATTGTGTTGGGAGATTTATAACATACAGGAAGGCGTCACGATTTTGGATATTGCAGGAGTATTAAGGTTGAGGAGGTTAAGGGTGTTGTTCGTAGGATGCGCAGGGGAAGAGCGACCGGACCTGACGAGATTCCTGGGGAATTTTGGAAGAGCGCGGGCCAGGCAGGTCTGGAGTGGCTGACTAGGTTGTTTAATGTCATCTTTAAGACGGCAATGATGCCTGAAGAATGGAGGTCGAGTGTAATGGTCCCGCTATAAAAGAACAAGGGAGATATCCAGAGTTGCAACAACGATAGAGGTATCAAGTTGCTAAGCCATACTATGAAAGTGTAGGAAAGGGTGGTGGAGATGAGGGTGAGGAAAGGCATGTCTATTTCAGAGAACCAGTTCGGATTCATGCTGGGACGCTCAACTGCAGAAGCTATCCATCTTGTGAGGAGACTGGTGGAGCAGTATAGGGAGAGGAAGAGGGACTTACACAAGGTATTCATCGACCTAGAAAAGGCTTACGACAAAGTTCCAAGAGAGATCCTATGGAGATGCTTGGAGGCTAAAGGCGTACCTGTGGCGTACATTAGGGTGATCAAGGACATGTATGAGGGAGCCAAAACCAGGGTAAGAACAGTAGGAGGAGACTCAGAGCACTTTCCAGTTGTGATGGGGTTGCATCAAGGATCAGCTCTTAGTCCGTTTTTATTTTCCTTGGTGATGGATGGATTGACGCGGCAAATTCAAGGTGAGGTGCCATGGTGTATGCTTTTCGCGGATGACATAGTCCTGATCGACGAGACTCGTAGCGGAGTTAACGCTAAGTTGGAGGATTGGAGACAAACCCTGGAGTCTAAAAGGTTTAAGCTGAGTAGGACCAAGACAGAGTACTTAGAGTGTAAGTTTAGTGAAGCACCTCAGGAGGCTGGCTTGGAAGTGAGGCTTGGTACCCAGGCCATCCAGAAGAAAAGTAGTTTCAAGTATCTTGGGTCTATTATGCAAGGCAGCGGGGAGATTGACGATGATGTCACACATCGTATTGGGGCAGAATGGATGAAATGGAGGCTTGCTTCCGGAGTGCTATGTGACAAGAAGGTGCCACCACAACTTAAGGGCAAGTTCTACAAAGTGGTGGTTAGACCAACTATGTTGTATGGGGCGGAGTGTTGGCCAGTTAAGATCTCTCACGTTCAAAAGATGAAAGTTGCCGAGATGAGAATGTTGAGATGGATGTGTGGCCACACCAGGAGTGACAGGATCAGGAATGAGGATATTCGGGACAAGGTGGGAGTGGCCTCGGTGGAAGACAAGATGCGAGAAGCGAGATTGAGATGGTTTGGGCATGTGAAGAGGAGAGACACAGATGCCCCAGTGCGGAGGTGTGAGAGGTTGGCCATGGATGGTTTCAGACGAGGTAGGGGTAGGCCAAAGAAGTATTGGGGAGAGGTAATTAGACACGACATGACGCAGTTACAGCTTACCGAGGACATGACCTTAGATAGGAGGGTTTGGAGGACCCAGATTAGGGTAGAAGGCTAGTAGATAGTCTCATTATCCTGTCTTATTAGTAGTCGCATTATCGTAGTATAATTTCTTGTGCTCTGATTTATGCTATTATATGTTATTTCTTGTGCTTTGATTATTTTATGTTATCTGTGTCGCTTGCGTTACTTCATTTCCATATCGCTTTGAATCTCTTAGCCTTATCTGACCTCTTTTTATGCTTTTTTTATTGAGCCGAGGGTCTTTCGAAAACAGCCGTCCTACCTTGGTAGGAGTAAGGTCTGCGTACACTCTACCCTCCCCAAACCCCACGTTGTGGGATTTCACTGGGTTGTTGTTGTTGTAAGGGATAATATGCTGTTTGTGAAGAAGAACAAATGTGCTTTTGGGGTGCTCAAAATTGATTAATTAGGTCATGTAATCTCTGAAGGTGAAGTAACAATGGATCAACATAAAGTAGAAGTTGCTTTGCAATGGCCTCAACCAAAGACATTGAAAGGACTCAGAGGGTTCTTGAGGTTGACTGGTTACTATAGGAGATTCATCTAAGGGCATGGAACCATTGCTAGACCCTTACATGTCTTGTTGAAAAAAGGCAGCTTCCATGGGAACCAAATGGCCACAATAGCTTTTGAGAAGCTTAAACTGGCACTCACATCTGCACCTGTACTTGCTCTTCCTAACTTCTCTAAGGATTTTAGAGTTGAGACTGATGCATCAGGGCATGGTATTGGTGTTGTACTGGGCCCAAAATAACAAAACTATTGCTTTCTTTAGCAAGGGTCTGTCTATCAAGAATATGACACTGTCGGTTTATGAAAGGGAATTGTTCTTGGTAAGCATTTTGTTATCAAAACTGACCACCATAGCCTCAAATACTTACTTGAGCAGAGGATATCTACACTAAGTCAAACGAAATGGTTGATTAAGTTGCTTAGTTATGACTATTCTATCATGTATAAGAAGAGCAAGGAGAATGTTGCTGCAGATACCTTGTCCAGAAAGGGTGAATTGGTTCAACTGTACAGTATCTCAGGAGGGCAATTTCCCCTAATTGATGAAGTCACACAATCCTGGACTCATGATCCTAAATTCCAGAAGTTAGTGCAAGATATTCAGTCAAATGCACCTCACAAACCCTACTACCAGTTCACTGCTGGTTTGTTAAGTAGGAAAGGAAAGATGATGGTTAGGTCTGATGTCAACTTGAGGAAGAAGTTGCTGTTGCATTTCCATGCTAGTTCTATTGGGGGTCATTCTGGTATTTCTGCAACATTGCATAGACTCAAACATGAGTTTTATTGGAAAAAGATGAAGCAGGATGTGTAAACATTTGTGAGAGAATGTGACACTTGTCAGAGATGCAAAGGAGAGAATGTCTCATATCTTGGTTTGCTACAACCTCTACCCATTCCTGAGAGGGTTTGGCAAGATATTTCAATGGATTTCATAGAAGGCCTTCCAAAAGCTGCCGGTAAGGAAGCCATCTATGTGGTAGTGGACGGGCTAAGCAAGACAGCTCATTTCTTGGCCCTTAAACACCCATATACTGCACTTGATGTTGCACAACTTTTCATGGATGGTGTGTTCAAATTACATGGTATGCCTAAGACCATTGTTTCAGCTAAGATCCTATTTTTGTCAGTAAATTCTGGAAGGAGTTATTTAGATTACAGAAAGTTTCCTTGCTTACATCTAGTGCTTATCATCCCCAAACTGATGAGCAGACTGAGGTTGTGAATAGATGCTTAGAGTGCTATTTGAGGTGCATGACCTTTGAGAAACCTAAAGAATGGCCTAACGAGTTGGGCCTTGATGAACGGTGGTACGACACTTCTCATCATTCCTCTATTAACATGACTCCCTATGAGAATGTTTATGGTCAAAAACCACCTCCCTTGCTTCCATATCTACCTTTTGATTCTGAGTTGGATGTGGTTGATAGAAGTTTACAAGCAAGATAAGCTACTCTAAGAAAGTTGAAGTTTCATTTGGCTCAGGCTCAAAACAAGATGAAAATGCAAGCTGATAAACACAGAACTGAAAGATCTTTGCTGTTGGTGATTGGGTCTTTGTTAAGTTGCAGCCTTACTTTCTCTCAAAGATCACTCACTTCAGAAGCTTATCTTCTAAATTCTATGGTCCTTTTCAAGTTATTGCTAGAGTGGGTTCTGTAGCTTACACCCTAGCCTTGCCTAGTGGTTCCAAAATCCACCCAACTTTTCACGTCTCACATTTGAAACAAAAATTGGGATCTCATATTGCTTTTTTACCAGAAGTTCATTCAGATTCTGGTCATATTTTACTAGCTCCTGAAGCTATTCTTGACAGGAAACTAGCTCAAAGAAGAGGCAAAGCAATCACACAGGTCTTGGTCAAGTGGTTGAACTCTGCTCCTGAAGACAGCACATGGGAAGAACTGCAGGAAATTTCATCATTTTAATCCTTGAAGACAAGGATGCTTTTTTTTTTTTTTTTTGGGGGGGGGGGGGGGGGGGGGGGGGGTAGGGTAGGGTATTGATATGATCTCAATGTAATTCTTCCTAATTTGTGTAATGAATTAGCAGGATAATTAGTTGAGTAATTAGCTGGTCGAAATTAGTTAATTGCTTAGCTGGTAGTTAGCTGTCAGGAAGTTAGTTAATAGTAGTTAGCCGGCGCGTGAATCATACGCGCAGTCCCAAAATCAGTTACACAGCTGTAACTATCTTTCCCGCCTTTCTCCACCTATATAGATCAGTTCCGATTCATTGGATGATTCATGTTTTACATCTATGAAATAAGAATTCCTTTCTCTATCTCTTTCTAATTCCATTACTCAATAGAGTTCGAGTGAATCTGTTCAAGAAGGAATTTATTCCCATCTTTAAGATCATTCAATCCTTTCTAAAACTGTCTTAAATTTCCAGTTCACATCAGGAAATTGTGGAGGCGCTTAGCATATTTCAGTACATAGAAGTCTATCTATCATCTGTTAGAATGCCTTAGTAAGCACACACATAAATTAAGAGTCCCTAACCCGCAAGGGTGGCTCAGTTGGTTGAGCATGGGGCTTCCATAACGGAGGTCTTAGGTTCGAAACCCTTGGCTACGACAATAGGAGATTTGCCTTCTGGGTCGAGCTCGTCGCACGGGGCTTGCCTAGTGCAGGTTATCTCTCCTGTGTGGTTGGCGGGCTATTGCACAAGAGCGGGGTTTACCCTATGCGCACCTGAAGGGTAGCCGCTGCGGGTTCCCTTGTCATCAAAAAAAAAAAAAAAAAAGATCCCCTAGGCTAAATTGTAATCGATGATAGATTGACCTACTAATATTAGGCTGCTTATTAGCAAAATGTTAATAAAAAATTTCTTTTATATTACCGTGTGTTGTTGGTCTTATGTCAATAATTTTGAAAAGAAAAAAAATATATAAGAAATGAAGACTACAGAAATGGACAAATTGGCAGGTGTTAGATTGGGGTCTCTAGTAATATCCAGAATTTGACAAAGCAAACCCTAAATGGCAACATTTACAAGAATAACCAAAATATATTAAAGGAGAGACGCAGATTTACATGGTTTATCACCTACGTGCTGGCGGGAAATGAACAATTTATGAATCAAATAAATTATTGGGTCATGCAGGAGAAGATTAAGGATGTGTATATATGCTGGAGTTCTTGGAAAGTTGGTAGGTCCATCAGAAAAATCTAGAAACTTGCTTGTATTTTTTGGTGTATCTGGACATAAAGGAGTCGATGGTGTTTGATGGAATATCAACTCCTAATCACACTCTCGAGGCTGTGTCTTTTATGTTTATGCAGCTGAAGTTATCTTTCTCCTGTACACTCCCCTGACACTTTCGCTCCTTATCTCTAGCATAAGGCAAATTGTAATGGAGCAGACAAACTCTGTTTTGTACTTACTATCTTTTGTACTATTTTGCATCTACATGATGTCATTAATGAAACAACTTAATTTATCTAAAAGAATATTTCCCCATTTCAAATCTCTGACACTAAGGTGCAAAAATATTGCCCAGTTCTCCTTATGTTGTCTCCACTAATTTCAAAATGGTCAAACAATTGAGATGAATGTTCAATTTGACATCATTTATTTGTCAAGATTCTGAATTTCTAGATATAACAATTTCACACTTCAAATATATAAGACTCAATATCCCAGAGTAACCTAATCCAACACAAAAGTATGATCTCAGTTTAAACAAATGAATTAGCAAAGGTTAAAGTTATTCACCACAAGTCTACAACCATCTCACCATTGCCACCTCAATATCACATGGTAGAGATGTTACCCATAAGAAGATCTTTAAGCACTAAGGCTTTTAAAATGATTCCGGGAAGATATATCTTAATAAAACACTAGAGACCTGCCCATAGCATATAGAATGATCGGAAGGACCAGGAGCATGGTCATGCATCCTACTATAAAATATTAAAGGCAATTCTCATTCATCCTCTATAAACAAAACATGAAAGTTAGACATCAGATAATTGCACTTGCATACTGACAGTCTTTCTTCTATAGTAGTCCTTTTAGATAGGCCACACAAGAAATAAAGGAATTTTTTTTTTTTAACAAATAAAGGAAATCTCACAGTCCAAACAATGTTCAGGCCTCCCGCTCCAATTTTTAGAAACAAGTAAACATTAAGTTAAATCAAAGTTTTTTGCTTTTAGTTATTGCAGAATCAGAGTTAGTATCACAACCAGCAACAACAACTAATTCCTAAACTAGTTGGAAACCAGCTATAGGAATCATCTATACTCATCCTGGTCCCATTTTAAGATGTTCCATCCCAATACTCAATAATTTGTTAGTGGTCCAACTAGATCACAAAAGAGCAGCTTAAAATGTAAAAGAACAAATAGACTAACATATAAATAAGAGAAAAAAAATGTTTTGCAAGTTATTGTATGTGAATCAATTACCATGCCTGCAAGCAAATGGTAGCGTAATGTTCTGATCCTCTGCTGTATGCAGTATATATTGGTCCTGCATTCCAAATAAATTCTTCATAAACTTGTCCATATACACAAAATAATTAACCGATATGGCTGCTTCCACCAAAGCAATAAGTGCATGACACGTGTCCTTAACATCAGGTTTATCAGTTAGCCATGGTCAATTTAAATTATTTTTTTTTGTTGACAAGGGAACCGCAGCTGCTACTGTTCGGGTGCGTACAGGATAAACCCCGCTCCTGTGCGACGAGCTCGACCCAGAAGGCAAATCCCCTACTATCGTAGGCAGGGGGTTTCGAACCTGAGACCTCCATTATGAAAGCCCCATGCTCAACCAACTGAGCCACCTTGTGGGTAACCTCAATTTTACTTAATCATAGTAAATTTAACATGGTTATGCGTATACAACACAAATGTTAAACAGAAAACGGGAAAACAATAATGGAATTACTAATACCTCGGGAACGAGGAATTCGTGAACGACGTCACGTTGACGGTCGATAACAGTGACTTTGTGTGTGGGAACTGAGGGAGAATAACTGCTGCTACCGTTTTGTCCGGTGACGGCAACGGGAGTTTTACGGCGGCATTTGAGGGAATTCAAAGGGAAGTTAACGGAATTGAGTTTAGGGAAAAGAGAAGGTTTACGGTGAAGGGAAATGCAGCAAGCGCTACAAGGAGATTGAAGATCCATTGAGAGCTTGTGTTAGTTTGTGTTTCAGGGTACAACCGGATAACGGTATCAGTCGTTAATCTACTACTGAGTATTTATTTAAGGGCGTGTTTGGATGGACACCTTTTATTTGGATTTGATGTAGTAATTATTATGGTTAATTATACACTATTTAATAATTAGCATAATAATATCATTGTTATACTTGTCATAATAGAATTATAATATAATTTCATGTGTCATGTTTTGATTGCACAGTGTACACTGTGAACAATAGGCTCTTGTGGTGTGGCCCTTTCCTGAACCCGAACATAGCGAGAGCTTAGTGCACTAGAGTGCTCTTTATGCTTTGATTGCACAAATATAATTATATTATATAGTAGAAATTTTAATTTTAAAATAAATTTTTTTTAATAATTAATACAGTGTATCTTAATATGTGATAAATATATGTCCATATAAGAAATATTAAATTTTAATTTATTACTATTAGGCTATTTAAAAATATATTTAATGATTATAAATTGACAATTAATATTATAAAAAGTAATCAATATCTTCCCTCTCATGCGAATATAATGAAATTCATGGTTTGTTCTATTTTTTAAAGGGATAATTTCAAAAGGCTTATTTAAATTTCGCTTCATAATATTAATTTTTTTGTGGTTTACGATATTGCGCTTACCACTTTTTTTTTTTGTAATAATTCTTCTAACATATTTATTATAATGAATAAAATATGGTTTGTAAAATCTGCACTGTTCTAATATTAAATTAAACTTTTCAATTATATAATACTTCCAAATTATCTTACTATTTAACAAATTCTAATATTAAATTCTTTAAAATCTGTCTTTATCTCTAGTCTATCTATTTATGTGACTCTGCACTTTTCTTCCCCTTCCTCGAAAGACAGAAAAAGAGATAATAGAAACCAACTGAGAAATAATCCATTCAGCGGCAAAATGCAGTTATGCATTTATCGCTATTAAATTTTACCCATTTTCCCACTCTGGTGAAATTCAGAGGAATTTAGTGTTCCTCTTACTTTTGAATTCTTCATAGCTTTACGTTCGACTTTCTTTATGGTTACTCAACTACTAGTTATTATTTGTCACTTTCTAAATTTATATGTTGAAGGAAATAGGAATCAAGTAGAAATATGATTTTGAGCATAAATATGATTTTGAGCTAATAACTAATTAACTATAATGAGTGACTATATGAGAAATTAACCCATCCATAATTTAGATGTAGAGTTTCAAATTTACTAAGATCCTTCCCTTATTCTTCTTTTTCTTTCCTCATTATTCACGAGTCAACCTCATCCCAAAACAATAAGAAGAGAAGAAATCATTACAAAGAAACGCTAGTAAAGTTAAACTAACAAACCATCAATTGAGGGGACAAGTCAGAAAGATTACTGTTGGACCGGTAGATTTGCTGTAGTGGCTTGAATTTCCTTAAAGAGAGCGAGATATTCACGCCTCAGCCGAAGATATTTTTATTTCTTCATTTTATTTTTCAATTGTAATTGTAATTTCATTGTATTATTACCTGTTAACCTCCCGTGTTCAGAACTGTTGTTAAGCAGAATTAGAAACTGGAAAAAAAAAACAGTAAGTAGAAAATGAAAAACAGCAACTGTGTGAATTAAATTAACAAAGATCCGAGACCACAGAATTCACTGTGTGTCCTTAAGGAAATTAACCCCCTCACTGTACCCGAGGTTACGGATTATTTCCTCCCAGGATATAACGGATTTACCTATCGTAGGAGTGGCGGTACCTCAAACGCCTACGACTTCGGCGAACTCAAATATGGCAACGAAGCACAGTAAGACTCGATAATTTTGTGGAGAAAGAATGCAGAATGCGTAGTGCAAAAAAATAATTTCAGTTGTTGGAAATTGAGGCATTGCTTCAGTTTATATAGCCTTGAACTGGTGGCTGTTCGGAAAGGCCATGCCTTTTCCGAAAAAATAAGAACGTTGGGAATATTTTTTTTTTCCTTTTAAATTTTATTTCGCGAATGTAATTAATTATTTATTAATTAATATTCGGCGGAAATAAAAAATAATTTCAGAAAATGAAGATTAAATTTAAATAAATTTGGTCCAAAAAGATTATTAATCAAATCATTTGACCAAATCCAAATCCAAAGCCGAGCCGAGCGATGACGACGGCGCGAGGGGAGTCCCTCTTCTTGACCCTTTAAGAGCTAGAGGAAGTGCTTTCTAATATAAGCACATAACTTTCCCTTTCTACCATCAATGTGGTACAAGACTCCTTTTTTTCAAAGGAACTTTGCTTTGAACTTCATTTTCCTTCCATTGTCTTTTTCCCTCCATTTCTCATTCACACCAACTTAGCTAGCTCCAATCATTAACTATCTTTAACAATCCCCCACATGAATGGGGAATGGCTATATGATGGAAAAACATGCATGACAAAAATAATGTGTGATTCGTAAGCAAGGATTAATCGCATCTGGATAAGTAGATTTCTCTTTGAACTTTCCGTAGTGAACATATGTCGGATATACTCGGTCAATCGGTAGATTTGATATCTTTGAACCGTCGAGCTTTGGTGTATACCTAGACAACCACATGTCACACAATTAACCCTTTAACCATCTTTGGTTCTCATTGTTTTGTTCGTTTCAGCCATGAACACTGCCTGGTTCATAAGTGCGTAGAGAATTGGCCTCACATAGTTCTCCTTGAAGCGGCTTACACTTCACACTTACATAGGTGATTTCCAAATGTGTCATCCCGTAGATACACTATTTGATATACCCCGTATCAAACTTAGAAACCATTAAAAAGTCGTGATGCTTTATCCTGGTACTGAACATTGTCTCATCACGAGAATGGACCAAAAAGTTATTGTGACAATGTTGAACCGTCATCAATGACTTTGTTTGATTTCTTTGAACCTAGATCTTGGGATCTCCAGTCTTCTAGGTAGAGTTACCGCCACGATGACTTGTCCTCGGCCAAAGTCCCATTCCCTTCGATGATCTTTCAACCACCTCTCTAGTTAGGCCTTTAGTTAGTGGATCCGACACATTATCTTTTGACTTAACATAGTCAATTGTGATAATTCCACTAGAGAGTAGTTGTCTAACGGTATTATGTCTTCGTCGTATGTGACGAGACTTTCCGTTGTACATAACGCTCTCGGCTCTTCCTATTGCCGCTTGGCTATCACAATGTATGCATATAGGAGCCAACGGTTTGGGCCAAAATGGAATGTCTTCTAAGAAATTCCGGAGCCATTCAGCTTCTTCACCGGCTTTGTCTAAAGCTATGAACTCAGACTCCATTGTAGAGCGGGCGATACATGTCTGTTTGGATGACTTCCAAGACACTGCTCCTCCACCTATGGTAAAAACATATCCACTTGTGGATTTAGTTTCAGTTGAACCGGTGATCCAATTTGCATCACTGTATCCTTCAATAACTGCAGGATACCTATTATAATGCAAAGCAAAGTTTTGAGTATGTTTCAAATACCCCAAAACTCGTTTCATTGCCAGCCAATGATTTTGGTCGGGATTACTAGTGTAGCGACTTAGTTTACTTATAGCACACGCAATATCAGGTCGCGTACAGTTCATGATATACATCAAACTTCCCAACACTCTGGCATAATCCAATTGAGAGTGACTTTCACCTTTATTCTTTGCAAGAGCAAGGTTCATATCAATTGGTGTCTTTGCAACTTTAAAGTCCAAATATTTGAACTTTTCAAGTACCTTTTCAATATAATGAGACTGTGACAATGCTAGACCTTGAGGAGTCTTATGGATTTTAATTCCCAGAATTAAATCGGCAACTCCTAAGTCTTTCATATCAAACTTGCTAGCAAGCATGCATTTGGTAGCATTTATGTTTAGCAATGTCGTTACTCATTATCAACATATCATCCACGTACAAACAAACAATGACGACGTGGTTCGGAGTGTTCTTAATGTAGACACATTTATCACACTCATTAATCTTGAATCCATTTGACAGCATCGTATGGTCAAATTTTGCATGTCACTGTTTGGGTGCTTGTTTTAGTCCGTAAAGAGACTTAACAAGTCGACACACCTTCTTCTCTTTCCCTGGAACTACAAACCCTTCAGGTTGTTCCATGTAAATTTCTTCCTCTAACTCTCCATTTAGGAAGGCTGTTTTCACATCCATTTGATGGATTTCAAGACCGTACACGGCGGCTAATGCTACTAACACCCGAATAGATGTAATCCTCGTTACCGGCGAGTATGTATCAAAGTAATCAAGACCTTCTCGTTGTCTAAAACCTTTAACAACTAGTCTTGCCTTATATTTATCAATACTACCATCAGCTCTCATTTTCCGCTTGAAAATCCATTTGGAACCTAAAGGTTTATTCCCTGGAGGAAGATCAACCAATTCTCAAGTATGGTTGTCCAATATGGATTCTATCTCACTATTGATTGCCTCTTTCCAAAATTGAGCTTCCGATGAAGACATAGCTTCATTGAAAGTTCGAGGCTCATTTTCCAACAAAAATGTTAGAAACTCTGGTCCAAAGGAAGTAGACGTCCTTTGACGTTTACTGCGTCTTGGATTTTCCTTAACAGGAATATTTTCCTTTGTTTCTTCCCGAGGTCGCTTAGGTTCTTTGCTAGACGACTCACATTCTTTTTTATACGGATATATGGTTTCGAAGAAGTCAGCATTATCTGATTCAATTACTGTATTCACCTGAATGTCGGGATTTTCAGATTTGTGAACCAGAAACCGATATGCCTTACTATTTGTGGCATATCCTATAAAAACACAATCAACGGTTTTAGGTCCTATTTTTACCCTTTTGGGTTTAGGAACTTGCACCTTGGCCAAACACCCCCACACTTTGAAGTATTCCAAATTGGGCTTCCTTCCTTTCCACTTTTCGTATGGAATTGATTTTGTTTTGCTATGGGGCACTCGATTGAGTATTCGGCTAGCTGTTAGAATAGCTTCCCCCCACAAGTTCTGGGGTAACCCAGAACTTATTAACAGGGCATTCATCATTTCTTTTAGTGTTCTATTCTTCCTTTCTGCAATTCCATTTGATTGTGGCGAGTAAGGGGCAGTCGTTTGATGAATAATACCATATTCCAAACATATTTGTTCAAAAGGAGATTCATATTCACCGCCCCTATCACTCCTTATCATTTTAATCTTTTTGTTAAGTTGAGTCTCAACTTCAGTTTTGTACTGCCTGAATGCTTCAATTGCTTCATCTTTACTATTAAGTAAATAGACGTAGCAATACCGCGTACTATCGTCAATAAAAGTTATGAAGTACTTCTTTCCACCGCGAGATGGGATTGACTTCATGTCACAAATATCTGTATGGATTAAGTCTAAAGGACTTGAATTCCTTTCAATTGACTTATAAGGATGTTTTGCATACTTAGATTCAACACAGATTTGACATTTTGATTGATTGCATTCAAACTTAGGCAATACTTCTAAACTAATCATTTTTCGCAAGGTTTTATAATTGACATGTCCTAAACGTGAATGCCATAAATCATTTGACTCAATCAAGTAAGACGAAGCAGAAACTTTATTATTATTAGCAACAACCATTACATTCAGTTTGAAAAGGCCCTTTGTAAGGTAACATTTTCCTATGTACATCTCGTTCTTACTTATTACAACCTTGTCAGAAACATAAACACACTTAAAACCATTCTTCACTAGAAGTCCGGTAGATACTAGGTTTTTCCTAATTTCAGGAACATGACAGACGTTGTTGAGAGTCACCACCTTGCTAGAGGTCATCTTCAACAGGATCTTTCCATAACCTTCAATCTTGGCCGTTGCAGAATTTCCCATGTAAATGGTCTCGTCGGGCCCGGCAGGAGCATATGAAGCAAAGACTTCTCTAACAGCACAAATGTGGCGAGTGGCGCCAGAGTCACCACTCATTCGGATTTCCCACTAGGTTGCACTCAGACAACATAGCGCACAAGTCATCAACCTCATCGTTTGTTTCAACCATATTAGCCTGACCCTTCTTCTTTTCCTTCTTCGGAGCACGACAGTCTGCAGCCTTGTGTCCGATTTTTCCACAATTGTGGCAGTTTCCCTTGAATTTCTTCTTGTTGGGATAGTTTCTTGGTCCCGATGCCTTTTTCCTCTTTTTCAGATTAGTTGGGGCAGTTTCAACAATATGTGCTCCCCCTATGGTTGATCTCCCATTTGCCTTCTTCTCCGCTGCCTTGTTATCTTCCTCGATTCTCAACCGAACAATGAGATCTTCCAGTGTCATCTCTTTTCGTTTGTGTTTCAAGTAATTTTTGAAGTCTTTCCATGAAAGAGGCAACTTCTCTATCACTGCCGCAACTTGAAACGCCCCACTAATCACCAAACCTACACCAAACAATTTGTAAGTAATAGTGTACTGAATACTTTCGACAAAGGTATTAACCAGATTTATACCTTCAGCGAGGAGATCGTGGATGATAACCTGCAACTCTTGAACTTGAGTAACAACAGACTTGCCATCTACCATTTTGTAGTCCAGAAACTTGGCAGCGATAAACTTCTTTAGTCCAGCATCTTCTATTTTATATTTCTTTTCCAACGCATCCCATAGCTGTTTTGATGTCCCCACATTGCTATAGACGTTGTAAAGATCATCCTCCAGTCCGCTAAGAATATAATTCTTGCACAAAAAATCTGAGTGCTTCCAAGCCTCAGTTATAACAAAACGTTCATTCTCAGGTGTTGATTCCGGCAGAACCGGAACGTCCTCCTTAATAAACTTTTGAAGGCTTAAAGTAGTTAAATAGAAGAATATCTTTTGTTGCAATCATTTGAAATCAATCCCGGTGAATTTTCCGGGCTTTTCTGCCGGAGCTGGTGCTGGTGCGGTACGACTGGAGGACGCAACATTGCTCGTAGAACCAACCACGGGGGCTGGTGTGGCATTAGTAGTAGCATTAGCATTCAAATTTGGAATTTGGTCTCCCATTTCTGTCGTAGGAGACAACAGAAAAATATAATAAACAGTGAATCAGTTTAAATTCAAAAAATGTTCGAACTGAATCTGTTTTGACAACAATAAATATAATACACAACGGTGAAGATTTTATTTCTTCAAACCGAATCAAGTTTACACAAGACAGATTTAAAACCTTGAAACAGAATGTAGAAAATTGTATGTTGTATACTTGATGAAGTTTTTATATCTTCAAATCAAGTATCCAAATGAGTAGAAAGTTCTGAAAACTTTAATCTCAACCGGAGTAGAAAATCTGAAGATTTTAGTCTCCAAGCAACATACAAGTTCGTTACATGCAAACAACAAAGACAGAAGTTGGTTTTATTATGTGAACAGCACTGTTTTATGTTTAACGAAAACAATATATATTTTTTTCTCCGTCCAAATAACGTTCTGTAATCGTTAACCAACAACAAATGAACACAGAAATAATGGTATAAATTCCTTAAGCTTGTTAACCTCCCGTGTTCAGAACTGTTGTTAAGCAGAATTAGAAACTGGAAAAAAAAACAGTAAGTAGAAAATGAAAAACAGCAACTGTGTGAATTAAATTAACAAAGATCCGAGACCACAGAATTCACTGTGTGTCTTTAAGGAATTTAACCCCCTCACTGTACCCGAGGTTACAGATTATTTCCTCCCAGGATATAACGGATTTACCTGTCGTAGGAGTGGCGGTACCTCAAACACCTACGACTTCGGCGAACTCAAATGTGGCAACGAAGCACAGTAAGACTCGATAATTTTGTGGAGAAAGAATGCAGAATACGTAGTGCAAAAAAATAATTTCAGTTGTTGGAAATTGAGGCATTGCCTCAATTTATATAGCCTTGAACTGGTGGTTGTTCGGAAAGGCCATGCCTTTTCCGAAAAAATAAGAACGTTGGGAATATTTTTTTTCCTTTTAAATTTTATTTCGCGAATGTAATTAATTATTTATTAATTAATATTCGGCGGAAATAAAAAATAATTTCAGAAAATGAAGATTAAATTTAAATAAATTTGGTCCAAAAAAATTATCAATCAAATCATTTGACCAAATCCAAATCAATCCGAAGCCGAGCGACGACGATGGCGCGAAGGGAGTCCCTCTTCTTGACCCTTTAAGAGCTAGAGGAAGTGCTTTCTAATATAAGCACATAACTTTCCCTTTCTACCACCAATGTGGTACAAGACTCCTTTTTTTCAAAGGAACTTTGCTTTGAACTTCATTTTCCTTCCATTGTCTTTTTCCCTCCATTTCTCATTCACACCAACTTAGCTAGCTTCAATCATTAACTAGCTTTAACATTACCAACATGTACAACTAGCACTCAGGAATTTCTCAGTTGTAAAACAGAAAAAGATGAATTCTGAGCTAGAACAGTCTTTAAAACACTAGAGTTTGAGATATTCATATGCGTCAAGCGAAGCTACGAGTGAACAGACGCAACCCTCTGCTTCTATTAGTGTAAAATCCGTAAAGCCTGTTGCAAAGGACACATCTTATGATTCTCTATTAAGAGCTTATGTTTAGGGGTGGAAAATTGGATTAGATATTCTAGCATCTTAATGGTCCATAAAGTTAGGAGTGCTAACTCAAATAAAGCCCCTAAAAAGATCAGCACTAGATAAGAATATCAACTCTAGCACGATAGAAATACAATTCAAAAAGTGATCCTGACCAATTACCAACACTACAATAGTATCTGATCATGGCAACACATCAAAAATCAAAACTTAAGTTCAAGGTCGACATAAGTAAATAGAAAAAGGAATATCAATTTATGTTGCTTTATAAGTATGTGTTGTACTGTTATTTACTTAGTGTAGAATTAAGTCTTAATAGGTGCAAGTATTGGCTTCTTGAAGAGGCTATTATCTTTCCTATCAGAGTTAGAACTACCACATCATCTGTTCTTTTATGGCTCAATTCATATGCTGGTAGAGGATGAATATGATGACCTCCATAGGTTTCAGGCCTGATGAACTGTCGGTAGAGCACGATGCTGCCTGACAGGCTGACATCAATACCCTGAGTTTCCCAAAATGTGCCCACAGGGTAGGAAACAATTAGCAAGCATAGTGTGAAGTAAATGCCAGCTCTTCGCTCTTCTATATAATAGAAAAGCAGTACTAATACATGATGTGTAGTTCCATTCCAAAGCAGCAACTTTATTTTCTGGTAGACATGGGAGCTATGGATGACGGCAAGCTCTTACACGTCCTCTTTCTTCCTTACCTGGGCACTGGTCATATCATCTCATTAGTTAACACCTCCTTGTTCTGATCTTCCATTGACAATGACAACAGCAATTCCATAATTTGTATCCAGACTCTAAGGTTCCCCTCCACTGAAGTTGGTTTGCCTGAAGGAATCGAGAACTTCAGCTCTGCCACATCACCCGAAATGTCCTCCAAAGTATTTCAGGCCATTTATCTTCTTCAAAAACCAATGGAAGACAAAATTCGTGAAATCCGTCCTGACTGTATCTTCTCTGATATGTACTTCCCTTGGATTGTCGATATTGCAAAGGAGCTCAACATCCCAAGGCTCTTGTTCAACCAGTCCAGCTACATGTGCAACTCCATTCTGCACAATCTTAAGCTTTACAAACCTCACAAGCAAATTAGTAATAGTAGTACTAATTTCTTAGTTCCTGGATTACCAGATAAGATAGAGTTCAAGCCATCTCAGCTTACAGATGATCTAAGAAAGCCCGAGGATGAGAAGAATCCTTATGATGAATTGCTCAATCAAATCCGAGATTCTGAAAAATGAAGCTATGGCATGGTTCACGATGCTTTTTACGAGCTAGAACCTGCCTACGCTGACTATTATCAAAAGACAAAGAAAATGGCCAAATGTTGGCATATTGGTCCCATCTCTCATTTTGCTTCAAAATTAATCTGAAGAAAAGAACTAATTAATGACCCTGATGACAGTAACTCATGTACCGTTGTAGATAAGTTGAATGAGCAGAGGCGTAAATCGGTACTCTATGTCTCTTTCGGGAGCACAGTTAGATTTCCAGAGGTTCAACTCACTAAAATCGCTAAAGCTCTAGAGGGTTCAAGTGTTCCTTTCATTTGGGTAGCGAGGAAGGACCAATCAGCACAAAACACGTGGTTGCCGGATGGTTTTGATGGAAAGAAAAAGGGTTTGATTATTAGAGGGTGGGCGCCACAGCTGACCATCTTGGAACATTTAGCCATTAAGGGATTCATGACTCACTGTGGTTGGAATTCAGTACTCGAAGCCATTGTGGCAGGGGTGCCATCGCTGACATGGCCAGTGTTCGCAGAGCAATTCTACAACGAGAAGCTTATGGAGGT
This sequence comes from Lycium barbarum, assembly GCF_019175385.1. NCBI lineage: Eukaryota > Viridiplantae > Streptophyta > Magnoliopsida > Solanales > Solanaceae > Lycium > Lycium barbarum. The sequence goes on from NC_083340.1 coordinate 13,874,461, forward strand.
TATGGGGTTGGGAGTCAAAGTGGGGGAGGAAGTATGTAACTCGATAAGTGTTGAAGTCTTGAGCCCTGTATTAGGGAGTGAAAAGATCAAAGAAGCAATAGGGCGATTAATGAGTGATTCGGAAGGAAGTCGGAAAATTAGGGAGAAAGAAATGGATATGAGTAAGATAGCAAAAACTGCAATCAAAGAAGTTGGATCTTCATGGAACAATCTCATAGCGCTCATTGACGATATCAAGAATTTTACTTCTCCGTCAACATCGATGACCATGGCTTAACAACTTAAATATTGTAGTAGAAGAAGGTGCTGGTTGATTCCTCTTAATTTTAGTCTCTTTCATAATTTTCCAAGGTTGTCGATCACTCTTATTGCGAGACTAAAATTTGAAGAAGTTTTTTGAAGCATAACGTCACAACAAAGAAAATTAAGCTACCATTATGTTTGTCAATGCATTTTGCCAAGGGAGGCCTAGTTAAATTTGTAGTGGCTTGATCAACGTTAAGAGATTTCTATGGTACTAAGCGAGTAACATACCATTATTCACGCATAGAGAAGCCATGGAAATTGGCCAAGTAGAGCCCATATTGGAGCCAGAGGGGTACTCTTCGTTGGGCTTGAAGTCTGACGTTGCCTTCATGGCTTTAAAATTTGGGGCTTGGCGGTTAAATAGTTAAGGATATGGTGTATGGGTCACTCATATGAAGGAGAGATATCCGCACCATGAATTTTTTTTATTTTTTTTTCTTCATTTATTTCTATATTTTCACCAACATATGGGTCACTCGAACCTTCTGAAGAAAAGAACTAATTAATGACCCTGATGACAATAACTCATGTACCGTTGTAGATAGGTTGAATGAGCAGAGGCGTAAATCGGTACTCTATGTCTCTTTCGCGAGCACAGGTAGATTTCCAGAGGTTCAACTCACTGAAATCGCTAAAGCTCTAGAGGGTTCGAGTGTTCCTTTTATTTGGGTAGCGAGGAAGGACCAATCAGCACACAACACATGGTTGCCGGATGGTTTTGATGGAAAGAAAAAGGGTTTGATTATTGGAGGGTGGGCGCCACAGCTGACCATCTTGGAACATTTAGCCATTAAGGGATTCATGACTCACTGTGGTTGGAATTCAATACTCGAAGCCATTGTGGCAGGGGTGCCATCGCTGACATGGCCAGTGTTCGCAGAGCAATTATACAACGAGAAGCTTCTGGAGGTTATGGGGTTGGGAGTCAAACCAGGAAGTATGTAACTCGATAAGTGTTGAAGTCTTGAGCCCTGTATTAGGGAGTGAAAAGATCAAAGAAGCAATAGGGCGATTAATGAGTGATTCGGAAGGAGGTCGGAAAATTAGGGAGAAAGCAATGGATATGAGTAAGATAGCAAAAAATGCAATCAAAGAAGTTGGATCTTCATGGAACAATCTCACAGCGCTCATTGACGATATCAAGAATTTTACTTCTCCGTCAACATCGATGACCATGGCTTAACAACTTAAATATTGTAGTAGAAGAAGGTGTTGGTTGATTCCTCTTAATTTTAGTCTCTTTCATAATTTTCCAAGGTTGTCGATCACTCTTATTACGAGACTAAAATTTGAAGAAGTTTTTTGAAGCATAACGTCACAACAAAGAAAATTAAGTTACCATTATGTTTGTCAATGCATTTTGCCAAGGGAGGCCTAGTTCAATTTGTAGTGGCTTGATCAACGTTAAGAGATTTCTATGGTACTAAGCGAGTAACATACCATTATTCACGCATATAGAAGCCATGGAAATTGGCCAAGTAGAGCCCATATTGGAGCCAGAGGGGTACTCTTCGTTGGGCTTGAAGTCTGACGTTGCCTTCATGGCTTTAAAATTTGGGGCTTGGCGGTTAAATAGTTAAGGATATGGTGTATGGGTCACTCATATGAAGGAGAGATATCCGCACCATGAATATTTTTTTTATTTTTTCTTCATTTATTTCTATATTTTCACCAACATATGGGTCACTCATGAAGGTCAGGTAATAATATGTATTAAGAAGATAATTAATTTGGATCGTACTCTTCTAGTACAATTATTCACTAGTGAAAACAAATATATATGTACTCGAGCCGTGTCGAGCGCATGTTTTGGATAGCTTATTCGCTAGAAATGATCTTCAGACGCAGGGGCGAATCCATTAAGGGTCATGGGAGTGTCACGCCACCCACAAGCTTCGCCCGAAACGCTATGTATATATATGTATATATATACAGAAACTATATACAAATATTTAAAGTGGCACCCTCACTACAAAATGACCCGTTGGTGCCAGTGGTGAAGGGCTCTGTTTTCTTCTGTCTGATCGCAGGATCGAATCCCAGCGGCTGCGCGCTGCACTTTATTTTTATTTTTACCTTGCTGGCAACAATAAGCAATTGACTGGGCAGTGAGTACAAAACAATTCTCAATTTCCCATTAACTTTATATTCTCTTTTCTTATTTCTATAATTGTTGTTGACTTAATTTAATTTTTTAATCTTTGACCTTTTTATTTCTTAAAGTTGAAAACATAAGTTTCCCTCTCTTCCTTCTCATCAAAAAAAAAAATCTCTCTCTTCTCAATTCTCATCAAAGAAACAAACCCTCTCTTCTCAATTCTCATCAAATAAACAAACCCTCTTCATGGAGTACAGATTAGAGATTTGAGTTACCAACTCGATACTTTCATATTTCATATGCGAAGTGGTAATCCCAAGTTCTCCAACTTGCAAGGAATTCGTGATTTGGCAAAAGCATTGGTTGAGGCAAATCGTGTGGATACTTATTCACTTGTTTATTTACTTGTGAAATTAACTCTGATTTTACCTGTTGCTACCGCAACTGTGGAGAGAGCATTCTCATCCATGAAGCGGATCCAAAATGAAGTGAGGAATAGCATTGGTGATCAATATTTGAATGATTGTTTAGTTTGTTACATAGAGCGTGATGTATTTACAAATGTAAGTAATTGTTATGTCCCGTATTTTTATACATTGGGACAACCCGGATTAACTATGATAATTCAAGGCCAAGACCATTCCGGGAATTGAAGTCGGGACTTTTGACCTTTGATTTTATTTTGAGACATAAGTTATATATGAAATTGTTGGTATTGAACACTTAGGGAAAATTGGGACCACAATTCATAAATTTGGGATTAATTTACCATGGTTAGATTAGTAAGTGGGATTAAAATTTAATCACTTCATTAAATAATTAAGCCTAAAGGGCCATGTGGGCCCCACCCGAATAAGTATATAAAAAAAAAAGTACCAAAAATCTTAAAAGTAACAAAACATAGTGCAAAGGTGAGTCACAAAGAAGGGTGCACGTGTAACACCCTTGGAAAGCATATATAGGGAATAGGGCATAGTGCAAATGACATCTTTTAAGTCATTTGTTAAAAAAAAAAGAGCTTTCAAGAACTAGTAAACACATCCATGGCTGTGCACGGCCAGGTTGAAGATTAAAAAAAAAAACAGTTTGTTGCTAATAAAAATTCTAAGGAGAAGACAAGGAGAAGGAGGTGGAGAAGCAAGAATAAGTATAGGAATTTAAGACACAAATTGGAGCCAAGTATTCAAGGTAAGAATTGGTTATTTCTTTTACATTTAGAATGAGTTGGATGCATTGTGAATAGGTATAAAATGGTGCATGTTGGTATTGAATGTTGTTGAAATTTAAAGTTAGCCGTGTGAAGGGCTTATGTGAAGTAATGTTTGAATTTCTTGTACATGTATTAAGGATGGTTTGAATGTTGTAGTGTGTTTGAAAGGAATGAAAATTTTGGAATTTTGTATATTTGGTATTAAAGCCGTGTAGGGGCTGATTTAGGAAAATTAGTGGACTGTTTTATGTGATGCTTTAGTTGTTGATTGTTATGGACATTGTGGTGTATTGTTTGCATTGTAAATATGTGAGTTAAGATGTAAAATAAGTGATATATGTTGAAGTAAGAAAAACAGTCCAACCGTGGACTGTTTTAGTAAAAAGAGTGGATTGAATTTATTTGGAATGTTGATTGTTGTTGTCATGAGTTCTAAAATAAGAATGAGGATATTGACGATTAGAAATTGGAATGAAGTCATTGTGGGCTGTTGTAGGAGTTAGTATGTTGTTAATATAGTTTCTTGCGATTATGTAAACAATGTTGCTAGGTTGGTTATTGTTGTTGTTATTGTTGACTTGGCCGAGTTAAATTCTCGGGATTGGCCTATTTACAGGGGAAATGCTGCCCAAATTTCTTTAGAATTTAGCGTTAGTTTGGAATTAAATGCCTAAATGCCTATAGCTAACGTTCGGCATATTATGACATATTTGTAGACCTTGGGGAGCCCGAGGTGTAGGTTGGGATTAGCTTGAGTTTGGGCTAGCTTGGAGTGTGTACGAGGTATGTAAAGCAACCTTCCTTCTTTTGGCATGCCTTAGTTTTACATAGGCTAGATTAGGGCCTTAAGGGAATTCCAAATTCGGAATCCGAGCATGATATGATCTATATATATTCCTTGGCACTCTTATGTATGATTTGATGAAATATGAACCATTATGTTTTTGAAAGAAGTGATTTCCAAACTTTGTGCAAAAAGGTTTCACTTTAATGAATTTCGTAATTTTTGAATGCCATACCTTTCGCATAAAGGCTCGGATTGTTTTGATATTTTCGTATGAGTTTGCATGGCCTATGATGAGTATGATTTCCATAGGCGGGCCCGACTCGGGTCAATACCCGTCCGTGGGTCCCGCGACTTTCCTTTATGTAATTCGGAGAACTTTTGAAAGAATTCGTTATGACTATTATTTCGATTTTTTCAAGTATGATCATTTTACTTATGTTTGACTTCATGATAATGATTTTATGCATATGAATACTCACGACTCTACTCGTGCGTTCTGTTATATCTTTCGTCGGTTCTGTTGTCGTGCACACTTTGATATACTCCGGAGTTATGCTGTGTTTATAGTTCACCGAGCTACTCGCAAAAGAGGGTTGGGTTCCACATATATTTGGTGTTATGCTGTGTATGGCGTTATGTTGTGATGTGATATGTGACGGGGATACGGAGATTTGAAACCTTCTGGTGTTATGGCGCCATTGACGGGCGGGCGACCATATTCTTCTGTACCTTATGCATGACTTATATTTTGAAAGTAAACATTTTGATATGTTGAATTTCTACTTATGTTCTGTACTACTATTTCTTTTATGCCTCAGATTTGTTCTCTGTATCTTCTGCTTTGCATACTCAGTACATATTTCGTACTGACCCCCCTTTCTTCGGGGGGCTGCGTTTCATGCCCGCAGGTACAGACGCACAGTTTGGTGATCCACCAGTTTAGGATACCCTCTTCTGCTGTTTGGAGTGCTCCTCTTATTCCGGAGCCTACATTTTGGTATATATTCGGTCTTTGCATATGTATATATTTGTTCAGGGGTACGGCGGGGCCCTGTCCCGCCATATGATACGGTTGGTCTGTTTAGAGGTCTGTAGACGTACATATGGGTTGTGCCTACTTCTGTTCAGATGTGTTTGTATGATCCTACTCGTTATGGCAGCCTTGTCGGCGTGCATTTTGTATATGTTTTGGGGTCATTGTGCCATTTGATAGCCTTGTCGGCTTTTGATATATGTATACGCATCTGGTTGTGCTGAAATGTGGGCGATGTATATTCCGTCAACTCTTTTGGTTTTGATATGATATTTTGTACGTGAAATCGCGTAAGATAATATTTGTTTCTAGCTCTGTTTAAAATGATGAATATGAAGTCTGAGTAAGCGATAAAATGACGATTTGGGTTGTATGTCTGTTTGGGTGTCCAAGTAGGGCACCAGTCGCGGCCCACGGGGCTGGGTCGTGACAGTAATGATGTCATCATTGATCATTTTCAGAAGATGAAACCTTGTCGAGGACAATTGTAAATGAATGATGGATATTTATGATATTAGTAATATTATTGGAAGTTTTATGTTTTTCTCTTCTGTATATTGCTATAAATAAATGTTTCATCGGAAAAGACGAATAACCCGAATCAAAGCCCGAAAAGACGAATAATCCGACCCGAAGCCCAAATTGATTGAATGACGCATGGCACCCGGAAACTTCAAATTCTAGATCCGCCTCTATTCAGACGTGAGATGTAGCATTAATGGTCTCTGTAGCTCGGCATTAATGAGGTCTCAACCAACTACTTATTAGATTGAATTTGTTTAATATTTATTTAACCTTCATCTTCCAACAAATGCCATAAAAAATCAAATTAAATATGTCACATTAATTAATGTCAGAGCAAATCTTTAATTTGGAATATATTTGGGATCGTGGGAAGTTGACTATCGTGCTTGTTTGGAGGAGAAGTTTATGGATTTAATTTGTTGCTCAAAATCATATCAGCTTCCTGTCGAGGGAGATTTAAAATGGTTTTCGTCTGTAGCAATTAGCAAACACATAAGTCATAACTTGCAATAATTTTAACTCATCAGTCTTTATATTAAATGATCAGTTGCACGTTAAAATGGAACACTCTTGTGGGTAACCTCAATTTTACTTAGTGTAGAATTAAGTCTTAATAGGTGCAAGTATTGGCTTCTTGAAGAGGCTATTATCTTCCCTATCAGAGTTAGAACTACCGCATCATCCATGCTTTTATGGCTCAATTCATATGCAGGTAGAGGATGAATATGTTGACCTCCATAGGTTTCAGGCCTGATGGACCGACGGTAGAGCACAATGCTACATGACATCAATAGCCTGAGTTTCCCAAATGTCCCCACAGGGTAGGAAACAATTAGCAAGAACTAATTAGCGATGCCGACGACAATAACTCGTGCCGTTGTAGTTTGGTTGAATGAGCAGAGGCACAAATCGGTACTCTATGTCCCTTTCGAGAGCACAGTTAGATTTCCAGAGGGCCAACTCACTGAAATCACGAAAGCTCTAGCGGGTTTGAGTGTTCCTTTCATTTGGGTAGTGAGGAAGGACCAATCAGCACAAACCACGTGCTTGCAGGATGGTTTTGATGGAAGGAAAAAGGGTTTGATTATTAGAGGGTGGAAGCCACAGCTGACCATCTTGGAACATTTAGCCATTAAGGGATTCATGACTCACTGTGGTTGGAATTCAGTACTCGAAGCCATTGTGGCAGGCGTGTCATTGCGGACGTGGCCAGTGTTCGCAGAGCAATTCTACAACGAGAAGCTTGTGGAGGTTGTGGGGTTGGGAGTCAAAGTGGGGCAGGAAGTATGTAACTCGGGAGGTGTTGAGGTCTTGAGCCCTGTATTAAGGAGTGAAAAGATCAAAGAAGCAATACAGCGATTAATGAATGATGCGGAAGGAAGTCGGAAAATTAGGGAGAAAGCAATGGATATGAGTAAGATGGCTTAAAATGCAATCAATGAAGGTGGATCTTCATGGAACAATCTCACAGCGCTCATTGACGTTACCAAGAATTTTACTTACTCCATCATCAACGACGAGTATGGCTTAACAACTTAAATATTGTAGTAGAAGAAGGTGCTAGTTGATTCCTCTTAATTTTAATCTCTTTCATAATTTTCCAAGGTTGTTGATCACTCTTATTGCTAGACTAAAATTTGAAGAAGTTTTTTGAAGCACAACGTCACAACAAAGAATTTTAAGTTACCATTATGTTTGTCAATGCATTTTGCCAAGTGAGGCCTAGTTCAATTTGTAGTGGCTTATCAACATTAAGAGGTATTTCTATGGTACTAAGCGAGTAACATAGCACTATTCATGCATATATAAGCCATGGAAATTGCGCAAGTAGAGCCCATATTAGAGCTAGAGGGGTACTCTTCGTTGGGCTTGAAGTCTGACGTTCATCTAACCAGGTGGGGGTAGATGCCTTCTTGGCTTTAAAATTTGGGGCATGGCGGTTAAATAGTTAAGGATATGGTGTATGGATCACTCATATGAAGGAGAGATATCCACACCATGAATATTTTTTATTTTTTTTCAACATTAATTTTTATATTTTCACCAACATATGGGTCACTCATGAAGGTCAGGTAATAATCTGTATTAAGAAGAAAATTAATTTGGATCGTACTCTTCTAGTATAATTATTCACTAGTGAAAACAAATATATATGTACTCGAGCCGTGTCGAGCGTATGTTTTGGGTAGCTTATTCGCTAGAAATGATTTTCAGACGTGAGATGTAGCATTAATGGTCTCTGTAGCACGGCATTAATGAGGTCCCTAGCAATTAACTACTTATTAGATTGAATTTGTTTAATGTTTATTTAACCTTCATCTTCCAACAAATGCCATATAAAACTAAATGAAATATGTCACATTAATTAACGTCAGAGCAAATCTTTTGGAATATATTTGGGATCGTGTGAAGTTAACTATCATGCTTGTATGGAGGAGTAGTTTATGGATTTAATTTGTTGGTCAAAATCATATCAGCCTTCTTGTCAAGGGAGATTTAAAATGGTTTTCCTCTGTAGCAATAAGCAAACACATGATAAGTCATAACTTGCACTAATTGTAACTCATCAGCCTTTATATTAAATGATCATTTGCACGTTAAAATGGAATACCCTCTTTGTGAGGGAATTGTGTAACTCTATTTGTGGTTCTCCTTTCTAAATTGAAGAAAAATGCATTGACAAACACAATAATAACTTTCATTCATTCTGAGGTTATGCTTAAACAACTTCTTCAGGTTTTAATGTAACAACAAAGTGATCGGCAATCTTAGCCTGAAAAATCCATGAAAAAGACTAAAATTAAGAGGAACCAGCAATTACCTTCTTCTACTGCAATACTATTAAATCTGTTAAGTCGATGAGGAAGAAGCAAAATTCTTGATATCGTCAATGAGCACCGTGAGATTGTTCCATGAAGAACCACCTTCTTCAGTTGCATTTTTAGCCATCTTACTCATATCCATTGCTTTCTCCCTGATTTTCTGACTTTCCTCTGAATCGCTCATTAATTGCTCTATTGCTTTTTTAATCTTCTCACTCCCGATTACGGGACAGATTGCAGTACCTTCCAGGTTACATACTTCCGCCCCAACTTTGACTCCCAACCCCACAACCTCCACGAGCTTCTCGTTGTAGAATTGTTCTGCAAACACTGGCCATGTCAGCAATGGCACGCCTGCCACAATGGCTTCGAGTACTGAATTCCAACCACAGTGAGTCATGAATCCCCTAATGGCTGAATGTTCCAAGATGGTCAGCTGCGGCGCCCACCCTCTAATAATCAAACCTTTTTTCCTTCCATCAAAACCATCCGGCAACCACGTGGTTTGTGCTGATTGGTCCTTCCTCACTACCCAAATGAAAGGAACACTCGAACCCTCTAGAGCTTTCGCGATTTCAGTGAGTTGAACGACTGGAAATCTAACCGTGCTCCCGAAAGAGACATAGAGTACCGATTTATGCCTCTGCTCATTCAACCAATCTACAACAGCACATGAGTTATTTTCATCAGCGTCATTAATTAGTTCTTTTCTTCGGATTAATTTGGAAGCAAAATGAGAGATCGGACCAATATGCCAACATTTGGCCATTTTCTTTGTCTTTTGATAGTAGTCAGCGTAGGCAGGTTCTAGCTCGTAAAAAGTGTCGTGAACCATGCCGTAGCTTCGTTCTTCAGAATCTCGGATTTGATCGACCAATTCATCATAAAGATTCCTCTCATCCTCAGGCTTTCTTAGATCCTCTGTAAGTTGAGATAGCTTGAACTCTATCTTATCTGGTAAACCAGGAACTAAGAAATTAGTACTACTATTACTAATTTGCTTGTGAGGTTTGTAAAGCTTAAGATTGTGTAGAATGGAGTTGTACATATAGCTGGACTGGTTGAACAAGAGCCTTGGGATCTTGAGTTCTTGAGCAATATCGACAGTCCAAGGGAAGTACATATCAGAAAAGATACAATCGGGACGGATTTCACGAATTTTGTCTTCCATTGGTTTTTGAAGAAGAAAAATGGCATAAAATACTTTGGGAGACATTTCAGGTGAAGAGACAGTACTGAAGTTCTCGATACCTTCAGGCAAGCCAACTTCAGTGGAAGGGAACCTAAGAGTCTCGATACAGATATTGTCAATGGAAGATTGGAATAGGATGGCGTTGTGGTGGGTAGTGAGGATGGTGACATGGACACCGTGATAGGCGAATAGCCTGGCAGTGTTAACTAACGGGATGATATGACCAGTGGCAAAGTAAGGAAGGAAGAGGACGTGTAGTTGATTGTGATCCATAGCTGCAAATGGCTACTAGAAGAATGTTGTTGTCTGAACTTTGGAACGGAACTGCAGCTTTGGGAAGAGCAGGCGTCGTGGTTGACTTAACAAGATGCTTGCTTAACGTTACCTACCATGTAGGGAATATTTTAGGTAACTAAGGCTATTTATCCACAAGAATTTATTAGTGTAGCTTCGTATTTACCGAAATATTTGTATCGAAAGCTGGATTGGGTGGAATTTGTCCATTTAGCCTTTTATTTTGGGTTAAAAAGAGAGTTTACTTATCAAATTAAGAAATAATTAATTTTAATCTTTCAGATTTACCCCTAGTAAATATTATGTGATTAAATTTCAATACCTATTTAATTAGGACAGTTTAGTCAAATTATCTATTTTTTGTAGGAGTTAGTATTTTCTTAAGGGGTGTGTAAATGGTTAAGTGAACACTCCTTTTTATCCGGATAGAGTATGATGGAGGAGTAAACAATTAATTTATTATTTTCTTCTATTATAGTGCTCCCTTCGTCTCAAAATAAACGTCATTTTGGGGAAAAAGTTTGTCCCAAAATAGATAGTACTCCCTCCGTCACAATTTAAGTGTTTTAGTTTAACTAGGCATAAAGTTTAAGAAATAAAAAAAAAACTTTTAAATCTTTGGTCTTAAACTAAAGATGTGTCTAATGTATTAAACTGTTTTTTGAATCTTATGATTATAAACTTGTCATGCAGGATGCTTGAATTATCTATTAAATATAAAAAGAGACACTCTTTTTGGTACAAACTAAAAAGAAAAGTAAAACACTTAAATTGAAATAGATGTATTATCACTTTAGAAACTCAAGCCAAAAAAATAATATTTATATCCAACTATATTCTTATATTAAAAAACTATTTCTTATTAATAATGCTTAATTCTTTAGAAACAGTAAAAGTAACCTAATAAACTATACTATTTTTATTTTTTATTTTTATAAGCTTGAAATAAGCTAAAACAATGCTTAATTCCGGGACCAAGAAAGTATTTCTATTAGAGTTAGTCGTCTAGTGCCAATTATGAGATATTAAGATTTAATTCTCCTATCCATAAAGTATAGGAATTTATATATATGCAGAAAAGAGAGAGGGAAATAGTGATCAGACCGCTAAGGAGCCATGATCTGTTAGGTAGGCGTGGCATCAAACTGGAAGTTGGACGTTGCATGGTGGCCACGTGAAAGTTCTCATGGATATACATAATACATAACTGCCTTTAATTTATCTTCTGTTTATAGATCCTATACCTTAAATAAACTTATTGCAAAAGATAACAGCTTCAAGCTCAAAAACACTGAGTAGTTTTATCTCGGACGTACGAAGAGATGCATTCGGTAAAGGAGAAAGCAAGCAACGCAGCTTCAGCAGCCAAGGAACATGTTGACATCTTCAAAGCAAAAACTGAAGAAAAGGTCTCAATTCTAGTACTTATTTTCAATGTTTGTATAGTAGTACTAATACTCTTTTCTTTCATTTGTAGCTTCATACCATTAAAAAGAATAAGAATTAGGTATAAAAATTGTCATTAAACAATCTGTAGTTAATATATGTTGCAAATCTTACGAAAAATACTTGATTTCTCGAACAATTTCATAGCTTGAGGCATGTCAATTAAGACAGTGTCCTTAAGAATATTTCACCCGATATAGGTGTATTCTCAGGATTCAACAAGCTCTTCTAGTACAAAACTAGGAGCCAGAATTTAACAAAAATTTATGTAATATTATAAAACCCAGCAAAAGAAAACTAGGAGGAAGAAAACATGCTGATGTATTCTCACTTTTTCTTCTCAAAAAGAAAAACTTAAGAATGCATATATAGGCTATGATGAATATTCATGCAATATTGATAGCTAATTTAATAGCCCAAGAAAACGTGTACTGCCATCTCTTTGTCTCATAGCAAGTAACGTTTTACCATAATGGTATAGACATTCAATTGCACTAATTAAGGGAGGAATATGAATGAAGATTGACCAACAATAAAACTGATTACGGTTTTTGCTTTAAACCTTATTATAATGACTAATTAAGGGGCTGGTCATAAATTGAATAAATAATCAGACCCATATTTGAATGATATAATTAGGATAAACTAAATATTAAGAGAATGAACATTATTTTGGTAAGAATGAATTTGGACACTTCCATTTGAGATATTACATTCATTTTCTCAACAATATGATCTTTTGATTATTCATCATTAAATAGAATTAGAAAGATTTGGTCTTTAATTAACAACAGAAGTTGTCTGTTGCTAATTTCTATATTTTTTGTAGTGGTATTTAGTTTGCTGCTCTCTCCGTTTCAATTTGTTTGTCTTAATTTGCTGCATGGAGTTTAAATAAAGAAGATTTTCAAATTTTGGTTTAAACTACAGATTTGTGTAATGGACCAAATGTCATTTGAATCTGTCTAGAGAGTTACTAAAGTTACTACTAAATATACAAAGTGACAAACAAACAAATTGCAAGATGATGGGGGTAACTATGGGGTAAAGAGTTACTAAATATTGAAAGTGACGGTTCTTTTTTAAAGAGACAAACAAGTTTGAGGGATTAATATATGATGTATAAGTGTTGCAGGCAGAGAAGGCAGAAGCAAGGACAAAGGAAGAGAAGGACATAGCAGAAGAAAGAAGGAAAGCAAAAGAAGCAGAGGCTAAAATGGAGCTTCATGAATCAAAGGCTGGACATGCTGGGGAGAAGTTGGAAGGGAAGCATGCTCATCATCATATGGGGCATGCAATTGGAGGCCTCCATGGATCTGCTCCTTACACTGCCATTCCGGATACTGCTACCAACCCTCTTGGAGGTCACCATCATGGCCACCCCAAGACTTTTTAATTAATGTATAGTGGTAATTAATTGGTGTGGTTTACTAGTTATGTTTTGAATCAGATTTCTTAGTTTGTGTTTTTTGTAACATGTAATAGGACTTTATCCATGCTCGTGTCAGTGCAAATGTTATGTTACGGGCTGCCTTCATTGTGCCTTGGCGCCCGTAACCCTGCATGCCCCGAGCGGGCCAAACGAGTGTCAGCCGCGCTGGCAGTGCCAACCGCACAGGCAGTGCCAGCCCACAGGCAATGTCAGCCACACAGGCAGTGTCAGCCCCGCAGACAGTGTCAGCCGTGCGGTGCACCAACATGGGTTCCGACGGACCGGAGTCCACAATCATCATAGATATGCCCCATTGCATATCCTAAGAGTAGCGAGGAAGTTCAGCAAGGATCTGAGATAAGCCCACGGGTCGTCGACGCACGAGCGACCCCGTGCGAGCCTGAGTGTCAGTCCCGAGCATTTCCGAGCCACAGATGGAATCTTGGGATTTCGGGTGAACACACCCTTCCTAGGATGTTATTGAATATGCTTACCAAGTTTGGCGTCATTTGAACATCATTTACCCAAGGGCTTGACTTAGCCAAGGAGCAGTGTCAGTGTCAAAGCTCCTAAGGCCATATCGCGTTCCACGAGCATGGGAATGAGATGAAACTTCATGGAGGAAGTCAAGAGAAAGAGTTAGGAACAGACGGCGCTTCATTTGGAGTTCGAATCATCAAGAAAGACCAAGTGTGATTCTCGGGCAGAATCATGTCCAGTGCTAAACCTTGGGCTTTTCTTTTTAAAGCATATATAAGGGGGGCAGAGGTGTCTCAGCTCAGCCAGCCTCCCCCGTGCGTGCTACCATCAAGCCGTACTAAGTGAGCATCCTTGGGGGACAACCCCAAGGGCCTGCCTAGGCATCCCCAATGGATCCTAGGTACCCATACGAGTCACGCAACTCTATGGGCGGCGCTCGGCCACAGGCCAGCGTTGGGCGCCCAACGAAGGCCGGAGGCTTGACGTATGGACCGACCATGCCCTGCGGTCTATCCTTAAGAATGAGAAAGCCCTCCGTGCCGATTGAACACTCGAGGGACCTCTCCTAAGAGACTCGTGTGTTGACTTGTGAGCTTGGCTCATGTTCAGTCTAGCGAGCAAGGGTTCGTTGGCCTAGATGTGCAGTCGTGGGGCGACACTGCACCATGCAAGACGGAAGTATGTCGCGAGGGCCACATTTAGCAAAGCCTCATCATAGGCATACTACAAAGGACACACATGACACAGGCCAAGGATTCAAGAGTTGCCCTACTCAGGTGTCGCACCGCTCAGGTGCACAGGTGCCAGACCGGTGTCAAGCCTGAGGATTGGACTGTGCGCGCACCAGCGTCGCTCAGCACCAGGCGAGGGACTGTCATGTCCGTAGCCAACCCCAGGTGGGAGTGCAGGCAAAGACCCAACATATGAAACATGCCACAGGGGCATACTAGCAAGGCAAGGCCAAGGCCTTGACATCGACCCAGCGGCACCGCTGAAGCTAAGCCTCCAAAGCCATGGACACAAGATCGTGCCATGAGTCCTGGGACTATCATTAGGCTGGCTCGTAGTCCGCCTGGACTACGGGCGCCGCACGGGCCATTAGTGTACCGCTGACACTATGAAGGAGGCGGCCCGTGACAGTTATTATGTTTTTACTCAAAAGTTGTGGAATAAAATGATATATATGATTAATCGACTACAAAAGATGTCAAATTAGATCTTTTCAAGGACTGGAGAATTCCATTTCTCAACTACATGATGCATAACTAAGGCCCCTTTTGTCCATGGATACCAAAAAAAAAAAAAAAAAACTTTTTTTTTTGAAATTTTGGAGTTGGAGTTGTATTTGACCATAGTTTTTAAAATTGTAGTTTTTGATGAAATGTAATTGTAAAAAGGTGAAAAAAGTGAAATTTTGAAAAACAAGTTTGTTGAGTTTGTGGTATTTCGGAATACTACTTCAAATTGTATTCGGAATTCTCATGGCCAAATGTTGATTCCAAAAAAAAGTGAAAAAATTAAAGTGAATAATTATTATGGCCAAACAGGGCTAAAGCTTTTTTCCTATTCGTGGTGGTGCTTTTCTTTTGCTTGTCTTGTCATTTTGGATTGGATAAATCCCACACTTACTGAAACAGATGGACAACAATGATCAGGGTGCACTGACCTTTTTAGCCCTTGGTTTAGAATTGGCGTCTCATGTGTTGTCAGTCTCCCTCTGCACTTTGTATTTGTAGTCCTCTCCTTTCAGCTATTTCTATAGGCAACTTCAGGAAATTAAGATAGTTGCGGTTAATAGATTCAAGGCTTTGACCCTTCTTTTAGCATTGCCTAATATTTGCTCTATGCTCTATTCTCAGAAGCCTATATTTACTTCTCTGCTCATTATTCGCCTAAAATATTTAGAAGAAAATGAAGCCGTGAGACAAAATGTTAAATGATTATTTTTAAAACCAGTCAAAATATTACTTAAAAACTTTATTCGACTAAAATCTATGGGTATAGTTTGCTTCCTTTTATGCAAAAATAAACAAGCAGATAAAAGTTTGCAGAAGTGCTCGTCTAATATGCGGTGAAGTCACCATCGTGACTCTTCAATGATTCAACTACTGAGTATGAAAACCTAACATTTTGACAGTTCAATATCATGTATACATTGATAGTTTTTCGAGTACAATTATGCTGTTTTAAGAATGAAACCTTGCTTCCTGGCATCAGGACAGTTCTAACAAAGCAGAGATGAGAACATTGATTGCCCAAATAATATACCTTTAGTACTTGAGAATGAAGCAAAATAATGTACCTGCCAGCAGTAATTTAGTCAAATCTCAACCTCAAATATGATCAACTAATCACTGTATCAAATCCACTCCAATCTGCCTTGATGTTCCACTCGATGTTGAATTTTACCAGCAGCTGAGAGTACCTGGCTTGTTACCTTAGCAGGTTTTGTAGACTTCAGTTCGAACTTGGGATATTGCCTGTGGTGCTCTTCTGTGCTTGAGGGTGTGTCTCGAAGGATCTCAACAAGAAATTCATCTGCAACATCTCCATCTTCATCTATCCTAAGACGCTTGGCATACCATCTCAATCCCTGCGGCCCAGAGATAAAAATGATGATTGAAGATGTGCATTGACAATAACTAGTTATCCCCATTTCAAGACTATAAGAACACAAAGAGGGAAGATTCCACCCAATAACAGGAACATAATGTTAAGATTATATCCAACAAACAAATTTTTCTAGGTCATGGAAACTGTAAATGGAAAAAAAGCCACCGCTGAAGAACCATACATCCTTACTGCAGATGATTGCCAATTAACAGAGAAGTTTGATGAGTTTTTCACGACAACTAAACAATTTATTACCACACCACCAAGGGTGCAATCTGTATGCAGTACCAAAACCCCAAATAGAAGCAGAGCTTAACGACCTAAAAGTCCAAGACCAACAGAAATGAGCATAGGACGAGGTCTTCTACCAGCAACGGGGAAAATAATGCTCCCTCCATCCTCCATTCCATAGTAAGTGGTGTTTTAGGCTTTTCATTTTCTTTCAAAAGAAGTGGTGTTTTAGGATTTCAAAAAGAAATTGGTCTTATTCTTCCAAACTTACCCTTATTTATAATCAAGAATCATTTTTCTTTTTCTCGGTATTAATTAGAGGTAAGTTAGTAAAAACACTCATAATTTTCTAGGAGTAAGCAATTTCTTAAGGAGTTTGCATAAGCTAAAAACACCATTTATTATGGAATGGAGGGAGTAACACGAATGTAACCAAAATCCTCATCAAAGAAGAATGCACAGACAAGATAAATGAAGCTGCCCTAAGCTTAAGCTTCTACACCTCAAGTGGAACTAACAATAAGGAAGAAACCTCTTCTAGACAGGGGTGTATCCAACAGTTTAGCTATCTGGTTTTCAGTATAAAATTCACTAAAATTATTGAAAAATTTGAGCTACGAACCCATAATTCAGACAGGGTGATGGAATCAGTGGTTGAAACAGTAATCTTGAACCCATAAAATTAAAATTTTGGATCCGCCTCTACTTCTAGATAACCTCAACATCGTTCCAGACCTAGAAAATCGATTGCTGGACCACTGCTTTTCTCTTTCTTATTTTAGACACCGACAAGTTGTATACATAGGAATTGAGATTCAATAAGAAGTCCTCAGAGACGGATGAATACATGAATCAATAAAAAAGGCATTCTGGTTTAAAGCCAAGCCTTCAACTACACTGTGAGTTGGTCTCATCGCAAAGATGTGATCTCGCAAAAGGTAAATCGAAACAGTGATCCTACATAACCATCAAACTTTTGTTCAGTTAAAGCCAGTGCCTGGCTCTAAACTCTAAGAGTAGAAATACTCCCCTAATTGATGCTTTGTAGTGTTCTTCACACTTTAAATTGCCTAGAAGCAACAGAGGACCTTTTAGGAGGTCTGTGGTCATGTGCGCAAGCTAATTAAGTGTGTTGATAACAAAGAAATATGTATTTCACAAATCCAAAGAAGGAAAGCGGGACCTGCTCTCCTCCAAATTTCAGGAGCTTCTGCATGAGTGCCCCTTCTAAAGATTTTATTCTGTATAGATTTTTGAAATATTAAGTAATATGAGTTTCAATGACAGGAAGTTGAGAAGTCAAAAAAATATAGTGGTAAGAGTGACAAAGAAGTCTTACGAACAAGTTAAAGTGGCATTGATAGAATCTTACCTTCTCACTAGTCAGATGCTCCTCTTTTTCGTTATTCTCAAGAATCCTCAACAAAAACAAGTAGAGACTCATTACAGGCTGTAGAGACAAAACTCTTCAATTCCTAGCCCTATATCAAGACCAGTTGTTTTCTTTCAGACAGAAGAACTGATCTTTGTATGCCAAACAGAAGTGGAACTTCAGCAAACTTCCTCCAATGAAACTTTCAGCTACTAAATTACCCCAGCTCAAAAGCCCTCAAAGTCTAGGCTAGCAAACCATATCCTAATTCGCTAGTAATCCCTTGTATCTAAGTCTCGCATGGGGATACATGGCATGTCCTCAAATACTAACCAACCACCAAGTTAAACTAGCATTAGCAAATAGCCAAATAGGTAATAGGCTGAATACTTGTTTACTCATAGTCAACTTAATGTATAGTTGAAAGTCTCCATGAAATAATTCCATTAACTGGCCTAAAAAGGACCTCAAAGGAATTTCATTAACTGGCCTGAAAAGGGAATTGCAAATATAATCGTATGTGCATTGTGCACAACTGAGGATACATTAAGTATGTTTCAAGTACCCACTCTCAATTAATTTTCTTCAACTCATGCTTTGAGCCCTTTTACTGGTATGAGACCAGCTTTCTTTATACAAACATGAGACTTTTAAGATTTTTTTCCTTTTTCTGGGAAAATTAGAACACTTCGGAATAAAATGTAAGGTGCATTCTCATGCTGCAGTGCTCTATACGATGATGCAAAGCAACAACATTGACTGCCTTCCTTTCCCCTTTCATGGAGCTACTTTTAGATGCAACTTTTAATAAGTATTGCGTAGAGGCAAAAGAAGGTAGTTTCCCTGGCAAAGTACTCTTAATGTTGAACTAGCCTACCTCAAAGTACTGCATTACACACATAACTTTCTGCCAAGTGAAACCACTTCCATCTTAATTCAACAATTTGGATGAGAAGCAAATAGGAGAGCTTTCAATGACATTGAGATCTAGAAAGGTGAAATTCAAGCTCCTTTATCTAGCTTGGAGAAACTTTTGCGAGGGATGGATACCGAACTGGAGCAAACATCAATGATAGCTAGTTAATATAGTATTGGTGGCAATTGACTTGAGCCTTGGGGTGCTCCCTTTCAAGGTCTCAAGTTCGAAACCCACTGGGTGCAAACAATTTCTGAGGGCCATCGGACTGGGTAAAACCTGAATTAACCGTGGTGCACTTGCGGGAAACTCCTTGCCGAGGGCCTGTGCACCCCCGGGATTAGTCGGGGCTCTAAGAGACCCGGACACCCGGTGCTTAATCAAAAAAAATATAGTATTTGAGATCCTGCCAATCATCAAATTTACAGAAACCACTTCCCCTCTGACATGCTACTCTATCTCATTCCTAGCAGTCTAGCACCAATATTGGCACCTCCCTTTTGCACAAATTTCGACCACCTTGCACCTTCCACCAAATGGAATCTACTACATTAGTGAGTTTGGTCTGATTGGAGTTTAACGAGAATCCGGACAACCCTCTACCTGTTCAGATACATCGCTTCTTCAAGTTCAAGTTCTGCTAGTTACTTTCCATTTTTATGGGGGTAGGTGCTTGCAGCTCACTTGTTGTCTATTAAATAAGTCTTCCCTGCCCAGCCCCTATCAGTAATCTCAAGTAAAGTGAAATCTACATATACATACATATAAACTTTAGAATAACTAAGTTATGAGTGCCATTATTAGGAGAAATTATCCGGAACCGGGATTGCTTAGAACAAACAATTATTATAATGCATGCAAATTTTCAAGTATAGCTTCAATCAACAACCAAACCACTAACTGCTCAAAATACAATCCAGACCTAACCTCTAGAAGAAATTTAAACCAAAAAAGCCCCCTTCTCTAATTGTGTACTTCAATCAGTAACAAACATAACAAACTATTCAGGTGCATTGCATAATCACAAAACTAATGTTGGTTATCCAGCATATCTTTTCGAGATATTATAGTTACAGATAACAGTAATCCATTTACCACAATTCAAAAGTATCCAAATTATTTGGATAGAGTGGTTTGTTACATAAGAACTACACCCGCTGTTTCAAATTAAGTGTCCACTTAGCCTTTAACAAAACTGATGCAAGTATATGGCTCGATATACACGTGATATACAGCTGAGGTGGCAAGTGTTAGTTAAGTGTTCATTTCCAGAAGTTAGTTGGTTCGATATACTTGATATACGCGTGATATACAGCTGATATGGCAAGAGTTAGTTAACCACTCATTTCCAGAAGTTAGTTGAGCTGTCCCAAAGTTCCACGAGTTAGTTACAAGTGTAATTGATTGTAATTCAGTTAGTTAGTTGCTAAGTCATGATTAGTTCCATAAATACAATGTAAAGTGTAGAATTGAATCATCTATGATAATACAAATTACTCTTTTCTCTCTCTAATCAATTTCTTCTCATTTTGGCTAACTCTCGGGTTCTTAATCCCTCAACTGCTAAACAGATTCTTTGATTGAGTCCTAGATCTGTTAATTACTTGATTGAACTCAATTTGTGCATCGAAAACCCCTTAAATACTACCTAATTAATATAGTTTCTTGATTACATAAAAATTCACTTATCTAATTACGTTTATTTACCTGAACGCCACCATGGAGTAAACTACAAGGAACAAGGATAGGGGCGAATTGTGGTCTCTCAACGGGGACTTGAATAGGGACACTGAAACCTCTGCGGGGAACATTTTGAGCTTGAGCAGCTGCATCCACTGAAGATGGTGCTATATTACCTTCATCTCTAGAAAACCCTAGAAATCCAGATAGTCTCCTAAATAAACCCATAATCCCTCACTATGTACAGTGATATGCATTAGCGACGAAGATGCCGACCACTACAGAAATGCTCCGCCGATAAAAATGGGGATGTTTTGGCGACGGAGATATTGACGGAACGCCGATCTCGCCGGAAATACCAGTCTAAAGTGCGGCGATGACTTTACAAAAAAAAATTGCGTGGACTGTCCTTCTGCTCTTTAATTTTTGTCCCTCATTTCGCTGGTCTTTAATTTTTAATTTATGAGCTAAAGTAGCCTTGCACCAGAGATTACCGGGTTCGATTCCTAGCAGAGTTAAAAATAATAATAATAATTTTGCAAGCCATATGTTAATAGAAATATATGTCTATTCGAGTAAAGTTACGTAAAACCTATGTCGTGTCCGGTAAAGACTTGTGGAAATGAAATTCTGTCTTAATTTCGCTAGGTTCTACTTAGTTTGATAGAAACCTTTACCGTGTTCGGCATAATTTCTATGCGACTACATAGTGAATTGGCATAATTTCATATGAATTTGTGCCTTGCGAAAAAAAAATTTAATTGGGCGGAGATTTAAAGTCAAAACCTTGAGATATTTTCGACCATCTTTTTAAGCAAATGGTAAAAAAATTAAAGACTAGCAATTTGAGGGCTAAAAATTAAAGATCAGCGGCTTTGAAGGACAATCGTGTAAATTGGCCCTGACTTTACAAGTGCTGACCCGTGGAAAAAAATGAAATGCTTTTCACCAAACAATTTCTTTTTCTTTTCGGCAAGTACCTAACACATGAGAAAGTTTGACTGCACAATGTGATTAAAGTTTAAAAGACAGTGAAAGTATAATATTTAAAATTAAAAAAAAAACTTATTTTAATTAAATATATAAATGCCATAAAAAGCATGTATGAAGGAGTTGTCAGTAGTGTGAGAATAATAGGAAATACAAAGAAGCTTTCCATAACAAAGGATCAACATTGAGCCCTACTTGTTATCTGAATGATAAATGAGTTGCGATCCAAATTCACATGATCGGCATCCGACGAACCAAACTCAACTCCCGCAATTATGCTCCCATTATGTAAACGTGTCAACCGGTTCCGTGTAACCGGTTTTAACCGGTAACCGGACCGGTTAAACCGGAACCGGTATAACCGGTTAACCGGATATTAGTTAACTGATCCGGTTCCAAATTTTTTTTAACCGGAACCAGTTAAACCGGTTAAAATTAAAAAAAAAAAAAAAAAAAAAAAAAAAAAAGTAAAGAGCCGTTGGGCCTCGCCTCGGTAATGGACCGTTGGCAACGGTCCATTTGCAAAAATGGCCGTTGCCAAACGGTCATTTTCTTAATTTTTGGCCCCCAAATTATTATTTTTTTAACACTTTAACCCCTCCCCCACCCCTATATAAACCTTTCTTCATTTTCATTTCAATTCACTCTTCTTCATCTTTCTCTCAAATCTCAATCTCTCAATTATAGTTACTTTGCAATAATTAGCCACAAAGTCTTATTATAGTTTCAACTTTCAATTATTAATTTTGCAATTATAATATTGTTGGTGGAGTTGGTGATATTGCAACAATCCGAAGTAGCTTTGGTGGATTTGCAATTCTAGCCGTCTTCGCTTTGTTGGAAATTAATCCGGCAATTTGGTACCTTCGTTCCAACTCTGTCTTTAATTTTTGCAATTTAATTCTAGCAATTTATTTTTCAAAATTTAATTTACGCAATTTAATTCTAGCAATTTATTTTTTGAAATTTAATTTACGCAATTTAATTCTAGCAATTTAATTTGTTGTAATTTATTTTCTTGTGATTTATTTGATTGTGATTTAAATTATTTCTATTTAATAATGTCAAAGAGATTAAGACGTGGTGTCGGTAGTAGTAGTCGTACTGTTAGGGGTGCGCTTAATGAGGAAACTTTTGTGGAAGAAACACCTAATTTAGGTATTGATGTTGGTGGAAATAATCCACTTTTAGGTCATGAGGCAATGCAACAACATTTTACCGACACTTTTAATGAAGACTTAGATGATGATGATGATGATGAAACACAACCCCCCGAAAATCCCATAGGAGATACAGGTCCTGCACAATCACATACACAGGACAAACCGCCTAGAACTCGTAGGCCAACAGCTAAAGTTTGGAAATTTATGACTAAGGATAGGGAAAATCAATCAGTTACATGTACCCTATGTGGACAAGTATTTAGTTTTAAGCAAGGAACTGGTAAGGATGGTGGAACGGGTACACTAAATGCTCATATGAGAACCAAACATATGGATGTTTGGGGAGAGCAAACAGGTTCAAATGTGGGGGGGATTCAAATGACGATAGACCCACGAACCGGTAGAAATTTTAAGTATGACAAGAAAAAAGAACGCGTAGAAATAGCTAAAATGGTAGCTTATGATTGTTTACCATTTTCCTTTCCCTCGGGTTTAGGGTTTGTTACTTACATTCAACGTGTTATAACCCGTTATTTGAGGGTATTCCTAGAAGTACTTGTAGAGCCGATGTTATAGATTTGTTTAAAAAATATAGATTTTATTTGCGCCATGTATTTAATTCTTTAAATTGTAATGTTTGTCTTACCGCTGATTTGGGTCTTAGTATTAACCATTTAGATTTCTTTGCTATTACATGTCATTGGGTTGATGACAACTGGGTTATGCAAAAAAGAATTATAGCTTTTTTATACGACGAAGGAAAAGGTCGTCAGGATGGAAAATTTTTAGCCGATTCAATGTCTACTATAATGAGATTTTTTAACATTTATAGAAAAACACTTTGTATTGCTTTAGATAATGCTTCTAATAATACAAAGGCAATTGGTCTTTTAAAAAGAGAAATAAACCCTCCTCTAAGAAATATTTTTCATGTAAGATGTAGTTGTCACATTTTAAATTTAATTGTTAAAGATGGTCTTATGCATTTTGATGATTCTGTTCAAAAAGTTAGAAATGCTGTTGCGTTTCTTTTTTGTAATGCTAATAGGGGAAGAATTAGAGATTTTAAGAATGCTTGTGTGGAAAATAACCTTAGACCTAGGAAAATTCAAGTAGAAATTGAGACTAGGTGGAACTACACTTACATTATGCTACAACAAGCATATGAGTATAGGATTCCCATACAACAAGTTCACAACAAATATAATATTGATAGTGAGGATTGGTTAACTTATAGGCATTGGGAAGATGTTAAAGAATGTATTGAACTCTTAGAAAATTTTTATAATGCAACTCTTGCTTTTTCTAGACAATTCCATCCCACGGTAACCGGAATTTTAGCCTACTTAGCGGAAATAGCTAGAGTTTTACAAGTGTATAAATATAAACCCGATTATCAAGTGGCTATTTTTGAAATGATAATCAAATTTAAAAAGTATTTTTTTCCCATCCCAACTTTATTTATATTGGGTTCCCTTTTAAATCCTTGTTTAAAAGTGTCTTATACTAAAAATTTGGTTAGTCAAACTTATACATTTTTAGAAATTGAAGAGGGAGTTCAACCATCTTTAGCTGAAGCCGATCTCGCTATTGATGATGAGTTTAGAAAAGTTTTTACTCATTATTCTAGTTTGGAAGAACGTGCTACACCAGTTGCTCCACGCCCTACTACTTCTCATAGTAGCAAAAAGGGCTTGTCGGGTTTAAAAGTTTTACATTCACAGCCTACTTCTTCTTCTACTGCAAACTTTGATGAATTTAACTTTTATTTGATGCAGCCAAATGTGGATATCAGCCAACTGGATGAGGTGGACGTCTTAGCATGGTGGAAGAAGTACAAGGCAAGCTATCCGATACTTTCAAGAATGGCTCGAGATATCCTTACGGTTCAAGTATCAACCGTGGCTTCGGAGAGCGCATTTAGCCAAGGAAGACAGCAAATTGGAGACCATAGACATTCATTATCCGGCTTTAGCTTGCAAGTACTAGTGTGCATTCGAGATTGGATTAGATCGGAGCGACGCAACCAAAACTCAGAAGCGGAGCAAGGCGAAGAGGAAGAAATTGAAGATTTGATAGCTAGTGGACCGGACCAAATGGGAGACTTTGAAGATATTTCCATGACCGAATATGATGTGGGGGAAATTAACGAAATGGTTCAAAATTGGTGATTTTATTATTCTACTATTTTTGTATAACTCATGTATTATTTGCAAGTTAAAAAAAAATACAACTTGCAAATAAATGTTATCCAAGAATGAATAAAATATATGGCTCATTGAGCTTTCTTCTATTTACTTGTGTTCATATTTTTACTTTTATTAAGTTAGGAATATACCTAAAATATACTAAGAATATACTTATAAGTATATTAAGTTATATAGTATACTTAAACATATATAAGTATATATAGTATATATAGTATATAAGTAAGTATATATAGTATATATAGTAGTATATAAGTAAGTATATATAGTATATATACTATATATATTAAGTTATACACATATATAAGTATATATAGTATATAAGTATATATATTATATAAATATATATAGTATATATATTAAGTATATATTGTATATATAGTAGATATGTATATATAGTATATATATTAAGTTATACCTATATATATATTAAGCTATCCTATATATAGTATATAGTACATATATATATAAGTATATAGAGTATATAGTACATATATATAAGTACATATAGTATATATATATATATATTAAGTTACATATATATAAGTATATGTAAGTTATACATATATATGTGTACGAAAAGCACTATTCTGTATTGCTGACTTGCTGTTAGGCTGTTAGTCAGTAAATATTTAAACTTTAATTATAAAATTGTATAACATATGTAAATATACCTACAATATACAAATAAATACTATAATATATATATATATAATACAAAAAATAAAAATAAAAAATTTTAACGAATCCAAACCGGACCGGTTCCGGTTTGGACCTTAAAACCGGTTAACCGGAACCGGTTAAACCGGAACCGGTTAAACCGGAACCGGTTAGGCGGTTCCGGTTTTGGAACCGGAACCGACCGATTTCCTAACCGGTTCCCGGTCCGGTTCCGGTTGGAACCGGTTGACAGGCATACCATTATGTATGCAAAAGTAAAGCGCAATCATTTCCATAATGAAAATCATGCCTGCACTCCACCTTTGATTCAATTTTTTTATTATTATAAAGACGAAAGTTAATAAAAGTGAATATAACTTCATTCATGCATGCAATATGACTAACTATGGATTAAAAATTAAAGAACAACTAATATCTATGGAATCTCTACGAGGGGGAATAAAATAGTTAATCGGGGCAAATCTCGAAAACTCAAAAGAATAAGGGTAAATAGTTCTTCACGAACATATAGTAGAGTTTCACCACGAACATAAACATGAAAATTTATACTTTAACAAAGAGTCGTATATAATCTTACTTGTTACTTGTTCAGACAGTTTTCGATAATATTATACAACACGAGTTAACTTTTCTGCGATTAGTAGTAATCAGTTGCCATCTCAATGATGGACTTTAACCCAAATATCAACTTTGCCTTAGTATGTTCCCCTACATCGACATGGGCAATTTCATGATAGCATATATTCCCTCTGTTTCAATTTGTTTGAACCTATTTCCTTGTTAGTCCGTGCCAAAATGAATGACCTCTTTCCTAATTTGGAAACAAATTCACTTTATGAATGATTTACAGTCATACAAATTTTCAAGGCTTATTTTGAACCACAAGTTTCAAAAGTCTTCCCTCTTTCTTAAATGTCGTGTCCAGTCAAATGTGTTCATATAAATTGAAACGGATGGAGTATAACAATTGAATATCAATTTTCATTGTCCTAAATAATTCTCAAAACATTTAATATTTAAAATAGATTACATGTCTTTTAGCCTTAAAATATCTATTATTATCAAATCATGGTGTCATAGCCATCGAGATCATTTGATCAAAGCTCAAATGTAAAACGTTTTCTCAATTTATGTCATAGCATTTAGTCAATGAGGAACAAATCGTAAAGATCTAACGAGTGCAAATACAATTAAGTTTTCAAAGCATAACACTTTACATTTTCATTAAAACAAATATTAGTGGGATTGGCATTTGAAATTAAGTTCTTAAACCATTCCGCAATATGAAATTAGGAGAAAAAACTTAGGAGACATTAAATTTTATAATACCTCGATTCACTTTTCAAATCTTATTGATGGAATATAGGCATAAACAACGGAAGCAAATATTTAGGATCGAACTTACATGTAATATAGACAACACATAATCAAGATCTTAATCAAACAAAAAATTGATACTTATCTCTTGAAGCGTAAATGCAACCACGTATCTAGCCTTCAAGCACGAGCAAAAGCTCACAGTCTTCTGTTGTGTAACCCGAATAATACTAGAATTTGCGAAATTCATGTGGGCGAATTTCTATGGAAAGGTGTAGAAACTTGTAATGGTCGTCACCTCCTTATGGAATAAGACCCATCTTATAACTCCAGGTTTTAGGTTTACACCCTTTTTCCAAACCTGCTAGGTCTTTCTTTTCCACTAAGAAATAGGATTCCATTTAATTCGTTATTATTCAGGCACAATAGGGACCACAAAATTTAATTACGAGGCTTCCTATTATGAAATTATTTCGAAATATCTGAATTAATTTTACCTTAATAAATTACTAATTATTCCACTAAAAATTCGTAATTGCACTCTCAGTTCAATTTCGAAATCTTTCATTAAATCTATTTAACTCCTCATGTTAAGATTACGGATACCAATCAATTAAATTAAATTACTGGAAAATTAATTCATTGACTAATTAAATCCTTTATACTTCCGCTTAACTTATTTTATGTGACGGATACAAAATCCACCTGCAGGGTTTTCACATAAAAACTTATAAGCATCCATAAAGGGGTATCATCAACCTCAAAGTCGAGACATGAATTCTATCAACTAATTATTATTTCTCAAATGTATTTTGCCATTATCCAATTTACCAGGAATACATAGACCCGCAATTTAGTCGTACCTTTTAATAAATCAAAATAATGAACAAATCACATTGATCATAATAATCATATCAAGATTAAAAGTATAAGTACATTTAATGAGCTAGAGAGGTTGTTTTATATATTCAGTACAAAAATACTTATCTCTACTTGGTCCGTTCAATACATATAATGTCACGCCCCGAACCATGGCCTGGACGTAACACGGCACTCGGTGCCTGACTGCATGTGACCGAGCGAACCACATGGCCTGCTGAATCATCATGATACATAACATAAGCGGAATATAACGTGAATGCATGATGAGCCTTTATAAAACATGCTAAGTCATAATACTTAATAGAATACTTGTTTAAACATGAGTGAGCCAAATTGGCTATACGACTCCAAATGTCTGACATGACATAACTGACTTGTCTAGTCTATGAAACCTCTATCATGAGTCTGACTGGAAAACATACTTACTGGGACAAGGCCCCCAGCATACCTTTAGATGCAAACTAAATAAAGAAATACAATGTCTAAACCCCGAATGAGATGGGGCTCACCAATAAGCTGGTACGTGCAAATCCTAATGAGCAGAAGCGTCGTCCTGTAAATCCGTACCTGCATCGTGAAATGCAGGCCCCCGGGCAATAAAAGGGGACGTCAGCACATTGAATGTACAGGTATGTAAAGTAACCGAAAGAAACAACATGGGACATGGAATAACATGATAAGAACTGAAACTGAAAACCTGGACATGAACATGAGCATGTGTACATACGTATATATATAACATAAGTAAAAACATGATAAGTAGGGAGACCATTTCATAAACCGACACATGATATCACCATGTGGATATGTGGAGTCTGGTACCTCGCCGGACCAGCAGAGCCCCTATACCTTGCCAGGGTATAAGGTGGTAACATGCCTGATGGATCCATTCAGTGTAAAATTAAGGTATTGTCCTAACTGGGCGGAGCGATCCTTGTCCTATGGTGGCTACATAGTTTCAGGCTATCTGAGCCTTCTCGGTCATTCGTGCAACTCCCAAAACATGAACATAATATAGTTGGCTAAGAAGCCCATGACTTTCGTGAATTAACTTGTACTTGTCTTGTAAGCATGATTTCACGAAATAACTTGTAAACATGGTTTCATGAAATATCTTGTAAACATGTTCTTGATTTATGAGTAATACAATAGTTCATAATCATATATTTGTAATTGACTTGAAAACATGCTTGTAACTTGCAAAATAAAATCATGCAGTTTCATATGAACGTAATGAGAACACATGAGGAAGAATTCATGATTCATGGATTAAGCTAGGTTTCCTAATATCCGTAATGGAAGATTAGGAATACAATAACGAACATAGATACAAAATGCATGTACATACATACATAATTACGGGCTACCAATATGTTGGGTTTAATGCCCTAGGATTTGAACTTCATAGATTTTACAAAACGGATCATGGGGAAGAACGTAGAGGTTCCCACATATGGATGGAAGTTCTACATACCTTAACTTCCTGCTTTTGAGCGTATCACAATGTCCTCCAATCCCTTCAACTTTAATCTATAGCAATACAGGTCATAGGGATTCTATATTAGCAACAATATCCATGCTTTGTTCATCTAAGCATTTTATCAAACACTTGGTGGGCATGAAGCTCCACAACCCTCATTAATGGTGTTTTCTTCACCAAATCCCCATGCTATTACTTCTAGCTAATTCTACAATCTCAATTAGATGTAATTAACATCATTCTTCATCACCCATATGAATACAACAATCCCAAGTCAACAATCCAACAACTCTAGCATAGTTCATATAATTCTCTTCATCAAACCCAATTATTATTCTCCCAAGAATTCATCAATTCACAACTATAAATGATTAGGGAGTAGAAACATTACCTTTTATGAGTAGTCACCACGAAATCAACATCCCCAAGTTCTATTTTTAGCTTAGAATGACGGCAACAACTTGTACTACACTTTATCCTTCACGAGCCTCGGGATTCGGGGCCTTCAACTTGGTTGATTCTCTACTTTCTCTCTCTAACTCTCCCCTCTCTCTATCTCTCTCTCTAAAATCTGAAAATGTGATGAAATGTGGCTGCTAGGGTTAACATTTCCCTTAAATACCAAGGGGAAATGGGTTTGACCCAACTTGAAATCGGGTTGGGACCTTTCTGTCTTAAAACGTCCATATCTCCCTATCCCGATGTCACCTGTGGGCCCACGACCTATGGTTGGAAAGGTATTTCAATTATCTACAACTTTAGTTCTTTGATTTTTCCCAAATTTCCCAATTTATGATAGGGTTATGGCCTCTCGAAGTCAGGTGACCCGAAACGTACTTACGGACCAAAATACACCCCATGTTACGGTCCCGTAACACGAAGTACGGACCGTAACATAGTACCGTACCTTGGTGAAAATTTCCAGTGAGGTTCTGGAAATTTTTGGTGTGTTACGACTCACTGTTACGGCCCGTAACACGTGTTACGACCCGTAACGTCCACCAACACAGGCGAAATTTCCAGCGAACATGCTTCATTAAAATGGGCATAAATCTTTGTACAGATGTCCGTTTGACCCCCATAATATACCGTTGGAAAGATATTTCAAAGGGCTACAACTTTCATCAAGGAAGCTTTCTCAAATTCCCAACGGATTTTCACGAAATTTGACTGGAAGGCAGACGTATCAAAAACTTAGCCGATTCTATAGGACTTCAAGTGCCTTACTATTAGTCATATTGAGACGATCATATCTCCTTGCTCCGATCTCTGATTGGCTTGGTCCTTATATCGTTAGAAAGCTATATCTACATAATACAACTTCATTGAGGGTACTTTCCCAAATTCCAAACCGATCAAGGAGTTATCGCTGCCCGAAATAGGCCTATCAACCATTTTTGCAAAACGTTCAAACCTTCAGTGTTCCACTAGAACTCTAATGATATGAGCTTAAACTTAGTTTCAAGATGCGGGGTGTTACATATAAAATGTACTAGCACAAGAAGTCGGAACATAATGAAGATAATTATATTTAATCTTGTGCTACAATCATACCGATAGCTTTATCCAATTTCCATCTTAGATTGTGAACATAAAACTTTATACTTATAAGAACCGATGATTTAATCTTCCGTGTATAAGTTAAACTCTATACGCTAAATCATCTACTATATATAAGTAAAGGACACACATACTAGTACATGATCTATTTAACTTTTTACATAAAATTGAATAAATAATTATTCTATAATAAATATTATATCCAAACAGATGATTAAGGTGTTGTTTGGCCATAAAAATTATTCACTTTTTTCCGATTTTTTTTTTCACTTTTTTCACTTTTGGACGTTTGGCCATAAATATTCCGAATACAACTTGAAGTTGTATTTCGGAATACCAAAAACTCAAAAAACTTGTTTTTTAAAAAAAAATCACTTTTTTCACTTTTTTACAACTACATTTCACTAAAAACTACAATTTCAAAAACTATGGTCAAACACAACTCCAACTCCAACTTCAAAAATTCAAAAAAAAGTGAATTTGTTTTTGATATCTATGGCCAAACGCCTACTAATAATATATATCCCAACAACCATAGTGATTCAACGTTATCAAGAAAGCACAATCTACACGACGGTATTCAACTCTAACAAATATTTGTCCAAATTAACATTCAACGAGATCCATTTCAGTCTACCCTTAACCACCACTTTTTAAGTCCAACCCACATTTCAAAATATTAACTCACTCTCAACTATCTCATTCATGAGGTGTAATAGCTTAATGACATCATTTAATAATTCAAAACATACATTTGATACCCAGGATCACAATTCATCTTCTTCTTTACACAAGTTAAAAAATAGTATGGTTTCAAAAATTCTATAGTTCACTCAGTAACTTGGTGAAATCATGACCCTTATCATATTCCCTAGATCCATTTCATCAAATAATTATGAAAGATAAGTTGAGGTATTACCCTGTGATGGAAATCTTTGAAATCTTTCCCTTGGTTGTTTTTTGTGATTTTTGAGAAAATATTGATTGCAATAGAAAAGTGAGTTAATGCTAACATTAATGGGTTGGAACCCACCATAAATTACCAAAGAAACTCACATTAACAAGTGCTAATGGAGGGAGGGTCTTTTCCTTATTTCTCTAGATTTTAATGTCCCAAAATTTGTACGAGTAACTTTTTTATGTCTCCTTCATATCAGGGGTATATATATAACTTGGATCAATCTTTGACACAATTGATCATTGATTGATGGTCTTAGATTTTGACCGTGGCCATGATTGAGGAACCTTTTTGTCACGTTTAGGGATGACATGATTAGCCTTTTACCTTCAAGCCTCCTCATCGTCCTCCTTCTTCTTCTAACAGATGTAAGATGACGCAATTTAACTATGTCAGGACGTTTCAACCCGCATTTTATTCTTCTCTTATGTTACGTGCAAGTTTGGTCACGATTGGGAAATCGTGACCATAATTACTTTGTGCCTCTGAAGCTTCCTAAAGCTTTTGTTGTTCCCTTTGGTAATTGTCACGTTTCAACTGTGCTAACTGTTGAAGCTACAATTTCGTCACTGTATTGCATTTTCAAACTCAACTCAATTTTATACTTTTGACCATATAGCATAGAGATTTCCAACTCATGTGAAATTCATGCCCAAGTATTGCAATGACCTCATTGTTCTTGTGTGGACCCCTATGTACTTCAAAGTTATTAGTTAACCTCTTAAGCTTGTATTAAGAAAGTTATCGCGACTTTACAGAATGAGCTAACCAGCACAATACAAAAAGAGGCAAAATCATAATGGTATTTACTGATGATATTATGTTAATTGAAGGAACAACGGATTTGTCAACAAAAAATATAACTAAAAAAATCAATTTAGAAAGCAGGGATTCATCTTTAAGTAAAAGTAAGACTAAGACCTCATTTGTTTGTACTTAATGGAGGTCTGAATCTGAACTGTTCAAACCTTAAGCCATTAAATGCATTTGTTTACATTAAAATTTAATCACTTATTTGGTCTGAATAGGTCTTAATCATTAAGATCTTGAACAAAGTTTTAATATCACTAAGAGGTATTTTTATATAGATAATATTTACCACCACTCAGTCCATAACCACCAGCTCCACACCCACCCTAACCCCAACCCCACCCCACCCCCTCTATCCCTTCACCCCCACCCACCTACCCCTACCACCAACGCCCAACCACCCCCACCCCCACCCCCACCTCACCCACCACCACCACCTCATTTCCACCCCACTACCACTAACGATCTCTGTCGTCACAATCACC
Source organism: Lycium barbarum (assembly GCF_019175385.1). Lineage (NCBI taxonomy): Eukaryota > Viridiplantae > Streptophyta > Magnoliopsida > Solanales > Solanaceae > Lycium > Lycium barbarum. Next base: position 13,907,431 of record NC_083340.1, read on the forward strand.
ACCATTATCAACCATTAATCACCTCTACCATCACAACCACCACCGCCACTACTATCACTGTGACCAATCCTTACTAACAACCAACTCTACTATCATAACTAGCACTGCTGCCGACTACCACCACCAACATCGTCAACCACCGCACATTCTTCAATTACTACCACCAACACCGTCACTACCGGTTTGGTTTGGATTTAACAGTTATCTACCGGTTATCGGTTAATCAACAAAAACAATTCAAAAAAGAAAAAATCCAAAAAACTCATCGTTGAATCAACTTATTTGAATCAAATAGGGTCAAAACAGAGGACACAACTTGAGAATTCACCACCGGACCTCTAACACCAGGAAATCTTATAACAATTTCCTGCTACAGAGGTACGAATGTTAATTCAAATCCACATACATTTGTAAATCCCAAATCAAGAAATCTCAGGACAATTTCCTCCTCCTCTTCCCAATTGCGTCACTTTTTGGTGTTAGCTTTAGCGCCTGACTGAATTTGTACAAGATGTTTGATGGAGGGGAATTTTCTCTAAGTTCTAAACTACTTATATGTAAAATAAGGCTATAAATGTAAATTTGACTATTCTGAAGGGGTGACTGTTTATCTGATAAGAAAATTGAGTAATCCGTACCCCGCATTGTTAAACCGTTAATTATAAATTTGAATCCGTTAATCCGATACCAATAAGCCAATAAACCTATTTTTCAGTTGGGTTATTGGTTACAGTTCGGTTTTGCACAACCCTGAATACACTCACTAGCATTAACCATCACCACCACCACCACCACTGCAAAGCATCTCCACCATCACTAGTGAATAGTAAATGTTTAATTTTAACAAATCATAATTTTAGTTTATTAAATTTATATTCCCTCCGACCCATTTTATATCAAGGTGTTTGACTTGGCACATAGTTTAAAAAATAAATAAAGACTTTTGAAACTTGTGGTCTAAAACAAATTATAAATTTGTATGGCTAGAAATCATTTCGTTAAAGGTACAACAACAACAACAACATAATACTTAGTGAAATCTCACAATGTGGAGTTTGAGAGGGTAAAGTGTACGCGGACCTTACCCCTACGTTGGAAGGTAGGGAGATTGTTTTCGAAAGGCTCGGCTTAAGAGAAAGAATGTCACATAAATTGGGACGAAGGGAGTATTTAGTTTATATTATTTGGTTATTTTTTTATTTGAATTCTATATTTATAATGTTTAAATAAATACATTATGCACATTAAGATATTGAAAATCAAACCGTCTTAATCATTCAGTGTTCAGATCTAAAGACAACATCATTCGGATGTGCATTCAGATTCAGACGTCTTAATCTCAATGAAAACAAATGGGGCCTAAATACATTCGCTTTGAATTTAGTCATCATGAAGAGCTATATTAAAGTAACGCTAGACGGGATTACGATGCTAAAGTCGTTTGGTAGGAGGGATAGGATGGGATTGGGTTATTAGTCTCATGAGATTGAAATTATCCCATGTTTGGTTGGTGGGATAACTCCTTTGTTATCCACCCAATCCCATCTATATGATATAACTTATCTCTCATACCAAACGATCCCTAAATAATTAAAATATCTATGGACTATGATTATTGTTTTTTTTTAAGAGAATAAAATAATAAATGAAGATGTTGCTAACATATAATAAAAACAAGTAGAGTTGAATACAGAAGTGTGATTAACGGGGTGCTATGTGGCAAAAGGATGCCTAGTGATGTGAGGCAAGCAGATCTGCAGCTGCACCAAAAGTCCAAAATAATTTTTTTTCTTAAAACCCTAAAAAATTCTAAACTCTTGTTGTGCGTCTTCCCCGTTAGTTCAACCCAACTTCTTTCTCCGCTTTTCACCATCTTTCCAGCCAGTTATTATAACTCTCTCTCACTTCAGTGAACAGAATTTTTGTAGGGTTTTAAGAACAAAATCACAACAGCATTCTTGAAAAACCCCTTTTAGAATAATTCTTGAAAATCTCTTTTCCATGGATTCTCAAGAATCCCAAGGGGGTCACCACCAAAATCAACACCATCATCAACCCCAACACCCCCAACTTCATTCTTTACCTCACCACCCCCACCCCCACCCCCACCAACATACACCGCCACATGTCCACCCCATGATGATGCCACGTCCCCAACACCACCACCAACACCAACACCAACACCCACAGCATCAACATCAACAACAACAGCAGCAGCAACAACAACACCAGCAACAACAACCCAACTCCTATGTTGTCCCCAACAATGTTGTTCCAACACATAACAACAACAATTCCACCATGATGCAACAACTACAGCATCAGCAGCAACAACAAAATTCTGGGTTTCCATTTAATTCAATGGTGAATACTGCACCACCACCAGCCCAACCTCAACCCCAAAATCAACCGAATCTTGATTACTCAGATGCATCATCACCTAGGGCAACTGGATTTAGCATTGAACCAGCTAGGAAGAAAAGGGGTCGACCAAGAAAGTATTCTCCTGATGGTAACATTGCTTTAGGTCTCTCCCCTACACCCGTTACTCCGATTTCGTCATCTATCGTGCCTCATACAGATTCCGGTAGTGGTGGTGGTGGTGATGTGGAGGGTGCTTCTTCGGAGAATCCGTCGAAGAAGGCCCGTGGAAGGCCTCCTGGTTCTGGAAAGAGACAGCTAGATGCTTTAGGTATATATACATTGGTATTGCTTGTAGTCTTGTACTGGTTTGGAGTAAAAAGGCCGTCTTTTTTGGGTTTCTTGAACTTTGTTGCTACTATTCAGTGATTGCAGTAAGTGATTCTTGGGATTCTTGATGGTTGACAGGTGCAGCTGGAGTTGGCTTTACACCCCATGTGATCACAGTCAATGTTGGGGAGGTATAATTTGTTTTTGGTCTAAATTTTTTCTTTTTGGTAAAATTTACTATCTTTCTCTATTAATGTTATGTTGTTTTTTAAAAAAAAAACATGCTCATTAACCGACTGTACGTGCTAGAAAGTGTCTATGGACTGGTTATTTTAGATTGTGCTTCTGCATTATAGACTTTGACTTCAAATTTCTTTGGAGAGCAATTGAACTCTTGATACAGAAGTATCTGTTTTAGGGTGAAATAGCTAACTCCCTGAATTTACTGAAAGGGAAGTCACATTTCTGTCTTCTTTATTTTCCTTTTGTCTATTGGGCGGATACGTGAATGGTTGATTGATTGACAAGTGATGATTTTTTTGAGATGCAAATGATCTACCATCTTGTCGAAGCTTGTTACAGCATAGGGATTGTATGTATTCATGTAACTGTTGCTATGAATTGAATATTTTGTAAAAGAAAATCAAGGATTTTGCTGCACACAGGTTCAAGAAGGGAAGGTAATCATATATTCATCTCCTCCTGAGTGATATCCTTGATCCAAAGGCTTTGAGGGATATGTCTTGGGCCTTTTAGATTAGGATTGGCCATGGAGCCCACAATGTCATTAGAGGCCCATTGTAATGTGCTTAAACCCTGAAGCTAGGTGTAGAGAAAGTTGAGCGCTTGCCTCGTTTGTTTGGCCGTTGGTACTTAGTGTAGGCACAATGACTCTAAGACATGTGCCTCAAGTACACACAGAAGCTCTCTTTAAGATGGCTGTTTTAAGCAAAAATATAAGAACCGCGAAGGAGATGTTATCAGTGGATATGGTAGTGTTTACTAATAAAACGGTAGAAAGTTAATATAAGAAAACTTGCCGGTATTATGAATTAACTTACATATTTGTATTGTTATATCTAATGTAAGGAGAAATAGATCTATATAGCCGAGACCAATTAGTTTGGATTAAGCTTTATTCATGATCGTATATTTTACGTTAGGTCCAGTGTGCTTTAGGAGTCTTGTAGTGCTGTCAGAGATTTATATATGTCGTAGAAATATAAAGAGCTTCTGGTGTTGTTGTTGTTGTTTTTTTTTTTTTTTTTTTTTTTTGGAAAAGGTCAGGTGAAGTGCTTTTTCTATTTTTATTTTTAGTCCCCTGTTTCACTTTATGTTACACTATTTTCTTATTAGTTAGTTCTAAAAGTAATGGCACAATTCAATGTTTGGAAACAATTTAACTTTAAATTTCCATTTTACCGTTAATTTATCAGTTTAAAACAAAAAATCCATTTTACCATTGAGTAGTTTTTGTAGCTACAAAAATGTTACGGAATATTTAAGATCACAATTTCCGAAGGTTCTTTCTTAAACTTTGTGTATAGTTAAATTACGTCGTATATCGAAATTAGGGATATTTTATATAATATTGGACTGTTAGTTTAAATGGAGCGACATGGACAGTGATGATTCATATAGCCGATCACAAGATGTGTGAGAGTCAGGCATTGGTAGGTACCTTTTGGCTTGAAAGTTACTTACTTTTCTTTTTTTGATTAAGCACCGGGTGTCCGGGTCTCTTTGAGCCCCGACTAATCCCGGGGGTGCACAGGCCCTCGGCAAGGAGTTTCCCGCAAGTGCACCACGGTTAATTCAGGATTTTACCCCAGTCCGATGGCCCTCAGAAATTGTTTGCACCCAGTGGGTTTCGAACTTGAGACCTTGAAGGGGAGCACCCCAAGGCTCAAGCCAATTACCACCAGGCCAACCCCTGAGGGTTGAAAAGTTACTTACTTTTAAGGCATAGTAATTGCTGTTCTATCACAGCTGGTAGAAATCTAACAATATTGTACAACTTTTATGTGAAAGTTATGCTTTCTGCTAATGCTTGTTTTCATTCTCACCGATGGCAACTAGTTTAGTATTGGTTTATGAGAGGATAATCTGTTTTTTTCCTAGCAACCGCACATACCAGATGAAAAAGAAGTTACTTGAAATATTGCCTTTTACATTTAAGGTCATGATGAATCACAAACATGCAAGTTCTATGTCTATGAAGAGTTCATTTTTTTCTTTTGGGGATATGGTAAATTCCATGGCGAAACCCCCAACCTGAAGAGCAAGCGGGACGTTCACATTTTTGCTCGTTGGTAACTAGAACCCCCAACCATATGGTTGGAGGTGGAGGATCTTTGCCACCAGACTATCCCTCGTCAATTTGCTGACCATGGGGTTGTGCATAGTAGTTAGATTGGGAATTGAGTAGGTCAGCAATATAGGAGCAATATCCTGGACATAGGAAGATTAGCTTTTAACACTGGTGTTTTAGGAAAGCGATAGGTGTAAAATTGCACTAGTGGCTGGGACGACTAAATTGATTGTTTTAATAGCTTTTTGTCGAAAGCATGAATTTGGAAATAAAGAACTATTTTATGCTTAACCGTACCACTTGTTTTTTTTGGAATTAATCAATTTACATATGCATTTTATCTCATTTTGTAAAGGACATTTTGTTTTTGTTGTGGATGTAATTAGGGTCTCCAGCGTGTAGTTTCAATATCATAGATTGACATTATCTGTGACCAGTTTAAAACGACAACTGATTGGTTATCAAACTTTTTAATGAGTGGCTTTCATAAGACATATTGCGCGTGCCTATCAAGATTTATAAAAAATTAATTGCACCATGGTTTGTATGCTGCAAAATAAGAAAAAAAATTGGGTAGGTTATACACATCTTTTGACAAGGTATACCATGGTAGATACATATCTTTACTTTTTGTTGCCCATGGTGCTTGGATTTGTATCTACTAAAGGGCCTTGCTGGTGGAGCACACTTTTTGCATCAATTTTTGTTACAGCTTGGCAGAACATTGATGCAGTTCGAATACGTTGTTTTTCTAGCTTTATCTGTCTTTGTTAAAAGTTGACTTCTATTAAATTCTGAGTCCTGTGAATTTTCAGTTGACTATGCAATATAATGTGAATCTGTTTCCCATCTTCAGGACATAGCTTCAAAGATAATGGCTTTCGCCCAGCAAGGTCCACGTACAGTTTGTATTCTATCTGCAAATGGAGCCATCTGTAACGTCACCCTCCGCCAACCAGCAATGGGGGGTGGCACTGTGAGTTACGAGGTTTGCATGCACTTTCCTAAGATTATTTCTGTACTGTTATCTCAATGCATATAGTTATCCCTAAATGAGATAGTAGTATAAATAATATGCTTCTTACGTCTTATATACATACTTTCATCTTACATTTGACTTTAGTAACTTTGAGAAAAAAAGAATCTTGACGTAGCATAGTTTGGACTATTTCCTATAATCCTGCTAAGTTGGTTGTTTAATTGAATCCCCTTTTAACCAATCTCAGTGGAGACCAACAAAAAAAAAAAAAACACTAGGTGCTACTGATTTCTTCACATCTGCCTAAGCCTTGTGAGCAGAGTTATGTGGTACCTGTTTTGGTGGAAGGTAGCAGGTGCCCCTTGGAATAATTGAGGTGCGAGCGAGCTTAGCCTGGACACCGCTGTCGTAAACAAAAAATTGATTCCTCTTTTAAATGATTGTTAAAAAATTGAATGCAGATTTCAACTTATAGAATTGTTTGGTAATAGAAGCGACATCTCTTTTTCTGCTTTTTAATTCAATCCCTCCTTTTTGTGCCATTTCATGTTAGAAGTCTAGTCCTTGCTTTTCATGTGCAGTGTTGTGCAATGAGTGTGGTTAAAACAGGTTGAAATACTGGAAAATCTTCAATGGATAGTATTACATTCATAATGCTTGAACTTGTCCTGCTTAGATTTTTTTATTTGGATGAGCTTTAATGCAGCTGATCTCAAGTGAGCTTCTGTTGATTGGTTCTTCTGTACATGCGAACTTTTAACTTGTGGTTCTACTTGGCTTGCTTCAATTTGCGATTTGACAAAGCTTTATAACCTGCTAGGCCAAACTTTTAAGATCTGCATATTTAAAAAGTATTTTTTTTTATCAAATGGAGTTTTAAGGAAAGTTCTCCCAGGTAGTAGCAGTTTCCCCCGCGTTTGACTGGCACGAAATTTAAGAAAGATTTTTGGAATTTGTTGTCTAAAACAAGCCATAGACATTTGTATGGCTATAAATTATCTCATAGGGGTAAAATAGAAAGTTAGTTAAATTGTCTCTAATAAGGAAGTATGCCATCATTTTGGCACATACTAGAAAGGAAAGTATGACACATAAATTGGGACACAAGGAGTATGTAAGTTTTTAGGGTTAATTTTGAGATGCCTCCCTCCAAATTTGGCTTCGTAACTAACATTCCTTATGGTTGCGCTTACCTCCATTAGTTTGATTTATTTGAGCAATTGTTATAACTCATTTATCATGAATGTAAAATAATTACAATCTGACCAATTTGCTCTCTCCCTGCCCCATCACGTCAATCCCACGAGCATCTTAAACTCCCTTGGCCCCAATTTTATGTGACACTCTATCCTTCTTTTTAGACAGTTCCAAAAAAAAAAATGACACTTTTCTATATTTAATAACAATTTAACTTTAAAATACCTATTTTACCCTTAGTGAGATGATATATTGCCACACAAATATATATGACTTATTTTAGACCACAAGTTTTAAAGTCTTCCTTTATTCTTAAACTCCATGCTTAGTCACACACCTTCACATAAATTGGGACAGAGGGAGTATGCCACTATTTTGAATTATTAAAAAAATAATCAATAACTAAGTGAAACCAACCACAGCCTAGTGAAAGAACAAGACAAAAACAACAAAATTAAGTAAACAATAAACACAAGTGTTATATGAACTCTGGTCTGGAATGTTATGCTTTACTGCTTTACCTCGAAGAAAGCAGGAGTTTGTATGAACATGGTGGAATGCTGAAATAATAAACTCTAGCATACATCTTCAGCAGGTACAATTTTTTGGTTTCAACTAAATATTAGGGAAATGGATGAATATTTTACCATAAGCTGATAAATGTCCTTTTATTTTCAATGGAATTAATTTTAGAGATTCTGAGACCATGTAAATGGTATGCTATAACTGATGAAAGATGTAAAAGTTTGCAGCTCAAACTCAAATGCCCCGTTTCTATGATTTAGGGGTAATATTACTCACAAAAGTGTAACATTAGGAAGGGAAAATTGGTCAGATATAAAACATTAGTGATAAATAGTTTAAAATAGTAGTTACTAAAAAAGCTAAATATGGGAGACTAGCACAATATGGAGAAATACAAGGGAGGTTAGTGTTGATATCAAACCTGGAGGGAATTCCCTGGAACTCTCAAGTCTTTGATTAAGTTTTTCAGTTTCATTTAATTAACAACAACAACAACAACATACCTAGTGTAATCTCACAAGTGGGGTCTGGGGAGGGTAGAGTGTACGCATAGACCTTACTCCTACCTTGGGAGGTAGATAGGCTATTTCTGATAGACCCTCGGAATTTCATTTAATTTACATGTAAAAATAAAATCACAAAATAGAGGGAAAGCATGTTTATGAGATTTTGGTCATAGATGTGCAGTCGACTATGCATGAGGTTAGTTTTTGTTCGTTCAGTTGAAATTGGTAAATGCAAAATTTGTGTAATGGTACCTGTCTTGAAAAATATACAAAGCTTCTACTTCTGCTTCCAAGGAGAAGCCACTTTTTTTTCCATTTGTTCTCCACGAAAAAAAAAGACTTATGCGTCTACTCAAAAGCATTTTTTCTTCTCATAAATTTGGCCAAGCGCCTTAATTTCCCAAAACAAGCACATTTTTTCTTTTAAAAATTCTTCACTTTTGTCTCATAGAAACTTGAAGGGAGCCTTACAGTTGCCCCCATGTGACCTATAGGTCATGGGTTCGAGTCAACATCTTGATGTTTCGTGCAACCTCTCTCTTTTTTTTTTTTTGACTCCTAGAAACGTGACCAAACATGTTATTAGTCAGCTGATCACATGTGAGCTTCATTACATTGGTTCATTTGTGCATATGATCCCGTGGAGCTTAAATGGAAGCTTAATTTATCAGTGAACTTTTCTAGAACATGGTGTTGCTAATCTGATTATGAGTTGCCAATGGATGAGCTAGGTGGTTGATGCACTTGTAATGCACATAATTATATATTTTATCTATAATAGTAATCTCATATGATACATGTATTTTTTTCTTTGATAAGTAATCTCATGATATTTAAGCTGTTACTTTTATATGCAGGGCCGATTCGAAATAATCTCATTAACAGGTTCCTTCTTGCGGTCGGAAAGTAATGGAAGCAGCGGACCAAATGGTCTAAGTGTGTCACTGGCTGGATCAGATGGTAGAGTATTGGGTGGTGGAGTTGCAGGAATGCTTATGGCTGCCACACCTGTGCAGGTCCGCTACTCTTTCTGGCTTTATACGGCTCCTCCCCTCTTGTTTGAATGCAGAACGTGTCATTAAACTGTTTTAAGTTCACGACCAGGTAATCGTGGGTAGCTTCATTGCTGAAGGGAAAAAGCCCAAGTCTAAGGCGCCACCTTCGACACCACCACCATCCAATATGTTGAATTTTGGTGCTCCCGCCACAGACGAGAGCCCGCCTTCTCAAGGTGATGATGCCTCAAATGACTCGTCTGATGAAAATGGCGATGGTCCTTTCCACCATGAACAAGGACCTTATGGTAATGCTGGCCAACCAATGCATGGTATGTCAATGTATGCAAATATGGGCTGGCCAAAATCACTGTGAAAACACTTTTTTAGTTGAAATGATATTGCCAAGGGTAATTTGACTTCCTCATTCCCCTGCAACAGAGTTGGCAGTTTGATTCGCGATGCTAACAGGCAGAGTATAGGCGTTTCTTGATTTCTCGACTTGAGAGCTTATTTCCATTTTTTTTCCCCTTATCTGTTTTCCCCGCTTGTTTTTTTTTTTTTCGTAACTTGGGTATGTAGTTGATTTGTACTAGCTGAGGTGAAAGGCGTGGCTGATTTACAAAAAACCATTTTCATGGTTTCTTTGCCACCACGGTCTTAGACTCTTAGTAGTATATGTTAGGTGACATTTGGTTGAGTATTTACTGCCATATCGTTAGAGTTTAACTTTTAGGAATTATTAGATGGTTAGAAATTTTTCTAATGTGGAGTATTTTCTATTTTTCTTCACTTGACTTCTCGTTAGCCGCTAAGGTTAGAAATAATTATTGCTTGAACAATCATGATGAGTAATCAAACATGGCTACCAATATTATTTAGTACTTGATCTCACGTTTATTGTGAGAGATGCTGAACAATTTATGATTTCACCCGGGACATGAGTATCTCATAAAATCTACAAATAGATCTCAATTCCTTCTTTACGACGTGCTTCCTTATCTTATTGACGAATAAGAAGAATTGAAATACAGCTACAACCCCCACCCCCCTTCCCCACACCCCCTAACCCAATTTTAGAAAAGTTCACTTTTAAGGTCACCTAGAAAAATAATTATAGGTAAACTGTCCATAATAAGTTAAGTGAGTAAAAAATAATGTAGGTAACTTGTCCATTATAAGTGAATTGAGTAGAAAATAAAGTAGGTAACTTGTTGGTAAAGGTTAAATTACAATGATATCATAGGTTTTCCTTTTCCTTTAAATGGTAGTGTATATAAGTTAAATGCAGAGTGACTGGATTAGAAGATTGTTTAGGGAGATCGAATTATACAAAAGACATAAATTAAGCAAGAAAATTACTGCTTCTGTTACAGCATGTCCTTAAGTTTCACCGAGTTGGATAAGGTAATTTTTGACTAAAAGTTTCATGTAAATCCATTGCTAATGTAAAAAAAATTAAAATTGCTACTTGTAGTTCTTTTGTTTAGTTTTTAAATATCTAAATTTTAGGTCAAGGGACATAATTTAACACTCATACAAATAACCTTCATCACTCTTAACACTAACTAAATTTATGACTTCATTATGCAACAAGAAAAAATAAAATAAAAATAAAAATAAATTTCTTCCCATTCAGCTAAAGAGATTACATATTTTTACTCTATGTTATATGAAATTCTTTTGAGAAATTCGAAAGGGGACTATTGAGCTGTAGACGCGTAATGGTGATGGTTTTGCCGTCCACGCAATTGTAACCTTGGCCGACACCCTCATATCTTTTGGTTCTATCACGACCCAACACGGCTATATGTTTACCAGTTATCACTCCTTCCTAGAACCATCTCTATTTGAATTTCATAGTTATCTACTTTTTAAGACGTACGACAGCACACTTAATGAAATTCAAATTTCACGAAATGGGATCTGAGGAGGGTAGAGTGTATTTACCCTACTTAGGAGGTAGAGCGACTGTTTTCGTTAAAATCTCTAGATTTGTTTGCTTGATAAAAATTTCATGATACTATTTGGTTCATATTAAATTAGCTGTCCAACTTATATGTTTGTTTATTTACTTATATCTTATTTTGATTCACTAATTGATTTAACTAATTTTCATACTCTATTTAGTATTCCCTTCGCCCCAAAAAGATTGTCTTACTTTTATTATTAGTTTGCTAAACAATTTATTTCTATGAGATGATTTATAACCAAACAAATATCTAATACTTATTTTGAACCACACATTTCAAAAAAATTTCATTATTTCTTAAATTTTGTGCTTAGTTAAACTAAGGCGCCATTTGGCCATAAAAATTATTCATTTTTTTCCGGAATTTTTTTTTCACTTTTTTCACTTTTGGGTGTTTGGCCATAAATATTCCGAATACAACTTGAAGTTGTATTCCGGAATACCAAAAACTTAAAAAACTTGTTTTTCAAAATTTTTTCACTTTTTTACAACCACATTTCACCAAAAGCTACAATTTCAAAAACTATGGCCAAACACAACTCCAACTCCAACTTCAAAAATTCCGAAAAAAGTGAATTTATTTTTGATATCTATGGCCAAACGCCTACTAAGATAATCTTTTTGGGACGGAGGTAGTATGTAATATTGTTGGTATATGGCCCTGATGTGTCCAGTTCAAGTCAGATTCAGTTCTACGACCATGATCAGTGTCCAGGAAGGTAAAGTCTAATACCTAAGTGATGCTTTAACCAGCTATTCCACCAATCTCTGCCAAAATCTGGTAATGTTTAGTTATATTTGGACCGACCTCTTTGGCATGCAAGCTAATTGGCTGAAAATGAGTTGGAGTAGAAGGAAAATATATAGAGTTCAAACGAACTTGACCCATGAAAGCGCATCTACAATTTTGTTTTATTTTTTATACGGAATTCTACTTGAGTTTCTTCAAAGCAAATGGTTCGGCTACTTATAATTTAAGTCAAAATATCGTAAACGAGTTTTGAAATCTCTGTAACGGCACCCGCATATAACAATAACTATCTATAACAACTAAGTTTTTTCGGAGCCAATTTTTTATGTTATATTTTACTTCTCTATAACAACATTTCATCTATAACAACAACAACTATCTTTATAACAGTACTTTCTTTGTAAAATTACCCCCCATATAACAGTTATTTTCTTTTTTTAGTAATATAATAATTAACCATCTTTATAAAAATAGAATATCTATGATTACCAGTAATAAGTGTATAGATTTTGACCAAATATTTGATCATTTAATACACTATTTATGACAAAAAATATCATATAAATATATATATTTTCATTATTAAACAATTTTCCTTCGTTGTACAGAGTGTTATCAAGCTTAGAAATTGACAATTAAAAATGAAAATTGAATTTTATGCATCTTTTTTGCCTATAACAACGAAATATTATTTAAATGTCAATGCTGTTATAGGTTTATAACAACCATTTTCTATAATAACTGAAAAATTTCGAACCCAACGATGCTGTTATAGAGAGGTTTGGCGGTACCTTTTACCATTTCTATTGAAAAAAACATAGTAGTATTTTCTATATAATGTTATAAGATCAAATGTTTCCATGTAATTGCGCGCGCGTGACAAATAACTAGTTGCTCCATAATTTTAATTCATGGCATGAAAAGAAGGGAAAAGGTGGAAATTCCCTCATCATCTATTATCACAAGTTGAGAAGTTCGTCATATGTGCACATTATCTGCTACTACTATGTAAAGCTAAAGATATAACATAAGACTTTCCAAAGTTTCCTCATTTTCTAATGTTTTCATTTGGACTTTATAAATGTGAATTGTGATGAATAATCTTTATTTAATCCTGATAAAATTATAATATATATATATATATATATTGTCTAAGCCTTGTTAACATCAAATGCAATTTATAGGTGCCCCATCCATTTAACATGGGAAGTCGGCTTTGTTTGTTAAACGCGCTTTGAAATAATTGGTGTGTAATCTCTATCTCCAACTGGCTCTTATGGCCATACGTGTTTAAATGTAAGATGAAGCGTTGTTTCAAGTTAAGTTTGGGACCACCAAGGGAGTTGTGAATGGATGAAACTTTTTCACATGTAATACTGGTTTGGCTTCGAATTTAGAAATGAACAATTCCTAATAGAAAGCACTTCCTAATAGAAAGTACTTCCTTTTTTATGAATCGTACGTGGCAAAAACTCAAATTAATTGTGTTAGTGGGTACCATAGAGCGATAGTTTAACTACAAGTAAAAAAAAAAAGGGTAAGATAATAGGGACCATCATCATGGAATGTGGTATTAAAAATTGGGATTCCTCCTCTTTATTCAAGTCTTAAAAATGAATAATTTTTTATAGGAAACATATTAACCTGCATTGATCTAATAAAAAATAATCAAAATTAGTTAGATTAGTGAATTTCGGACATCAAATTCTTAAAATTAAAAATTAAAAAAAAGAAAAAAAAAAAAAGGAAGAAGAGATGGGACCAAGTCACACAAATGGCAACCTTGTCACCAATGCTATTTGACAAGCTTCATTGGACCTACCATTTGTATGCTTATCTGTCACCTTCCATATTCCTACCACCCAAAAAAAAAGTAAAATTTAGGAAAATTTTCTTCTCACTCAAACGGTTCTCTTTCCACGAAAACTACCATTGAAAACTACACCAATTATATAAATTAGAATGTCTATATATTCTTTGTTTACATATGCATACTTACACTAGCCGTTGGCTGGCCAATTCAACTTTACTCTCATCAAGAAATCTTCTTTCCTTAATTTCTTCCATTTCATTCCCAAAACAACCTCCAAGAAAAGGTTAAAGGATCTCATACAAGTAGTATATACATAAAAGTGACCATTACTAGCTAGAGAAGTACTTTTCTACCTTTGCTTGTGTTTTTTTTTGTTTTTTAATATTTCACTTCATGGATTGCATAGTTTTGCCGGTTGCAATCTTGACAAGGCGGTGCTCCGGCCGATTACTTGGCTATAGGCCACTAGCGGAAGATTATGGTGATTCAGATGATCTGATAACTGTGCTGGTGGGAAAAGAGAAGAGAGAATTCTTGGTGGAGCCATTTGTGTTGGAAGAAAGTCCATTTAGAATTTTGATTGAAATGGTGAGGAAAGAGGATAGAGGAAGAGTAAAAGAAAATATTAGAACCAAGAAAGTAATTTATGTGGATGTGGATGCTATATTGTTTGAGCACATGTTATGGTTGATGCAAAATGATTGCTCTTCTTTGTTTAAGCTCAATCTTAAGGAGATCATTGAATTCTATGCCCAAGATATATAGTTGAAATGAAGAGACAATTGATTACTTATTAATCATTATGAAGATAACAAATTAAAGAGGTACTATATATGAGTACTGTTTTTCCTTCTTCCTTTTTACTCCTTTTTTGGTAGGACTTTTTTGGTCTTAATTTAACTCAATTTTACATTATGGGGTTGACAAAAAGTTTCGAACAGAAAAGATACTATGGACATGTAGAAACAATTGATACTTCGCAAAAAAGAATGTATATCAAATTAGCCATTAATTAATAGCTAGTATACTTTGGTTTCTCTTGTATGTAATTTCCATCTAATATAATGGTGCTTCTAAATTTATGATTATCTTCTTCTTGGGTATCACTTTCTACGCTCTGGCTGTATACATGATTATGTTTGATCTTTTAAAAGAAGTAATTTATGTTAACGAAGTGAAGAAACTTCTTCCTGTATATCTTACAAATTGACTTCATAAGTAAACAAGATTTCAGCAATTTGAGAAGCTACTTATTACCAGACAACAATAAGAGCCTAAATAAGCTGGATGAATATTTCTTTCTTGGACTGTTTGTGTTTTTTTTTTTTTAATACCATGGTGTTCAAGTTATCTTGCGTGAGCCTCGGTTAATTTATAAAGTACTTATTATCACTCACCAATCTTTTTGCCTCCGTTGGAATTGAAACCTGATATCTAAAAGAATAATTTCATTATTGATTTCAATTTTATACACTACGGTGTAAAAGACCTTTAACCTATCAGATAATTTTATTTGTCGTAACAAGTCAATGACCATGTAATGCAGGTTACTAATCTATACTTACCATGAAAAGTTGCATTAATTAACCTTTTAGGTTATTTGATGGTGTAAATTTTATATACAGTATATATCATTGTTATATATTAGTTAATTAAACTCTTCCATTACAACTGGATAAGTGATGCCTCATCTTCTTCAATTCCTTAGATACAAGTTGAAAAGTTCAATTTTGTATCTAATTATGTTGAATAAGTACTCTCTATTTGAGGATGTAGACAAGAAAGCCGTGTCACCACCTTATGTAGTCAAAAGGCTGTAAGCACGTTAAGCTTTAATAATAGAGGCAGTCTACAACAAAGTGCTCCTCGACAACTGTCAAACTCTCAAGCACAATTAATTTGGCAAGCGAGGTTTTTCTTGCTCTCTTTTATTTTTATTATTACTTATTTTTATTATTATTATAATCATTCTGTTAGTAGAATTGCAGGAACTCAATATAATTCGGGTAATTCTGTGCCAATACAGGAGTTATTCAGAGATAATTCGAGTTGATCAGCTATAGAAATGGAAGAGAGAAAATGGAATAGAAGTAGAATAGAATTTGTGTATTGTATTTTCATAGATGATTCTCATGTAGTGTATTACAATGCTTTATAGAGAATGAATTACTAATCTTAACTGAATCTAAGTCATAACTGACTAACTAGTTTCTAACAACTTGCTCTCTAACTAACTAGTGTAACAGTAACTAACTTTCCCGCCAATAGCTAATTCAACTAACTATCAACTAACTTTTGGAATTCCACTGTAACTAACTCATTTCCAACTGCTGATACTTATTCATGTATCAGTAGTCCCCTCATCAAGAGATCTTTGACCTCAAGGATCAAATTAAGGGAACCTTGTCTTGAGACTGTTGAAAAATTCCCAAGTAGCATAGTCTGCAGATAATCCATACCATTTAACAAGCACCTGAGCCACAGCTTTGTTCCCACGCTTGACCATCCTCCTTTGTAAGATAGCTTCAGGTTGAGGGCAATTAGGATCAACAATATCAACAGAAGGTGGAATAGAAATTTGAGCAGGTATTGCATAACACTTCTTAAGCAGGGACACATGAACTATAGGGTGAATCTTGACTGTTGCTGGTAACAAGAGAGTATAAGGCACATGACCAACTCTTTTAGTAACCTGAAATGGACCATAGAACTTAGCAGCAAGTTTATAATAAGGGTGTGTAGCAATAGAAACCTGCCTATATGGTTGAAGCTTGAAATAAACCCAATCACCAACTTCAAAGTTTCTGTCACTTCTATGAGAATCAGCTTGTTGCTTCATTCTAAGCTGAGCCCTCATTAAATGATGCTTCATTAACTGCAACTTGAATTCTCTATTCAACAAGGTATTATCCACTTCAGCTGACTCAGACTCACCAGGAAGGTATGGCAAGTGTAGAGGGGGAGGTCTACCATACAAAGCTTTATATGATGTGCTCTGTATAGCACTATGAAATGATGTATTGTACCAGTATTCAGCCATAGAAAGACAGTCAAACCAATCAGTAGCACTCTCATTACATGAGCATCTGAGATAGGTCTCTAAGCACCTATTCAAGACCTCAGTTTGTCCATCAGACTGAGGATGGTAAGCTGTAGAAGTAGTTAATTGGACTCTTTGTAAGGCAAACAACTCTTGCCAAAAAGAACTTAGGAAAACAGCATCTCTGTCACTAGTAATAGCATTAGGTAAACCATGTAGTTTGACAATATTATCTAGAAATGCCTTAGCTACTGTTTGAGTAGAATATGGGTGTTTGAGAGGTATGAAATGACCATACTTACTCAACCTGTCCATAACTACTGAAATAACCTCATGACTTTTGGACTTAGGCAATCCATCAATGAAATCCATGCTAATCTGAGACCAAACCACATCAGGAATGGGCAATGGTTGTAATAAACCTAGATAAGCTGCAAGATCAGCTTTGTTTCTTTGGCATATGTCACACTCCTGCACAAACACTTTGACATCTTTCCTTATGCCCTTCCAGTAACAACAAGGTAAGAACCCTTTTCAATGTTGCCTCTATACCCGAGTGACCACCTTGAGGAGTGCAATGCCATAGTGAAATGATGGAAAACCTCAGTTGTGGTACTCCACCAACCACAATTTTACCTTTCCTTCTCAGCTGATTCTGCACCCATGAGAAGTGAGTAGGACCCTGACCAGCCTGTAATTGTGCAACAATGGCCTTCAAATCAGCATCTGTTTCCCAACTATGAGCAATATCACCCATTAGCTGAGAATTAGTTGTTGAAACTACAAGGGTGAGTAACTCAGCACTAGTTACCCTTGGCAAAGCTTCAGCAACCTTATTCTCAACCCCATTTTTATACTCAATAACATAATCAAAAGGCATAAGCTTAGTAAACCACATAAGTTGGGACTTTGTGTGTAACTTTTACTCCATTAAGAACTTCAGGGCCTTCTGATCAGTTCTTATGATGAATCTCTGGCCAAGCAAATATTGAGACCATTTGGAAACTGCATGAACAATTGCTAGTAATTCTCTATCATAAACAAACATTGCAGCATGTCTATTAGATAAAGTCTTACTAATGAATGTAATAGGGTGACCTTCCTGCATCAATACAACACCTATACCAAATCTACTAGCATCAGTCTCCAATACAAAAGTTTTATTTGCATCAGGTAGGCCAGAACATGAGCCTTAGTAATTGCTTCTTTCAACTTCTCAAATGCAGAAGTAGCAAGAGTAGACCATTTAAAACTATCCTTCTTTAAAAGATCAATTAATGGTTTGCTGATAATCCCAAATCCTTGAATAAATCTCCTGTAGTACCCAACTAGACCAATAAAGCCTCTCAATTGCTTGATAGTAGAAGGTAAGGGCCACTTCTGAACAACACTGATCTTCTGAGGATCAGTAGAAACCCCATCCTTTGTGAGAAAATGACCCAAGTATTCAATCCTTGCTACTCCAAAGAAACATTTACTCTTTTTGGATAGAAGCTGATGTTTCTTCATTTCAACAAAAACACTTCTAAGATGTAACAAATGATCCTCTACTGTTTTACTGTAAATGAGTATATCATAAAAAATACAAGCACTGATTTCCTTAAAAACTTCTGAAAAACAGTATTCATCAAGCCTTGAAAAGTAACTGGTGTATTAGACAAACCAAAAGGCATTACTAAGTACTCAAAGTGTCCTGAATGAGTTCTGAATACAGTTTTGGGAATGTCCTCTTCAGCCATCCTTAGTTGGTGATAACCAGCTCTTAAGTCAATTTTTGAAAAGATTGTAGAACCTCCAAGTTCATCTAGTAGATCTTCTACAATGGGGATAGGGAATTTATTCTTAACAGTGTGCTTGTTAAGATCCCAATAGTCTACACACAATCTCCAAGTCCCATCATTCTTACCAACTAAGACCACTGGCGATGCAAAGGGGCAGCAGCTTGGTTGAACAATACCTTGTTCTAACATTTGTTGCACCAAATTCTCAATAATGTCCTTCTTAACAGAAGGATATCTGTAAGGTCTCTTGTTTATAGGCTCAGTACCATTATGCAACACAATTCTATAGTCAAATACTCCTCTAGATGGTGGCAGTCGAGTTGGTTCTGCAAATAATTCCCTAAATTATGGTATGACTACCAAGATTCTAGGGTCTGTATTTGCCTCTTCTTTAGTCTCCAAAGCATACAATTCAGTGCACATGGTAGGAACTACTTGAATCATGCATAGCTGAGACTAATTACCTAAATGTTTCTCCAATTTGCCAGCATTAGCAGAAGTGATTTGCTTCCCTGCACCTTTAAGTAAATACTTCTTCCGTTTGTACCAAAACTCTATAGTTAACTTGTTGAAATTCATCTTGATATCACCCAAAGTTAACAGCCATTGGACCCCTAACACAACTCCACAAGACCCCAATGGTAATAGTAAGAAATCAGCAGCAAATTCAGCTCCTTGCAGCAACCATGTGACATGGCACACCTTATCCACTTTGATCATATTACCATTTGCTGCAGTAACCATTTGAGGTGTAGTTGAATTGGTAGCACATCCTAGAGTCTTTGCTAGTTCAGGATCCATGAAATTATGTGAATTGCTAGTGTCAACTAAAATATTCTGAGGTTTCTTGGAGTGATAACATGTCACTCTAAGAGTCCTGAACCCTAGTGACCTATTCAATGCATGAACAGAAATCTCCATCTGTTCTAAAGGTTGATTCGCTTCTACTATCTCCATTCCTACATCACCCATCAATTCCTCTTTTTGTTGAGTGTGTTCTTCCTCCAATTCCTCTACTTCTAGTAAGTAAAGTTGTTTTAAGTTTTTACACTTATGGCCTGGAGCATATTTTTCTGGACAAAAATAACACAGCCCTAGTGCTCTCTTATCATTCATTTCTTCTATGCTAAGCCTCTTTCTGGTGAACCCTTTATTGCTTACAGAACTTTCAATTGCAGGTGTTGACAACAAAGGTTTACTTTGGAATTTCTGATCACTAGTTCTCTTATAACTAGGTCCAGAATTTGCTGTTGGGGGTGTTGATGTGCCGTGAATTTAGCCACATTTTATGCCTTTGTAACTAGAAGTGTTGCTTGTTTTTAAGTGTTTTTACATCGTTTCTTATGTTATTTTTGTATTTTATAGGGTTGGTTGACTAAGGATTGGAAATGATAAGAAATGCTGAAAAACAGACAACTAGGAGCTAAAAGACGGTCCGTGACTCATGTTACGGGCCGTAACGTGATCCGTACCAGAGAGGATACATGCCGCTATAAAGGACGGTCCGTAACTCATGTTACGGGCCGTAACGTGTACCGTAAGCTGAGGAAAATTTCCAGAAAGTTGCCTAAGTAGTGTCACAGGTTACGCCCCAGAAGGACGGTCCGTAACCTAGGTTACGGGGCGTAACGTCATGGCGTAATGCATTGGCCACTGAAGACTGAGGCCATGATTCGCTGGGAGATACGGATCGTAACCTGTGTTACGGTCTGTCGCATAGTGGCCGTGACATCAAGCTGACAAAGGACGAACCGAAGGACGGACCGTAACCTGTGTTACGGTCCGTAACGATGCCGCGTAAGGGTGTTTTTGTCCAGAAACTTGGCGCGATTTTTGGCCCTATAAATACTTAAAGTAGGGTTTTAATTCATTATTCTGATTTTTCTCAAGGAGCATTAACTTTAGGTCTTGAATATTTGAAGTGGTTGGAGCATTTAAAGAAACAACTTCACTTTCATTCCGTATTGTATTAGCATCGTAAGTATATTATGTTAACTTTTAAGCTTTCTTTGTGAGCCAAAATTATGAGTAGCTAATTTTAATTCTAAGGTTGTGGATCCCATGATGGATATTATGTGAATGGGTTTCTACTATCGATATATGCATAATGGTTGTTAGTATTTATTCTATCTTTGTGCGTTAGCGTTGGGTAATGATTGCAAGCATTAGCCTAAGCCATTATATTAACTTTTCTTGGGAAAGAGAGTTAGTATTGGTAAGATTGAATAACAATGACTCGGGGCTTTAACCCTCGTTTAATAGACTAACTTAGGGATAAGAACAAGTCTAAATTGGCATTATTGGTCGCTCTTCGATTGCAACTCTTTTACATTTGGAAGAATCATAAAGAGGAAATACGGCCTAACTGTTGGGAAACATTAGGAAGTCTTTAAGAGATCAAGTGCATATTCATAGAACAACGATTAGAAATATATCACATTGAAACCTGAAGCATAATATCTAATCAAATGGGGAACACAACCTTAGTCTCTCTCTCGCATTAATTACAATTCAAGTCAAAGTATTCAATTACATTATTCAAAAAATACTTCAAACTATCAGGAATAGGATTAAAGCCTTTAAAGACTAGTATCACATACAATTAGTATCCTTTTCTCTCCATATTCCCTGTGAGATTCGACCCCAACCTCGTTTGGGTTACTATATGTTAAACCTCGGAAAAGAAATCTTCCGTTGGTACGCAAGTGAATGAACTAGTGATGAGTACGAGCGTACGATGTTTCCGCGAGTAAGAAATAACATTTGACGACCCTAAGTGAGATTCCGAAGGCAATCGCAATAAGAGAGAGGTTTTGCTCCATAATGAATAATTATAGGTTTTGGAAATGTGAAAATTTGCAAGTTTGCATTCTGGCCAGTTGGTCGTAAAATGAAATACGGACCGTAAAGTGGTATACGGTCCGTAAACTGCCATGTCGTATTTTGGCTTCCAAAACTTCAACTTTCTGCCAAATGAGCAAATGGTTAAAAACGACCCAAAATACGGACCGTAAAGTGGTTTACGGCCTGTAAACTGCGTCCGTAAATCACCACATCTCAGTTTGAGTTTCTGGTTCTGATATGATTAAATACGACCACGAAGGACGGTCCGTAAACTGGAATACGGACCGTAAACAAAGTTTACGACCACTGTGCACTTCAAATCAGATTTTTAAGTCATTAAATAAGGGGACAAGGCTTATTTCATTTCACTTCTACATCACACCCCTTCTCTCTAGAACATCTCTCTACATATATTCCACAAGAATTCAAGGATATTTGGTGATCAACAACATAAATCAAGGGAATCAAGTGTAAGAAAACCATCAAGATCATCCAAGGTCAAGAAATCCAAATGGAGATAAATTAGGGTTTTGCTCAAAGTGGAGTATTATCAACTAAAACTTGTTCCTACAACATTTAAGGTAAGATTCATGATATTTCTATGTTGTTTAAGGTAGTTAAGAGTTGAAATACTTGGATTGTAGAGGAGTATAGAAAAATGAGTCATGAATATGGAATAGTGTCATTTTGAGAAATAGTATGAATTGAGCTATGGGTCTTGATGTATTGTGATGTAAATACGATATAAATGATGTTGAGAACATGAGATGAACAATGTATGTAAATGGACGTCGTGTGTGTTATGGCCATGGTTATAGATGAATTGAATGTAAGTCTAGAAATATGGACAATGTGAATGAGTAATGGCTATTGTTATGGCATCGTGAATTTATTATTGACGTTTAGGAGTTGAGATACGTTATGGAGGAGATGCTGTCCGATTTTCTCTAGTTTTAGTCATAGATGCTAGCTATCGATTCTAATGATAGTATGACTTTAGTGAAGGTAGAAACGCGATCGTTGAAGGGGTGTACATGCGATAAATAGTCGAACGGAAAGATATGTAAGGATAACCCTTTTTTCATAAGGCATGGTTCTTTGGCCAAACATATAAATCCTCTATACGAGTATGTTGTCTTTCAAATGATTTGATCTTCCGAGCTTGTAAGCTCATGATTCTTGATACGCTACGATTGTACTAAGTTCCTCGCATGACGAGTAGGCCTATTAAGGTAGATGAAATGAATGATGATGATAGTGATAATGGTATTGAGGATGGCTATAATGATAATAACGATGACGATTATGATAATGGGGTTAAAAGTAAAGATGCTTATGAGCTATTGTGTATATGTATGACTATTATGGAACACCGAGCTTATATGGCCGGGTAGTATATGTATAGATGTATATGTATGTATATTTACGTAACGCGCGCACACCACTGCAATTGGGTATGGACAACACTGAGCCTTGGTAGGGGCAGGTACGTGTAACACTGAGCCTTGATTTGCCAGGTATGTATGATCACCGAGCCTATATATGATCGGGTACGTGAAACACCGATCCTACGTGGTCGGGTATGTTATATAAGGGTATGTATGAAACACCGATCCTACGTGGTCGGGTATGCTATGTAAATGCTATGTGAATGACATGATTATGTATATGATATGATTACGAATATGATATGACCATGTATATGAATATGAATAAGGGCATGTATACGAATACAAGCACAAATATGGTACGGGTATTATGGTGGAGTACGGATAGTGATGTATGTACACAAATACGTATTGGCAAGGGAAAGTTCCTATGAAAGGCAAGTAAGTGCATATGACGATGATATTGCCATTTCCCATCCTATGCTATTTCTTATGTTACTATCTATGCTTCTATATTGATATTGACTATGCTTTACATACTCAGTATATTCTTCGTACTGACGTCCTTTTATTTGTGGACGCTGCGTCATGCCCGCAGGTGCACAGGGAGACAGGCTTGATCCATAGCGGTATTCTCAGAGACCACCTAGCAGAGCTCCATTTCATTCGGAGCCATAACCTTTGGGTACTCATTCTTTTGTGTACATAATTATGGACACAACGGGGTCCTGTCCCGCTCATGTGATATGTTATACTCTTCTTAGAGGCTCGTAGTCACTTGTATATGGTTAGATATGTCTGGCCTTGTCGGCCCATATTTTGTATATCATTTTGATAGCCTTGTCGGCTCATGTACGTTGATGTGGCATAGATGCCAATCATTATATAAAGGCATTGTCGTCCAATGGGACTGGTATGATGAACGAATAGATTTATATGTTTAATTGTATGACTCACCTAGATGTAAGCATAAAAGTGAGTTAAGGGGTGCCCGGGTGGGCTACGAGCCGTGTTTAGTAGAGTTTTGGTTATGGGTGTGTTGCGCGCCACACTTATAGACAAGAAGCTGCGGACATTTTAGGAATGAATGACCTTCTTTCTTCATAAGAAATCGTGCGGTAGAGCTATGATATAAGAAATTCTTGTTCCCTAATCGTGTGTTGTGTATTTCAGAGATGCCTAGAAAGAGAAAAGCTACAGCAGCCCAAAAGGGCAAGACGGTGGCAGAAAAGCGGGGGGAAAAAGCACCGCCACCGGTAGTAGAGGAAAATGCGTCCCAGAGTGCGGCTCAATCTCAGTCCTCCCAGACAGTGCCTATTACTGAGGAGCGTGAGGGAGCCTCCGCCCCAGCTCCAGCACCTCCAGCTCCTCCACCGGATGCTTCAGGCCAAGATGTAAAAGAGGCCATACATTTGCTTACTCAGTTAGTTGCTGCTCAGACTCAGCGGCAAAGTACAGGGCAGGGTGATAGTGCTGTGAGTGCAAGGGCCCGTGACTTCATTACTTTGAACCCTCCAGAATTCTTTGGATCAAAGCTGGAGGAGGACCCTCAGGACTTCATTGATGTTATGTTAAGGACGCTTCGGTTGATACATGCTTCAGACACCGAGTCAGTGGAGTTAGCGTCGTATAGATTGAGAGATGTCTCGATCCAGTGGTATACAGTTTGGATGGCTTCACGGGGAGCCAATGCACCTCCCCCGGTATGGCAAGAGTTCGTTGATGCTTTTCTCCGACACTATATGCCTCCGAAAGTTCGGTGAGCTAGAGCCGATAAGTTTTTAAATTTGAGGCAAGGTTGCATGAGTGCTCTAGAGTATAGTCTCCGCTTCAATTCCTTGGCTAGGTATGCTTCAGCCATGGTAGCGGATATGGGTGACCGGGTACACCGATTTGTGAAAGGCCTAGGGCCACATTTGATGGATAGATGCTTGACTGCGTCCCTTCAGGACGGTATGGATATTGCACGCATTCAGGCCCATGCTCAAAACGTAGAAGAAAGCCTGCAATAGCAAAGAAGGGAACGAGAGCAAAATAGGGGCCATAGAAAGATGGCCAGATCTTCGGGTCCGATGGGTGAGATTAGAGGTGGGCACAGGCAACAGTTTCCCGGGCATTCAGGCTACTCTATGACCAGTGCACCTTGATAACATCCAAATCCACCCTATTAATTAGAATGGGCACGGTCGTATGCAAATATAATTTACCCAACTATGAGTCGGGGTCGAATCCCACAGAGAACAATATGTAGGCGATTAGGAAAAGTAGGAATTTTCACCAATAATAGCTAAAGCCCAACGATGGATAATATTTTGGTTTTGTTTGGGAGAAAATTATAACTAATGCAAAAATGTAAACTAACCTAGAAAGCAAGTAAAATGATCAATGGCCACAAGCATGGATACAAGGGAAACTACGCTCAAGTAACGATCCAATGTATTTCATGATTTACAAATAATGGTGAATTTATATTACTTAGCCTCGGATAATGACTCTAAATTATGTTCTTCCGAAGACTAACTAGACTACCTAATTGAATATCCCTAAAGCAATTAGGAGCATTAAGAACACCCGAATATGGCTACAAGTGGTGTCACCTATCCCTAGGTCGATTTCCATTAGATGAGGGTTAACGCCCCAAATTCTTGTTAATTAATCTTTCCCAATTCCGAGTTTGCCTCTTCCAAGTTTAAACCGAAATAAATGGGCAAGTCTTAGGGTTAGCTACTCCCTTAAGAATCATTCAAAATGAGATTAATTAAAGAAACAATAACTCACTTCATTAGGAATAAAATCATTCAACACATAAGCAAAACAAGAGATTCAATCCAAACTTTAATCAAGAATATTTCCATAAACGAGATTCAAGTATTGAAATGAAATATTACACACATAAATATTCAATAAATAGCAAGAGATGAAGAAATGGGTAAAGAATTTCTCATTGGGTGCCTCCAAATCTTCTCTTCCAAGGTGTTGGTGATGAAACCCTAGCCTCCAATTTTTGTGTTATGCCAAAGATATCTGATGTTTTACCCTAATTTTCTATTTATATGAACTGGAATGGAAGAAATCGTCAAATCTCAAGTTCTGGTCGAAAATTGCCGAAAATCCTTCAACGCGATCGCGCCATGTGTCTGCGCGATCGCGTGGATGACGTCAGCTCCACTTGGTTCCTTCAGCGCGATCGCGTGCAACTTCAGCGCGAACGCGTAGATTTAATATCGCGCGTGTGCGCGATCGCGTGGACTAGCAGCGCGAACGCGTATAGTTAATATCGCGCGTAGGCGCTATCGCGTGGGATACCTGTGCGATCGCGCAGAGTATTTTTCCACGAATTTTTCCAGAACTTCCAGTTAATTCCAGTTTTGCAACTTTTTTGCTTGTTTTCCACACTTAGGCTCTAGGGACCTCGTATTACCTGAAACATGACAAAAACTATGTAAAATGACATAGACTTGCTTAAAAACAAGTAAAATTTATAGTTAAAAAGCATCGATTGTAGTGTAAAATCACGCCACATCACACCTCCACGATTTTCAGGCCAGAGATTTGATAGATCTGCTCGTGCGGGGCCGAGTCCGAGTCCTTCAGGGTCCCAGTTTAGAGGTGATTCGGGTCAGGCAAGGCCGCCCGTGCCACGATGTTCCTAGTGTGGGAAGTTACATTGGGGTCAATGCCGATCGGGTTCAGATGGTTGCTATTCATGTGGTCGGCCAGGCCATATCATGCGTGATTGCCCCTCGGTTCATGGCAGGGGTAGGACCCAACCCTCAGGGTCAGTAGCCGGATCTTTATCTTCTATGCGCCCTATGGGGCTAGGTTCACATGCGCCAGTTGGCCATGGTAGAGGCAGAGGGAGAGCTCCCACTTCTAGCGGTCCTCAGCACCGTATTTATGCTTTGGCTGGACGCCAAGATCTTGAGTCTTCTCCTGACGTGGTCACAGGTATATTATCGGTATTCTCTCATGATGTATACGCTTTGATTGATCCGGGCTCCACATTGTCCTATGTTAATCCATATTTTGCAGGTCGATTTAATGTCGAGCCGGAGTCGATCAAACCTTTTGAGGTGTCTACACCCGTGGGTGAATCGGTAATAACTAGCCGAGTATATAGAGATTGTGTAGTTGTGATATGTGACCGCCGTACTATAGTTGACTTGCATGAACTAAATATGGTAGATTTTGATGTCATTATGGGCATGGATTGGTTGACTTCTTGTTATTCCAATGTTGATTATAGAATGAAGATGGTTCGTTTCCAGTTTCCGGGAGAACCAGTTTTAGAATGGAAAGGGAATACGGCTTCACCAAAAGGTTGGTTTATTTCCTATCTAAAGGCAAGGAAGATGGTCACAAAGGGATATATTTATCACCTAGTGCGAGTTCAAGATATGGAAGCTGAATCGCCAACCCTTCAGTCAGTTCCCGTAGTAAATGAATTTCCGGATGTGTTCCCGGAAGAGCTTCCAGGCCTTCCTCCCGAGCGGGAGATTGACTTTGCTATTGATGTGTTGCCAAACACTAAGCATATATCTATTCCTCCTTATAGAATGGCACCTGCAGAATTGAAGGAGTTGAAGGAGCAATTGAAAGATTTGCTTGATAAAGGCTTTATTAGGCCTAGTTCATCCCCGTGGGGAGCGCCCGTATTGTTCGTTCGAAAGAAAGACGGCTCCTTGAGAATGTGCATTGATTATCGACAATTGAATAAGGTGACGATTAAGAATAAATATCCTCTTCCGAGGATTGATGATTTATTTGATCAATTGCAAGGCGCCAAATGGTTTTTAAAGATTGATTTGAGGTCCGGGTATTATCAAGTGAGAGTTAGGGATAAAGATATCCCTAAGAAAACCTTCAGAACAAGATAAGGTCATTTCGAGTTCCGGGTGATGTCATTTGGGCTAACTAATACACCGGCAGTATTTATGGATTTGATGAACAATGTGTTTAGGCCCTTCCTGGATTTATTTTTGATCGTATTTATTGATGATATCTTGGTGTATTCTAGATTCGAGGAAGAACATGCAGATCATTTGCGCACTGTCCTTGGAGTTCTTCGGACTCGAGAGTTGTTTACAAAGTTTTCCAAATGCGAGTTTTGGTTGAACTCAGTTGCATTTCTGGGGCATATTGTTGCAGCTGATGGTATTCGAGTGGATAGTCAAAAGATTGTGGCCGTGAAGAGTTGGCCAAGGCCCACAACTCCTACGGAGATTCGTAGCTTTCTGGGCTTAGCAGGTTATTACAGGAGGTTTGTTGAAGGCTTTTCTTCTATTTCTGCACCGCTCACAAAGTTGACCCAGAAATCAGCTAAGTTTCAATGGTCAGATGCTTGCGAACGTGGTTTCCAAGAGTTGAAGGATAGATTGACTTCTGCCCCATTCTTGACACTCCCAGAGGGATTCGAAGGATATGTTATTTATTGTGATACTTCAGGTGTTGGGCTAGGCTGTGTATTGATGCAACATGGTAAAGTGGTTGCGTATGCTTCAAGGCAATTGCGGAAACATGAGAAGAGTTATCCGACCCATGATCTAGAATTGGCCGCAGTGGTTCATGCGTTAAAGATATGGAGACATTATTTATATGGTGTCCATGTGGATATCTACATAGATTATAAAAGTCTGCAATACATCTTCAAGCAGAAAGAGTTGAATTTGCGGCAAACACGATGGTTGGAACTGCTAAAGGATTATGATGTCGATATTTTGTATCACCCTGGAAAGGCAAATGTTGTAGCTGATGCTCTTAGCCGCAGATCGATGGGAAGTTTATGTGATGTACGACCAGAGAAAAGGGGAATGGCTCGTGAGCTCCAGCAGTTAGCTAGCCTAGGAGCTCGAGTGGTGGACTCAGGTAGCAGGGGAGCTACTATTCGGAATTCAGCGGTCTCGTCGTTAGTAGCAGAAGTGAAAGAGCGACAATACGAAGATTCCATGCTAATGCAGTACAGAGATACACTCCCCCAGAAAGAGGAGTCATCATTTGATATTTCAGGAGACGGAGTTCTCCGCTGTCGAGGCAGGTTATGTGTTCCCGATGTGGCATACTTACGCCACCAAATAATGAGGGAAGCCCATTATTGCCGCTACTCTGTCCACCCCGGAGCGACGAAAATGTATCATGACCTTAAGTCTATATATTGGTGGAATGGAATGAAGAAAGATATAGCGGAATTCGTAGCTCAATGTCCAAATTGCCAGCAAGTGAAAATCGAGCACCAAAAGCTGGGTGGATTGTTGCAAGCTATAGAAATCCCAACTTGGAAATGGGAAGTGATTAACATGGACTTCATTTCAGGCTTACCCCATTCTCGACGTAAGTATGATTCCATATGGGTGATTGTGGATAGACTCACAAAGAGCTCATTTCTTACCCGTCAGAACGACGTATGTGGCAGAAGATTATGCAAAGCTATATGTTAAGGAGATAGTGAGACTCCATGGTGTTCCAATATCTATTATCTCCGATAGAGGGACTCAGTTTATAGCTAATTTCTGGACGTCGTTCCAAGAGGGTTTAGGGACCCAAGTGAGCCTTAGCACGGCATTTCATCCACAGACCGATAGACAAGCTGAACGTACTATTCAGACTCTTAAAGATATGTTACGAGCATGTATGATAGATTTTGGAGGAAATTGGGATGATCATTTGCCACTCATTGAATTTTCTTACAATAACAGTTACCATTGTAGCATTCAAATGGCACCGTATAAAGCTTTATATGGGCGAAAGTGTAGATCCCCAATCGGGTGGTTTGAAACAGGAGAGGCTAAATTGATAGGGCCAGATTTGGTCCTGCAAGATGTAAGGAAAGTTAAGCTCATACAAGATCGGTTGTTAGCAGCCCAAAGTCGCCAAAAGTCCTATGCGGATAATCGTCTAAGAGACTTGGAGTTCAAACTGAAAGACTGGGTAATCTTGAAAGTGTCGCCTATGAAGGGTGTAATGAGGTTTGGGAAAAAGGGGAAGCTTAGTCCCCGGTACATTGGGCCTTATGAGATTGTACGAAAAGTGGGCAAGGTAGCCTATGAATTAGATCTACCTCCGGATTTGGAGTCAGTCCATCCGGTTTTCCATGTCTCGATGCTTCGGAAGTGTGTAGGAGATCCTACTAAGATAGCGCCAATAAGTGAGGTACATGTGACAGAAAAGTTATCTTATGAAGAGATACCCATTGCAATAATAGATAGGCAAGTACGGAGGCTTAGAAACAAAGAAGTGGCCTCAGTTAAGGTTTTATGGAGAAGCAGTAAACTAGAAGAAATGACATGGGAAGCGGAAGAAAGTATGCGATATAAATACCTTCATTTATTTTAGCCCTTGGAAGAAGTCCAAGATGAGATGTCAAGATTTTAAGGTATGTATGTTTTCCTTTTATGCTTTTTGGGTCGTGCGTGGCCAAATTTGTATGCTATTGTGTTGTGGACCTGTGAGGCATCGATATTATGGGTTGTTGTGACAAGATGGTAGTACCATATTATAGGGAAAACTCTGGCGAAATTTTTATAGAATCCCCGAAGACTTTAACATTCGAGGACGAATGTTCTTAAGGGGGGAAGAATGTTACACCTCGAAAAAAAAATCATCCGTTGGTACGTAAGTGAATGAACTAGAGATGAGTACGAGCGTACGATGTTTCCGCGAGTAAGAAATAACATTTGATGACCCTAAGTGAGATTCCGAAGGCAATCGCAATAAGAGAGAGGTTATGCTCCATAATGAATAATTATAGGTTTTGGAAATGTGAAAAGTTGCAAGTTTGCATTTTGGCCAGTTGGTCGTAAAATGAAATACGGACCGTAAAGTGGTATACGGTCCGTAAACTGCCATGTCGTATTTTGGCTTCCAAAACTTCAACTTTCTGCCAAATGAGCAAATGGTTAAAAACGACCCAAAATACGGACCGTAAAGTGGTTTACGGCCTGTAAACTGCGTCCGTAAATCACCACATCTCAGTTTGAGTTTCTGGTTCTGATATGATTAAATACGACCACAAAGGACGGTCCGTAAACTGGAATACGGACCGTAAACCAAGTTTACGACCACTGTGCACTTCAAATCAAATTTTTAAGTCATTAAATAAGGGGACAAGGATTATTTCATTTCACTTCTACATCACACCCCTTCTCTCTAGAACATCTCTCTACATATATTCCACAAGAATTCAAGGATATTTGGTGATCAACAGCATAAATCAAGGGAATCAAGTGTAAGAAAACCATCAAGATCATCCAAGGTCAAGAAATCCAAATGGAGATAAATTAGGGTTTTGCTCAAAGTGGAGTATTATCAACTAAAACTTGTTCCTACAACATTTAAGGTAAGATTCATGATATTTCTATGTTGTTTAAGGTAGTTAAGAGTTGAAATACTTGGATTATAGAAGAGTATAGAAAAATGAGTCATGAATATGGAATAGTGTCATTTTGAGAAATAGTATGAATTGAGCTATGGGTCTTGATGTATTGTGATGTAAATACGATATAAATGATGTTGAGAACATGAGATGAACAATGTATGTAAATGGACGTCGTGTGTGTTATGGCCATGGTTATGGATGAATTGAATGTAAGTCTAGAAATATGGACAATGTGAATGAGTAATGGCTATTGTTATGGCATCGTGAATTTATTATTGACGTTTGGGAGTTGAGATACGTTATGGAGGAGATACTGTCCGATTTTCTCTAGTTTTAGTCATAGATGCTAGCTATCGATTCTAATGATAGTATGACTTTAATGAAGGTAGAAACGTGATCGTTGAAGGGGAACGTACAAGCGATAAATAGTCGAACGGAAAGGTATGTAAGGCTAACCCTTCTTTCATAAGGCATGGTTCTTTGGCCAAACATCTAAATCCTCTATACGAGTATGTTGTCTTTCAAATGATTTGATCTTCCGAGCTTGTAAGCTCATGATTCTTGATACGCTACGATTGTACTAAGTTCCTCGCATGACGAGTAGGCCTATTAAGGTAGATGAAATGAATGATGATGATAGTGATAATGGTATTGAGGATGGCTATAATGATAATAACGATGGCGATTATGATAATGGGGTTAAAAGTAAAGATGCTTATGAGCTATTGTGTATATGTATGACTATTATGGAACACCGAGCTTATATGGCCGGGTAGTATATGTATGTATATTTACGTAACGCGCGCACACCACTGCAATTGGGTATGGACAACACTGAGCCTTGGTAGGGGCAGGTACGTGTAACACTGAGCCTTGGTTGGCCAGGTATGTATGATCACCGAGCCTATATATGATCGGGTACGTGAAACACCGATCCTACGTGGTCGGGTATGTTATATAAGGATATGTATGAAACACCGATCCTACGTGGTCGGGTATGCTATGTAAATGCTATGTGTATTACATGATTATGTATATGATATGATTACGAATATGGTATGACTATGTATATGAATGTGAATAAGGGCATGTATACAAATACGAGCACAAATATGGTACGGGTATTATGGTGGAGTACGGATAGTGATGTATGTACACAAATACGTATTGGCAAGGGAAAGTTCCTATGAAAGGCAAGTAAGTGCATATGACGATGATATTGCCATTTCCCATCCTATGCTATTTCTTATGTTGCTATCTATGCTTCTATATTGATATTGACTATGCTTTACATACTCAGTATATTCTTCGTACTGACGTCCTTTTGTTTGTGGACGCTGCGTCATGCCCGTTGGTGCACAGGGAGACAGGCTTAATCCATAGCGGTATTCTCAGAGACCACCTAGCAGAGCTCTATTTCATTCGGAGCCATAGCTTTTGGGTACTCATTCTTTTGTGTGCATAATTATGGGCACATCGGGGTCCTGTCCCGCTCATGTGATATGTTATACTCTTCTTAGCGGCTCGTAGTCACTTGTATATGGTTAGATATGTCTGGCCTTGTCGGCCCATATTTTGTATATCATTTTGATAGCCTTGTCGGCTCATGTACGTTGATGTGACATAGATGCCAATCATTATATAAAGGCATTGTCGTCCAATAGGACTGGTATGATGAACAAATAGATTTATATGTTTAATTGTATGGCTCACCTAGATGTAAGCATAAAAGTGAGTTAAGGGGTGCCCGGGTGGGCTAGCACCGGGTGCTCGTCGCGGCCCTCTAGACGGGTCGTGACACTATATTGGTATCAGAGCAGTTCAGTCCTAGGGTGTGTCTACGAGCCATGTCTAGTAGAGTCTTGGTTATGGGTGTGTTGCGCGCCACACTTATACACAAGAAGCTGCGGACATTTTAGGAATGAATGACCTTCTTTCTTCATAAGAAATCGTGCGGTAGAGCTATGATATAAGAAATTCTTGTTCCCTAATCGTGTGTTGTGTATTTCAGAGATGCCTAGAAAGAGAAAAGCTACAGCAGCCCAAAAGGGCAAGACGGTGGCAGAAAAGCGGGCGGAAAAAGCACCGCCACCGGTAGTAGAGGAAAATAAGTCCCATAGTGCGGCTCAATCTCAGTCCTCCCAGACATTGCCTATTACTGAGGAGCGTGAGGGAGCCTCCGCCCCAGCTCTAGCACCTCCAGCTCCTCCACTGGATGCCTCAGGCCAAGATGTAAAAGAGGTCATACATTTGCTTACTCAGTTAGTTGCTGCTCAGACTCAGCGGCAAAGTACAGGGCAGGGTGACAGGGCTGTAAGTGCAAGGGCCCGTGACTTCATTACTTTGAACCCTCCAGAATTCTTTGGATCAAAGCCGGAGGAGGACCCTCAGGACTTCATTGATGGTTTGTTAAGGACGCTTCGGTTGATACATGCTTCAGACACCGAGTCAGTGGAGTTAGCGTCGTATAGATTGAGAGATGTCTCGATCCAGTGGTATACGGTTTGGATGGCTTCACGGGGAGCCAATGCACCTCCCCCGGTATGGCAAGAGTTCGTTGATGCTTTTCTCCGACACTATATGCCTCCGAAAGTTCGGCGAGCTAGAGCCGATAAGTTCTTAAATTTGATACAATGAATCAGATTGCTGTCAATACTGCCGCGGGAGGATGCTTCATGGACAAGTCATTTATCGTCATCACCCGTTTGCTTGATAAACTCACCACCCACAATCAAACTAGGCATTCAACTGATAGTGAGAGTCTCTCTTATGGTAGTCCATCACTAGCTGCTGTTGCAAAAGAAAACCATGAGAGAGATCATGCCTTTTCTCAATTGCAAACCACGGTGGATCTATTATCGAAGAAATTGGCAGCAAAGGATGCACAGGGGGTAAATGTTGTTGAGGAGTTTGCACCTCATCCCCAGGGCATGTATCAAGTCCCTGAGGGGATGTACCAAGATGGGCAACGACAGTATGAAGATGCTAATTATGTCAACAACTCGCAAGGGGGCTATCAAAGGCAAAATTATGAAGGTCCGGGTCATCACCCATGGCAAAAGCTTCAACACGAATTTCAAGGTAACAATTATAGCCGAAATGATCAGGGAAATCCAAATCAAGGGAATTACAATAACAATAATTATGGCAACAAGAGCTCGAACCCCTACATTCCACCACGGGGGCAAGCATCAAATTCCCAACAACGGAGAGACAATTCAGCTAGCAACTCTGCTAGTAATGCACCTAATGATTCTGCGGAGCTGAAAAGTATGATGCAGAAAATGCTAATGAATCATGACAAAATTGAGAGCACAATAAAGGGAATGTCTCAGGTTCAACTATTTCATTCAGCTTCCATTCAGAAGCTTGAATCGCAATTCAGAGATCTTTCTAGAGAAGTGCATACTCCTCAACGTGGACAACTACCAAGTGATACAGGTCCAAATCCAAAAGGTAGTGGGGTAAGCTCTGTGGAGCATGTAGCTGCTATTAGCACCAGAAGTGGAAAAATACTTCAAGGTGCTGATAAAAAGGTGGTTGACCTCGAGCCAATTGTTGAAGAAGAGGCACAACCTGATGTATCTAATGATATTGTGGAGGAAGAAACTGAGGAGGAAGTCCCTATTATAGCTGAAGATGAGCAGAATCTTGATAATCTCAAGGCACACGGAGAAAAACAGGAAAAGAGGAAGGCAAAACTTTCTAGAGCTCTATGCCCTTTGAGCCAATTGTTCAAATCTTTACCGCCTTTCCCTCAAAGGCTAGTGAGGAAAACAGAAGATGACAAGTGGTTGCGATTTTATGATCAACTCAAGCAGTTGACGATGAACATTCCTTTCATGGACGCTGTCCAAGAAATGCCTGGGTTTGCTAAGTATTTGAAGGATCTCTTAACAAAGAAGAAGAAGCCATTGAAACACGACACTGTGGGTATCACTCACCGCGTTAGTGCTATTATTTCCAAGACCACAGTGCAAAAAAAGAAAGTTCCTGGAGCATTCACCATTCCATGCACCATAGGGCAGCAGGATTTTTGCTAAGGCTTTGTGTGATAACGGGGCTAGCATAAATCTTATGCCCCTTGAGATTTTCAAGTGGTCAGGGTTAGGGATGTCAAGGCCAACTACCATGAGGTTGCAGATGGCTGACAGATCGATAAAAAGGCCAGTTGGGGTAGTTGATGATGTGCTTGTTCAAATCGGAGAATTCCTACTACTGGCAGATTTCGTGATTCTTGACTGTGCTATTGATCAAGAAATTCTCATTATTCTGGGGAGACCTTTCCTTGCGACAGGGAGGGCTCTTATGGATTCCGAGAAGAATGAGATGAAGTTCCGGGTGAACGATGAGGAGGTGACTTTTCACGCCAGCAAAGGCATGAAATTACCTAGTCTTTATCAAAGTATTTCAGTCATTAATTCTTTTGATGTGGTGGATGAAGCGGTAGAATTCAAAATGGAGGAAGAATTCTTGGGTGAAGCATTGTCGGCCATCTTGGTGAATTTTGATGCAGAAGAAATGGAGAGATATATTGAGACAGTGAATTCACTCACCGGTCTGGGATCTTACTCTTATGAGCCCAAGAAATTGTCTCTTGATCTAGAGAAACGAACAACTCGTCCAGCAAAACCATCAATTATTGAGCCACCGAAGTTGGAACTCAAGCAACTTCCATCCCATCTTAAATATGAGTTTCTTGGAGCAAATGCCACACTCCCAGTTATTGTGTCATCACTTCTGAATGAGGACCAAACTCAAAGACTCATCGCAGTTTTGAGGAAGCATTTAAGAGCTTTGGGTTGGACTATTGCAGACATCTAGGGGATTCCCTCCGGAATTTGTGAGTGTCGAATTTAGTTGGAGGTGGAAAGTTCACCAAGTGTTGAGCATCAGAGAAGATTAAATCCACCGATGCAAGAAGTGGTAAAGAAAGAGATTATTAAGTGGCTAGATGCTGGGGTGGTTTACTCGATTGCCAACAGTCCATGGGTAAGCCCAGTTCAGTGTGTGCCAAAGAAAGGAGGCATCACCGTTGTCCTTAACTCTAAAAATGAGTTGATTCCGACAAGAACTGTCACCGGTTGGAGAGTGTGTATGGACTACCAGAAGCTGAACACTACATCTTGCAAAGATCATTTCCCTATGCCTTTTATTGATCAAATGCTTGATCGGCTAGCTGGAAGGTCTTATTGTTGTTTCTTGGATGGGTAATCAGGGTACAAGCAAATCAACATTGCATTGGAAGACCAAGAAAAGACTACTTTCACTTGTCCCTATGGGACATTCGCTTTCAGCCGGATGCCATTTGGTCTTTGCAATGCCCCAGCTACTTTCCAACGATGCATGATGTCGATATTCTCTGACATGGTTGAAAACTTTCTTGAAGTCTTCATGGATGACTTCTTTGTGGTGGGAGATTCATTCGATGAATGTTTAGACCATCTTGATCGAGTGCTGCAAAGGTGTGAGGAGACAAACCTCGTTCTCAACTAGGAAAAGTGTCATTTTATGGTAAAGGAGGGAATTGTCGTTGGCCATAAGATTTCTGAAAGAGGGATTGAGGTTGACCAAGCCAAAATCGATGTGATTTCAAACTCCCTCCACGCATCTCAGTAAAAGGGGTTCGGAGTTTCCTGGGGCACGTCGGATTCTATAGAAGATTTATCAAAGTCTTCTCCAAAATTTAAAATCCAATGTGCAAACTCTTGGAAAAGGAGTCCAAATTCAATTTTGATGAGAAGTGCATAAAGGCTTTCGACGAGTTGAAGTTAAAATTAACCTCAGCCCCTATTGTTGTGTCCCCGGATTGGTCGTTGCCCTTTGAATTACTGTGTGATGTCAGTGGTCTTGCAATTGGCGCTATACTGGGTCAGCGGCTCAACAAAATATTGCACCTAATTTATTATGCCAGCAAAACGCTAAATGGAGCTGAACTGAACTATACCGTAACTGAGCAGGAACTACTTGCTATTGTTTATGCCTTTGAAAAGTTCTGGGCTTATTTATTGGGTGCCAAGGTAGTGGTTCACACTGACCATGCTGCCCTGAGGTACTTAATGGCTAAAAAGGATGCTAAGTCTCGGTTGATAAGATCGGTGTTGTTGCTACAAGAATTTGACTTTGAAGTCAAAGACCGAAAAGGGTCAAAAATTCAAGTATCTGACCATCTCTCCAGACTTGAAGCACCAGGGAGACCGAATGATGTGTTGGATATTGATGACACTTTCCCGGATGAAAGAGTCTTGACAATCTCCAATGATGTGGCACCATGGTATGCCGATATTGCCAGTTATTTGGTAACTGGCATTTTTCCTGAAGATTTGAAGGCATATCAAAAGAAGAAATTCTTGAGAGATTGCCGACAGTATTATTGGGATGAGCCTTACTTATTCAGGACTTGTGCAGACAAAATGATTAGAAGATGTGTGGCTGAATCTG
Organism: Lycium barbarum; assembly: GCF_019175385.1. Classification (NCBI taxonomy): domain Eukaryota; kingdom Viridiplantae; phylum Streptophyta; class Magnoliopsida; order Solanales; family Solanaceae; genus Lycium; species Lycium barbarum. The sequence continues at coordinate 13,945,036 of NC_083340.1, forward strand.
GGGTGATGGATATTTTGAAAGTTTGTCATGATTCTCCGGTTGGTGGGCATCACAGTGGAAATAGAACTGCAGCCAAGGTGCTAGAGTGTGGCTACTATTGGCCAGCCATGTATCGTGATGCGAATATGTTTGCACGTTCTTGTGATAAGTGCCAACGCCAGGGCATAATAGGTCGGAAGCATGAAACACCGATGAATTTTGTGCTTGAGGTGGAGCTCTTTGATGTGTGGGCATTGATTTTATGGGGCCCTTTGTGAGCTCATTTGGCCTGAAATATATTCTTGTTGCGGTGGATTATGTCTCCAAGTGGGTGGAGGCGGTGGCCTTGCCTAACAATGATGGTAGGAGAGTCAATGCCTTTCTAAAAAAGAACATCTTTACTAGATTTGGAACTCCTAGAGCTATTATTAGTGATGGTGGTTCTCATTTCTGCAACAAACCATTTGCTGACCTTCTTGAAAAATATGGCGTGCATCACAGGGTTGCCACTCCATATCATCCTTAGACGAGTGGTCAAGTTTAGGTCTCAAACAGAGAGATAAAAAGCATTTTGGTAAAGACGATCAATGTGAATCGCACTGACTGGTCCAAAAAGTTGGATGATGCTCTATGGGCATATCGCATGGCGTTCAAAACGCCTATTGGGACTTCACCGTATAAGTTGGTATTTGGGAAGGCATGTCATTTGCCTATTGAGCTTGAGCATAAGGCCCTTTGGGCATTGAAAAAGTTGAACATGGATTGGCATGAAGCAACAAAGCTGAGGTTGTTTCAAATCAACGAGATGGATGAATTTAGGTACAATGCCTATGAAAGTGCAACACTGTACAAGGAAAAAATGAAGTACTATCATGACTCGAAGATCCTCAAAAGGGATTTTTAGCCAAAGGACTTGGTCTTGTTGTACAATTCGCGCCTAAAGTTCTTTCCGGGCAAGCTAAAGTCTCGGTGGTCCAGTCCTTTTGAAATCGCAAATGTTTTCCCAAATGGAAGGGTCATTGAGGTGAAATCCGAGGATGGTACTCGGACTTTTAAAGTGAATGCACAAAGAGTGAAGCATTACCATTGGTGTATTGATGATGGTAAGGTCGTTGATAGGTATCGTTTGAAATACGGTTCCTGAACTCGAAATTGAGGTATCACGTCGAGCTGTGACGTTAAACCAAGCGCTGTGTGGGAGGCAACCCACATTTACCGCTTTGTAAGTAGTTTAAATTTTGTATTTCCTTTGATTCTTTTGTGTTTTTGATGTTGCAAATTTGGTAGGATTCTGAGAACTGAAGAGGCCAAAACAAGATAACTGCTGAGTTTTCACAGACGAGACGCTCCACGTTACGGCCGGTAACTCATGTTACGGTTCATATCATGGAGCGTAACAAGCGAAAAGAAAATCCAAAAATCACTGAAGGATGGAGGAAAAGTGTTACGGTCTGAGTTACGGACCGTCGCCCATGTTACGGACCGTAACACATGATCATAACTTTGACAAAAATCTGGGCACTCACTGGAAATTTTGCACCCGTTACGCCAGGTAATGCGGACCGTAACACGAGTTACGGTCCATCGGCTATAGTGCCATGTCATTAATGAAAAATGAAAACGGGGTCGTTTGGCTGACCGTAACACGAGTTACGTCTCGTATCTCATGTTACGGTCCGTAACATGGATCGTAACGGTCAGGTATGTTTAAATACATCACCCGACGGTTACCATTTCAAAATTTAACCGGTGCTTTCAAAGTTTTAACCCCCTTTCCCTCATAATTTCCCTCTTCTTCTCTTCATCTCCCCCTCTCTTCATCTCCCACTCTCTCTCATATTTCTTTCACCATAGTTGTTGTTTTCTTGTCAAAATCCCTGCTTTAATTTAGAGTTTTATCCAAGCATCGCCAACGATCAGGTATCACCATGTTTTGACTCTCTTTCTTCTTTTATCTATCGACAAGATTGCTATGATCTTTCATGAGTAAATTCGTATGCAATGCCTTATAAATTAATGTGTTGAATGAGTTTGAATCCCCATTGAATAATTCCCGGGATTTAACAATGGTTGGGGGTTGGGATTGGTATGTTTTCTATTTGAGAGACTCGTGGGCACATGCACATTGTCTCCCACTGAGTCGGAGGGCATTCCGATTGAAAGTTTCATTCATAAAAATTACTAAATTGGTTTGCCCACCAACTGTTCGATAAAAGGTTCCAATGAAAACATTGGTAAAACCGGGTGAAGTCTGAGTAACCCAAGGTATGTGAGGGGATAAAATGGTGTTTTACACCATACCCAAGGAGCATAAAGTCGAAAATCTTGGCCTCGTGCTTAAACGAGAAAGTTTGGCCAAGTAATGCATCTGTTAACTGATTGCCTGTCGTACAGTGTTCCGGGCCGTAACGTGTGTTACGGACCGTAGCATCCATCGTAACACCGATGATTTCCATGAAAACTTTATGGAAATTTGGGTGATGTTACGATGAGGTGTTACGGACCGTAACACGGTTAACGGACCGTAACACCACATCGTAATATCGATGATTTCCATGAAAACTTTTTGAAAATTTGGGTGACGTTACGGTCAGGTGTTACGGACCATAACACGTGTGACGGTCCGTAACATCGTACCGTAACACCTATGATTTCCAGAAAACTTTCTGGAAATTTGAGTCACGTTACGGTTCAATGTTACGGACCGTAACGAGTATGACGGTCCGTCGAATGTGTTACGTTTCCTGTGTAGAAATGAACAAATTGAGTTACGGTTGGAGATACGGCCCGTAACACCATCGACGGTCCGTCAACTGTGTTACGGTGCATGAGCTAATTGAAGTCCTCAACTTGAACCAATAAAGTGTATAATTGAAAAGCTTCTTGTGTATCATATCTAACTTTGCCTTCCACAGGTATGGGTAACCCACGACAAGCAAAGAAGGTTTCACCCAAGGTTGCAGGCAAAGGAAAAGGTCGTGGTGCAGGCAAAGTAACCTCACGGTTGCGCGACGAAGATCAAATCAAAGACACCAGGGATACAAAGAGGCCAGTCGCACCCAGCAGGCCAGACTCACCATCCGAAAGTTCCTCCTCATCTGATGAGGAGAGTTCGTCTAGTTCGTCGAGCCATAGTGAACCCAGGCAGGCTGTCACACCACCACACCGACCTCAACCGCCCATTAGACAGCCTACTGCAGAGGAGCGCGAAAAAGAGCGCGAACAGGAACGGAGAGAGACAGACATCCAGATGAGGGCTATGTATGAGCAAGACCTCCGGTTTTCAGTGGAGGGATCTGAAGAAATGTATAATAAAGGGTGTGAGCTAGCAAAGCATGAGGGACAGGGCCCGAAGAGAAGTATTTTCGAGGAAAGGAACGTCAGTTTCGATGGTCTCGATGGATATCCGGGCATTCGTAACACTATCCGCTTCCACAAGCTAGAGTTTTTGAAAAACCCTGTGGGGTCCTACATCCCGGCTCTTGTTCGGGAATTCTACTCTTCTTATGGGGCTGCTGTATTCAAAGCACTGAAAAAAAGGCAGCGCGCAACTCAAGTGCCGGCCATGAATGAGGTAGTAGTGCGGAAAAAGAAGATTGATGTCTCTTCGACGGCCATCTATAAAATACTATTCGGGGAGGATTATATTGCGCCTACAGTGGCGGAGGAAGGGGAGTTTGTCTACAAATTGAACAGAAAGATACAATCTCCGTCAGAAAATGGGCGGCCTCAATGATTGCACGGTCAGCAGATCCCGAATGGGCAATAGTGCCAAAGTTGACAGCCGCTACGCGGATTTGGAAAAACACCCTCACGCCAGAGGCAAAGTTTTGATGGCAGATTGTTCTGTTCCGCATTCGTCCGACCCAGACAGATAATTATTTGACTCCGGACAGAGCTGTTCTTATGGCTGCCCTTATGTCGAGGTATAAGATTAACTTTGGAAGACTGGTAGCAGTAGATCTCCGGGAGAGAGCCACCCAACCAGCCACTTCCCTCATTTATCCATGTTTGCTTACGCTCTTATACTTGCGCGAGGGACCAGAACCCCTTCCCTTTATCGATCACAGTGTGATCGCCAGGAGTATCTATGACATTACAAAGGGGAGAGATATGTTGAGCCAAGGTTCAATGCCATTTTCCTCGTCTTCTGATGTGCCGGAGGGGCCAACGGAATCAGATGTTTTACCCTTGGCTATCATGGGTGCTGAGGAAACTGTTGCGGGTCAGCCCACAAATTCTGAGGCTCCACCAACTGATTATGCTACACAGCCCATGCCAGCTCCCGCCGCACCTACTTCGGGTGGTCCTACCTCTTCCACTGGAGCGATTCCAACACCGGCTCAGACCATACCGGGAGTCCCACCCGAACTTGCGAGAAAACTGATTTTCAACCGGGAGAATTTTGGGGCAGTGGTCCTGCAAACAGATCGAACAGATAGGCAAGTCAAGCAGCTCGTGACTGAGCTGAAATTGTACACAAAAAGGGCTATTGATGCAGCGTTACGGCCGATAAAAGAACAGATGGCTGATGACCACCTATAGATCCACTCTCGGATAGATGGTATTGAGAACAGAATGACGGAGCTGACTAGGATATACCCCGCTGTGGAATTGGGCACTATTCGGAGTGAGTTGCGGATCCTAAAGGATGATGTGCAGAGATTGAAGGCACAGGAAGTGACTGTTATGACGGACGAGATTTCGAAAGTACACACAGAGTTGGTACAGAGCTTATACCAGCTGGTTCAGAGTCTACTTAGGGATGATGAGATCGAGGACACGGTTGAGGAGGAACAAGACGAGGAGTTAGAAGAGGATACCCACTCTTTGGCTAAAGGGAAGCGCAGGAGAGCCAAGCCAGATGATGAAAACCTCGAGCCCATTCTCCAGAGTCTTGATCCATTTGCTGCTTTGCGCCCACAGAATGAGGAGGAGGAGCGCCGAACTTTGAAGAAGCTCCGACATGAGTCCCGGCTAGGTTCTGACACCACTGGAGCTACTTCTAGCTCAGCCCATCCCATTGAGCCGGCTCACCATACTTCTCCTCCACCCACTGAGACTGGGACTTCTAGTGTTGGCCAGCCTGATACCACCATTGCTCAACCTCATGATGCTGCAGCAGCTCCAAGCGCCTAGTGCGCTCCAGGGAGGCCCTCCGTTCTATTGATGGATTATATAGATGCATTGAGGGCAATGCATGTTTCTAAGTTGGGGGTATGGGTAATTGCTGGTATTGTTGGTTGTGTTTTGGTATATCGGATATTGTTTGTTATTGTTTTTGTTTTTGTTGGTATTTTATCCCAAATTGTGATAGTAAGTATATGTTTAGGACAATTGTTATTGTTTTTGTTTTTGTTAGTATTGTTTTTATCCTAAATTGTGATATTAAGTATGTGTTAGGACCTTCTTCGGTTGTTCTTTGCCATGTGTTCTTTTCCTGAAGAATGTTATTTTTAGGTTGAACCTGGCATGTTTAGGATGTTTAGTTAAGAGTAGAGTAATGATGACTTAAGTGGTGGTGGTCCGTGTTTCTAGCATATATAAAAGTGTTTTTACAAGTCAATGATATCCCTCCGAAAAATCATTTGTAGATTACATCAAGAATGAGTTGTTGATATTGACATGTATGGTTCTTTTAATGACATTGCAAATAAAGGGTGTCCATGTGTGTGAAATCTTCAAACGGAAGTGAAGTCAGAGATTTAAACAATCCTTATGCCATTGTGTTGTGAGTTCTTAGTTTCTATTTGTGTACGATGCTTATAATCTAGAACTTGCCCGATTGGTCGTGCGTGAATTCTAAGGAGAGTTTGACTGTGAAGTGATCTTAGGCTTTCTTTGTATTGACTTCAAAGTCTGTTTATCTTAAATAAGCCTAGCCCGTACAGAACATGATCCCTAGTCTCCCATTTTGAGCCTATAGACTTTTTCTTTGATTAGCCGTGAACTAACCTCCTTCCCTTCTGTGAATAAACCCATTTGGCACCAAGTCCCTCCTTGACACTGAAGAATGACAAATGAGGCTAAAAGCCTAAGTTGGGGGTGATAAGTGAAAGATGCGGAAAATAAGGCCAAAGGCCTGTTGGGGGTGATCGTGAGTATTGCGGGGCATGATTCAGTTATATATATATATATATATATATATATATATATATATATATATATATATATATATATATATATATATATATATATATATATATATATATATATATATATATATATATATATAAGAGTAGATATATTGATATATAAGTTCTAAATAAATCCACGCTGAAGCTGTAGGGTTAGAAATAAGAGGAAGAAAGGTGAACGAAGTCAAAATGAAGTGTCAAGGAGGGTGAGTTACCACTATCCAAAAAATCATCCTACCCGTCCCTAAGCCAATATTACAAGCCTAAAAAGTCCTAATGTGATCACAGTCGAACTGTTCAAAGTTAAAGGCATGGAAAATAAAGGCAAGCCTATGGTATGTGCACGCATGGTATGCAAATTTCTTTGTGAGTGTGAGTGTCCTTCTGTCTCTTTAGTCTTCTATCCCATTTATTTTGTAAATGTGTTTTAGGACATTCTTTGGTCTATGTGAGGGCGTAAGGATTGTAGATTGCAAAGTAACTGGCTTTCCGGAAGTTGAAATTCATCTGCATAGAGACTCCCATACTATGATTGTGTCATTAATTGAGGTTTGATAGTGAATTGCAATTGTTCTGAAATGTGCGTCTTGTGTCACAAATAGGAGGTGGATAAGAGCCCAATATTTTTCTTGGATTGAAGAGTCTATGCTAGAAACACATGCCAAAGCCACCGTAGTCATTCTTATTTTGCTTGATGTAATGTGATAAGTAGTGAGTCTTATTGTAGTTTCTTGAGGACAAGCAAAAGCTTAAGTTGGGGGTGTTGATATGCCGTGAATTTAGGCACATTTTATGCCTTTGTAAATAGAAGTGTTGCTTGTTTTTAAGTGTTTTTACATCATTTCTTATGTTATTTTTGTGTTTTATAGGGTTGGTTGACTAAGGATTGGAAATGATAAGAAATGCTGAAAAACGGACAACTTGGAGCTAAAAGACGGTCCGTAACTCATGTTACGGGCCGTAACGTGATCCGTACCAGAGAGGATACGTGCCGCTATAAAGGACGGTCCGTAACGTGTACCGTAAGCTGAGGAAAATTTCCAGAAAGTTGCCTAAGTAGTGTCACAGGTTACGCCCCAGAAGGACGGTCCGTAACCTAGGTTAAGGGGCGTAACGTCATGGCGTAATGCATTGGCCACTGAAGACTGCGGCCATGATCCGCTGGGAGATACAGACTGTAACCTGTGTTACGGTCCGTCGCATAGTGGCCGTGACATCACGCTGACAAAGGACGAACCGAAGGACGGACCGTTACCTGTGTTGCGGTCCGTAACGGTGCCGCGTAAGGGTGTTTTTGTCCAGAAACTTGGCGCGATGTTTTGCCCTATAAATACCTAAAGTAGGGTTTTAATTCATTATTCTGATTTTTTTCAAGGAGCATTAACTTTAGGTCTTGAATATTTGAAGCGGTTGGAGCATTTAAAGCAACAACTTCACTTTCATTCCGTATTGTATTAGCATTGTAAATATATTATGTTAACTTTTAAGCTTTCTTTGTTAGCCAAAATTATGAGTAGCTAATTTTAATTCTAAGGTTGTGGATCCCATGATGGATATTATGTGAATGGGTTTCTACTATTGATATATGCATAATAGTTGTTAGTATTTATTCTATCTTTGTGCGTTAGCGTTGGGTAATGATTGCAAGCATTAGCCTAAGCCATTATATTAACTTTTCTTGGGAAAGAGAGTTAGTATTGGTAAGATTGAATAACAATGACTCGGGGCGTTAACCCTCATTTAATAGACTAACTTAGGGATAAGAACAAGTCTAAATTGACATTATTGGTCGCTCTTCGATTGCAACTCTTTTAAATTTGGAAGAATCATAAAGAGGAAATACGGCCTAACTATTAGGAAACATTAGGAAGTCTTTAAGAGATCAAGTGCATATTCATAGAACAACCATTAGAAATATATCACATTGAAACCTGAAGCATAATATCTAATCAAAATGGGAAACACAACCTTAGTCTCTCTCTCGCATTAAGTACAATTCAAGTCAAAGTATTCAATTACATTATTCAACAAATACTTCAAACTATCAGGAATAGGATTAAAGCCTTTAAAGACTAGTATCGCATACAATTAGTATCTTTTTCTCTCTCCATATTCCCTGTGGGATTCAACCCTAATCTCGTTTGGGTTACTATATTTGACAACGTTCGCTTTACGCCATTAATAAGTGTAATTTGAGCGTATCAATATGGAAATTGTTTATAGAACTTAGCTTGAGCAGTTAAGAATGCTTCTTGCATCTTAGGAGTTCTGTACAACTAAGATAAGGTGGTTGGATTTGTCAATTTCACAGCAAGGTTTAGTTCATCTTTAAGGCCTCCAATAAAGCAACTAATTGCATTTTCTTGAGAGAGATTTACCCTAGTCAATTTACATTCAAAAATTGCTTGGTAATCTTTCACAGAACCGGTTTGCTTAATTTTCTTAATTTCTTCCATTGGGTCATCATAATCAGCCCCAAACCTTTCTACTAGTGCCATAACATACTCATTCCAAGTGGGAGGAGAAGTGTATTGCCCGTACCTCATAAATGACTGATGCCACTGTATTGCTTCACCCTCCATGTGAATTGCAGCCAATCCCACTCTTTTGTCCATAGCAATGTTGTCAAAATCAAAGAATTGATCAACTTTAAGCAACCAAGACTTCAGATCTTCCCCATTGAATTTAGGAAAATCCAACTTTGAATACCTGGATATTCCTGGGTAATTCTGGTAATTCATAGTTGATTTCTCCCTAACTTCTTCTTCATTTACTGGTCCCTTTCTTGAGTTCCTTTCTCTTGAAGTTCCTACTCCATTAATCACAGGTGAATCATCACTCCTAGTTCCTTCGATGTGTTCCTTCAATTGAGCAACAGTTTGATCCAATCTTTTCAAGGATGCCATTTCTCCATTAAGAGTACCAATTTTTGCCATCAGTTTCTGCAATATTTCCCTCACATCTCCTCCTTCTAGGGCAGAATCAGTGGGGATTTGATCTAGTTCCCTTAGCCATTTATGCTGAGAATCTAACTGCTCTGATACCAATGTTAGTAGAATTGCAGGAACTCGAGTTATTCAGAGATAACTTGAGTTGATCAACTATAGAAATGGAAGAGAGAAAATGGAATAGAATTTGTGTATTGTATTTTCATAGATGATTCCTATGTAGTGTATTACAATGCTTTATAAGGAATGAATTACTAATCTCAACTGAATCTAAGTCATAACTAACTAACTAGCTTCTTACAACTTGCTCTAACTAACTAGTGTAATAGTAACTAACTTTCCCGCCAATAGCTAATTCAACTAACTACCAACTAACTTTTGGAATTCCACTGTAACTAACTCATTTCCAACTGTTGATACTTATTCATGTATCACATTCACTATTGATCGACCGACTAATCTGAATTCCAGCCACGTAATGCTTATTAAAGGGGAAATATTTGTCTATTTAACTATTTATATGGTGTTTCCCCCAAGATGGAAATAAAATCAGGCATGATTCGCTCAATAAAAAACAGTTCAATTTGATCTTGTTCGATTCAAATTTTAAAGTTTTTCATCTCTTCAGCTCATTCTGGTGCGTGTATTGCAGAGCTCACTCCATCTGAGGACTCAAAGTTAACACAAACTTCTAATTAATTAAGAGTGAAATGATCTTATTTATGGGCTATTGCTAACAAAAGAAATTCAATAACGTTGGATATCCAATTAATCTTAGTTTTGCATTGATTTAGACAGTGAAAATATATAATTTGATTTATTTCTTTAATATTTAGTCTGTAATTAATACTTATTAACCATACTTATTTTAGTATGACTTAGTATCTTTAGATTTTGATCATTTTCATTATGGCTTAGCGATATCATTATCTTTTTTTGTTGAATATTTTAGTACACTCATCTTACATTTTGTGCTATTTTCTTAAGAAACACCTTAATTAGATAGTTGTATCTTATTAGGACTAAAGTAATAGTTAAAGCGCAAGTTATATATTTTTTATGAAGACTTTACCGAAAAAATCCAAAAAAACTGAAAATCCGAAGTTGAAAAACTCGACTTTTATTGGTTTGGTTTGTATATTTAAAAACCCGACACAATTGGATTGATTTGCTATTTGAAAATTCTGAACCAACCCGGTCTATGTACACCCCTACCTACAAGGAATCGTTTCTCAAACCCACAAGGACAATGATTTTTCCTAACATACAAGAAAAATAGGTTTGGCAAACCTATTGAGTAGAGTGGTTTTATATCAAAAAATTACTTCTTAAATGGGCTTTCATGAAAACTTTGTACTTGGATTATGCAATGTATTACTACCCCGACATATAGGTTTAATGTTACGGAGATATAGCAGAGGAAGTGAAACCTACTAGAGGACTAAGGCAAGGGGATAATCCCCTTATTTGTTCTTGCTATGTGTGGAAGGTCTTTCTAGAATTCTAAATCAAGCGGAGGTACTTGGGGATATACAAGGTTTAAGTTTAGTCAGAGGTGAACCTACTATTAATCATCTGTTTTTCGCTGATGACTCGTTTATTTTTTGTAAGGCTAATATTCAAAATTCTGCTAAAATTGCTGGAATTTTTAAGAACTTATGAAGAATGTTTGGGTCAAAAGGTGAATTTTGAGAAATCTGCTATCTTCTTTAGTAAAAATACTTCTCAAATTGAGAAAGATGGAATTATTGTGGAGCTAGGACAATTACAAAGAAGTAACTTGGGGTTATATTTGGGTTTACCTGCATGGAAAATCGAGGTAAAAAATATTGGAGTTTATTAAAGATAGAGTGAAGGCTGAAATAAAAGGTTGGAAAAATATTTTCTTAAGCCCTGCAGAAAAAGAACTGATGCTTAAATCTGTATTATCTGCTATTCCTTCTTATGCTTTATCATGTTTTCAATTTCCGGATACTTTGTGTAAGGAGATCACTACTATTTTCTCTAATTTCTAGTGGAGTCATGATGAGGATAGGAGAAAAATGCATTTCGAAAAATGGGAGAACATTTGTTTACCAAAATCTAAAGGGGAGGTGTGTGTTGGGGGGGGGGGGGGGTGGAGATAGGATTTAGAGAGTTAAAATCTTTTAATCAAGCTTTGTTGGCAAAACTTGCTTGACGAATTTTGACTCAAGAAGATTCTCTACTTTTTTAAATTCTAAAAATAAGTCTTTTCAACATGCGTCTTTCCTTAAAGCTATATGTGCTAGCTCATGGATATTGAAGAGTATCATTTGGGGTAGAGATATTTTACAAAAAGGTATTAGATGGAGGGTAGGACCTGGTGATAGTATTAAAGTTTGGACGGATCATTGGATTCCCAATTCATGTGGGTTTAGGGCTAGCCATAGTCATGCTCAAATGGATATAGAATTAAAAGTGAATGATATTATAGACCACAATACCCGCACTTGGAAGATGCAAGATTTATAGATTTGGTTTTGTGCGGACGTTATTCATGCAATAGTGTCTATTCGTATTTCTTCCACTGGATCGTCGGATAGGATTATTTGACATCGTACAATATCTGGCAATTATGAGGTAAAATTGGGATACCATTTAGCTAGAGAAATTGTTAGATGTTGAGAAGTTAGCACTGATAGACCTCAACCGAGTAATCAATCTTTTTCAGAAAAGTTCTGAAATTTCTTATGTTCTATGAATATCAAAAACAAATATAAGCATTTTATTCAAAAATATATTATGAATGTTCTACCTGTTAATCATGTTGTTTCTAAAAAATTAAGACATGCTTGTGATGTGTGTAAGGTTTGTGGTATGGAAAGTGAAACTATTGATCATATGCTTTTTATATGGCCTAAAGCACAATTGGTTTGGAGAATTTGTCCCATTAATTGGCCTAATATTGAGAGTACTATGGATTTTGGTAGATGGTGGAATGATATTTTTGTTAATGCTAATCAATATCCTGATTTTATTAATCTTGTTAAACTAAGTGTTTCTAGCATGTGGCAAATCTGGAAGGCTAGAAACCCACTAAGCTTTAATGGGGGATATTTGTGAACCCAATGATATTGTAAAAAAGGCACTTTTTTATTTCCATGAATATGAAAATAATATGCTTACTACTCTTCCTCCTACGCTTGTATCTGATTACACTAATGATAAAAATATTATTGTGGCACAAGATGGTATTGTTATGTTTGCAGATGCTAGCTTACAAAAGGAGAAAAAGATGGCAAGCATTGGAGTGATTCTTATGGATAGCTTTGGTCTTTTGCTTCAAGCCTTTGGTATCCCAATTCAATTTGTTGGGAAAACCATCATCGCTGAAGCACTAGCAATTCATTAGACATTGGAAAACGCTAAGGAAAATGGATGGTCAAAGGTGCATATCTTGTCGGAAGCAAAACAATATGGTGGATATGATATGGAAAAGAAGTGTAGCTTCATGGGAGATAGAGACTACTTTTGAAGATATCTGAAAGCTTATGAGTTGCTTTGATATTGTACGTGTGGTATATATTCCTAGATCTTAGAATATCCTAGCGCACAATTTAGCCAAATTTTCTATTTCGTTGTTACGTAAAGTTATTTGGGTTTCAGTTTTCCCTAGTTGAATTGTAACGGATGTTGTTGCATCTTTTAACTCTTTGAGACCGCTTATGCATTAATACAGTAAAGTCATTTATTGTTAAAGAAAAAATAATGCATGATCACACAGTTAACAAGAGATAGACCATATAGTGGGATATACCCGGATAAACATGAGGATATGCACAACATACAATGGCGGATACAAGATGTAGTCGTCTTAAGCTTTGAGTTGTCAATTTGAAATTCATCTCAAATTCGCCTCAAGTCGTCTCCAGACACCTTCAATATTGATATCAAGCTCCTTAAGATGTTTCTAATAAAACCCCATATCACCCAAGAAAAATACATGAATAGATGAAGATTTGACAACATTATTTGAAATATGTTTCTTTTGCATTGATTTTACAGAATTTTAAGGTAAAATCACTGGGAAATGTGGAAAACACCCAAAAAATTTAACGACTTGAACCTACAAGATTCTTATATAATGATAGAGAGATTTGGAGACAAAGTTTGAGAGATCTGAAAAGAACAATTAAATAAAATTTATGGAAGAGAGAGAGTGAGTGAGTTTGAAAATTGAAGCTATTTTAATGGGAGACATTACCAATTATGCTATATAAAGATTGTGGCAAAAAATGTGAGTATGGACTATTGGGTGCCAAATTTTAAACGTGGGCTGTTAGGATTCTAACTTGTCTCCCGATGCCAAAATTCCATTATGAATGGGTTTATGGACCAGCCGGGTGTAGGGAGCTATATCTGGTTGGCTACTTATGTAAAGATCCCTATTTGAAGAACAAATTGCACTTTTTATCTTCAAACGGGCTGGTCTTTAATTTTTACCCTTCAAATGGGCTGGTCTTTAATTTTTTCCCTTAACAATCGAGCTTATGTCTAGCTAGGCATAAGTTCTTTAAGGGCACGGGACATAACTTGTGAAATATAAATTGAAAAAATTACTTTCCATAGCTACCCCTAAGACTTATTTATTGATAACAACTACCTTATTTTTTATTTATTTTTCGCATCTTTAATGTTGCAAAATTACATTCAATAGCTATTCCACTAACTTTCAGTTACTGGGTTTGTATAACCCCTAAATACACGGTCCAGTGACTTTTAAGTTACTGGGTCTATTCCTAAATACACGGTGATGGTATCCCCTTTTCCCTCAATTTCTTCCATTTCAAATCACTTTCTCTCCCATCTTCAATATTCCTCTCCGATTTTCACTCCATCATCTCTCATCATTAGTTGTACGATTTCTACTATTCCTTAATCGTGTACTACCAAAAATAGGTAAGTGATTTTGGTGGTTTTTAAAATTTTTGCTGTATTTTTCTGTATTTTTGGTTGTTTTTTAGTTGATTGTTCAATTTCTTTGTTTATTGATAGTTCAATTTCATCCTTTATTGATTATAAGTTCTCCATTGTTAGGGTTTATAGAAGAAGATTCAGTTATCCATTATAATGGCTGAAAGGGACACTTCAAGCAAGAATACTCGAGGTATACAAAATATATTCGATGGTCCTTTTTCTCATTAGGACTTACTCAACACCAACACGCCATTGCAGGCTCCTCTGAAAGAATTGCTGCTGAGAGGCGTAGCAAGAAGATTCATGACCCATCAAGGATGCAACAATTTTAGCAAACCAAAGTTGAAAAAACGACAAAGCAAAAAAAGTTTGTACCATTTAAAAAAGTTTCTAAAGATCTGCAACAAAAGAAGAGAAATGTAAGCAAGCCTGCTGTAGTAAGTAAGGGTAAAAAGGTTGTCGAAGATAATCCTTCAGTTGTTGTGGAAGAAGATGGAGAGGTAGATGTCTTATATAATGTATTTCAATTTAATTGTTTCTGTATTTTCAGTGTATTTCAATTTATATTTAATTAGTTTTGTCATCGATTATGTGTATTTCACTATGTTCTATCTATTTTATATCTGTGTTTAGATGTGTTTTTGTTTTTCTGTATTCTGACTGTATATTTTTTGTGGGTTTTCTATGTGTTTTGACAGTATAATTTTATGGGTTAAAGATTCAGTGTATTTCTGTGTATCTATGAAGCTTAATGTTGTGTGTTTTTGTTTTTTTTTTCTTTTTTTTTTTTCTGTATTCCAATGTATTTTATATGTGTGGCAAAACTGTTGTTGAATGTATATATATGTGTATTTCTGTATATTTATGAAGCTTACTGTTTTTGTTAAATTTATTTATTTTGTCTGTATTTTTTATTGATTGTATGTGTCTATTTTTTGAATGTTTGTTCCTGCATAAATGTTACTATTGACATGTTTTTTCAGGAAGCTAAATTCTATGCTAAGGAGCACCCTCAAGAGGCTCCATCGATGAAACGTTACATGAATGTCAAAGTGTTCAATGAACTTAGGGACAAACTAACTGATATACAGTTAGATTTGTTTTCCAAGACCATTTTTGGCAAATTTCTCAGAATGCAAAACATGGAGGTACAAGCACAATTGTTTAGATGGTTCATGGTAAGAGAGCTTAAGGAAAGTACTTACGATTGCTTTACAATGGACATAAATGGTACAGTTTTGCAATTTAGCATTGGAGAATTTGCACTTATGAGCGGGTGAAATTGTGTATCTGATGAAGATGATTTTACATATGATGAGCTGCAATCGAATAGGCTTATGGATAAATATTTTGGTGGAACTAAGAATCAAGTGAAAAGATTCTAGTTGATAGATTGCTTCAAACAAAAGAAATGGGATGATAACAATGAGGACGCCGTCAAGATTGCATTACTGTATTTTATAAATACATACATCTTTTGCGGTGAGCCAAACAAAATAAATATACCAATGGTTCATTTTGAAGTGGTTGAATATGGAAGATATGTAGATTATCCATAGGGTAAAGAATCGTTTCGCGAGTTGACCAAAAGCATCAGTAAGAAATATGTTGGGCACAAACAGTATTACAGGATTCATGGGATGCCACTTGCCACACAAGTTTGGCTATATGAGTGTTGTTCAAAAGTTCCATCCCATATTGCTGTTAAGTCTGGGAATTTCATTCCAGGAATGTGGAATTGACGGTCCATTGAAATCCAACCAAAATACAATATTTTGATGGAAGGCATTTTTAGAGACGACAAACACCCGATAATTTTTTTGAACACAAACTTGTACTAATTTTTCATAGTATGTATTCATAATTATGTGTATTATCATTGTATCTATATTTCACTGATTCACAAAACAATGGTTGATCATTGATTTTGTTTTTTTCAAAAGGATCAGCCAGATGGATTAAATGTATTTTTTTTGTACAAGTATATGTATTTACTTGTATTTATTTCATATTTTATGTGTATTTTTTAATCTTTTTGTATTTTCACTGTATTTGTATGTGTTCTTTGCACAGATTTGTACTTTTGAGAATACAATTCCAACCATCAGTGAGTTGGAATCCCTTAATTTTCCTCCTATTGTTTTCCAAGAAAACGCCAATCCCACAAATGTTGATGTTGATGCACATGAAGGTGCACATGGCACCGAGATGGTAGCTGATGAGTATGATGATTTCAGTACTACACCACCCCACATTGCCCAGGGTAAACAGCAAAAACGAAAGGGTGTATCGGTTTCTCCACCTCCTAAGAAACGCAGACAAGTTACAATTTTAGCTTCTCCGGCAAAGAAACAACCACTCCGGACCGAATCAATCACAACCCCGAAGAATATTCCGAACGGTCAAAACATTGTACAGAAGTCTGCTTTATCAAAGGTGAGGGAACAAATGGATCGACATCCACCCACCCCAAGGCATCGTGATGTACCTACTGCCACCTAGAAGGATGATCTGAAACTTCTTAGGCGAGATCTTCAAGATTTTACGAAATCTGTAAGTGGTTTTGTTATGTCCGATTTTTTTTGTTTACTATAGTGTTTTGGTAAGTGTGTTAACAAATTTTTGTTTTTGTGTTAAAACATGTAGGTCTTTGTTGAGTTCACTGATCTTCGCAAGTACATGGACGACAACTACAAAAAGGTGTTTGAAGCAATAAAGGGGAATAATTCTTCCGAAAAGGTAATACCAAAATGCTGAATAGGTTGAGTTAGCATTTTTAGAACATCATCATGAAATACTATTATGAATAACATAGTTTCTTTTATAAAATATATGTAAAGGCTGCTGATAGTGAAGCTCCGTTTCATCAATATGAAGTTGGCATACAATACTCGCCTGAATACGACCAACGTCAGCATTCTGCCATACCAACATCAACGGATAAACATGATCTTGATGAAAATAAGGTAAAATCAACTTTTAGTTTAAAATCTTACTATTTATTTCATGTCAATTCCTTATGTATTTCTATATACATTTTTACTGCAATCGTATTGTATATTTATCAATATATTAGTGTTATGTATTGTAATATATTTTTCCATTATAGTATTCATAAAATCTATCTTTTGTAAAAAAAAAAAAAACGAAGGGTGTTGGACCCATGTTACCTGGCGAGGTGCCGGATATTGGAATGACCGGCGGCAATCAAAGTGGAGATACACTAAAGGCTTCAACTGAAGAGATTCATGGCGGACGTGAAATATCCGCGGAACGAAGAGAATCAGAGGTATTTTATGTGCGTTCTGTTACCTTTGTATTTCAATGTATTTATCTATCTGTTTTTTTATCACAGATTTGTATTTCTGTCACATATTCATATATGCAGACCACTATATTTATATGCATATTTTTTATACACAAACTATGTATTTCATTATTATGTCATATTATGTCTTTACATGAAATATCTAACATTAACAGTTTTACATGAAAATCTCACATTAACAATTGTATTTCACTATTTTTTTTTATTTTATTCAAATGTTGTATTTCATTTGTATGTTATACCTTGTTTTTACATGAGTAATTTAACAATAACAGTGTATTCATTTCTAATAACATATGTTTTTGAAATTCAAGGGTGTGGCAGTCATGTTACCTAGAGAGCTGTCGGATTCTGGCGTGAATTATGGCAATCACAGTGGAGATACATTGAAGGCTTCAACAAAAGATATTCAGGGTGGAGGTGACATTTCAATAGCACATTTGCAATCAAAGATACTTTCAAATATAATCAAGTTTTAATTAAATATTTTTTGTTTTTGCAACGTATAATTAAATTGTGTATTTAATTGATATTGGTAGGAGGCCGGACTGAATCACCTTAGTGGAATACCTGCCGATCAAGATTTTAATTCATCGAAGGAAATGGTAGCAGAGTTGCTAGCCCATATAACTCTCGCAACAGTTATTTCACTAAGTGCTGCTGGAATACAAGACGGGGATCGCGCCGATCATTCAAGTATAAAGACGCCACCCAAACCCGTTGAGGACGCGGTACCACTGTCTCAATTTTTAATTCCTGACCATGTTTTACCAAGCCAACTTAGAGTAAAAGGAACCACCGGGCAAAGTGCAACTGCTGAAACAGGACAACAGGGTTCAAGCCAGAATATTGATCAATGAATAATTGTCCATCCATGAATTGTTTGAGATAGGAAACCCAGTAAATACAAGATATCGCCTTTCATGTCCAATTACGGGTCAGCAGGATCTTCGGTTATTGAACCCGTTCCTTGTGTTTTTGAAAAGAAGCATCCCTTTGTAGAAGATCCCATCAATGGCCCGATTGACACGTCGTTTTTTCAAGAATATCAAAATTGGCCCGAGAAGGATTTGCTACAAAGGCACGATAAAAAGTAAGTATTTTACAAAAAAAATTTTAATTTTTTACATATCAACATATAAATGAAAGACATATCGTACCTATCTTTGATTGTTGATATTCAGAAAGGACAAGGAAAGCCGTTATAGAAAAAAGAAGGAAGCATTGGACCCTGACGACGAAGATTTGGCCTTCAATTTTAGCGTTGCGTATGTCTAAGACAAAAACGGGTTCTATCTGTTAAAAAATGGATGGGCAACTCTGGAATGACGAGGTGGTGTATTTATCATATTTTGAATTACATTTTGCTTACATAACTAACCGTTTTAACATCACATTGTTGTCAGTTATTAACAGTTTTTACATGACTTATCTACACTTGACAGTTTGCTATATACCTGTATTTCTCTGTATTTCACTATATTTCACTATATTTTTTGTCACATATTTGCATATATAGACCACTATATTTATATGTTTTATAGACAAATTGTATTTCATTTGTATGTTAAACCTTGTATTTACTTCATGCTGCTGTCACTTACCAATTATATTCAACATATTTTTCAGCACATTGACATTATTTTTTACTACTTCCGAAAGAAAGGCAAGTACGACAAGAAAAGCAGTTACAAATTCACCATTGTTAACTGTATATTCAAGACCAAAATTGACGAGATTTACCGCGCTTTTGAAAACCCAAAAGCGGCCGCAAGTGTTGCCAATTTTGAAACTGAAATATGTGAGTACATTAACGGGCAAAGATTGATGACTAATGTACCATGGCATACAGCTGACAATGTATTCATCCTTGTCAACGTCAAAGAGGAAAATCACTGGATCTTGATTGTAATATCATTCATGGACAGGTATTCATTTCTTCTTTTATTTACAATTTGTATGGAAATGATATACATTTTTAAATGTATGTGTTTATATTGTCTTGTATGATTCTATTACGTGCAGGCGTCTATACGTCTACAACTCATACTGAGCTGCGAGACATGATGCAGTTGTTAGGAGAGAAATAAACAAGTTGGCTACCCTTGTGCCACATCTTCTACATATATCTAGGTTCTATATGAAAAAGAAGGGTATCGATTTTCAAAAACACCCATCATACTTGGACAAAACACAGACTGACAACTTCGATGTAGTGTATGTTGATAATCTACCACAACAATCCCCTGGTAGCATGTATGTTTTTTTTTGGCATACAGATTCAATATTTATTTTTCTTATTAACATTTGTCAATCATTATTGAAGTTTTTTTGAAAAAATTTCAGGGATTGTGGTGTGTATGTGGCCGCTTTTGCTGCATACTTGAGTTCGGGTGAAGGAATTCCAACTAAAATTGATGCAAAGTTACTCCGTAAGAGATACGGTGTACTTCTATGTGACTATGCATGGCGGAAGGCAAACCAAAATGCGTTCAGAGATAACGAGCCGCCACCAAGACTAGTTAGGCCTGCCATAGACTATGATGCAGTTGAAACAGTAGATGTTAATTAGTTCTGTTTGGTGTTTAAGTGTATTTCTGAGGCACATTAGTGTTTTGATTAGTAATTGATACATTTTGACACTTTTTATTTTGTTAAGAATACACCAAGTGGTGTATTCTTTGAATGAACTACTATTATATATATTACAATAGCACTTTGGACAGTTTTTTTTATGAATTTACAATCTTTGCAAGCTGGATAGTTCTGTATTTTCAACTTCTATATTGTGTATTCCTATGTGTAATCTTTGAAAGTATGCATTCGTATGTATTTCTATATATATCTGGTAATTGTTATGATATGCAGTTATGTAATTATATTTTTTCTAGTTTGTAAATGCTGCAGTCACATATATTTCAATGTATTTATTGTCAATAGTTTCAACTGTAGGTAAAAAATAAGCTACATTTTGAATATGTTTATGTATTTGTATTTTGATGTTACAGTCTAACCATAGTGTAAGTTTCAATCACACAGAATCAAAACCCACTCTTATTTTCATTCCACACATTAAGTCATGGACAAGGTAAAATGATAACATTTCATTGAAACACATTTCAACATATCAGTGCATAACTCTAAAAAAAGTACATCAAAGTAAAGAAACAACGAATTCGAGTTGAATTCATTTATTGAACATCATGGGATAAGTGTTTTAAGAAATGAATGCACATAGAAACAAGACGTTTACTTCTTCTTACGGGGCTCATTAGTACAAGAACGCCTATTATGACCAAGACGTTCACATGTACTACAAGCACTTCTATGTTTACCAATCATCAGCTCCATTAACGGCTTATCTCGCTTCTTCTTTGGCCTCCCTGGAGGTTTCTTGTATCTTGGTGGCAAAACAACTTCATCAGATATGTGTGTGGGAATATTCCACTGACTCTCGTCAGGGAGAGGATCCACCGGCACATCATACGTCTTCACCACTGTCTTCGGTTTGAATAGGTCTGAGCAATATTCATCAGCCATAATATTTTTACTCTTCAATACAGCCCATGCATGTGGACAAGGTATGTTGTCCATTTGGAACATCCAACAACTGCAGGTTTTTCTTCAAATCAATTATGAAACACCTTGCTCCATCATTTACCGTATACACATATTCAGTTGATGCTTCAACCTAAGAAACAAGCAGCTTGTACAAGTCAAATACATTGTATATTAGGATCAACAAAAAATACATTAAATGAATTAAAAGAATCAACGCATAAAGAACCATTACAATAAATTATTGCAGATACAAATCAGTGATGTTAAATACATAGAAATACAGATAAATACAGTGATGATAAAACAAGCATTTTTTTGTATTAAATATGAAATATACCCTCATACGTAAAGATTTACCCTCATTCATTGACAGTAGTTGCTGGAATGCTTTCGCAAGTGTTGTGAACGTGTATGTACCGTTTCTTCTATTAGTACAATTCCATCTCCCAAACATCTTCCTCAGTTCTTCAAGAAAATCGAAAACAGGCAACCCTCTTGCTGCTACTAGTTTTCCATTAATACATTTGGCTATGTTGGAAGTCATCGTCCATCCTTTGTTAACATGTGAATACAGCCGAGCCCATTCCTCCCTTCCAGCTAATTCCACGTATTCCTTTACCCGAATATCAACATTCTCAATCTTATCCATCAGTTTATCAAACTCATCCTGTGTGTATGCCTTTGCCAGTGAATAAAACACAAGACTCAATACTTTATCATTCGACTTGTATCTTTTTGTCACATTTTTCCATAAATGCCATATGCATGCCAAATGAGGAACAATAGGATACACCATAGACACCGCTTTGATTATGCTTTCATGTCTATAGGATATGACACACATGTTATCCCTAATCAAATAAGCTTGCTTGAACTGCTCAAAGAACCACGTCCAAAATTTATCATTCTCTGAATCTATCACACCGTATGTCAGTGGTAGAATATTACCTCTATATACAGTTGCATTAAAAAAAAAAATAATCACAATCATTTTTTCATTTTTAATGTAATGCAGTTTGTATGTACAGTGTATTCCATATATATATATATATAGAGAGAGAGAGAGAGAGAGAATTTCATGTACCTGCACCATCTGAAGTACTGGTTGATACGAATGTCCCATTATATGTGGTTTTAAGGTGGGAACCATCCACTACCACTATTGGTCTACAACACTTGACCCCTTTGATGAATGCTTTGAGTGCTACAAAGAAATACAAGAACTCATTTTCACGTGATTTATACATTCTCACGAGTGATCGAGGATATGTTTTATCCAAGATGTACACATATGCCGGTAATTTCTTGTATGAATCGGCTGGTTTCCCCCTCAAATCATTCATTGCCTTTTCTCTAGCCCTTCAGGCCATTATATAAGAAACATCTACACCAAATTCATTTTTGACATCGTCTACTATATCCCCAGGGCTGTATTTCCTCTTATGGTTTGCTATTTTTGGCTTAACAACTGATGCCCCAATAAACCAACTTGTTGCTTGCCTATGCGAATACACTTTGTCCTTCAATGGGCATCTATGCTCGTCATGGAAACATCTAACCCTGAACATTTCAGATTTTCCAATACTTGACGCTCGAAATTTCCATTCACATTCAGGCGACATACATACAAGTGTATAGCTACAAATACGGGGAAAAAATCATGCACAATCAGTTTGAAGTTATTTATCAAGTCTAAGATAATAAGAAATGCATATACTGCATGTTAAAACTCCCATATATTGATGTATTTAAATACAGTTAATAGAAACATACATTAATTCAATCAACTCATTTTTTTTTCGAAAATATAGTGTATTTCAATATATATCTCAATGTATTTTCACTTTTCTGAATAGTGTACGTGTTTCAAACATTACCATTGACATAAATACATTGTATTTTAATCAGTTTACAACACACAAACAAAATACAATAAGATCATACCTTATGGAATTTGACTTCTCAGTCCTGAAATTGAATTGTTTGCAAATAGCATAATTCGCCATAACAGTTTTTAGTGTATCCTTATCCTTGTAAATTTGATCCACAACAACTTCATTTTGATCCATGTTGGAAATAATCGAGTTATTGTCGTTCTCAAATAATACAACAGCCTTACCACAATTTGACGCCTCCAAATCACTTGAATCATCTACATCCATAGCATGCATATTATCATTGTATTCAAGTTGAAGCATATCTTCTCTAACGACAGATTCTCCAGTTACACAACCCTCAATTTCATTATCCGTTATACTAACGGATATCGGATACATCCCAAAAAGACGTTGTTTTCTCTGTTAAGCTCAACATGCACTCTAACTCCCATATCGTTGTGTATTTCCATGGGCTGAGTATCTCCTTCAACTGCATATTTGATTGATATCGTTTTTCTACAAGTATCTACTCCCAACTGATTGGCAATCGTTGCAACCAAATCAGCGTATGAGGAATAATCTTTGAATACAACTGCATCTATTTTGTAATTCACACAGCAATTTTGGTCGTTCCAGATTCTAGAGGTTCGGATAAAAGCTGTTATGCGGGCCATTATTACGATTAGAAATACAACAGTGTGATCTTGAAAACAGCTTTAGTCAAAAGTTTTGATCGTACGAAACAGAGTATTTTATATTCGAGAACTAAACCAAATAAATCATTCCAGAATTCAAAAATACCTTTTTGAAAATCGAAATTCAAAATTGATCTTCTCTATAACACTCTATATACACTCGTTCATGTATTATGGCGTGATTCTTCGATTCTGATAGTTCAAAAAAATCAAAGCTGCAATGGAAGTTTTTGTATTTTAGGAGATTTATCGAATTGAGTTTTTTTAATTCAAAAAGTTTGGAATGGAGTAATAGAAGAGAGAGAGAGACGTGAGCTGTTATGGAACATCAGCTGTTATGCGTGAAATATGGTTGATTTAATTTGACTTACCATTTAAAAAAAAAAACAAAGAAGATTCTGCTCCAAAAATACAGCCTATTTTTACTCAACACAATCGTGTATTTAAAAAAAAAATGAAATACAGTCGAATCCAGCAAAAAGCAGCTACGGTTTGTAATTGGTGAACTTGTCGCTATAAATTATTAGGAGCTATTAAAAGATAGTCATTTATGTAAGTTTCACATATAAATTTATGGTTGCGAAAAAGTTGTTTGTTATGAGGAGCAAAAGTTAAAGATCGACACATAGGGAAAAAGTGCCAATGACCCCTATTTGAATCCTCATCGGCCTAGCCCATTTCTTATGAAGGTCCAACACCAGTTGTTGGACAACCGCTGTTGACCTTGATGGCCCAGACTCTAATTTGATTGAGGTGGCCCAAACTTGGGGCTTAAAGTTTGGTGTTTACACTTCAATTCTCCTAGATAGGACAATTGGTATTTAATTTTTTTCCTTTCGTCTAAAATATCTCGAGGTTTTGGGTTCAAACTTCGGCTTAGTCATAAAAATAAAATAAAAAATCGCAAGGCAGGGCTTTGTAAAAAATTTGCCTTATGTGGCAGACTTTATTTAAGGCATAACTAAAAGTCTGCGGGAGACGGCAGACTTTTTACAAACCTTGTCTTGCGGTTTTTTTTTTGGACTGAGCGGGCGTTCGAACCCAGAACCTCGGGGTATTTTCAGTCATCTTTTTAACCGAAGGACAAAAATTAAAGACCAGCAATTTGAGGGGGTGGAAATTAAAGACCACTCCAAAAGAAGGACAATCCGCGCAAAAAAATGAAACATTTAGCCACTTAAGACGAGGTATTACTGCACTAGCATGGTTCCATATTTCCATCCCATCCAATTAAGGCTAAAATTTATTCATTTTTTGTGCGGATTGTCCTTCAAAAGCACTGGTCTTTAATTTTTGTCCCTAAAATTTGAAATCTTTAGTTTTTGTCCTTTGCCTAAAAACTCATGGGTTCCGGGTTCGAATCCCGGCTCAGACAAAAAAAAAAAAAAAAAAATCGCATGGCTTGCAAAACTATGCCTGAGGCCTAACTTTGGCTTGCAAAACTATGCCTAAGGCCTAACTTTGGCTTGCAAAACTATGCCTAAAGCCAAACTTTGGCTTGCAAAACTATGCCTGAAGCCAAACTTTGGCTTGCAGGTAGAATTTGCATGTAAACTATGCCTGATGGCATGCAAAACTATGCTAACTTTGGCTTGCAAAACTCTGCCTGAGGCCTAACCTTTGCCCGAATAGGCCTAACTTTGCTACAAAACTTTGATTAAGTCGGGATTCGAACCCCAAACCTCATGATATTAGGCGAAAGGCAATAATTAAAGATCACCCCAAAATAAGGGCATTCCAGTGAATTGCCCAAATTTATTTAGTTAATCTTTAGAATTAGTTGAAAACAGCCCATGGGCTAAACTATCATGATTGACTAGTTTCTTTCTTTATGGGATTTAGGGGTTCTGCTTGACTTCTTTTGGGCTTCTTGTGTTAAGAGCTGCTTTTTCAAATCTCACTTGTGTTTTCTTCTTCTCCTTTTTTATATTTCTCGTCATTCTCTAACTTACAAATGGATTGGTATTTTGATGGTTGGTTCTTCTTTTCTTTCACCTTTTTTTTTTTTTTTTATGGATTGAGGGGACTATAACCCGAAAGACTAATCTATTAGGTAGGAAAGTCCGTTCAACCTATAAATTCATTAGTATTTTTTTTTAATCAATGAGAGATAATTGACACACAACTCGCTTGAGGACTAGTGACCTCGTTGGTCATGACTGATACCTACTTTTTTTTTTTAATCAATGCCACGACTCCTGGCCCAGTACTTGATCACATATGATATCACATATTTTTTGCCCTAGTTGGTTACGAAGCGACACCTCTCCTGGATCCAAGGTCACTAAATCGAGTCAGGGTCTCAAACATTGATTGACCTTCTTAGATATTAAATTTTTATATACTAAGTTTGAGAACACAACTGAAAAGACTAATCTATTAGGTAAGAGAGCCACTCAGCATATAAATTCATTATCTCTTTTTAGTCATTGAGGGATAATTAACACACATAAGTTTTTTTTTTTTTTACTTTTTTCTTTTGGGGTTTGAACTTTTAACTCTACAGCGTACTATGGCATTACAACAAAGAAAAACACTTCGTTCGGAAGTACCTTCAATTAAACCAATTATTTCTCTTGATCTTATGCAAGAACGCAGATAACGTATTACTTATCTTGATGCTGTATGATGTAATTTGTATCTTACAATATTTGTACTTACCAACACTAAAACTAATTAATTAATTTAGGAAATGAATTAATCCTGCATCATTAAGTTGACCATAACATGAAGAGAGGCACACCATTAGTGGTTATGTTGTCATATCAGCTACTTTCTTCCAAAGTAATTAATCACTGTCAGACATTTGTGCAGAAATTTCACGTTGAATATGCGTGATCCGTCATTGCAATTAGAGTTTAGGATAGTCAAATCTTAATTTGTCGTTCGTGAAGACAACCTGATAACCATTTCATTGAATTAATTATTCCTTCCAACCAAAAATTTGTGAATATGTAGTTTTCTGAGGGTGACAGGGTAAGCAAAGACGTTGCCTCTAATTGTTTATCTAGTCGCTTTAGCTTTGAATAGGTCATTTGAGAGTGTAGCAATAATCTAAACAAATACACGTTCCACGAGTTCTAGTCCTTAATAATTCAACCATAGTTAATTCAATTTTAGTTGGTACGCTCAAACCAAAAGTTGGTAATCTGGGGTATCTGTGTCTATAACAACTTGTCAACTCATGTGAATTTGACAATCCCCAGTATATATCTCCCCCAAATATAGTTCAAGATGATAATAGATTTACAACATCTATTATAGCTAGCAATCTAAGAATACTAAGATAAATTAGGAATTATTTTTGTCAGAACTGCTACGGATAGTACTCACTAATGTTTTATAATGACGCATAATAAATATTACAGTGATATTTCTGCTTTTAACCCAAAAAGAAAAGAAAGAAAGTGAAACAAGTATGGAGCAAGAGGATTCAGATTTCAGTTCACTATCTTTATATGATTTTACCACTAGAATACATACGATACCTCAATCACTCAATTATCAAAAGGCTGAAAATTATATTCCCCTTCTAATTTACATCGTGTAGAATTGAACATTTTACTACTTTATATTAGTAGATATTACTATTCTCACTCTCCTATCTAATCAAGTCTAATTAATGGCTAGTGATTTTGCAAAGAACAACGTGTGTTTTCCACAATCCACATGGGGTTCTTTAACCCTTCAAAATTCTCAATTTACGTTAAAGAATCGGAGGGAGGATTTGATTCTTTACGCTAAGTTAGGCTGGTAAAGACGGAACATAAAACAAAATAATACAGATAAACTCTTAATCTATATATGTTCCAAGTACTTTCGCATTAAAAACTGTGAAGAGATAATCAACCTTGAAAGCTCCAAAATGAAAAGAGATGGCTAGCTGCATAATTGATCCAGGATTTAAACTACATGAGTTGGAGTTTCAACTACTATTTAAATCCATTTGAATTACAACAACATATCCAGTGAAATTTCACAAAGTAAGGTCTGGGAAGGGTAGAATGTACGCAGACCTTAGCGCTACTTTGGGAGGTAGAGAGGTTGTTTCCGGTAGAAAAATCCATTTGAATTACTGGATTCAAAATCTAGTACTGGACTCAAAAGCTAGTACTATTAATTCAACTTATTTAGTAATTTTTTTTAAGACATGTACATGATCTGAGCAAAATTAATGATTCGGATGAATCCATATGTTGTACACTAATTAAGTACACCCCTAATTCTACATATGGACGAATTTCATGCGTTCTCGGCATGCAAATATATTACAGCTTAGTATGTATATCTCCTTAAAGAGAAATAAATTAGAGAATCTAGCTTAATTAAAATAAAATAAAGCAGCTAGACCTTTCTATGTAATATGCTTCATAAAATAACTTGACTTTTTCAATTTCAAAACACATCCCACCACAGATCTGAACATAAGCACGACTAAAGAAGTTATTTAAAACTCTAAAGTACATATATTAAAGCATATTCGTGGAGCAATATTGTGCTTTTAGGAATCTCATCTCTGGTATTGAGAACATTTATATTTCATTAAATTAGTTAATTAGTGCAATAAGGATCTGGCCATTTTCCTTTAAATTAACGTCTTCACTTGTATTAGTACGTATTTTAAGTGGAAAGAATAAAGCAAAGTATAATTCGTGAGGTCTACTGTTTAGGGAAGATCTTCTTTATCAGGAAATGGATTAAGTTAATAATAGAATCATTCACTTTTATTAATAGTGATTATATTATACTGTATCTAATGGAATACCATGAGCAGATAATGAAATGGTTATGGTTAAGTGAACCATACGGTTGGCATAACATGAAAATAAAAATAACAATATCTATTGTACCATGATGTTCACAATGACTACTAACTAAACATCTACATGCACTCCACATAAAATAAGAAGCAAGATTGTTTAATTTGTAAAGTACAACTTAACAATCCATTTTGAGTGCTATATTATGATGGCAAAGTTCTTAGTTAAGGTAGGGGCATCATAAACTTACTCAATTCTAGCAAAACATGAAAAAGCTTTATATTAATGACTGAGCTTTTGAACAAAAATTCAGATGCTACAGAATTACTGGGAAAATATAGAAGTAAATTAGAATGGGAAATTGTATAGGCGGAATATCATCATTAACATGTCTAGTTCTTAATGACTTAGAAAGAACTTGAGATGTTTCTGACATGGGTACCATGATAAGATAGACAAGAAGAAACTGAAGTGCATCAATTATCAGAGATTCAAGTCAAACTGGCTTGCAGTTCCTTTTTTTCTTGATATATTATCTCATATCACTATGTCAGAAACCAAAGATTTGAAGCAGAAGGAAGGACCATTTGGAAGGACAAATTAAATGAGAATTTTAGTGTCATGACTCATGACAACTTGTTTAATTACTTGCTCTTTGAATGTTCATAGAAAACAAATGATCCTAAAATAAATTTTGTTGGAGAGTAATTCTATCTCTACTTCTCAGTCTGATTGGTCAAAGTCTCGTAATCGATCGTTCATTTCGGCTAGCAAAATCAGGATCAATAATAAAATAAAACACTAGACAGGAGTTTTCGTTAGCAAGAACAAGAATTATTACAAAAGGATAATGGCTAGAAGGATTTGAACAACATTATGGCATTACAATTTTCAAGGTTTATCTAAGGCTTAACTCAAGACTACACTACTAATCGTAGTTTTTTTTAGTATTGCTACTGCACATGACTTCGAGAGTCATGAAGATGATTATGACGCAATTATTAGAATATGTGAGCAGAACTATATAGGGAGATTAAGATATACTCC
The DNA here is from genome assembly GCF_019175385.1 of Lycium barbarum. Classification (NCBI taxonomy): domain Eukaryota; kingdom Viridiplantae; phylum Streptophyta; class Magnoliopsida; order Solanales; family Solanaceae; genus Lycium; species Lycium barbarum. The sequence goes on from NC_083340.1 coordinate 13,974,306, forward strand.
ATTTATCACCGAGAACTTAATATAACAAGTTTAATAATGTGGTCTTCTAGTATAGTAGTATACTAGTATATAAAAACTTGATTAGTAAATACTAATGGTTATTGTACAGCCAAGGTTGCAACTTAATATATTGGAACAAACCAAACTTCATTGAGAACACATTCCAGAAATGGGATTAATTAAGAAATGGTATGAACAAAAAATCCTACTTCACAAGGTAATTTGGAAAAGACTGCTTTAATTTAAGTTGTGTTTTCGACCATATATAGGGAACTTGAAAAACCCAACATTTAACAAAGTGGTCTAAATTTTTCTTAAAATATTCTTTTTGGAGGTGAAAGAGGTGAGGAAGAGAGATCAATTGAGTGGTACATTTGAAAGACAGGTACTGAAAACATGTCACGCTCTTAGTTCAATTCAAATGCTAATTTTCAAAAAGATTTAAGTACTGAGGAGAGAAGCATTGTTTTCAGTAATGACCAGTTGGATCAAATTCCCAAAAATTAATTAGTAGATCAAGAAATTCAGCTCAAACATTAATGCAAGACATGTTACTACTAATAAAAACCCCAGAATACCTTTCATCCAACAACAAGAATCACAGTATATATATACTGTAGTAAAACTCTCGGCATATGAATTTCTTTTTATAAAAATGTTCTATCATCTAGGGTAGACAAATAGAAAAGCAACATAATAGAATAAAAATATATTGCTAAATACTTAGATAATTAAGAAAATAAAGGCATATAATTTAATCACTGAGCTAGCTAGCAGTATTATTATAACAACTACGCCGTTTTTTCCGTTGAGAAACAAAGGTGTTCAAAAGATTGAATTCTCAAACCATATATCTTTATAGAAAGTTTTCCATAAAGAACATTAACTAAGATGACCGATTTCAGAAATCATAGAAGTTACAAGACCCAAAAGTAACAAACAATACAACAAAAGACAAAAAGAAGTTCAATAATCTCTAGGACAAAGACGGTACACTAATTTAGCTGACCTTTATGATTCAAGAATTCCCCGTATTTCTTCATTGATCCAAATTACCTTCCATATCATATCAACAAGCTCAAATTCTAATTCCCCTTCATCATCTTCCAGATTAGTCATTAGATTCCAAAAGGAGGGCGAGGAGTTGGATTCCCCGCCCACCCATCAACAGAAGTAGATCCAGGATTTAAACAGTTAGGCATATTTAACGGCAGATTGAAGAACGGAAGCCCAGAAGATGGGTCCGGAAAAGGGTTATTGTTAACCCCACCACCACCACCACCACCGTCACCACCTCCACCGGAACCTTGCTGCTGAATCTGATTAACCCCATCATTAATATTAATATTATCATCCTCTAAAGGCAGCCTCTCATAAGCAACATTAGTAAAAGATGAAGCTATAACAATAACTGGACCAGCAGCCATCAACTCACCTACCACACTTCCTCCAACAACTTGTCCTTGTCCACCAGCCAAGAAAATTGTCAAACTTGTTGCTCCTGGTGGTGCTGGTGGTGGCAAAAATGAACCACTAAGTGACAATATCTCAAATCTCCCATTTAATGTAACGACCGATGAATTATTACCGGGTGTTGCCGGTTGCCTTATAGTCACATTAGTCACAATACCACTACCACTTAATATACAGATCCCACGCTGCCTTCTTCTAGCATAAGATGAAACACACTCAAAAACGTCACATCCATTTCCAATTTCAAGAATATGTGCTCTTAAAGTATTCGCACTTTCCCTAGTGATAATAACCGGTGGTTTCGGTTTATTCTTGGACCCTGGTGGACGACCCCTTGGTCTGCGACCAACAAGGTCGCCAGGTCCAGAATTTCCACCTAGATCAAGTTGGTGGTGTTCATTGGAAAACGGGTTTTTTGTATTTTCATCATCATTTTCAGGTTGTATTTGGAGGTTAAATTCAGGGTGGTGAAGTTGGTGAACGTAACGAGATGCACTACTTAAATCTAAACCAGCCATAATGACCATAACAATTTTTTTTTAAAAAAAAAAGGAGTACACAACAACAGGAGATTTGTGAGAAAAATATTGTAAAAAATTTATATGATTAAAAACTACTGTTTTTTTTTTTTTTTGGTTTTGTTTATTTAAGATGGAAGAAGTAGTGGGAGATGGGATAGATTTATAAAATATAAGGCTAAAAAAATAATATAGAAAGAGAAGAGTGAAAGTGGAACCCTAGATTTGAGAAAAGAAAGAGGTGCAGTGTTGGGGTTCGTGGTGGAGAATTTGGTTGAGTGCAGAGAAGGGAAGGGGAAGGGAGAAAGAAGGAAAGGGAGACAAAGGCTTGTTGAACAAACGCAGTCTTTCTTTCTCTCACCCTAAAAGTTTAAATATACGCATAAAAAATTATAGGGTTTAAAACTATATTATATTCTACTATAGTTGAAAAAAGAGTACTATGGTGGCGAAGCTTTACCTATACTTGTCGTTTACACTAGACTTTACTAATTTATCATGATTAGATGATAAATTAACGTTAGAATTTATATTAATTAACTGTAGTTTAGTAATAAGAGTGATATGATAATTATCTATTTGTCTAATGGGTGTAAACATCGAGTGCGTAAAAGCTTTTACTATAATACTACTTCTTCAGCAATTTACGTGGCAAAGTTTTAATAGACAAAAACATTTTTGAAAAATGAAGACTTTGGAACTTTTGATCATAAAATGGCAAATATAGTATTTGTGCTGTTATAAGATCTTTAAAACTTGTGAAACTTAAATATGTCTTCCAATCTTTATAGCTATAAATACTTCCTATTAAGAAGAAAATGAACAATATAAGTTATTAATATTTTAAAATTAGAAAACTTCTTTTATTTTTTTTAAGGAAGAAAGATTAGTTGGTAAATTAAACTTGCACCTAAGCGCGTTCGAAGAGACGGGGTTTGGCAATTGATTGCGTTCGAGGACAAGTGAATCCTTGACTTCTTTTTTTTATTTTTATTTTTATTAAAGTAATTTGTTTAAGATTATTACAAAACCTGAATCTAGTTTTTCATACATACCCACAATTTTAAGTTTAATTTAAGCCGAACTATTAGTAGACTTATAATCTCTCCCCCAAAACAAAATGATGGGTGTTAATCTTGAGGACATAGAACGCTGGTAATGGTGGAAAGATTATGGAAATTGCTTGTAATGTAATATAATATGTATACCAAAGAAGAAAAGAGCATAGTCGTGTAATATAAGAAAACAAATAAGTTATCCTAATTTCCTTAGCCTTGTTATTTCAAGTAACTTAAGAGATTGTGTGGTTTCTTCCTTTCTTGATGACTTAGTTCATGTTCTTTTTTCTTTTGGAGAATCTATCGAAGCGTTTTCTAGAGCTATATATATATAGAAGAAGATGGAAGTCTTAAATACTTAATCTTTTTTTTAATTGTAAGAGTAATGATTGAACCAGCTTGCACGTATGCTAATTATTTCATCGAATATCTATTATTAGTCACCGATACAAATAATTCTAAGAAAACTTCGATCTTTTATCTGAAATAATATCTTCATCATTTTGTCAAGTGCTCAAGAAAAAAACAAATCAAGAAAAATAAACCAAATCTTTACCAGAGGAACTCCACTCCGGCGGCTACCACACCCCAAAGAGGAAAAAGAGAAATTAGACGGTGGTGACAGTGAACAGTTGAATTTTTATAAAATTCATGCAAATAGATGAGATATACTTCCTCCGGCTCAAAAAGAGTGTCCACTTATCTATTTTCGCACCCCTTAAGAAAATACTAACTCTTCGATAAAAATAAGTAATTTGACTAAACTGCCCCTAATTAAATAGATATTTGGATTTGATTACATAACATTTAATTGGGGCAAATATGAAAAAGATAAGGTTAATTATTTCTTCATTTGATAAGTAGACACTCTTTCTGATTAAAAAAAAAAAGTTAAGTAGACACTCTTTTTGATGCGGAGGAAGTATTTTTTAAGAAGTCTAAGATTTGGAAATTTAAAGCAAGTTGGATTAAAGGCGCGTGAGTGGGTCTTTGTTTTCCTGTTAATGGAGTACCAGTTAAATGAATTGAGTAACAAAACAAAATAATGAGACATTTATTTTAGTGGTACATGAAACCTCCTAGATTAGTTATTAGTATATTTGTGGTTAGGGTTTAACAAGAGCTTAATCATGGTTAAGGGGAACAAAGTTGACCAGATTTAGATGCAAAGCTGACAGAAACGTGAGATGGGGGAAAATGGGTGGGACCTTATTTTGATTAAACAATTAATTAAAATAATATTGTTATAAATGCATTATATTGTTGATGTGTCCTTGCAATCCAATAGGCAAGTAGCTCAGGTCGCTTATAAGATTCTGAAAAGCCTCCCAATAATTTTTTCCTTCTATAAATATAAAGTTAATTTAATTAATTTGTACATCAATTCAAAGAATAATAAAATCGCTCTCTCCCAGCCTCTTTTGCTATATCTTTTGTTGTCGTATACTTTTATTATTATTATTGTTATTGTTGTTTTTGTTATTTTAAAACAAATTTGTTTAAATTAATTTAAATAAATTTTATACTAGAAAAAAGATTAATGGATGGGGAAGCAAAAGGGCAAGTGGGAGATGGTGCAGCGGCTGGTGGGTTCTACTTTTGTCCTTATCCCACCACCCTGACCGGCTATCTTTCTTAATTTTGGCACTTAATTAATTTTAATCACCAATCATTTAACCCCAATCTTATGCCTTGTTTGATTGTCCCAAATTAAAATTTTCAACCCCATACTTTTGTGTTCAACGAACACACACCATTTGTTTTTTGAGCTTTTAGTGTAATTCGTGCAAAAAGTGGATAATATACTTTTTTACAGAAATATAATACAGTTACAAGTTATCCAACAAATTTTAAAAATTAAAAGGCATTCATCTTAATTTATTTTAAATTGGTCTTCTGTTAAATAGAAATATATACATGTTTCTCTGGATAGGCGTAAAAGAAGTATATTTAATTACTACAGATTGAAAGCTAGCTATTGTTTTTTTCAAATGTCAGTTTATTATTCCTAAATTCAATATATAATTTGATTCTTGTACTCATGAGGTCTTTTCTTTAATTTTCTTCATGAGTTATTTTCTTTAATTTTCTTCTATAATTAATTATAATGGTATGCCAATTTTTTAATTGATCAAATAATTGCATAACGATAACTTCTCAGAATTTGGAGTGATAAGGTGAATAACATCTTATCTTACGCAAAGATATGCCATCATTGTCCCATTCGCTGGGTTTAAGTTGGCCTAAAATAGCTACCACTAAATTAAATTTTTAAATCAGTGTTAGATTTATTTACACAATATTTGTTTTCTATGGTTCGACTTCTATGATTTTGATCTTGACACTTGAAGTAGAATAATGCAGTAATTATTAAATTTCTCACACACTTTAGTTTCTTATTTAATCAATTAAATCCCCATGATCGGTCTTCTACTTATATATAAAATACCTTACAGGGAAATGAAAGAAAACTAAAACGTTTAGAGTCCGGAGCCAAAATAGCTTATTTTTGCAGCCATTAGACTAAAATAGACTGTTTTTTTTTATACCACAATGGGTATTTCGTTTGTTATCCAACGAAATACCCACACAACGCACTGTTCATAGCCGGAATTTTTTGTTGCATTTCGCTACACTTGTAGCGAAATGCAATAATTTTTTTTTTGTGCATTTCGTGAGTTAATCAACGAAATGCAACAATTTTTTTTTTTTGTATTTCGTGAATTAATCAACAAATATGAACGAAACTGATTTTTTTTTTTTGTGCATTTCGTGAGTTAATCAACGAAATGCAACAATTTTTTTATTTTTTTTTTGCATTTCGTGAATAAAAAAACGAAATAGGAATTTTTTTTTTTGCATTTCGTGTATTAAAAAACAAAATAGGATAATTTTTTTTTTAATTTCGTTCATATAAAAACGAAATTGGAATATATATATATATATATTTATTTATTTTTGCATTTCGTTGGTATATCTACGAAATAGTAAAAAAAAATTGTATTTCGTTTATTAAAAAATGAAATATGAAAATATTTGTTTTTGTATTTTTGTATTTCGTTTATATAAAAAAAATAGGAAAATAATTTTATTTTCATTTCGTTTATATAAAAACGAAATAGGAATACATACATATATATATAATTTTATTTTCATTTCGTTTATATAAAAACGAAATAGGAATACATACATATATATATATATATATATATATATGTATGTATTCCTATTTCGTTTTTATATAAACGAAATGAAAATAAAATTATTTTCCTATTTTTTTTATATAAACGAAATACAAAAATACAAAAAACATTATTTTCATATTTTGTTTTTAGATGAACGAAATAAAAAAAAATCTTATTTCTTTTTTTAATAAACAAAAAAAAATAGTTGTAAAGTCAAGACATAACTTTATTTTGAATATAAATATAATTCTAAAAAATATAGGGAGAAAAACTAGTTGTAAAATCGTCAAACTTTAGATGGTCATAACTTTGCGCTCGGACGTCCGTTTTACGCGTTTTTTTTTTTGAACTTGCATATTTTTTCGAGATCTATGCGGATGGCCAAGCCGATTTTTAAAAAAATAACTTTTATCCCATTCAATTTCAATTTTTCCCCAAATTGGGGTAAAATTTTCAGTTTTATTTACTTATAAGATGATGATATGCAATAGATTTCAACGTAAAAATCTCGGGGTAATGTAGCTGTGAATGTCAATTTCATTTCTGCGGTTTCAATTTTTGAAAATAAAGCTGACTAATTTTCTCGACATATAAAGTTGACTAAAATAACCTTATAGTCAAACACTAAGTTTTTTCAAACAAAACTTACTTCGGCCACCTTTTCAACACCTAAAATGACGATCTGAACGTCTACGTATCCTTGATGTATTGGGCCTACATTATTGTACGCAGAAAAAAATATCAGGTTCTATATAAAATATTGACGTTTCGGAGTCTTGACACACGACTAATGATTGATCAAAGTATGGAGAAAACACTAAGTGTTGTAAAAAATAAAGTTGGCCAACTTTTTTTTTTTTTGGTACTGTTTCTATAACGCAGTATTTTACTGCGTTATAGAAAAAAAAATTGATACTGTTTTACTGCGTTATAGAAAAAAAAATTCATATTTCAAATAAAATAAAAGAAATAAAATATATATATATGTGTGTGTGTGTGTGTGTGTATGTATGTATTCCTATTTCGTTGGTATATAAACGAAAAAAATAATTATTTTCCTATTTCGTTTTTATATAAATGAAATACAAAATATATATATATATATATATATATATATATATATATATATATATATATATATATATATTTATCCTATTTCATTGGTATATATATATATATATATATATATATATATATATATATATATATGTATGTATTCCTATTTCGTTTTTATATAAACGAAATGAAAATAAAATTATTTTCCTATTTTTTTATATAAACGAAATACAAAAAAAAATATTTTCATATTTAATTTTTTAAATAAACGAAATACAAAAAAAAAATACTATTTCGTAGATATACCAACGAAATGCAAATATATATATATATATATATATATATATATATATATATTTTTCCAATTTCGTTTTTATATGAAAAAATTAAAAAAAAAATTATCCTATTTCATTTTTTAATACACGAAATGCAAAAAAAAAAATTATAATTTCCTATTTCGTTTTTTTATTCACGAAATGCAAAAAAAAAAAAAAAAATTGTTGCATTTCGTTGATTAACTCACGAAATGCACCAAAAAAAAATCAGTTTCGTTCATATTTGTTGATTAATTCACGAAATACAAAAAAAAAAAATGTTGCATTTCGTTGATTAACTCACGAAATGCACAAAAAAAAAATTGTTGCATTTCGCTACAAGTGTAGCAAAATGCAACAAAAAATTCCGGCTATTAACAGTGTGTTGTGTGGGTATTTCGTTGGATAACCAACGAAATACCCATTGTGGTATAAAAAAAAAAACAGCCTATTTTGGTCTAATGACTGCAAAAATAAGTCATTTTGGCTCCGAACTCATAAAGCTCCGGACTCAAAAGGTTTATGGGAGCATGGCACGTTATTGTAACTATATTTTGCATCAATTAGATGTAAGATTTGACTTTTGAGTTAGATCAAATGTCTTCTTATGTACATTACTATTACCTACCGTAGTACCGTGTAAAGAAAAAATTGAGTAAATAGAAGTAGACTTTCAATCAACTTAAATTCTTAAATGAGATCATATTTTCTTGTGCATGGTACCAAAGTAAGTAGAGGTCCTACATTGAATCTCATTTCCCACTCATTATAAAAATAAAAAATATATAAAAAAAAATCCTTTGTACTTTTAGATAAACTTAAATTTTTAGAGGAAATTAATAATCACATATTTCTAACACACCGGATCTTGCCAAAACAATTTTAGAAAAGGGAAAAGGAAAACTTGTAAGCACATTGCAGTGTTGGAGTGTAAGTGGACTGAATGTTTTCTTGTTTGAGGCTTAGGTCTAAAGTTGAATATGAACAGCTAGCCATATGAACCCATGATGGAAGAAAAAAGGTTGTCGTACATTATAGGAGGCAAACTTAGGTTTCATGTACGGGTAGCAATCAACAGTGTCCCAAACGTTTCTTCATTTGCAAGGTTTTCTTCCAGCTCTTTCCCCATTTACTCTGCTTTTCTGATTAAAATAGTAAGGCCTGATGGGTTGGCCAGTTTAAATTTACAACTTTATACTTCATGTTAGCAAAGACTATTTCTCAAATTAAATTGCTGAGAATCTTTCTAAGCATATGATCAACGGTTTAATACTACGCAAGAGATCCTTCCGTTTTAACTAGATTTCGAATTCAAACCCCGAGAATAAAAAATCTTCTGATAGGGTGCGCTTCCTTTTTTAATTAGCCCTATGCACGTGAATTTTGAATTAATCGGATCAATGAATATCGAATATTAGTATACATAAAAAATCCGTCAAGGTATTTGCTTTGGTAATTGTTACTATGAAACAATCATCTCCAAAACTATAGCAAAGGTAGTAAATCGGCTCACCCGTAGACGGGCAAAGGTACTAAGCCGGGCTCCACGCCATCACTTTGCTATCTTTATACTTATCTCGCTGAATCATTGATTCAGATACCAATTGTTAGGCTACATCATGCCAAAAATACTTTCGACATTATGTGATAAAAGTATCACTACACCTTATATAAGTATATAGCCATCACTTCGCTATCTTTATACTTGTCTCGCTGAATCATTGATTCGAATACCAATTGTTAGGCTAAATTATGCCAAAAATACTTTTGACATTATGTGATAAAAGTATCACTACACCTTATATATGTGTATAGCTTGAATTTTATTCTTTTTTATCACCAATGTATAACATTCTTCGTACACCCTATAAATTGGTACCACGGAACAATCTTAATTAGCTAGGTAGGGGGCGCTCTAGTAAAGTAAAAGTTTTGATCATGAAAATTTGCAAATAATAAGTTAGTATTGTTGAAGTGTGTGATCATCTCATCTAAAAACTTAAACTGTTAGAGAAAACACATTTCTATTTACTTAATTATATTCCTAACGCTCCCCCCAAACTTCGGGCCTTATTTCCTTTTTCATGGACCAAATACGTAGAATTTGTTTTTTTAATAATAGGTGATGGTAAAATTTTATCCCAATACCTTGCCTCTCTGCTTCTTTGGCTATCGTATTTAAAAAGCTTCCAACAAGAGTGTTGACCATTCTTACGTAAAGAAATTAATTGAGGTTTCCGATTCATTGATATTGCCGTATTGATCCTTTGACAATTACAAAAACAATACACGAAAGATAGTTTGTTTCTAGGTCCACCTGTCCATGAATTATGACTGCCCATGGTCCTCCATTCCGACGCAAATACTACTGTTTCTCTCTCTCTTTCTTACTCATTTTGTTTTTATAATTGAAGTCAAACATGCCCAAATATTCCATGGTTTGACACATTCCAAGACCTTGATAGAATAGAAGGAATGGTTAGAATTATTGACGAACAAGAGCTGCACATCTAGTCATCTGGCCGGCTCCTTTTTGTATACTACTATGATAATATAAAGATATACAATGCATGGTGTTGTCATATATAATGCTGCGAACGGCTATTTGTGCAATTTGATAAGCAGCCAATTAGTTGTCGGTCTATGAATGTATGAAGATTAATCAGATAAGCTTGTTCTTCAACCACGTCATAGATACCAGACAAGTTGTAGGTCTATCATGAATGTACAAGTTTATTTTATTTCACACACACACGCTCATATATATGTGTGTGTGAGGTTATACATTATTGGCGTCTCAACAATTAAGCCATTGGACAAATTGAAATCCATTTATAGGTGAGAATTCAAAAACGTGTTGAAGAAAAATTCTAAAGTAGGAAAATTTCTATATATTTGGTGATGATTGGATTAGAAAATGAATTAGTGATCTTCCTAGCAGCCAATAGACAAGCTTCATCTTACACTATTAATTCACTGACCTTCTGAATAATCTAACTCTGTTTTGGTCCTTCATTATGAAATGGATAATCCAAGATTCCACATTCTATAATTTATTCAATCTATGAATTCCATTCAAAGTGGAGACTTCTGAATTAAGAGTTATATCCAATTAAAATGCAAAATCAAGGTCGTAGATTAAGCATTGAAAGGCAAAAAGCTAAGGGAAGTCTTAAAGAACCTAAAAAAATATGGTGGGATATATAAAGTTTTCCACTCTTAGTCGAGACCGATTCTATTTTTAACGAGTCTTGTGTGTGAATTTAAATTACTTGAAATTCCTGAACGAATACCGAAAAAAAAAAAAAAGAGTTTAATGGACTGATAGAGTCAGGTACACATTTTCTTTTTTATTGTTGTTTGAAATAGGCAATTGTTTTTCAGAGGAAGAAGATTTGAGACACAGAATCAAAAATGTCAAATCGAATACTGAACCCCACCTCACGTAAACTCAACTATGTAGCGGGTTTTGAAAAACTTTCTGCTGCTTTGTCTTATCTTTTCTCCTACTATCACTTTGTCTTATCCATCATCAATTTCTCCACTCTCTTTTTGACTTTTCTCTTCGGTTTTGCAAAAGGACAAATCAAGATTTCTTATCATAATAGAAGAAGAAAAACTAGTGATACTTTATTAAAAATATTACAACATTTGGTGCCTACATCAACCAAATAAATACATGAAATTTCTTATTTTTAATTAGTTTCGCACGGTGTTTAATACTCGCTTTGGGTCAATTCAATTGTATTGATAGTATAATCGTTCTCTATCAAAGGCGACTTCAGCAGCACTAACAGCAACAGACCAAGTGTATTCCCATAAGCGGGATCAAGGGAGAGTAGGATGTACGCAGACTTACTCCTACTTTTGTGGGGTAGGAAGGTTATTTTCGATAGACTCTAGGCTCGAGAGAAAAAAGGAATTGAAACATGATATCCAGAAAAAAATAGCAACAAAATAGGAAGATAAAAAGGCAAAAGAAGAATCTATAGTAGTACACCTCGAAGAAAATAATCTATGTGATTACTAACTAATACTATTAATAAGAAAAATACTTAGCTATCACTAACCTCCTCTCCTAATTCTCGACTTTCACACTTTCATATCTAGGATTCCAATTGGAGCTGATCAAAGATAAAAAGTTACTTGCCACTATATTACAAACTTTGGTTGTATGTTTTTATATAATAACAACACAATATGTTCTGCTCCGTAAATTAATGTAATTTGATGTAAAGAAATTATTACACCTGCAGCTCAAAACAAATTAATGTAATAAGTTATTAAACCCTGCTCATAACAAATTAATGTAATCTGATGTAATAAATTATTACACCCTGCTCCAGACTTCCTATTAACAATATTTTATTCGTTGTGATTAGAATTTTACATGTTCGATGTAATTGAGTTTTGTTTTAGGAACATTTCTTATTTGGCTTAAAGTAATTAAGAATGATAGCTAGGAACTTAGTGCAGCCAATTGATCCAGTCTAACGAGGTTTCATATACTCTTAATTAAATATAATTACAGACCAATTACATCATAATTTTATCTAATCTCTCGTACATTACTTACCTCTATCGTTATGTCATTGAGATATTGATAGGTATTCTAGGAGAAATTTATTATCATTAACTCTGGCTTAATAGTTCCAACATTATAGGTGGTACCTTAATTTTCTCCGGTACTTCATAAATTGAATTCTGCTATTTATCTGTAAATTTAAAGATTGTAGTATTAGATTAACTAAAAAAATAAGAGCTAGTAATCTGTTATCTTCTTCCCCTGATCTTAAAAAAAATACACAAAACTAAAATATGTTTTAGACATAAAGTAGATGAACGAAGAAATGGCTAATGAAATATAAGTTTGAATAGAAAATGTTAGTTTTTAAGAGAAGGGATATGCCATGGCCTTTAGTTAACAAGTTTCTCTCCACCAGCATGGGTTTTGGTTAGACGATTGGTCTCAGGTTCGACCCCAGGGATGAACAGTATTTTGTTGGAGCGCCGACACCAAAAATGTCCCTGCAATGCGCGATTCAAATTTAGTCGTGATTCAATGCAGATATTGAACATCGGGTGAAAATTAAAAAGACCAAGTTTCTCCCCAAAACTTATTTCGTCTCATTTCATCCTTCAACAAATTGTTTTTAAACAAACGCCAATAAAATTTATTTTGCAATTTTTCACCTTTAAAATAGTTATTCGATTTTCGTAAAAACTAAAAAAAAAAAATCTCAATTTTTGGTTGAAAAAATTTAAATTGCTTTTTCTAAAAAGTTGAATTATTTTTATCTAATAATTGAGACAAATACAAAGGGTGCACGTGGGATGGCCTGCGTGTCTGCCACGAGGCTTCTTCATTTTGGGTCAAAACCTTTTCTTGAGCCCTTAAAACTCGGGGGGTACAATTTCCGCCTACCCCCACTACATCGTTCACTCTCTCTCGACGCGCGTAACGCTCACACACATATATATAAGTTGTTAGAATGTTCTTTACATAATTTTTTTTTTTTTTTTTGATCTCTTTGTTTGAGACGTTCCTAGCTTGGCCATGCAGTGAGTGGAGGAAAATAAAAGAAAAATATAACAAAGCACGACAGTATGCGATGAGTTTCACGAACAATAAAATGTATAACGAAGACCTGCATGCAATGATATGCATGTGCAATAGAAACACGAGTTTCAATATTTTATACTTTGGATTTCAGGTGTAATTACTATGCTGCATACTATTTTTATGGTTAAATTTTGATATAAAACAATACTACAACTGATAACTAGCAGTAATATTTTTCGTTAGTAGCTTTCATGAAGCTATATTTGTTTGTTTATATTACATCAAACACTTATTCTTTCTATTTTCGATTTCACATGTACATAAGTTATGTGACATCGTTAATTGCTCACGAGTCACAATAGTATCTGCATATCCTTTATATATACTCCCTCCATCCCAAAAAGATTGTCTTAGTTTGACTTGGTACAAAGTTTAAGAAATAAAGAAAGACTTTTGAAATGTGTGATAAAAAACAAGTCTTAGATATTTGTGTGACTATAAATTCATCTCATAAAGTTAAATTATTTCTAAATATAGAAATGTGCCAATTTTTTGGGGAAAAACTAGTAAGGAAAGCAAGACAATCTTTTTGAGACGGAGGGAGTATAATTTATAATTTAGAGGACTATCTTGTAAATTTGCTTTTAAAACCTTCTTGGACATTCTCAAAGAAATGGAATTTATATAATATATACAATATGTACTTTAACCTACTAAAAGTTGTTTAAAATCTTACGGAAAATACTTGATCACGAACCTTGTCAGAAAATACTTGATCACGAACATTGTACTGAATTCTTGAAAGCTTGAGGCATGTCAATTAAGACACTGACTTAAGAATATTTCACCTGGTATGAGTGTGTCTCTCAGGATTCAACAAGCTCTTCTAGTATAAAACTAGGAGCCAAAATCTAACAAAGATTTAATATAACGAAAACCATCATAAACAAAATGTAGAAGATAGATGGAAGAAATTCTATTCATCACTAGTCCTCCTCAAAGCAAAATAATTGAGATTATATAGAGGTAGGAGGATAACCAACCAAAATAGAAAAAACAGACTCCTCAACGTCCATTTCTTTAAGGTATAGTAAAGTCCATTCAATGCATAGTAAAATGATCAGTAAACATTAATCCAAAAGACCAAGTCAAATGGTCCGCTAAGAAACGTTAGAATATTAGTACAAAATTATTAACATATTAAAGAGTCATTAAATTAATATTAAAATAGTGAATTTAGATATTAATAAAAGTATTTCTTTTTGAGATATTCAAATCATTTTTTCAACAAAAGTACAGGGTCATTATTAACTGGAACTTTTTGAATTGTTTTATATAACAAACAAAATAAGATACCGAAGCTTCAGGGAATGCTTATTATTTAAAGTTAGTTGTGGTGTTTGATTTTCAAGAAAAAGTTGAAGAAGAAAATGGTATTCACCCAATTAATATATATAGAAATTTGTATTATATATTAATTGATTTACTATAAATTAAATACTGCGAGTAATTTTCTCTTAGAAAAACGCCAAGGTTATGTAAAAAGGGTGCAAAAGAAAAAAGTCAAGCGAGAAAGAATTTTAGACATATCCTTCTTGATAATGGCTAATAAATACTTCAATTTGCAAATCAAACAAACTTGAAAAGAAACAGAAGAAGAAATAATCAAATAAAGTAGGGCCACCAAATGTTTGAGGGCCCTTGACTTTCTTTAAGATTAGACTCTTTCTTGATTGATTTTTTCATTTTTGAATTCCCCCACCAACTCCCTCCATTCCTTCACGTCTCCATCGCATCAACTAATCAAGGTATATACAGAGAGAAAAAACGCCAAATATTCATAGAAAAGTTTCCGTTTAAAAATATGGTAATTGGATAGCAATTCATACTGCTTAAATTATAACCATCTCCACAAGAAAACATACCATGATTGAAGGATGGTTTTTGATGGTCAAGACTCAACAGTGAGTAACTTTTCCTTTTGGTTTGAATATCTCCAGCTTATTTTATAGCATAACATAAATGAAAACAATAAAAAATTCTTGTTAAAACAAGCCATAGAATAGTTAAAAGATATTTCAAGAGTATCAAGCAAAGTTGCGTTGCATTTTATATATAAAGATATAATATAAATTAGAGGCTAATCTATCATGTAGCATTATAGTTTCACGTGAATTCAATAGTTAGCTTTTGTTCAAACCCCGTAAATATTGTATTAAGAAATTCATCAAAATATTATTATAAATATTTAACTATAAACCAAATTATTATTATATGTTAATTAACATGAGATTGCTAACCAATAAACTTCAAATTATGGAATCAGTTTTAATTTTATGGGTTCAACCTTTAAGCTTCTTAGCATTAAAATTATTATATTCTTAAAGTTATGGGTTCATGGTTGTCATTTGTTGCAATTTTAGTGAATGTTTACATATAAATTTATGCTCAGCATCGATGAAGCTGAGTGTGTGTGTGTGATGAACACCAAGGATATGCAAATTGTGTGAGTGTCTTAAGTACTGCTACTTCCAGAAATAGCGTTCACTGACCACTTTTCAGTCTTATTTTTCAGCCATTATTTTGGAACTTTAAATTATCTAATCTTCATTATCAGTGGCGGACGTAGATAGAGCCGAGGGAGTTCATCCGAACCCCCTTCGGCGAAAAATTACACTGTATATATAAGGTGAAAATTATTTTTTATGTATATATAGTAAACGTTGAACCCCCTTAACTTCTTCATTTATGACTTCTTTATATTTTTAAACCCCCTTGACATAAATCCTGGCTCCGCCACTGTTCATTATATTATCCTAGCATTTCCTTAGTGCATTTTGAAACTCCAAGAAAATTATCACTACTTTAACGTGGTTATTTGTGGAATTTTTTCAGTGTTGCCTAGTGCTGCTATTTAACAGGGACAAGTTGCCCTTACTTCACGGGCTCAAGGTCGCATTCAGACACTATTCCCGGCCCCAGATTCTGATAAGTACTTCCTTTCATCTCTTGTTGATTCTTCTGAACATAAATTCTTTTTACATGCATGTTTTTGAACATAAGTTCTTTTAAAAGGAGCAAGGGAACACTTATTTTGATAATATCATATTTTTGGTAATCCCTCTTGTGTTTGCCGTTGATGCACTATGGAGCGTGGACGGACAGATAATTTAGAAATTATGCTTGTTAGGAAAGTATATATCGGCTAGTAACAGCAACCTGGTTACTGCTCCAAATAGTGACAGAGCCAGAATTCATACTAAGGGGTGTCAAAAATATAGATATGTCGCGACCCAAGTTCGCACAACCTTAGGGAAGTTTTGTAACCCCTTAACCGCTGCGCTAAGTCTTCAGTTTGTGTCAAGGGGTGTTAACACTGGTATACATATCTATAAAATCAAATTTTCACCTATCTATACAATGTAATTTTCCGGTGAAGGGTGTCGCTTGACATCCCTCGGGCAATGGTAGCTCCGCCTCTAGCTCCAAACATTAACACTACATCGGTCCGAACCCCGTAGTTTGTTATGATGCATAATTATTTATAGTATTCTGTCCTTTTAATCGAAAAAATAATTTTCTTTCATGAACCATGTGGTATTATCCAACACATCTTTTGATCCCTACTTCCTTCGTCTCAAATTATTTGGCGTTTTTTAATTTTACACGCCTCTTAAGAAATATTAATTAGGTGGGTATTTGACTAACTTCCCTTATTTATTCTTAAGTAATAATCTCTCTTCATTAAATGTTTACTCTATTTATGTGTCATCTCCATTAATGACAAAATTCTACTAAGGGTAAAATGAGAGAAAAATATTTAATTGTGTCTTGAACTTCTAAAAAGACAAATAATTTGAGATAGCTATTTTTACTAAACACGACAAAGAATTTGAGACGGAGGGAGTAATTAAGTACTTCCTCCCGTCCATTTTAGTTGTTGTGCTTACTAAAAAATAACTGGTCCAAAATAAGTATCATTTTAGAAATATCAAATAAAATTAATTACTGTATTAATTTCCACCTTTAGCCTTACTCAATAAATCTGGATAGAGATTAGAGGGTGGTGAAAAAAAGAATAGTATTAAATTGAGATTAAAGGTAATAAGAATAATTTAGTCAAACTATTCTTTTAGTTAATATTTTGTAATAAACTGACTCTTTTGGCGGACAGAAGAAATTAGGAAAAAAGAAAAGAGATGCCAAGGATAAGTAATGAATTTCCACGATGTGTGTGCCAAAAATATAAACAAGTGTGCTGAATTTGGTCTCCTTCAATTAGATACCAACCTCAGCTTTCTTCAAATACATAGGGCAGATAAAGTTAGGTGAAATACTTCTGTCCTGCCAATAAACTAATAGCCTTCGTTTAACATATTAGAAATCCAATTTGACTTTTCACGAGAAAAAAATAAAAAGATTCCATAAAATAAAGGCATTATTTAAGAAGAAAAGCTCATGAAAAGCACTATGTGGATGGACTTAAATTTTATACACAATTATGCAATTTAAAGACTATAAAAATTGTCTAGTTCCTTTTGAAGTGCTTTTACTATCACTACTAAAAAAACTCCCGATACACCAGTGTGGATGGCCTCTACCAGTGGGAAATTTACAACCTCTTCAGCTTGGGAGATTAATAGACAAAGACAAGATCTTGATCCTTTCTTCAACAGGATATATGACACAAACATATCCCTTTCAAAATGTCCTTCCTAGTATGGAAAATGCTGAAAAATAAGCCACCTTTTGAGAATATGATTAGCAAGTTTGGAAATGATGCGAACACTAAATGTTGTTGTTGTCTAGTAGCCAAGGATGAAACAATTCACCACACATTTTTGGATGGAGAGCTTGCAAAGAAAGTATGGAATTTCTTTGGAATTCCTCTAGGAATTCCCTGGGAAGGTGGCACTATTTAGGACCATGATGACAAAGTGGTGGTCTATTAAGGTATCTAACAGGTTGCACAAGGATATTCTTCAAGTTATCCCCATCTGTATTTTCTGGGAGATATGGAAGGCCAGGTGCTCCAACAGATATGGCAAAGCAAAAATTTGAGAGGCAAGAATTATTCATCAAGTTAGCTACCACATTAGATGGATAGTTTCTAAGACTAATTCCCATATTATTTGGCATTGCCCTTGGCAGAAGCAGATTATGAATTCCTCTCATAAAATTGAATGCTTGATAGTGGGAACTGGCACTTTTGTAACCCAATTTTTATTTTTTGAACCAAACTAACCTGTTAAAAAAAAAAAAAAAAAAAAACCAAACTATTCTTCACACACATATTCTGTGCGTGAAACCCCTTTCACCCCCGACCTCAACCTTTATTCTTTGGAAATCAAACTCAAAATTAAGGTTTTTGTCGTACTTTGACCGAAGATTAGTCACGCAAAACACCAGAATATAAATATTTTATATAGAACTTAATATTTTTTTTAGTGTACAATATATAATATCGGCTCATTACATCAAGTATACATATACATTTGGATCGTCGTTTTAGGGGTTGTAAAGTGCTCCGAAGTACGTTTGAAAACTTGTTATATTTAGGTTTAAGTGTCATATTTTATAGGGTTTTGATTAATCTCTTTTGTTTTACTCCCAAAGCTATGAAAGTACTTTTTTGGGTTCAAGAAAGATAGAAAAGAAAAAATTACTCTGCTTTGTGTTAGGTTTTTTTTCTTTTATGTTTTTTTTTTATTTTGTTATTGTATTGAGTAATTCACACCTTTTGAAAGTGCAAAAATAAATATAATATTTAAAAATAATTCATCCAATACGAGAGGTTCATAATAATTGAAAAATATTTCATTCCATTAGCAACGAAATACATCATTAAATTACAATAGACTTAAAAAAAAATCAAGTTCTAGACACTCTTCTACTTCCAGATGTGCTGCCACCACGGGAGTTTTGCCCACATGAACGCTTATCATGCCTAAATTACTTACATGTCGAGCACTTGCGAGAGTAAGTCTTTTCGCTAACATCCATTTGATTGTGATAACGGGTTAGCTTGTTTTTTCTCAATTTACGGATAAAGTTCTTGTTCGCAATCGAAGAAAACGGCGCAGCTGGCCAATAAGCTTGATCACCAAGGGGACGGAAGTGGCCAGAATATGCTTTAAGGTATTTTATGACCTTATATTCCTCCGCCACATAATCAGTTACATTTCTGGCCATTTTCTCAAAGCACTTGACTGCATGAGAACATGGCATGTGGTACGTTTGCCACTTACCACAAGTGCATGATTTTGTACGCTCAGCAACGATATGTTTGTTTCCTCCTTTGTCCTCGCAATAACCCGTTCTAACTTTATACACTCGTTGAGCGACGTCATACTCGGTCATTTGGTGACCCTTTGCCTTTCTTCTATGGTGCTCCATCTTTTTGTAGGGCTTTGGCATCCATGTTACGTTCTCGGCTAATATATCTCTGGCCTGCCTTGTCCTATCCGTAAATCGCTCCACGACCTGCTTGAAAGTTAGTCTTACCATTGCAGTGACAGGTAGTCCTCGAGTAGATTTGAGGAGTCCATTGAAAGACTCCGAGCCGTTCGTTGTGAGCATGCCCCATCTCCTTCCTCCATCAGCATAAAGCGTCCATTTTTCAACTTCTAATTTCATCAACCAAACATATGCCTCTTCACTCACTTCCCTTTGCAGCTCCATTTTTGCAGCCCATTTTCCTTGTTGATGCTGCATTGCAGCCTCCCACATCAATTTGTTTACAATGCCATTTCCAAACTTTGTTTTCAAATTAGCCTTTAAGTGCCTTAAACAATATCAATGGTAAGCATGTGGAGGCCACCCTTCCAGAGTACGCATATTGTGCAATATGCCTTTATGACGATCCGATAGGACACATATGCCCTGACGACCCTTAATAACATGAGTTTGTAGATGAGTCAAGAACATACCTCATGTCTTGTTGCTCTCGTTGGCGGCAATTGCGAAAGCAAGAGGGAATATTGACCCATTGGCATCCATACCTACTGCAATTAGGAGCTTAATGTCGCATCGGCCATATACATGTGTCCCATCTATCGATATCACATTCAGGCAGTGAGCAAAATCATTAATACTTGGTTTGAATTCCCAAAAGACAAAGTCAAAAATTCTGCCCTCTAAAAGCAGCCACTGTACAACAGTGCCAGGATTAGCATGTTTTAGAGCCGCCATATACCCCGGCAACGCCTGAAAAGAGGATTCCCAAGTTCCAAAGATCATCTCAAAAGCATGTCTACGCCTGAGAAATCCCTTTCTCTTGCTTATGATTTTACCATATTTTGAGTGGACCATGCTAATACAAGTTTTGATAGGAATCCTGCATAAGTTTAAACAAACAACATTTAGCAATGAAATTTTAATTGCTATAAGATATATAATGTAAACGGTCAGATAAGTTACCTTGGAGTTTCCTCAATGTGTTTAAGTAACACATGAGCAATCATGTTTATATGTAAATTAAAATGATCTGCTCGACTTTGTCCCATATTACAAGTGTGCTTTGGGTGGAATTTTGTGATTTCCCACAGACCATCAGGTTTAGCAATTCCCCGAAGCAACCACCGACAGCCTTGAGTGTGTCGCTTACGAATCAGCCTCCATACCGATTTGTTTGAGTCATCAACCTTAAAATCCCTCGATCCTTTATACAATACATTCTGACAGCCCGTTGCAACATCTTTTTTGATGTGAACTGCATTCCCTTTGCAAGGACGCATTCATCAGTCATGGGATTTTTTGGTTCAATCCACGTTTTTTGGCGACTTTGATCATCATCTCTTGTGAAGACAAATGCGTCCTCACGACCTTGGAGACTGTCAAGATATGGAATATAGTCAGAATGCCGCTGCATTGGGCTATTAGGAATTGGGTTTTCCGCCATCGGAGGTGGTACGTGGTGGTGAGTTGATTCTGGGGACTAAAATGCATATCTTCTTCATCCCCTTCACTATCTTCATCATCGGTTACCTCTGCATTATTAGCTGGTTCATCGTCATCACTCTCTGATGTATCCACATGACTTGGACAATCAGCGCCATCTAAGAAAGGCCTCCTCCTACACGATAAAAAACATATGTTAAATTCCAAATTCAAATATATATTAATTATTTAACATCAAGGTGATGAACCTACACATATTGATAATGAGCATGGTGTGGAGAATGATCAACTCCACCAAACTGAAAGGACTGCCTTTCATCCACAGTTGGTACCACTGGAGAGTTTTGATAATAATCAGCTGCAGCGAACTGAGAATTATTATAATAATCAGCTCCACTGAACTGAGAATTATTATAATAATCAGCTCCACTGAACTGAGAGTTTTGATAATAATGAGTTGCTCCACTAAATTGAGATGATTGCCTATATTACTTGTCAGGTCTATAACCCCTACAAAGATTTAAAAATGGTTATTTACCAATACATACAATAAACACGTGTTACTGCACAAAAAAATAATATAAGAATGCATATTTACCAAGTTTTATTTAATTGTTGGGTAAGATTTTCCAGCGACGCCTGGCCACTTAAAATACCCCCGTAAGATTTAAAATCTCCAAACGTGTTAGCTTGACTGGGCTGTTCTTGCGGGACCTCTCGGCGTATCTTTTCAACATACATCTCAAGAACATTAAGGGCGACTAAATGTTTTAATTCTTCTGGCGCATTCAAATAATCCCTCAAAGAATCATCATCATTGATATAATGCCTACCATAAAGCACTATACCATTGGAAACTGATTATGGATATCTGCCTGTTATAGAGATTTCATACTCATCTGTACTAACCTTCATTTTTTCATATATGTAAGTGACTAGTGTTTCATAAGACATTTCAAGTGGACATTTAACATGAACGTTTGGTCTTTTATTGTAACGAACTGTACTATTGTCATCCCAATGTATTTACCATCCCAATGTATTGAAACCTTAACTGGTGGAATATCTTGAGCCATTTTTGTAGGAACTTTGATTTTTTTTTTTTTTTTGAATGACTTAAGAGACTTAAACTTATGAAATGGATGAGTTTTTACCTCGTCCAACATTCTTCTTAAATAGATTCATATTGACCCCTATTGCGCATTGAAACATTGCGTAATATGAATTAAATTCAAATAAACGGTAAAAAATGCAGCATTGTATTGTCAAATCGGTCCTTTACGTGTCATAAAAAAGCTGAAATTGGCATGCATGAGGTGTTGTCAAATCATGTTCTATTGCGCATTGAAACATTGCGTAATATGAATTAAATTCAAATAAACGGTCAAAAAATGCAGCATTGTATTGTCAAATCGGTCTTTTACGTGTCATAAAAAAGCTGAAATTGGCATGCATGATGTGTTGTTAAATCACGTTCTATTGCGCATTGAAACATTGCGTAATATCAATTAAATTCAAATAAACGGTAAAAAAAGGCAGTACTATATATAACATGATTGACAAACAACTAGTATTCACTTTAAAACGAGTTATCATGACATTCTACACCCAATTTGGTAATCTTGATTCTATTACATGTTTTACCCCAGCAAATATATTTGAAGCAATGGGTAGGGCATGGGAACTAAATGATGATGATTTTCATTACTCAAATAACCCTAACAAAAGATTCAGTCAAGAATGTAATAATACAATGAGAGAGGAGTGGAACTGGCGTGTTAGGGAGGCTGAAGCACTGGAGTAAAAGTTAGCTTTAGTAGGGCTTAAACATAAAAAAAAAACGTGCTATGTCAATGCCTCACGGAACTCCACAAGAGTTTAATTTTGCTCTTAATCGTTTTCGCGAAGAGAACAATTGGATGCAAATACGTTACCATAGGGTAGAATATGATATACATGGTAGCACAAGATTTAGATCCAAGTGGGATTCGGACTGTGAAATGTTCGATGAAGATTAATATTTTTCTTATAATAAAGTAAGTGTGTAGGGTCATAAACCCCCCCCCCCCCCACCCAGGTTTGCAACTATATAAGTAGCCCTTTTTTTTGTTATTAGACTACAACGTATTCAATGTCGAGTAGTAGAAACTCAGCTTGGTCTTTACTCCTTCAAAAAAAATCAAATAGCAGTGATGATGAGAGTTCAAATCATAGCAGTTTTTCGAGTGATACCAGTAATTTCAAACTAGACGAGCTAAATCCCCACCTTTTTATAGAGCGTAATGATGATTTCTGCAGTATGAAATATTCAGATCCGCGAGAATATTATTGCGGTTTACGCCGAGAATGGTCACATCGGATTGCCGAATCAGAACGTCTTGTTCGTGACTTGGAAAATCTCAACGTTCCAATCCCAATAAGGTACTCAATAACCATGCCTCGAGTAGGTCTAGCAACTTACGAGCTTGCCGTACAAAGGATTAGAAAAGAAAACAACAGAATGCTGGCAAGACGTTGTAGATTTTACATGTTAAATTTGGCCAAAGAACAAGCATCATCAACCGGTAAAGAACTAACATCTCCTGAAAAAAGATGTGTGTTAAGAGATCGCCAATATCGTTCTGAGGACGATATTGAGGACTTCTATTCTGATGACGATTAGGGTCTATTTGGGCTCACTGTCTTAGATTATAGGTCATTTAAGTTTCGGACTAAGGCTGTTAATTTGTATTTTTATTTTATGTTGAAGTCATAAATTTGAATTAGTTTGGCTTGTTTTTAATTCTTCAAAGTTTATTGTTAAAGTCTATTATTAATTGACAATTTAACAAAGAAACACAAATAAATTAGTACATAAAGGAGAAAATACTCAATATACCCCCCAACGTTTGACCAAAATCCCAACTACACACCTAACCTTTGCGGGGTCCTATTACCCCCCTGGACAAATTTTTTCAGTAGCAAAATGACCATTTTTTGCTGATGTGGCAGTCCAATCTGCCAACCCCCAAATATTAAATGGCGGTTGTCCACACGCGCCTGGCCCACGTGCCACGTGTTTAATTTTTCCCCATTTTTTATTAATTTCCCCCCTTCCTCCATCCATCTACTCTTCTTCAAAAAAAAAAAAAATCTCTCAATTTTCCATACTCCATTTTTAGTAAGGATCTGAAAACCCATACCCAATTCTCCTTCATCTTCATCAACATTATTATCATCATCATCATCATCTTCATTAGGAGTTGAAAAAAAAAAAAATCACACCAACTTCCTCAAATCTAATCCAAACAAACCCAAATGTGAAAGGAAGCTTCCTAACACCAAATAGAACAAAGTTCATCTATTAATTTGATCAAACAATCAAGAATTTAAAGAAACTCAGTTGGTGTTCTTCATAGCTTTCTCCAAATTCCTAGCAATGGAGTTTAATTTTTTCCCCAAATCAACTCAAAGAATTAGTGCTTAAACAACTCCAACCAAGCAACAAGTAGCAATTCCAAACAAGCAACTTCCAATCAGATTTTCTTTAACAAGATTAGATTTTTCAACCTTATTTTTTTTTTTCCAGATTTTTCTTTCTTTTTTTTTTTCTTCAGATTTTTCATTTTTTTTTTCCTTCAGATTTTCGTTTATGGTGGAAAGTTGTTCTTTAACAAGTTGTTCGGAATCATATGTGGATTTTCTTCAGTTCAGATTTTCGTTTATAATGGATATTATTTTGATAAAAAAAAAATGAAGATGGATATGAAATAGGGTGAAGAAGAAGATGAAGTAGCCTAAAAATGGAGGGAGTTCAAATTTTAACTACGTGGCATCATATGTGGCAGCTTAGTTGGCGTCCAAAACACGTCAGATGCAGATTTTTAAAGGCCGTCACGCGCCACTGGGCGGTGTATTCACGCTCTCTGCCACATCAGCAAAAAAGGGTCATTTTGCTACTAAAAAAATTTTTCCAGGGGGGTAATAGGACCCCCGCAAAGGTTAGGTGTGTAGTTGGGATTTTGGTCAAACGTTGGGGGGTATTTTGAGTATTTTCTCGTACATAAAGGGTGCGGATTACATTATTGGGGAAAAGGTACAACTAGTAAAAAACATAATCCATAGAAATATTAAACTTAATAAACAAAATACATATAAATAATGAACAACAACAAGATGGCACAAATAATCTTCCACAATTTAAGTTTTTCTTTCAAAGCTTATTTCTCGTGTTGAGCCTCTCTAAGTGTAGCCTTCAGCAAAATTCATTTTTTTCCGGAACCGGTGAGCAAGACCTCCAAAAGTTCAATTTTTTCTTCAGCTTCCACAAGCTTAAATTGCGAATCCAACTTAGCGGTATCTCTAGAGATAATTCAAGTCGCGGTATCTCTAGAGATAATTCAAGTCGCGGTATCTCTATCAAAAAGTGAATTTTTAAACTTCGCCGCCACCGTTTTATCTACGTGAATGCTATCTTTCCACCGAAAGTGTTTGCAACCGCCCATATCCTATAAACATTACAAGAAAATTAGTTTTTTAAAGTAAAATATATGGATAACGTGAAAAAAAAAACACTAAAAAATGTAAAAACACTTACTTCGGGCATTTTACAACGCCAAAAACGGCAACCCGGATTATCTTGGGTCTTTGATGTTTTTAGTTTACAGTAATAACTGCATTCACAAATATCGGGTTGTATAGCAAACTTTGAAGTTTCAAAATTTTGAGACATGTTTTTGGGAGTGCAAAAGTGTGTTGAAAGGGTGAAAATAGAGGAAATGAAATAGAAGAGTATGCTGGAAATGGGAGGGGTTTTTGGTAGGGGTTTCACGCATAAATTCTGTGCGTGGAGCCTAGTTTTTTTTTTTTTTTATGGGTTAGTTTGATTCTAAAAAAATTTTTTGGATTACAAAAGTGCCGGGCCCACCACTTCCCTTGATAGTGAGGTGGATTAGATCACATTTGGACTGGATAAAGTTGAATACTGATGGTAGTCATAATGAAGATGATTTGATTGGTGTTGGAGGCATTGTGAGGGATAACAATGGGCAAATTAAATGGTCATGGCATTTTCAAATTTCTAGGGAAGGGAAGTAGTAATTTAGCAGAAGCAAAAGCTGTTATAGGTGGAATGCGATGGTATTTATCAAAAGAATTTTAGAATGTTATCTTGGAAAGTGAATCACTCATCGTCATCAGCATGGTAAAGGGTAAATACAACATTGCTTGGCAGCTTCAAGACTCTATTGACAAGATTAAAAAGTTACTCTCTCAAACAAACTTCATTGTTCAACATTGTTATTGAGAGGCAAATTCAGTTGCGGATGCTTTGGCCAAATGGAACATGGATGGACAAGACGAACTTTTTTATGACATCAAAGATTTCCCAAAAGATGCTGCTGGTGCATATACAATGGACAAAAACAACATTGCTTCTATAAGAATCAAGCAGAAGAAGAACACATACATATATATATATATATATATATATATATATATATATATATATAAATGTGTAAAGTTTTTGGAAGCTGATTTTCTCTGTGTACATGATGGCCAATAGTACTTGTTAGCTCATTGCTATTACCCCTGAATCTTGTATATTTCTCTGATTATGAAATAAAAGGAATACACTCCCTTAAAGGCGTATATTATATTAAAAAAAATGACAAATCATAAATAAAAGACATATTATGTATTCATTAGTTGGGTATAAATACTGAACGTAATCATAAGTTTTTCTCTTTTGTGCATCTTTTCGCTTTATGTAGGGAGTTTTTCCTTTTTAATTTTTTTTAACGTAACCAATGTATTTTTCTCCTATAATTCAGAAGGGATAATATTGAGCTAAGTCAGGCCAAAGATGTTAAAAGCTCAAACCGTTAATTAAGACTTGTTCAACCTTATATAGCTCTATTTACTTTTCAGCTATTGAAGTGTGACTCTACTTGACACATCCAACAATCTCCCTATTTGACTAAATTTACATTACATTCCAACAAGCTCCTCTAACTAAGTTCAGTTCTGCATGACCCATCATCATGGTTAACGGGTCAATTTTTTAGATTTATTTTGTGCTACCTACATGACTTATCAATAGGACCCACAAAAATTGGCTATCAGCAAGCCCTTCAAACTAATTAAGTTTCACATGATCTATGACCACGATTCACACATCAATTTTTGAGATTCAGCGTGTCACCACATGACTGTGCATTTATAGCCACTGAGATGAGAGCTTGCTTTTTCTTGTGCGTGTGCGTCTTCAAGCTACCTTTGGCATGATAATATAGTATATCGAGTCTCACATCATTACTTTGTTATCTCTATATTCATCTCGAATCATTGACTCTGTTAGAGGTTGTTTGGCTAAACTGCGTAAAAATACTCTAGGCATGTTATGATATTGTTCAACTTAGGCCAAAGTGTCAAACCCCCCAATTTCCCTTTAAAACCCTTGCACCATTAAGAGTACATTTACATCTTAAATGTAGCTTCATTTTCTCCTTTTCTTTTCAGCTATCAATATGAGATTTTGTTCGCACACTTATTAGGTATCTAAGGTGCCGTTTGGCCATAAAAATTATTCACTTTTTTCCGGAATTTTTTTTCACCTTTTTCACTTTTGGGCGTTTGGCCATAAATATTCCGAATACAACTTGAAGTCGTATTCCGGAATACCAAAAACTCAAAAAAAAAAAAAAAAAACTTTTTTACAACTACATTTCACCAAAAATTACAATTTCAAAAACTATGGTCAAGCACAACTTCAACTTCAAAAATTCCAAAAAAAGTGAATTTATTTTTGATATCCATGACCAAACGCCTACTAATAAAGTTTAATGAGTACTAATAATATTCTTTTCTTTACTACTACCGTTTAAAACACCGGTCATATCACCCGTTTATGTCTAAATCCTCGAGCATTATTTTGTAATTTGTGTAGGTGCGTACAATAACTTTTAAGTTAACCGTGATTAGGATGTTAACCTTAAGCTTAAGGTGTGAAATGAGATTAGATAGAATCCAAGAGAATGATGTTATCAATCCATCTTAATTTGACTGAATAAAAGAAATGGAGACAGATAGAGCGATGATTCTTGTTACTCGTCCAAGTGGTCACATGCAAAATAAGAAAATGCGCTGATTTGTCGTTACTTTGATTAAATACTTAAAATATACCAACGACCAACGATAAATGTTTTGGTAATCTCAATTGATAACTTTTTGAACATCTTTTTGATATCAACTTGTCGTATATTGGACTTTAAAGAAGTCATTAACCATCTGTAGATATGCCTAAAATCCGAAGGACCCACAAACTTTTTATTGGTTTATCGAATATTAAGTTAATCGAGTTAAGTAGAAAGTATTACTACTCCCATTCAGTGTCTGGTATCCGCAGGACTCGACTAATTCGGATTCGTGCGGGGTAGTCTCACATTAGGGGGCAAAACACTCCCTAACAAGGGTGACTCTGTACCTAATGAGGCTCGAACTTGAGACTTCTTGGTTAAAGATGGAGTTATACCAGCCACTACACCACAGTCCTTGTTGGTGATGGTTTTTAGAGCTACAACAACGTCAACATACCCTGTGTGATCCATAAATGAGATTTGGGAAGGGTGGAATTATAAAGAATAGATCTTGGGCCTAATTCAACTTCAAAAGCTAGCTCATGAGAGTACTCTTAACACCCAACTCACGTCCAGGACTGGACATTTGGTGCGTGGCAATTTTAATATGGGGGCCTAACATCGGAAACAATAAATTGGGCGGGCCTAACTCTGATACCATGTAAAGAATGGATCTTGAGCCTAACTCAACCCCAAGAACTAGCTCATGAGAGGAGGATTGTCCAAGTCTATATAAGGAGATCATGCACCCTTTAACCCACCGATGTGGAACTGTTAACAGGAATACTGGGATGTACCCTTGGCCTAGTGGGGTAGAGAATCTGTATAAGTAAAAGAGAACGGACGTGATACATGTCTTCACATACATTAATATTAAAGTAAATTTAATTAACACATATTCTTACCCTTAAAGAACGGATATGATACATGTCTTCACATACATTATTATTATTAAAGTAAAGTTTATTAACACATATTTTTACCCTTAATATTCAAAATCCTGAAAATTTAATATGATTCAATGTAAATATTTAGTGCAGATAAATATTTACCTTATACTCAAACACTTGGGGTCGTCTGGTAGCTCGACAAGAGGCAAGTTATTCATGTATTAATTTTTGTATTATCCTTATACAACATTTAGTAGCTAGTAAAGAGACATCTTATTCATGTATTAATTTCTGCATACTTATGCCGGATTTGGTAGCTAGTTAGGAGGTACGTTATTCATGTATAAAATTAATACGACGTTTGGTTTGTAATTTAGAAACCCTCATAACTAATACATGTAGTTATGCGGGAATCTATGTGCGGGAATCTATGTATTATTTTATGCGGGATAGAAGATGGAATAACTAATACATGAATAAAAAATTGAAATGACAATATTACCCTTATCATTCCCCACTTAAATACTTTCATTTCTAAACATATATTTTTATGTAACATTTTAATATAATATTTTACTATATATTTTAATATTTTTTTTAAAAAATAATATTTTAATTTTAATTGTAAATAAATATTTTAATTTTAAGAAGTATATAATATTTATTAACTTTTAATATAACGAACCAACATCCAAAAAAATAATTTATGCATAACTCACCCTCCATAACTAAACCTTACATAACTAATACCTACATTATTAATCTCTGTATAACTAATACATGCATTACTAATACCTGCATAATCCTAACTAGCTACCAAATGACCCCTTAAAGATGATACTTGTGTTGGTGATTCTCGAGAATAAGTTGAGTTGGTTTAACAAAGAATGAACAATGTTAGCGATGAACCAACATAATTTTGATTCTCCGATAAACAATTTAGATATTGTAGATGATCTTAACGAACAAGCTCGAGCATGGATGGATGAAAATTATAACCAATTTAATTTACCATCAACACTCGTGGTAAGAAGGATATGACCTCTTCATCTTTTATTAGAAGTCCGAATTCGAGTTTTTAAAATGAAAAGAAATTTTGTTAGAAAGTACTTTCTTTTTTACTGGATCTTATGCAATGCAAATCCAAATTTATGGTCCCAAATAAATATCAAAATAGCAAATGAAAAATAAAAAAACATAGCCAGACTTAATTTAAATTATTTCGTGAAGGTTATGGTATCTTTTAAGACCGGCTTAGAAGAAAAATAAAAACAGTAGGTTATCGACAGCTTGCATATTTTTTATGCTTAGCGAAGTTTGATTTGGAACCATATTTCACATTATTTCTTTAATTATCAAATTATCCAGGAATTAAAGAAAATATAGGTCTGTAACCCAAAAAGGGTATTGAACACACACACTTCTCGGCACTAAGATTTTGCAACCACATATCTTCTTTAAACAAACAAGTGAACAACAATTAAAGAATTGAATATTTAATAGGTTCTTCAATAACTCTAAGTACTTTTCTATTTTAAAATGTCTTTTCTAACATTGAACCTCGGATGATCTTTTATCTTATCATTTAATCATGAGCACTTTTAGACATGAAACACCACCAATTACTTACTTAATTCATATATTCTATTTCCTTTTGGAAAAATTGGAAGACTTGCTTAGATCCGCCGTTATCATTTAAAATTCTGACCATATTCTTTGTGGAATTTATTTATCCATAGGCGAGTTTTAATATTTCTTAAATATCGATCCCCTTTTCTAGGAGTTGTTAAATGTAACTGGTTGACAAAAGATGGTATTGTTAATTTCGTAGAAAATGTGCAGTAACTTATTAAACTCTTATAAAAGCCTTAGGGTCAAAGTCAAATACTATACAATGAAATTGATTTTATAAATGTTGAAAATCTAGCTCGGATATTAGTTTAAAAGAAAGTTTCAGTAAAATATTGGACAAAAGCGCATCAAAAGAAAGGCAGAATTTAATTAATTAAATGAACATCAATTTCATCATTTTTATTTGTCCTCCTATATCTTGACTCTGGACATTTTAACTTGTGGAGTAATTCTTTTTTGTTCAGTTTTTTTTTTTTTTTTTTTGGGTTTAAAAGGATGATATATTAAAAACTTAGGGGAAATAAGTACAAGCGTTCATAACTTGTGGAGTACGCTTTTATACAGTCAATTCGCACGCATACATAGACAATTAATGCGAGTGAAAATTAACTTTTACATATCATATAATAAACCGTTAATTTTAATAATTTAGGACATTTTAATTTCTATACATCCTTTAAACATTTCTACCATAAATCATTTAAACACTAAATCTTGATAATGTTGAATAAACAAATCATGTTTTCATGAGATAATTTTGTGATTATATCTGCAAAAGTCCTAAGCATTAGCAAGATTCAAGGTTTAACTCGTGCAAATTGAACGAATCATGTTTGCATGAGCTAATTTACCATCCCTAATTCAAAACATTTACATTTAAATTGTGAACTGAAATTTCTGAAGCAAAATAATGAAATTTTAATGGATAATG
Organism: Lycium barbarum; assembly: GCF_019175385.1. Lineage (NCBI taxonomy): Eukaryota > Viridiplantae > Streptophyta > Magnoliopsida > Solanales > Solanaceae > Lycium > Lycium barbarum. Next base: position 14,005,940 of record NC_083340.1, read on the forward strand.
ATGCATCACATGTGCATGCCAAGGTTCAGAAAGCCTAAATATGCCTACATGGAGTCCCTAAAGCAATAACTTTCGGCATTCTTTTTCCCTAAAGTAACCATAAATTCATGAACATCGAATTGACAAATACCATAAAATTTACTTTAGAAATGCTTACACCACAACCAAGTTGTGAACTCCATTATTTATTCCTAAAGTTATATTATTCACTAATAGAGGGTCCTAGCTATAAATAAAACAGTGTTATAAAATAATAACTATAAAGTAAATATACGGAAGAAATATGTAGAGAGATATCAGTTTATATTACTTCTGCTCTTTCAACATTGCATTTGTGCATCCTATTTATAGAGAAACAGGACATGAGATATTTTGAGATATTTTGGGATATTTTGGGATATTTTGGATATCCACTATTTGGGATATTTTTGACACTCCCCCTTGGATATCCATTAATAGATGATGTGTCTCGTTAAAACCTTATTAGAAAAAAAACCCTGTGGGAAAAAGTCCTAATGAAGGAAAAAGAGTGCGCATATCTAATAATACGCTTTGAGAGTTGCCTCATTAAAAACCTTACCAAGAAAACCCAATGGGACAAAACTTGGTTAAGGGAAAAAGAGTACAACACGTATTTCACTCCCCCTGACGAAGACCAAGATTCAGATGTCGGAGTCTTCGCATTCCAATCTTGAATATCATCTTCTCAAGAGTTGAAGTTGGCAAAGATTTAGTGAACAAATCTGCAGGATTGTCACTTGAACGGATTTGTTGCACATCAATATCACCATTCTTCTGGAGATCATGTGTGAAAAATAACTTTGGTGAAATGTGCTTTGTTCTATCTCCTTTTATGAAACCTCCTTTTAATTGAGCTATGCATGCAGCATTATCTTCATATAATACTGTGGGTATTTTTGTATCACACTTCAAGCCACATCTTTCTCTGATGAAATGTATTACTGATCTCAACCACACACATTCTCTACTTGCTTCATGAATAGCGATTATCTCAGCATGATTTGAAGAAGTAGCAACAATGGACTGCTTGGTCGATCGCCATGATATAGCAGTACCTCCGCATGTAAATAGATAGCCCGTTTGAGATCGAGCTTTATGTGGATCAGATAAATAACCTGCATCTGCATAACCAACAAGATCTGTACTACCTTTGTTAGTATAAAACAGACCCATATCGCTAGTTCCCTTCAGATATCGCAATATATGCTTAATCCCGTTCCAATGCCTCCGTGTAGGAGAAGAGCTATATCTTGCTAGCAAATTAACAGAAAATGCTATGTCAGGTCTTGTAGCATTAGCAAGATACATAAGTGCACCTATTGCACTAAGATATGGTACTTCAGGACCAAGTAGCTCTTCGTTTTCTTCCTGAGGTCGGAACGGATCTTTGCTCACTTCAAGTGAGCGAACAACCATAGGAGTACTTAAAGGATGCGAATTGTCCATGTAAAACCGATTTAAAACTTTCTCAGTATAGGCAGATTGATGGATAAAGATCCCTTTTGCGAAATGTTCAATTTGTAGACCAAGACAGAGTTTTGTCTTTCCGAGATCTTTCATCTCAAATTCTTTCTTCAAATATTCAATCGCCTTTTGGAGCTCTTCTGGAGTTCCAATGAGGTTTATGTCATCAACATAAACAGCAAGTATAATGAACCCTGATTTTGTTTTCTTAATAAAAACACATGAACAAATGGCATCATTTATATATCCTTCATTTATCAAGTATTCACTTAGGCGATTATACCACATACGCCCTGATTGTTTTAAACCATATAATGATCTTTGTATTCTGATTGAATACATTTCCCGAGACTTTAAACCAAATGCTTCAGGCATTTTATATCCTTCAGGAATTTTCATATAAATTTCATTATCAAGTGAACCATAAAGATAAGCTGTAACCACATCCATAAGATGTATTTCAAGGGTTTCATAGATAGCTAAACCCATGAGGTATCGAAATGTTATAGCATCCATAACTGGTGAATATGTTTCTTCATAGTCGACGCCGGGTCTTTGAGAGAATCCTTGTGCAACAAGGCGTGCTTTGTATCGCACAATTTCATTTCTCTCATTTCTTTTCCGTACAAAGACCCATTTGTGACCAACTGGTTTTACACCATTAGGCGTTTGGACTACAGGTCCAAAAACCTCACGTTTAGCAAGTGAATTCAATTCTGATTGAATTGCTTCTTGCCATTTTGGCCAATCATATCTTCGTCGACATTCTCCGACAGATTGAGGTTCCTGATCCTCACTGCCCTTTATAATATTTAGTGCAACATTATATGCAAAAACACTATTCACCACAATTTTCGAACGATATAGTTCTTCACTCACTGAAGTCTCGGGTTTGCTGATTTCTTCAGGAATATCAGAATTAATCAGATCTTGAATCTCTTCATGAGATCCTTTCATAGTGTCATTCTGATCATTGTTTGTATTTCTTTTTCTTGGATTTTTATCCTTGGAGCCCAATGGCCTACCACGCTTCAGGCGTGGATGAGATTCAGAGGCTATGACACTAGTAGATTGTCCCTTTGGAACATCAATTCGAATAGGCACATTCTCTGCAGGGATATGCGACTTAGTTATTCTTTTCAAATCAGTAAATCCGTCTGGCATTTGATTTGCTATTTTCTGTAAGTGGATGATCTTCTGGATCTCCTGCTCACATATAGGGGTACGTGGATCAAAATGAGATAGTGATGGAACTCTCCACGCAATTTCTCTTTTGATTTCTTTTCTCTCTCCCCCTAATTGTGGAAAATTTGTTTCATCAAATCGACAATCTGCAAATCGGGCAGTGAATAAATCTCCCGTCAATGGCTCAAGATAGCGAATAATGGAGGGTGATTCAAACCCAACATATATTCCTAACCTTCTTTGGGGGCCCATCTTAGTGCGTTGTGGTGGTGCTACAGGCACATATACAGCACAGCCAAAGATTCGGAGATGAGCAATATTTGGTTCATGACCAAACACTAATTGTGACGGGGAGTATTTATTATAATGAGTCGGTCTAAGACGAACAAGAGATGCTGCATGTAAAATAGCATGACCCCAGACGGTTGTAGGCAACCGTGTTTTCATAAGTAATGGTCTTGCTATCAATTGCACACGCTTAATAAATGACTCAGCAAGGCCATTTTGGGTATGAACATGTGCTACAGGATGTTCAACCTTTATCCCAACTGATAAACAATAATCATCAAAAGCTTGGGATGTAAATTCTCCAGCATTATCAAGACGTATAGCCTTTATAGGATAATCTGGGAAGTGTGCCCTTAAGCGTATTATTTGTGCCAATAATTTCGCAAACGCCAGGTTGCGAGACGATATGAGGCACACATGAGACCATCTCGAAGACGCATCTATTATAACCATAAAATATCTGAATGACCCACAAGATGGGTGAATAGGTCCACATATATCCCCATGTATACGATCTAGAAAAGCAGGGGATTCAATGTCAACTTTCATTGGTGATGGCCTGGTTATCAATTTGCCCTGATGACAAGCGACACATGAAAACTCACTACTTTCAAGAATCTTCAGGTTCTTAAGTGGATGCCCTTTTGAATTTTCAATAATTCGTCTCATCATTATTGATCCAGGATGACCCATTCGGTCATGCCAAAGCACAAAAGTTCCTGAATCGTTAAACTTTTGGTTTACGATTGAGTGTGCTTCCATTGTACTAATTTCTGCATAGTACAGGCCAGAAGACAAAGTTGGTAATTTCTCCAAAACACATTTCTGGCCGGAGACATTCTTTGTAATGATAAGATATTCATCATTTGTTTCATTTAATGTCTCAACGTGATACCCATTACGACGGATATCTTTGAAACTCAACAAGTTTCTTGGGGATCTAGAAGAGAATAGTGCATCTTCTATAACAAGTTTCGTCCCCTTAGGTAGAAATATAGTAGCTCTTCCGGAGCCTTCAATTAATTTCGAATTGCCAGAAATTGTATTAATATTTCCCCTTTTTCTACGCAATTGAGAAAAGTATTTCTCATCTTTGAATATAGCATGCGTTGTTCCACTATCAATCACACAAATATCTTCATGATTTGTCATTGATCCAAATAATATTTGAGGATTTTCCATATATTCTTCAAAACGAAAAAAATAGGCAAAGTAAACATCGAAGTAGATATTTTGATTAGACAAAGTATTACACACACTTTATTACTTATATATGGAAACATAACCACATTAGCTAATACAAATGACATGTATGAAATATCTAAGTTAATACAGATCCATCACCGATCAGATGATCTATTTTTCCTTCAGGGATTTCAAAGAAATCTGCCACATCTAAATGCATAGGCTCAACATTATCTTCAGAAATAAAATTTGCTTCGGCATCATTTTCTGCCCTTTTGAGGGAGGCTTGATATAGATCAACAAGGTGCTTTGGCGTACGACAGGTACGTGCCCAGTGCCCTTTTCCTCCACATCGAAAGCAATTATTTTCTGAATTTTTCTTTTGCACAACATCATGCTTTTCATCCTTCCTTTTACACTGCTGGTGGTGAAGGGTATTATATGGTGCATAACGAGAATCATGATTAAAATTCCTTCCTCGACCACGACCATGACCACGACTGGGGCCACGACCTCTTCCACGCCTAGAATGGCGAAAATTTGCCTCATTCACTTTAGGGAATGGGGCAGTACCAGTGGGTCGGCTTTCATGATTTTTCATCAGTAATTCATTATGTTGTTCAGCCACTAAAAGATGTGAGATTAGTTCAGCATATTTCTTGAACTTCATCTCTCGGTATTGCTGCTGCAGGAGCATACTCGAGGCAGGAAAAGTGGAGAATGTTTTCTCCAGCATATCATCATCAGTAATATTTTCACCACATAATTTCAATTGAGAAATAATTTTAAACATTGCAGAATTATATGCCTTAACAGATTTAAAGTCTTGGAACCTTAAATGGAGCCAATCAAAACGTGCTTGTGGAAGTATGACCATCTTCAGGTGATCATATCTATCTTTCAGATCATTCCACAGCGTAAGAGGATCTTTAACCGTGAGATATTCCATTTTTAAATTCTCATCAAGATGATGGCGGAGGAATATCATTGCCTTAGCACGGTTTTGATTTGATGCCTCGTTTTTATCTTTGATGGTGTCTTCCAGACCCATCGCATTAAGGTGAATCTCGGCATCAAGAATCCAAGACATATAGCTATTGCCGGATATATCTAAGGCTACAAATTCACGTCTAGAAAGATTTGCCATTAGTAATGGAAAACAAAGAAATCAATACCTTCGAGGCTTGTAAAGTATTTGCTTGAGATGACAGAGTCTCGTGCTGATAACGTGTTATAAAATAATAACTATAAAGTAAATATACGGAAGAAATATGTAGAGAGATATCAGTTTATATTACTTCTGCTCTTTCAACATTGCATTTGTGCATCCTATTTATAGAGAAACAGGACATGAGATATTTTGAGATATTTTGGGATATTTTGGATATCCACTATTTGGGATATTTTTGACAAACAGCTATTAGTTAAAATACAATTTTAATTGTATATTCTATGGGAGTCTTACTGTTTAAAGGAAAGTAAATTATGGCGGGCAATGGTAATGGACGGCACATGTTGATTAGGACCACATTGTCGTTATATTATGATAATCAATGGGCTGAATTATATCTTTCCAACTTGGGCACATGGTAATGGATGGCACATGTTGATTAGGACCACATTGTCGTTATATTATGATAATCAATGGGCTGAATTATATCTTTCCAACTTGGGCAATTCTGGGCTGAATTATATCTTTCCAATGGGCTGAATTATATCTTTCTGCGAATTGCCTTTTTTTGGGTGGTATTTAAATTTTGCCCCTCATATTTGTGGTTTTTAAATTTTGCCCTTTGGTTAAAATTTATAGGTTCCGGGTTCGAACCCCCGCTCAGTCAAAAATTTTAAAAAAATTTGCAAAGCAGAGTTTAAATTTCGCTATGCCCCCTCCAACAGACTTTTAGTCATGTTTAACTAAAAGTCTACCGGAGGGGGCAGACTTTGCTTTGAAGCATATATACGTTTTTTTTTTTTAACTTTTCAAGGTAAACTTTTAATAATGCCTTAACTAAAAGTGTGCCCCATAAAGCATAACTAAAAGTATGCCCCATAAGGCGTAAGTTTTCCTTAAGGCAAAGTTTAAATTTTGCTATGCCCCCCCTGGCAGACTTTTAGTTGTGTTTAACTAGAAGTCTGCCGGAGGGGGCAGATTTTTAGTTGTGTTTAACTAAAAGTCTGTCCCCTCCGGTAGACTTTGCCTTGAAGCATATATATATATATATATATATATATATATATATTTTAACTTTTCAAGGTAAACTTTTAGTTATGCCTTAACTAAAAAGTGTGCCCCAAAGACATAACTAAAAGTATGCCCATAAGTCGGAACTTTTCCTTAAGGCATAACTTAAACTTTGTCTTATAAGGCAAAGTCTATGCCTTAAGAAAAGTTTTTGCCTTATGGGGCATAATTTTGTTATGCCTTAACTAAAATTTTGCCCCATAAGGCATAACTAAACTATGTCTTAGGAAAAATTCTGCCTTATGGGCCAGACTTTTAGTTATGCCGGATCCGGCATAACTTTAGCTTTTCCTTAAAGATTGTATGTTGGATCCGCCATACACTCCCCTAGTCCTGCTTGGCGAAATTATTTTTTTATTTTATGCCTGAGCGGGGGTTCGAACCCAGAACTTCATGTATTCGCCCACATTTCCAAGCAAAGGGCAAAACTTAAAGACCACAAATATGAGGGGCAACATTTAAAGACCACAAATTTGAAGGGCAAAATTTAAAGGCCACCCCAAAAGAAGGGCAATCCGCGCAAAAAAATGTTCCAACTTTCTCCAATTATTTTTTGTTATTTCTTTTTGGAAGAAGGAACAGCTCTTTAGTACCACACTAATTTCTATGGTGCTTAATTTAAGTAAAAGATATCATTAGAGATGTTTCGTTCAAAGATAGGAATTTCCATTAATCATCGTCTCCTAATCCATTAGTACAGAAGAGCTATAAATGAAAAAACAACACAAGATATGCTAAATACAGATGATGAGGTCTCAAGGTCATCTTTTTTCACCCTATAAACTGGAATATCTTTTTACGGAAATTGCTTAACATTATTTGCGGTATTTGTGGGGTGAAAGAATAGATGTGTCAAAACACAACCAAGGCCCGTGGTTTATATTGGGCCTGGGTTGAACAAAAATACTGACCAAGAAACTGCTGAGTAGATTGGGGCAAGTGGAAAGATACAATTTTTTTTCGCGGATTGACCTTTAGAGGCACTGGTATTTAATTTTTGTCCTTCGCTTAAAAAGGTGGCCGAAAATACCCCGAGGTTCTGGGTTCGAACCCCCGCTCAGTCAAAAAAAAATAATCTCAAGGCAAATGTCTGTCTTATGCGGCAGAGTTTGCCTTAAGGCATAACTAAAGTCTGCCTTTCATTAAGGCATAACTAAAAGTCTGCCTTATAAAACAAAATCTACCGTATCTGGCAAACTTTTAAATATGCCTTGAGGCAGTCTGCCGCATAAGGCAGACTTTTCACGAAGTCTTGTCTTGCGAATTTATTTTTATTTTTATGACTAAGCCGGGTTCGAAAACCTCAGGGTATTTTAGGCGAAACAACCAGCAATTTGAGGGACAAATATTAAAGACCACCCCCAAAGAAGGTCAATCGTGCAAATTGCCCGCAAAGATAGCCGATATTGGGATATGGGGTTACTATTTAAGCCATAGCTGCATTTTATATAAATTTGCATGCTTAGTCTTTTTAGAATCAGCTTCAGGTATACATGGCTGAAACTTGCATATCAAGTTTTACAATGACTTCTCATATTTTTGCCCACTTTTTGGCTGGTAAAGGCTAAAGTTTCGAATTTTTTGTCATAAGTTTGGCCTAATGCATTGTATGTAAATTTGCATGTTTAGTTATTTTAGAATCAACTTCAAGTATACGCGGCTGAAGTTAAAAAAATCGCTTACAAAGTTTGACAATAACTTACCAATATATTTGCCTAAAATTTGCCTTGTAAAGGCTTAAGTTTCGATATTTTCTCCTAAAGTTTGGCTTGCTAAGGCCAACCTTCCAACAAACATGCTTGAAGTTTGGCTTGCTAAGGCCAAACTTCCGACAAACATGCCTGAAATTTGCTTTGGCAAGGCAAAAGTTCAAAGTTCGAAACTGAAACTTCTCTAAAATTTGAATTACCAATCTTCCTCCCTACCAATATTTTAAAAATTCTTCCAACAGTATTCACTTAAGCCATCATAATATGAAAATAACCATCATAAAGATAGTGTTAGATTTTGTAACAAATTCATAAAAGATTATTTATAATGCTAATTCTTGAAATTCACAGAACTGGAGAAGCTAAGTGAACTTGGTAGAGAATTTAAAGGATGTTATGAACTAGTAAAGATGGTAACACAAAGAACATTTAATCAACAAACAAGACATAAGAGAACTATAAAAGAAGAGATATAGTTTGGAGGTGAAAAATCCGTTCAAGGCTCACTATGGAAGGAGTTGTCTTCAAAATAGATTTCGTTGGTTAGCCTAGTGCAAATAGCAAAGTAATGTCCTACTTCAAATATGCAACAAACTCAGTAAAGAAAAGGAACTCTTGAAGATAGTGACAAGAGAAGAGCAAAGTATGAGACTTCCAAGTGATTATCTTCAGCAGATGGCTTACGTACATAACAGAAGAAGAAACATAACTAATGCTACTTATAACCATCAGGGAAGAGATACGTCCTTTTAGAAACACTTGACACATCTATTCAGTGTGTCCCAAAAAGATTTGGATGCATCTTTTCACAAAAAGTTTTGTCTAAAAGAGACATTAAATTTTGAATCACTCAAAATAAAACCAACGACGGTGGGAGATAGATTTGCTGAAACAATGCTTAGAAGCTCCTTGACATTGTTAAAAATAAATTGGACGTTAAGGACAAACTAGAACAATCACTATTTCACAAATCCCTAGACCAATTTTGCAACTTCCGCTGCTATAGGTACACTGATGAGATTGCCATGAAAGTCAAACAAATACTGTAACACCAGGGATTTACTTTTAAGAAGCTAAAATTGACCTCAAATAGAAGTTAAATATCATCTCAAGTACTTGGAAGGATTAGTCACAGATTCAACATAGAACCAGCACTACTATAGCTTTTCATCTATTATATCAAATCTTATTCTTGTCAGCATCAATCTTCCAGCTGTGAGATGACGCTTGCAAAGACCCGGTAACCTTGGCACATGTCAGAAAATAGACAATATTCATTTTTTGCATGGTATGTAGCCATTAAGCCTGCATTTCATTCATGTCAAGAAGTTCAGATTAAAAGTTTATTCGACTCGATTAACAAGAAAGCACAATCAGACATTATAACAAGGAATGAAATTACACAGTAACTTTAAGCAAATGCAATTGTGTCAAGGTAAGAAAGTATGTTACAGATATCAAAAAATAGAGTGATGTACCGTAGCCAGAAGTTTGAACATCAAAACCCTTGTCCTGCCAAACAAATAATGAATTAAGATATTGCAAATTCGAGTTATTAGAAGGCCAAACAAGTAAATTTGAAAGAAGTTATGCACCTGCAGATCTCTTATCAATGGCAGAGTACCAGTGATAGAATATGGTTTTACATGCCCAACTTCCTCTTCAGTAGCTTTGCATAGTACATGAAACCCCCGAGAATTGAGATCACAAGCAACTCCAGACGAAGCTTCGTCGAAACTTATAGTGATTCTGGTGGATAAGAGTCGGAACATTAATTGCTAACGAAAAGGTCAGAGAAAAAAGAATGATAAGATAAACCAAGGAAGAAAATTTGAGCTCTAGCTTTTATGGACAATCCAAAGTAATCATATGATTTCTCATCTTTTCAAAGAAGAGTACAGCATACCTGCCCCTTAAGTTCTCATCTGGCAGGACATATTTTGAAACAGGGCCACGACAATCAAGTTTTTCAATGTTGGCATTTAAGTCATCAACATATTCTTGTAATTTCTTCATAGCATCTAATACACTGAACAAGAACGCATTGTTAGAATTCCGACCATTTTCAAAAGATTCGTCTGTTCATTTCCTGTTTTGAAACAGAAGCTCAAAAGTTTTGATTTTGCAGTTGAAAAACACCACATAAAAAAAAAAAAAAAAGAAAAAAAAAAAAGGGGGATATAACTAAAATTCCAGATAAAAAAGGATAAAGTAATGTGTAATAAGGTATGAGACCACTATGATATTTCTTATTAAATTGATCTACTTTATGAAGAACTGAAAAGGAATAACGCAGAACAAAACACATACCTGTAAAATGGAGTCAACCTGCAAAGAAACAGATGTGATTAGATATCATCATTGATGAAAGATCTCGAGGGTTTGAAGCAAGAAACTTACCTAGCATCTCCAGAAACAGTGCACTCAGCAGGAATTTGGTTGATTCCACCCCCAGGATCTGTGGAGCAAATAATTTAGCACATAAAAGCAACTGGAGAAGATAAGCTCAATATTTTCCCCTAGAATTGAAGAACTTACAAAACCACTGAGTTGGTTTCATGGTTGATGGTGTAGCAAATTCATAGACTTTTTCTTTAGGGTGGGCAGGGAAATCTCTATAGAAGCGGGACTGGATTTCTTTGAGTGCTTCCATAGCAAGCTCCAGAGGATTGATAGCCTAACCATTTGCCATAAAATGTCATACAAACACATTGGAGTATTAGAATGTTTTTATACAGAAAAAAGGTTTGAATTTTACTGTATTCCAGAAGATAAAGTTGCATTGATCCAAGGAGGTTTCGCAAGTTAAAACTCAACTGAAGAGTGTCTGTTTTTGGTCAACCATTCAACTCAAGTGATTGGGTAAAGACTTAGCGCATTAATGAATAGCTGAATTTATTTCATTGCACGTAACAAATCTAATGACATCACAGAGAGCTACTCCAAGTCAGAATTCAGAAAGTTGGTACGAGTGAAGCACAGGGTAAATCCAATCAGAAGAAAGTTGTTCCTCTGATTGTGTCATTACTCCACTTGGCTTCCGTAGGACATAGCAACATACTCAGGAAATGGAAGTTCAAGGAACAAACATATGTATATTTCTGCTCCAAGAAGTTTAACAAATATAGGAAGTTCCTTAGTATTGTGGCATTACAAGGGTCGGGAAGATCATTCCTCATACTTCAAGAGAAATATAAAAGCTTGAAAGAAAATGTGCCTAATTTTATGAAAAAACACACATTCATACAACTGATCAGATTTCACTCTCTTCTAACTTTTCTTGTCATTCAAAGACACCCACCAGGTGATTATATTCTAGAACTAGTGTTGGAGTTTTACGTATCTCAACCCAACAACAAATACTTTTGTGATGAGAGGTCGTCCCATTGGTTTCTCTACTCAAACTATCAATAGTCTTCACTCACTTGCAGAGGTTGATGATAGAGAGATAAGGTGTTTTCCAAACAATCCAAATTAGCACGTGGTAGAGGGAGACTTATGCCCAAGAGGAGAAAATTGGACATACAATGCTAAAAGACAAAGAAGCAATCTCATTAACAAGAACATAGGTTGTTGCGTTAGACCACTCTACACCTGCACAACTCTACTTTGCAAAAAACAAGATATTCGTCCTAGCTCAAAAATGGTAATCTACAGACATTCCTAATTCATTAACAAATCATTTTTGAAAAAATATGGAGAGGACAGAAGGACCAAGATGAAAAGAACAATTGCGAAAGGATAGAACAAGCCAATAGGGAGACCATATTGAACAATTAGTTGAACAATTTGGAACGATGCATGGGAGGTTTGATGACATGGAGCAAAGATTTGGGTGTTTGGACAAAAGAATTGGCCAAGGAGAGCTTCTATGAATTATTTTCCAAGTTGTTCCATAGCTAAGAGAAAAGCAAAAACAACTCTTCATCCGGTGATTTAGGCAACAAGATAAATTCTTATTAAGGCCTAAAGGATTCACGCATATTAGCATTGGTTGAATAGCTGCTCCAGAGATCCTGAAATTTTGGTGATCTCCATTTCACTGACTAACATCCAATAATGTCAAAGACCAGCCTGACTAAAGTGGCTCTAACAGATATCCAACGTTCTCCTTGCGGAGTTAATGTCACTGAGAAAGCCATGAATACTTATACCGACTGGGGAATGATAATATAAGTCAGTGAGCTACGAGATCCAGTACATTGACATATCCTACCAAATAACATAAATACCACAAAAGTTCAAAACCTCAGATGCAAGTGAGTGTTTACTAATAACAATGAGCTACACTCATCATAAGTCATGGAATACTTCAAGAGGCATCAAGAGGATAAACATCACAATACTTACACCCATGGTGTCTCTTAAACCTCCTTTCCCACTCAACCTAGGATAACACATTTTAAAAGTTATGAATATTCCAAATATACATAAGCAGCAAGGGAAAAAAATATCTGAATCTACATGAGGAACTCACAAATCATCCAAGAGATCTCAAGCTTTACAATTTTGGATCAAAAACACTCTTGCTTTATCTGTTGGCATCAGAAAACTCTGAATCTTCTGTCAACATTATTTATAGAAAAGCATTCCTTTAATTATTGTTAGGATTAACTAAAGGACGTTTAACAAGCACTTCAAGGTGGCGGATTACCATTCATAACAGTTTGAGATAAAAGGAGCTCATGAAAGTGATACCGGCATATGCAATGATGTTTCCATTGTTTTTTCAAAGGCAATTTGGCATAAAAGTTTAAATTAAGTTCGAAGAGCTTAGATGTCAAGCAGTAGAAAAAGAAAGAATACCTTGTGGGCCAGACCACTGTGGAAAAGCTTTCCGGTAACATGGAGCTTCCACGGTATACCGCCACCAGTACCAATGCATGGCTGTTTATCTGCTGTGTCAATCCAGAATCTATGTAGAGGAATAAACAATACAAATAAATTCACTATGTCTCTGCACTGAAACTTGATACCATTGCATACAGTTACTTACAGAGGGCCTTCTTTTAACTTATCGAGCAATCCATCCTTCACTAATGCATCTACACCAACCCCAGGGATAGACGAGTTCTCTTCACTGGCTATGAAAACAGCAACCACAGTGGATTTTAACTGTGGCTTTGTCTCTCCCAGCCGCCTCATAAGCTCAGAGACAAGAGCCACGTGACCTAAACAATCAGTAGTTCCACGTCCCCGAAGTTTATCACCATCAATGCTCAATGAAAAGGGATCAAATTCCTGCATACAAAATTGTTTTGCCATTATATGAGAGATCATTATCATAATATCATTGCTGACTTATGAATCAGCATCAATAAGGGTAGAAATCTTTTTCCTGCTCTCGACCACAAGCATACTTTCCCCTCCCCGCACACTTAACCTGCCAAAGCAAATCTGAAGCAACATATAGAAAATTAATTAAGCGGCACATGTGCATTCAATATGGACACCTGGTGGTGAATTCTTGTTTAAATCAGGCCATGGTGAAATTATTACTGGAGTCTAATCGTACATCTTCCTGGATGACTTTACACTCCTCATACAATCTAAATCCAAAAATCTCCAACCTCTAAAGGAAATAAAAATATAATAAATTGATAACAAGAAGTAACCATTCAGATAAGTGCAATATCACTTTTGTCTTTCTATTCTCTTGCATCTGGTAAAGAAGTTTTGAATCCATAAGGATGTAACTTCAGTGTCTGATTAAAGAAACTGAGAATGCTGCTGAAAGAGTATTTGGATTATCCGTGTAACAATGCAGAAACTGCCATGTCATTTTTCTTATCTTCCATGTTCGTTCCCTAAGTTTGATAATTTCCTTTTTCTTCAAACCTTTCACATGTCCCTGTCTGCTTCAGACATTTTATTGAAGTTACATTCATAAAATTTTCTAAAGTATGATCCATATAGTTGGATAAAGGGTTGCTTGCTGGCTGTTTTACTTTATGGCCCTGTGTTCACTTTAATGTCTTTGTGCCAAGAAAGGGAAGACGGTCTAATACCTTTCTCAGCATTTCAGCTAATTCATAGAGGGAGAGTAAAGTAGGTCTCAACGTTTTAGCTCAAATTAATAGAGAAAATTCTCGAACATAATAGCAGTTCAAGGTGCAAATCTGTGAACTACTTATCCTAAGTTGTCGCTTATTTCCAAATAGTACAATGAAAATATTGAGCTCACTTAAATCTTTGCCACATTGCTAACTTGTAATGGCAACACTAGCGTTCAAATCGCAATTGTATGGAATGTATTTGCTGGAGCAGCATAATAAGCAACATATGATGAGAACAACACTCATGAAGATTACCCTAAAGTTTTATAGTTCCGTATCACAAAATATCATGCTAAGAAGAGCAATGTCCAGTAGAAATTTATTTGTGAGATGAAAACCATGGGACTGGGAGATCTTATTTCAAATTCGAACAAAAACAAAAACAAAAAAACCGCTAGGTGATTTCTCCACATCTACCTAAGCCTCGGTACCTATGCTAGTGGGAGGTAGCAAGTACCTGGTAGAATACCAAAGTGGAGGTTGGGGCTATGGGGGGTGGGGATGGGATGGGTGTGTTGGAGGATGGGGAGGAGTGGAACAGGGGCCGATCCACCCTTTATGGTGGGGGTGACATGGCACCCCCTAGATTGATAAATTTTTTATATACCTATGTTGCAATTTGCTTAAACTAAGTTAAATATTTGATCCTGTCACCCCCAGTCGCAAATTAGACAAAGGTGTCATGGTTGGTAAACACAAGTTTGAATCTATATTGAACATTTCCGACTCCCGTTTTTCTTGTGCTTTTTAGTTCCTTGTACCAGTAATTCCCTTTTCGGCTCTCCCAATTTTCTATTTATCTTTTTATTATTTATATTGTCTTTCTTCTATTTTATTATTTTATCTGTGATCTCTACCAAGAACACACAAATAAAAACTTCAAAATCCCTTAAATTAAGCATTTTTTCTTAATCTCAAATCTGTGAGTATTTAAATCGAAAAACTTAGGTCTCAATGAGAATTTTGGATTGAGATCAAAATTCAATTTATTTTTATTTTTTATAATTTCTTTTGTTTATTACTCCCTCCGTCTATGTTTACTTGTCTATATTTGACTTGGGACACTCTTAATAAGCAATAAATAAAATGAGAAATGAATTAGAGTACTTAATAGTAAGGGTAAAATAGGTATAAAATGGTAAATTATGTCTTGATCTTTCAAACTATACAACTTAAAAGCAAAAGTGGACATATATTTTTAGTATAGTGGACAAATAAAAATGGACGGCGGGAGTGTATTATAAAAAATTGTGCTATTCTATAATTGTTAAATTCAATTTAAATCACTTTACTACTTAAATTGTGATGGAAATTTCACAAGCATTGCTTAGAAAAAATATGAAATTTATGATTTATTTTTGAGAACTTGTAGTTTATCTAATTCTACATTTACTTATGGGGTGTAATTATCTATTGAAGAGCTTTTCTATTATTTTTCTTATTTTGATTGGTGTAATTCCCTTATTGAAGATGTTATTTTACTTGTGCAAGTTCATTTTTTAATATACATAAAAGATGCAAGTCCCTTGGTGAAAATGTTGATTTTACCTTATTGTTAATGGGTGTGATTCCTTGTTTAAGATGTTAATTATGTTCGTTTCTTGATTTTTGAGATGTAGTTTTCAAATTTGCAAATAAAAAAAGAGCTATTAAATTGACCCGAATAAACTAAAAAGAGATGGACCCGACCCAACACGTTCCTAACAAGATGTACATTGAAGAAAATTATGGCACTCGACAGCTTCAAATCCTAGATCCGCCTCTGGAGTGGAATGCCACTTACAAAACTTCTTTTCCCTACTTCCACCAAAGAAGTCATTTCCTCCATTTTTAAGGACTTTTTTTTTTTTTTAATATAATGTTTTCTCTGTCAATCTCAATCACAATTTTAACATTTTCTTCCAATACTACAAATATAATGCTTCACACGTAAGCCAACTTAACACCTTTAAACTCCCTATTATGTGTTTAATAAAACACCATCATATAAAAATGAAGTAAAGGACCACAAACTTAACACCATAAGAAAGCAATCCAGCATCAAAAGCAATCAAACAGAAAAGCATCCCTGGAACCACCATAAGCAAAAAAGCAACCAGCTTTACATATCACATAAAAAATAATGAAAGCAAAGGGTAGCAAAACTATATTTACATACCCAATAACTAGGGTTGGCAGTGAAAACATCCATATGCATTCCAACAAAAGACGATTTTTCCGGGCTGAGTAAACTTTCGAAAATTTAAATTCATTTAACTACTCAAATTTTAAAATTTGATGTAATGTTGTTCTCTGTCAATCTACTCTTCAATCACAATTTTAGTATTTTCTTCCACTACCATAAATAAAATACTTCGCATAAACCAAATTAACACCTTTAAGCTCTCTATTAGGGGTCCAGTAACATAGCATAAGTTAACACCATAAGAACGTTATCAAATAGAACAAAACTCAAGAACCACCATAAGCAAAAAAGGCAACCAACTTTCGACATGGTTCTCTCAAGCGCTCTAGTATACTCTACTTGTTCACCTGTGTCGGTTTTGGGAACCTTTTTTCATAATCAAAAATGCAAGTATGGAAGCTTCTATGCTCAATCGAGTAAGAAAGCTCGAAAGGGAAAATAGCATTTACATAGTAAATCAAAAATAATGAAAAGGGCAAGCCAAATTATATCTACACAATAATATTATTAAGTTATACAACTCTCAAGAATTTCAATTAATTCAACTAATCAATTCTTAATCTTTGATGTTTCTGCTGTAACGTTTTCTCTGTCAATCCAGTTAAACACCATCACATAAAGAAAAAACAAGAACCACCATAAGCGCAAAAAAAAAAAAAAAAAAAGCAACCAGCTTTACATAAAAAATCTAAAACAATAAAAAAGGCTAACAAAAATTATATCTACATAACCAATCACTAGGGTTGGCAGTGACAACATCCATATGCATTCCAAAACCAACAAAAAAACCAACTTTACATAGCACATCAAAAATAACAAAAAGGGGTAGCAAAAATCATATCAACATACCCAATCAGTAGGATTAGCAGTGACAACATCCATATGCATTCCAACAAAAGACAAGATTTTTCCAGGCTGAGTACCAGGATACTCCACAATAAGGTTACCCCTTTTAGGCTTATAAGTAACATGATTAATGACAAGTGGTCCACCACCAGTGGTTGTACTATAAGGAAGAAGAGTTTCAAGAACATGATTCACAATCCTGTCTTCTTCAGGGATAAGTTCAGGTGGGTTGTTTTGTACATATTTAGATTCACCAATCAGTTTCCCTAAAAGGGTTGTAAATGAATCTTTGTTTAGATCACCCAAAATCTGCTTTACAGTCGTAGCCATGGTGGAAATATTTGGAGTGGTAAGTTGATGCTCTCTTTCAGGAACAGACCAAACCTAGGAAAGAATTTTTGACAAGTTTTGAGGTTTTATATACAGGATTTGGTACAAATAGGCTCTCCTTTACTCTAAAATACCCTTGCCGCTAATTTATTAGGCCTAAATTGTCCTTATTTTTAACGGCCCTATTATAAGATATAATTAAAAAATTAATTAAGTTTATTTTAAAATTAGCCAATAGAATCATGCCACATAAAATATATTTTTTAATTATATTTTTAAATGGGCCGTTAAAAATAAGGGCAATTTAGGCCCAATGGCGAGGGCATTTTAGAACGGATAGATAAACGAAGGGCATTTTTATACCAAATCCTATAATTTAAGGGCATTTTAGGCCCTTTTCCGTTAATTAAATTACCAAATTGACTTTACCAAGTCATATTTATTACTTTATAATTTAATTCATT
Organism: Lycium barbarum; assembly: GCF_019175385.1. NCBI lineage: Eukaryota > Viridiplantae > Streptophyta > Magnoliopsida > Solanales > Solanaceae > Lycium > Lycium barbarum. The sequence continues at coordinate 14,023,915 of NC_083340.1, forward strand.
CTAAGAACATGTATTTCGGATAAACACAACATATTAATAAAAGGAAGATAGCAATTCGTTTTTACTATATTGCTTTTGACCTCACTTTTAGTTTACACAACATACTAATTAGTACTTTTTTTTTTTTAATTGAAAATTTGTTCAACTATTAGAAATAGTGTAACAAAGACCCATTTTTTCTGTTTTATAACAAAAACTCACGTTGTATCACGTCAAATATACTCTTAGTTGGAAAATGTATTTGTAATAACAATTTTATGATGTGGCACACAATGTTTAAAGCCGAGAAAAGAAAGAAATTATACTCCCTCCAGTCCACAATAATTAAGGTTTTAGCCTCTAAAAATTAGTCCAAATTATTGATGTTTTACAAAATTAAGAAATCATTTAGTTCTTTTTTTAAAATTTGCCCTTGACATATTCCTATATCCTCATAATAATTACGTCAACCTAAAAAGAAAGAAAATCATAATTAAGGGTAATTAAGTCAATACTCCTCTCGATTTTTAGGAGTTAGCGAATTTCTTAATCTGTGTGTTCAAGCTTAAAACCTCAATTATTTAGTATTATTTAACCATTTTAATCAATATGGAACTATTGACTCATGAAATCGACTGACCTTTTTTTGTCTGTACAAAATTAGAAAAATTGATCCTTGAAGAATACATAGTTTCCGTTACACTCACAATCAAGCTCATAAGCCAAAGCATAAAACGTACGATTATTCTCGACAAACAGTATCCCATGTTTCAAATCGGTGACTTCAACCAACTTTTGCATTATCTCTATCCAACTTATAAACTTCAAACTTAATCGGACTTTCACCGTGTGAAATCAAAATTTCTTATAAAACTCAACATTCTCATTGTATTCAAGATCATATTTCAAATCAATACTCAAATACTTTCCAACCATCAACAAGGCCAACAAGACCTCATCAAAAGAAACATTTTATCCCCACTAAACACAGATTGAGCAATAAATATATTCATTCATAAATCCCTCTCACCCAGCACTTTCAGACAACAAATCCCAATTTAGAAAGCACTCACCTCTCATTATTATCAACAATGTAAAAAATTTCATCTTTGAGAATAATATATTCGAGAATAATGTAATTGTACAAAGTAACCAACAATAGACTGCTTTATATCACCAGATCTATATATGATCCATATTTCAAAAACATGAATCGTCAAGAGTACAAACCCATCTATTTTCAAACACAGAGTGACTTTTTCTATGTAAGATGGGTTGAATAATCTGTTGGGTTATTAGCATTTTAATATTACACAATAATATTATTAAACTGCCTTATTGTGTCTAATTACTCCTATACGTTAATGGCCATAAAAGTGATAGAAATGGCTTTCATTCTCACGTTTAATATGGTTGAATGTGGCCTTACTTTCATCTTCCCACTAAATCATTTATTTACCTACATTCATCTTCTTTAGTCTTATAACTCATGTCACCTCTAAGCCATAATTCTCCCATTATTTACTCACATTATTAGCCCACTCTTATCCTATTCAATTCAAGGATGATGTTGTTAACTATAAATAGTTAGTCATCCTAACCTTGTGTAATATGAAAAATATTGGAGAGTTCTTGAAAAAGTGAGGATAAAAGTGTCACACCCTAATTCCGCTAGGGTGTGATGGGCACCCGACCCTTACCTAGGGCCGAGCGAACCCTCAGACTCTTGCTGCACATAAAATCATGTCAAACTTTTCAAATCAAATGAGATGAAATACATCGTATTTTTTTTTTCCAGAAATATTCTTTCACGTAGCTTCCAAGCATAACGAATCAATAATCATACAAAATTCAGTACATAACACAGACCGACATTTTGGCTGTCGGAGCCGCTTACAGACTGACAACCAATACCCACGACACTGTCTGCAAAGTCTCTAACGTAATCCAGAAAGCATAACATACCAACTCTGACTCGGCAGCACTCCGGGAACAAATGGAGCTTGCCATCTGCACTGGAACATCTTCTATACTGTCTTCAACTCACCTGAGTACCTGCGCGGCATGAAACGCAGCCCCCCGAAAAGAGGGGGGTCAGTACGAAATATGTACTGAGTATGTAAAGCATACAACACAGAAAGCAAAGTCACAACTGAAATATGATATATAGAAAGCGAGCACAATAGCCAGCATACTAAGGAGTCGTATCCGGCGTACAACAGGCAAAAGAAGTTCCGGAGAAATCAACACGGCAATCGGGATGACAAAATGTTTGCTTTCTTTTGGAAAACATCTTTGTTTCACACACATAGAAGAATCAACGCACAATTTCCGCGGCCATAAGTCCAGCGGTCACAATCACACATACCGCGGTCAAGTATCCAGCGGTTTTCTATCACAAGTTCGACATACCGAGGTCAAGGGTCCAACGGTCTATGTCGGCATAATCACAAGTGCGGCAGACGCGGTCAAGGGTCCAACAGTCAATGCCACACGTCCGACATGACGCGGTCAAGGGTCCAGCAGTCAATGTCAGGCACGCCGCGGTCGAGGGTCCAGCGGCCAATATCACATATGCGCATATTCACATAACCGGCCCGGGACTCGGTAACACAGAAGATAACGAGACAAAATGCCAAATTATCACTTTCCAAACATAATCACACATGCCAGGATCATGCATCACACAAGACTCAGGTATACCAAAATCGTATATCGGAAAATAAAGAAAATAAGTAGTTTGTCCAGAATCTCAGGGTAAGATTTTTAAAAACGCTTTAGATGTCAAAAACATTTTATAATGCTCATGAAGGTGGTCATAACACCTATCATATAGTGAACAACATAATAACCAGGAGTTACCTGCGAACTCCGGACAAAAGTACATTGGCTAAAGTCGTACATCACATGTCAGGGTTTCGGTCCCCACAATTGGGTCAATAATCATTAAAATCCGTCTCGGGATAGATAAAATATCTCCCGTTTAGTAGTCGGAACAATAACCATGAGTTCTCTTGACTTACCGTACGAGAATAAGACAAACAGAACAATAAGAGAGGCATCGGGGATAGCGGGCTCACCTCGGGCCAAGTCGAGGCGGCGGACGAGAATCACGCCCATTAGACTCTGCGGAGTCATCCAAGAAAGTTTTAGAACGATCGGGTTACATTTGTAAACGTTTTGGAAGTCCAACCACTTTTCTAGTAAAATGCACCTTTTATAATTCAATTCTATTGAATGAATAGTAACAAAAACTAATCTCGGGTTACGATGAGCAGGATGGTCCCCGAGGCCGAAATCTCAACCTAGTAGACCTAGGGCATGCCAAAGAAGGAAAGGATAAGCTTTACATACCTTTCGCGCTACTCACGCTTGTCCAAACTCAATCTCCGTTTCGCCCAAAACCTACAAATGGTCATTTTTACCAATTGTTAACTATAAGGCTTTTGGTATTCAATCTTTAACTCATCACTTGTCTACAAAATTTTGGGCAACATTTCCCCTATAAACTCGTCTATCCGAATTTCCAATTGCTCTCCTATTGACACAGAAATACCAACAATAACATATGGACACAACCATATCTTCAATTATTTTATTTCAACAAGAACAACAACATATCAAAACAGCCCCCAACTGTAACATAACGATGCCCGAAATTCTAACGAACATTTGCAATACACCAAACAGCCCATATGCACTTCTTATACCTTATTTCATGCAATATTTTCAGAAAATTTCAGGGAAATACAACAGCAGCCACTCGACACCACATCATCTACTCATGTGCAATAAAACCACATTATTATCTCTATAATCCTTACAACAACCCACAACAATTTAACTCCAACTCTAACCATTAAATTCCTTCACTCTCCTCACATATCCATGATTACAACAACCAAAATATTAATTCAAATCAGTCCATCAATTTCAATTAAAACAGCCCCTCACCCATAAATTTCAACAAAACAACAAACGAGTTTATAATGTTGTTTTCTCCGTTCTAATTCGTTAAAACTCTAAATAAACACTTTAATAACATAAAAGGAATTTTATAAATACCTTATCAGAAGCTCCACCACGAAAATTTCATCCCCCAAGACCAATATTTATCTCAAATTGAAGGCAACGCAACGTACAACGTTTTTCTCTTCATGAGCTTCGGGATTCGGAGCTCGAATTTTGATCAAAATGGCTTCCTTAGCCTAGGATCTCTCTCTCTCTCTCTCTCTCTCTCTCTCTCTCTAATGTTTTTGGAGGATATTAGCTGAAAATGATCAGCCCTCAAGTGAATTTGCCATATATATTAACGTTAATGGGCCTCATGGGCCGAAACATTAGTGTTTGGGTCGGGTCCAAACTTGCTGCCCTGCCAGCCCAAATTGCATCGTCCATATTTCCTTATCCAAATATTATTTTGACGAGCGGTTTGTTGCGTTGGAAACTAGACTCGATGAACTTCATTTTAGGATTTTGAAACACCTTAAAACTCCTCATATACTAGGAGATATGCCCCCAACAATATGGGCTAAAAATCTGGTCCGAGATTTTACTGAAGTTGTTCCGATTCATTTTGTTTAGATTCGTTTATCTTCTAATCCTCTTCCAACTCTCATGTAACCTCTTATACATACATATACATACCCATATACATACATAACAATCCATACATGTCTCGAAGGGTCCGGAGAATCACCATAACCTTAAACGTAACTGGAGAACTTACGAAGCTTCGACGAAACTCCAATCGCAAAAATATATTCATATCTTTTATCCATCTTCTATATCATTACTAATAATCTCAAATACTTTAAAAGGGCACTCACATTACCTCATATACGCTCATAACGCGATTTCAAATCCTTTAGGTTACGATGTCACCTCGGGATACTTAAGGCAACCATATATATAACGATATTCTTACTAACTCGATTAACTTTCCTTGAACTTTCTTAACTCATTCTTTCTTGTCTTAATTAAAATAGCACAGACTCTTACGGGGTGTAACAAAAAGAGAGTTTTATTTAGTTGAAGGAAGGTGTTCTTATGGTGGATCTTTGGATTCTTCAACTAGTCCGGAGTTGTTTGAGCCACACGATGTTGACGGGCTGTTGTATCCTGGAGGAAACAAGTCAGAGTTATACTGCTGGACCAGTGAAGATTATGTCGCAGTGGGCTTGAATCTCGTTAAAGAGAGCGAGATATCTGCACCTCAACCTAAAGAATCTTTATTTTATTTTTCTTCATTTTGTTCATTTTATTTTCAACTGTAATGATTTGTGGTATATTCATCAACAATTTTAAGGAGATTCACTTTGTTACATTTTGAAAAATTAGCGGATATCAAGATAGGAGAACTCAAAATATGAGATATGTGACTGACTGCACTTGGGCTGATATTGAGTATTAAGTAGAATTACTCAACAGGTACAAGAAAATCAGATGAGAACACTTGGTGCTATTTGTTGGAGAAAAAAAATTATTATTGCTAACTCTACCATGGAGGCTTAACTAATTGTTTTAATTAGCTTCAACTAGTGAAAAGTGAATTGATTTAGAGATTTATTATATCAAATATCTTATTTTGTGAAAACAATTTCTCTAATTTTAATATATTGTGATAGCACCAATATTATTGGTAGAGTACAAAACCGTTATTACAACAGTATCCAGACCCATTAGGAGAAAAATATTTCTTTTGAGATCATTTTTTACAAGTGGTACCATTAACGTTGATAATGTCAAATCTTGTGATAATCTAGCAGATTTGCGAACTAAGGCCTTAACAAGAAAAAGGGTCTGAAGCACGTTGAGAGGGATAGAATTGAAGCCCGAAAATTCCTGAGTCATATATAAGGAAACCCAACCTGGGACTACAGATCCGATAACCAAGTTCAATGGGAAAAACGAATCATATGATGATTTTTTGAGAAAAATGCACAAATATTTTTAATTCGCTCCCTATGGCGTGAGTGCATTATTCTGTAATGTTTGTGGAGGTTGAGTTTATAAACTTTTAATGAAATTTTGTAGCTCGTATGGGTGGGGTGTTAAAGTTACAGAAGCATCCTTGACAGAATTTCACCTATGTGACTGTGGAGGTAGGCCGCTTCCTATGAAAATTGGGCTCGTTCTCAAAAGCACTCATGAAAACCGGGATAGCACAAGGCCGTAATGTGCTGGCTATTGAAGCTCATGTCAACACCTTGATTATTGTGTGTGAGTAGTGATACTTTATTTTCCTTAAGCAGACATAGTTCAATGCAGAGCACACTACTGATTCTGGAGTAGAGAACGTTGTTTGACTAAGTGGAGGTTTAATACAGAGCACACCTTCATTATGCATAGTAGTCTCCCTTCAACTAAGTTTGTGATAACTCTCTTGTTTTAATATTAAAATGAGTGGGGGATTGTTGGGTTATTAGCATTTTAATATTACATAATAATATTATTAAAGTGCCTTATAGTGCCTAATTACTCCTGTACGTTAATGGCTAAAAGTGATAGAAATGGCTTTCATTCTCACGTTTAATATGGCTGAATGTGGCCTTACTTTCATCTTCCCACTAACTTATTTATTTACCCACATTCATCCTCTTTAGTTTTATAACTCATGTAACCTCTAAGCCATAATTCTCCCATTATTTTCTCACATTACTACCCCACTCTTATCCTATTCAATTCAAGGATGATGTTGTTAACTATAAATAGTTGATCATCCTAACCTTGTGTTGTGTGAAAATATGGGAGAGTTCTTGAAAAAGTGAGGATAAAAGAGAGTTTTATTTAGTTGCAGGAAGGTGTTCTTATGGTGGAGCTTTGGACTCTTCAACTAGTTCGGAGTTGTTTGAGCCACACGATATTGACGCACTGTTGTATCCTGGAGGGGACAAGTCAGACTTATACTACTGGACCGGTGAAGATTATGCCACAGTGGGCTTGAATCTCCTTAAAGAGAGCGAGATATTCGCGTCTTATCCTGAAGAATCTTTATTTTATTTTTCTTCATTTTCTTCATTTTATTTTCAACTGTAATAATTTATGGTAGATTCACCAACATAATCTTGTATAGGTTAAAATGTTTTTTATTGTCTTCGCTTCAAACATAGTGTACCACATCGTAAAATTATTACTGGTGTATTGTTGTTAAAAATATATTTGGTGTGATACACAGCAATATACCGTCAAGTGATTTTTTGTTACAAAAGGAAGAACAGTGACTTTTACATCATTTTCAATAGATAAGTGATCATATAAGCAATCAATGCTGCTGCTAATAGTATTTGATTCTTTTAGCACACCTCTTAAGAAAGTGCTCACTCATAAAAAATTAGGAGTATTTTTATTAATTTACCCCTAATTAAATGTCTAGAAAAAGAAAAATAATTTAATGATTCTTGATTATGTAAATAAGAATAATTTAGATATGATTAATTTTTCTTGAAATCCTAAAGCACTATTTATTTTGAAATAAAATAAAAAACTTAAAACACCATTTATTTAGAAACAGAGGGAGTAATATCTACTAATAGTATTTGATTCTTTTAGCTTATGCACACCTCTTAAGAAAGTGCTCACTCATACAAAATTATGAGTATTTTTATTAATTTACCCCTAATTAAATGTCTAGAAAAAGAAAAAAAATTTAATGATTCTTGATTATGTAAATATGGATAATTCAGATATGATTAATTTTTCTTGAAATCCTAAAGCACTATTTATTTTGAAATAAAATAAAAAACTTAAAACACCATTTATTTAGAAACAGATGGAGTAATATCAATATATGACTGGGGTTTATGCATGCATAATAAGCAAACAAATTCGAATGCTTTTTTGTTTTGTTTTTTGGTTTCCCATCCGGTATCCGGTATCCGGTACCCGCATTGTGGCCCGACTAATCAGGATTAGTGCCGGGTAGTTCCACTTTGGGGGGCAAAGCACTCCTTCACAATGGTGACTCCGTACCAAAAGGGGCTCGAACTCGAGACCTTGGTTAAGGATGGAGTAGTACCAGCCACTACACCACAACCAATGTTGATAATTTAGATGCTTTTTCCTTTGTCTTAGAAATAATTAATGACTTATCCACTTCTTTTAATTCATTCAAATTTATGGTAGACTCTAGCTTGTTGCATTTAATTCAAGCTCTTGTTATTTACTTATGGGCAAAGGTGTAAATATACCCTTTAACTTTGCGATTTATATCAGATATACCTCTCGTTATAAAAATGGCGTATATGTATATATCCCTGCCATTGTAAAATGGTGCAAATACACTCCTGCCGTTACAAAATGATGCAAATATACCCTTTTCGCTGACGAAGTTTTTAAAAAAAAATCATTTAGGTTATTTTTTAATTAAAAAAACATGTCACATTACTTTAAAAAAAAGTCTATCTATTTTTTTGAGTAGACATACTTTTCTAAAGTCACATAATAATTTTTTTTCCTGATGAGTCGGGTCTGGTTCGTTTAAAAAAATGGGTAGACTTATTTTTTTTAAAGTCACAGAGATATTTTTTTAAATGACATACCCAATCCATCAGAAAAAAATTACTATGTGGCTTTAGAAAAGTATGTCTACTTAAGAAAAAAAATGGGTAGACTTTTTTTTAAAGTAATGTTGCATTTTTTTTAATTAAAAAATAACCTAAATTTTTTTAAAAAAATCCATCATCAAAAAGAATATATTTACACCATTTTATAACGGTAGGATATATTTACACCTTTGCCCTTTACTTATTATTCCTAGACAATCGTACAAAATTTCAGTGATCTATTTGATGCGGGATCTGAAGCATTTGAAATTTTTAAAAAGTTTCGCACAATGGCTAATTAAAAATCATTTCTCATGCCTTCTACTATATTACTATTACTATATTTCTTAGTTTCAAGCTAATGGACCCAAAGATTATGGATAACAATGCATTTTATTCTATCTTGAAGCAGCAGAGCATCATTTATCGCTTTTCTTATCCTCACGCACATCTGCTCAAAATTTGGTAGGACCCACAGAAAATATGGATATATTCCCTCTGTCCCAAATTATAAGTCATGTTAACTTAAAAAGATTATTCCAAAATAATTGTCACTTCAACAATTCAACATTTTAGTTGATAATTCTTTCCAAATAATATCCTTAATTTTAAAGAAGTACAACAAGAACGCACATTATTTAAGAGTAAGAAAAAAAAAATCTACTCTCATTATATAGGAGTAACTTAGTAAACTACACACCTTATATTTATTATTTTTTAATAATGTTAGAAAAAAATAGGGAGCAAGGACAACGAATTGTGTATCTTAAAGCAGCGAAAGATTAATCGTTGAACTTGCCACAAAAAATGGCCCCAAATCGAATTTTGATTCTCTAGGAAACAAAGTTATGATTCCACAAACTAAATGTTTTTTTTTTTTTTTTGGTGTGTGTGTTAATATGGAAGAAGGAATGAAGAGAACTTTCTTCTCTATTTTCTGCCATTGTACGTTGTTGAAGATAATAATCCCTTTATTAAAGGGAAGTGAACAGCAGTTAAGCAATAAACTGCTCCCACAACTAGGGGTGGGCATGGTACCGTATGGTACGGTATTTGAAACTTCGGTTCGGTAACTTCGGTATTCGGTTTTTAAAAATACGATACCATTACCATACCAAATTAATTCGGTACGGTTCGGTATTTTTAAGTTCGGTTTCGGTATTTCACGGTACGGTAATTCGGTAACCATAGTTTATTTGACTTCGACTTACATATATACTCATGTAATAAAGGATTACGACTTCGAGATTTCTCAATTATATTAAACTAACACCATACACAAATAGACGTATTTAATAGAAAGTACAAGCAATTTTCTTCGTTAATCAATTACACAACGGACATTTGAATCACGATAGAGTAGTCAAAGTTTCAAAGTCTAAACAACATTAGCCAAAATTAAGCATAATCTTCGGTCCTAAACAATTTTACACCAAAAATTTCATTCAGCAGTAGAGAGAATAGGCCATTTCCACCATTTCAAGTCTTAATGTATTGGAAAAATAGCAGAGACAAATTAAAGGCTGCTTCTAGGCCTCAGCATATGTGAAAGACTAAAAGCATGAAAATATTGGATAAAAAGTTAGCTTTGATGGTACAATTTTCTATTAGATACAAATTGGCATTAAATGAGATGTGATGTAATTTTTTATGCGAAAACTAGTCTATATATTTAGCAGTAGTAAATATAATATATATGTATTGTATATATGTAGTATAAACTTCGGTATGGTATACGGTATTTCGGTATCCATTTTATAAATACCAAATACCATACCGAATACCAAAGAAAATTTAAATTCATACCAAATACCATACCAAATACCATAATACTAAAACCGCGGTATTAAAAACTTCGATATCGGTATGGTATTCGGTATATACCATACCGTGCCCACCCCTACCCACAACACTTCAATGTGTATTAACTTCTCCAGAGAGGTTATTTTTTTTTTTTTTTTCCTTTTTAATATGATCTCTTTTATAAGGGGTCGAGTTGGCCCACATGGAGCGACCCATGACCCTTACCCAACTTCCAACATCTCTCACTTCGCTCATGTTGGACTAGACCCAACTATCATGAACACACATAATTCATCATGAGCTATACAAGAGCTCTACATAGGAATTCAATCACATGCAGAAAGAAGCCATAAGGATTGTATTACTCGCAATACCCTAGACACCATTCGCTACTCTAATAGCTAGTTATCCGATCCCTCATCCTCGAAAGAGGCAAACTCGAGTTCATGTTTAACTTGATATCCACAATTACACTTGACACCCATATGGTAAGTGTAATGGACGACCTATGAATACAATTTAAATTAATAATTTTAATTGTCTTCCCTTTCTACTCGAATCTATCTGTTCTGAATCTATCTGTTCCAAATTAACTGCTTTCCTAGACATGCACTGCATTGCCGAATCACTCATGGTTATTAGTAACATGCTAAAGTATTGATTGAAACTACAAGAAACAATCAAAGGTCAAAGGGTATTCCATTGAAAAGTTAATGTAACTTTTCGGGGTCTCACACAATGAAGAAGCAGAGATCCATTCTTCCATTAACCCATTGGTCTCTTAGCACACGTGGTATGAAACACGTGCTACACCATTTAGTGGTGTGTGTGTCTCATTTATTTACTCATTCAACACCGTACAGATCTTGATCTGGACACCTCCAGATGTCTAACCCGACCTTCTTTCTTTAATGATCCTCAAATCCATCTTCTTAGAGAAACTCATAGCTAACTTACAAACCAAGTCATAACATGGTGGTGGAACTCATTTCTTCACGTTACTCAACGTAAGAGGCGATTGCCCACGTGAGAGAGTCAATCTCGCGACTTGGTCGACACACTTTATCAATAAAATTACATCATCACATGCATATAAGATATGAACACAAATTCAAAAGTCAAATATTGGTGATATTCACCATGTAAAATCAAATTTCTTATAAAACTCAACATTCTCATTGTATTCAAGATCATATTTAAAATCAATACTCAAAATACTTGTCAACCATCAACAAGGCCAACAAGACTTCAAAAGAAACATTTTATCTCCAGCAAACACAGATTGAACAATATAAATATATTCATTCCCAAATTCCTTTCACCCAACACTTTCAGACAACGCATCCCAATTTAGAAAGCACCCGCCTCTCAGTATTATCAACAATGTAAAAGTTTTCATCTTTGAGAATAATATATTCGAGAATAATATAATTGTCCAAAGTAACCAACAATAGACTACTTTATATCACCAGATCTATAAATGACCGATTTTCAAAATATGAATCGTCAAGAGTACAAACCCATCTATTTTCAAACACATAGTGACTCTTTCCATGTAAGATGGGTCGAATAATCTTATATAGGTTAAAATGGTGGGTTTATGTTTTTTATTGTCTTCGCTTCAAACATAGTGTACCACATCGTAAAATTATTACTGGTGTAGTGTTGTTAAGTACATATTTGTTGCGATACTGCAACATACGGCATTGTGATGTTTTGTTACAAAAGGAAGAACAGTAACTTCTACATCATTTTCAATCGTGAAGTGATCATATAAGCATATAAGCAATCAATCCTTCTACTAATAGTATTTGATTTTAAGAAGAATTATTTTCCAAAGGCATGCAAAATTAGGAGTATTTTTATTAATTTACTCTAGTTAAATGTCTAGAAAAAGAAAAGCAAATTAACGATTCTTAATTATGTAAATAAGAGTAATTTTGAAAGAATAAAATCAATTTTTTCTTTAAATTCTAAAGCACCATTTATTTTAAAATAAAATAAAAAGCTTAAAACACAATTTTCTTAGAAACGGAAGGAATAATATTAATATACGACTGTGGTTTATGCGTGCATAATAAGCAAACAAATTCGAATGCTTTTTCCTTTGTCTTAGAAATAATTAATGGCTTCTCCATTTCTTTTAATTTAATTCATTCAGATTTATGGTAGACTCTGGCTTGTTGCGTTTAATTCAGGCTCTAGTTATTTATTTATTATTCCTAGACAATCATACAAAATTTCAGGGATCTATTCGATTCGGAATCTGAAGCATTTGAATTTTTAAAATTGTTTCACACAATGGCTAATTAAAAATCATTTTTCATGCCTTCTATATATTAGTAAGTATTTCTTAGTTTCAAGCTAATGGACCCATAGATAATGGATAACAATGCATTTAATTCTACCTTGAATCAGCAGAGTATCATTTATCGCTTTTCTTTTCCTCACACACATCTGCTCAAAATTTGGTAGGCCCCAGAGAAAATATGGATATATTCCCTCTGTCCCAAAATTATAACTCTATGTTACCTTAAAAAGATTATCCCAAAGGATTAGAATAATCTTTCTGTTATTTCAAGCATCAAATAAGTTGATGAATTTATATTTTGGTATAAAGTTATTAAATTCGAGAATCAAGTTCTATTATTCTAGCTTTTTATTGTTTTTTTTTTAAATCTAAAATTTGTTATTTTTATGTTTTTACTTCATAGACGCATATTACCTTTTTTCAAAAAAATTCTTACCTACAATGTCTCAAGAAAATTAAATGAATTGGCTATAAAAATTAATTAACAACTTTGCATCTGTGGGGGGGGAGGGGGTGTGGGGGCTGGCTTACATGAACTTTTTTAAAAGAAAATTAAGGCCTAATGTTAAAAGTTGGCTTTAGGCCATTAAATTTGTTGAGTCGCCCCTGAGTAAACTACACACGTTATATTTATTGTTTTTTAATAAGCATAAAAAGAATTAAAGCAATAATTAAAATGAGATGAATGGAGTATCAAATGTCTTCCACTGTCTGATTTTTCAAGCTTCATGCCCTTTCAACATTTGGTATGTTAATCAATTTGGTGTACAGTATTTCTTCATTAACATCACTTTCTGTTATTTTCGCTCCTAATTGTGTTTGGTCGTTTGTTCAATTTCAATTATACACTCCCTCTATTTTAATTTTTATGATGTAACTTGACTGGACACCAATTTTCCTTTTTTTTTAAAAAAAAAAAAGATTTAAACTTATAGTCTTAAATATGTCATTGTAGTCTGATCTTGTCTCTGAAGCACAATAGTTTCTACACCAAACTAGTAAGATTCAACATTATTTTAGAGACAACATGTATATATATATATATATATACCTTGGCAAAATAGAGTTTTTTTTAAAAAAAATTAAGGCCACTAGGCTTTTCGCCCCTAATGGCTATTTTATTAATAATCAAAACAAAACAACAAAAGCAAATATGTTCAGTCATTTACAGCTAAGTACGAAATAGGAAAGTAGAAAATAGGTCAAAATTGAAACGGTGGTTGAGCTCATCGGGATGATCCATTGTTGTCGGAGTTGATGCCGTCGTCTTTGTAGCCTATGCAATCGATCCTTCCATTGATTAATTGTAACACCTCGTACATTCGGGCTAAGGTTTGACTCGTAAGATGATGATATAAAGAAACCAAGATGGAAGTTGTAGAAAGTGTTTTGAAAACTAATCAATTTTGTTACATCCCGAATCTTAAAACAAAGATTAGACTTGTAGCGTTGGAGTTTAGTGGAGAATTTGAAAGTTTATGCGTTCTGCGAAAATGGTCGACAGGCCTACTTCAGGAACCAATAACCTCTTTATTAGTTGAGAATTTGAGAAAACTTTAAACATCAAAGTTGTAGTCCTTTGAAATATATTTCCAACGGTATCTTGCGGAGCTCAAACGGAGCTCTGTACTAAGAGTTATGCCTGTTTTACTATCACTGGTCGGAGCAGAATTTTTCAGATTTTGGGTTATGTTTTTAACCTTTTCTTACTCGAATTGGGACTCCTTATTTTATTATTTTATGAAGTAAAAACATCCCTAACACTATTATAAACCCTAAGAGACTATTTATTCTCTCTCTACCTCCATCCCTAAAGAACCTAGACACTCCAACTCTTCAAGAACCACAAGAAAATCATTCTTGCAATCAAGAAAAAAAAAAAGAAACCTTCAAGAGTTTGGTTTGACAATCTTGTTTCTTGAGATTTATTCTAAGGTAAATCTTTCAATCAAGAACCTTTGAATTCCATAAGGTTACATCGTTTCTAAATACTACAATAAATCCATCCACCCCGGTACCCCCTAAAAATCAAGAGTTGTAAAGAGTTAGAGAAAACCCAAGTAGTTTTCTATTGACTTTCACTCTGACCAGCCATATTAATTTGGTGTTGTCCAATAATATAACCGTTGGATTGAGCCCAAATTTTAACTAACTGTTCATAACACATAATTAGAAAATATGAACGGTGGAGATTGGATTTGAATGTCCGGAGCAGTACCCTTTGAGCCACGAACAGTAGCTACGAAAATCAGTGAAAACTCTTCTTAAGGTTTCAAGTTCAAAGCTTTGGTTTCGTCTTCAAAAGTTCAGACCTTTTCTTCAAGTTTTGGAGCGACTAAGGTATGTAGGGTTTCTATCTACGTGTGGGAACATCATTATTCTTCCCCCACGCCCTTCTTCCATGATTACACGTAAGTTCTCCAAAAACTAGGGTTCTAGCCATGTTCATGATAATCCTAGGTCCATGTACTATATTATATTAAACTTTGTGATATAATCTCGTTGTTGTGTTCTTGATATTTCATTTTGATTATTGAGAATCTGTCCGTAATCCATGAAAACCCATATCTCGTATTCCATGGGTTCTTGCATGCATGTCTTTAAATAAAAATGCTTATTTCATGAATATCCTACATGTCTACAAGTTTTCATGCAATTGTATTATATAATTATCTTCATGCCATGATTCAAGATACATACATGCTAAATACAAGTTATTTCATGAAACCATGTTTACAAGTTATTTCGTGAAATCATGATTACAAGTTGTTTACAAGTTAGTTCACGAAAATCATGGGCTTCTTAGCTAACTATATCATGTTCATATTTTTGGGAGTTGCACAGATTACCGAGAAGGCTCAGATAGCCTGAAACTACGTTTGCCACCGTAGGATAAGGATAGCTCCGCCCAGTTAGGACGATTCCTTCATGTTTTTCCCATTGAGGGACTTGGATCCATTCATGTCATGTTCATATCTTGTACACCGGCAAGGTACAAGGTGGCTTGACTGATCGGGCAGAGATCAGACGCCACGTGTTAACGTGGTGGTTACATATCTGTTATATTAATGCTCTCCCAACTTAAAATGTTTTTACTTATGTTATACATGCATTTATGTTCATGTCAGATACTCATGTTCATGACCAGACTCCAGTTTTAGTTTCAGCTCTTATCATATTATTTCATGTGCCACGTTTATTTCATTCAGTTGCTTTACATACCAGTATATTCAATGTGCTGACGTCCCCTTTCTATTGTCCGGGAACCTGCATTTCACGATGCAGGTATGGACTTATAGGGCGACAGATATACTCTATAGGATCATCCACGTATCAGCTTTTGGTGAGCCCCATCTTCTTCGGGGTTTAGTCATTATTTACTTCTATGATAGTTATGCATTTAAGGTATGCTAGGGTCCTTGTCCCAGTAAGTATGTTTAGCAGTTCGGACTCATGTTAGAGGTTTCATAGACTAGATAGTTATGTTATGTCAGATGTTCAGAGTCGTATAGCCATCTTTGGCTCATTATCTATGACAATCCATATTCATATTTTTAAACAAGTATTTTATTTTATATTTTGAAATCTCATGTTTATTAAGGCTTATCATGTTTATGTCGTATTCCGCTCATGTTATGCCTCATGATGATTCAGCAAGCCATGTGGTTCGCTTGGTCACATGCAGTAAGGCACTGAGTGCCGTGTTTAGTCCAGGCCATGGTTCGGGGTGTGACATTAATTATTTTCTTTCTAATAGATCTGAGGTTAGTCTTCTGAAATTCCTCTTGTGAGTTCCTTACTATTCTCCATCTTGTTCTTTGTAAAATGTTGTAATTCAAATGATTGAGCCTTCTGTGGTGATGCTGGTGTGTTGTACCTTGCTCTATGTATGTATATTCTTCCATTTGATTCGTATTTTCACGTGTTTGTCCCTTTATGTTCCTTGTCGCCTTTGTGTGGTATGTTCCTCTTTGCGTGCAAATCTGTGTCTTTATTATTGTAACTTGCCCTGAATGTTTAAATTGCCCTATGTTGGTGTTGCTGTGCTTAGTGTCGAGCTTCACTGATGTTTGAACTAACATCCTTGCTGTTAGCATATCCGTGCTTCTCATGGTGTATTTTCCACTAGTTTTCTAACCACCGGAATGAGCATCCAAGGATGCTAATACCACACGCTGGTCAGTCCACAGTGGAAACACTATGAGTATGTAACCTGCAAAACAAGTAGTTATGTTAGTGTAAAAATTTCTTCCAGAGAATTTGAGGAATTGGAACCCCACTGATCCTCTTCTTCCTTAACTTTGCTCTTATCCTCCACTGTCTTCCATCTTAAAAAAAGACTATCATCTTTTACAATTTCTAACCCTCAGATATGGAATGTTACTCTTATCACTGTTGATTACCTTTCTCCCCCATGTCTCTATTTCCATGAAGTTATTAGCAATGAAGTCACCTTTATCCAGAGCTACATTAGCAAGGAAATCCGCCAATTTGTTCCCTTCTATGAAAAATGCTAAATCAATATAGTTTTCCTTTCCATTATCATCCAAATCTCTTCAACTATGCTAATGATATGCCAAGGACACCTCCACAGCTTATTAATGATATTTTTCATTAGCAAAGAATCTGCTTCCACCACCATTTGGATGATATTACTTCTGTCCATATGCTTCAGAGCCTGTAAAATGGCTTTGGCTTCAGCCTGTGTGTTGGAGAAATTCCCATCCTTCATCTTATGAGCTTGAGCATGTATAAGATCAGCATAACAATCCCTGATGCAAAAACTCCAAGCACTTCTTACTGGATTTCCCCCCAGAGGCCCCATCAGTGTTGCATTTTGTCCACCCAGTATTAGGAGGCTTCCATTGAACCAGTGTTACTTTCAGTTTTGGAGAATATTTATGCATTGCTTTAAGTTCCTCCATCCAGCTATAAGGTGCATATCTAAAAAATTTCTTGGTAGCCCTCAAAGATAAGTTTAAAGTATGCATAATCCTGTACTTTAACTTATTAACAGAGATGTTCCCATCATAGAGCAAGGTATTCCTCCTTTTCCATAATTCCCACATTACAATAGCTGGTATCACCTGGTAAATTTTCCTGATATTAGGATTTACTGGTGCTTCCCACCATAGTGTTATCACATGTGAAAGTTGTAAACCTGTAATATTGAATCCAGCAGGGTCACAAAAATACCTACAAACTGTCTGTGCCACAGTAGTGTTAAGAAATACATGAGCTATGGTCTCTTCCCGTGGAATAGTACAACAGTTACATCTTGAAGTAATTTGGTAACCTCACTTCTTCAATGTCATCTAAAGGCAATTTAGATTGCCAAAGTTTTAGATGAAAAAAAACAATCTTAGTAGGCAACCCTTTAATCCACATATATTCATACACCGTTCTTGGTTCTTTTTTTTTTTTTTTTTTTTTTTTTTGTCTCATCACTTTGTAGGCAAACTTTACTGAGAAGGAACCACTAGTATCCAATTTCATATAAACCTTATTAACAGTTACCTCTCCAGTAGGTCGTTGAACATGTTGAATAATGTGGGTTTCCATCTCCTATGGAAGCAAAGCCCATACTTGCTCTTCATTCTATCTTCCATCCACCTATACCTCTTTTACCAAGACAACAGTGAATCAGAGGAGTAATTAGGTGGCAGCTGTGAATTAAGGCTCCTTTTCCTGTCCAATTATCTAGCAAAAAATTAGAGTTTCCTTGCTTCAATTTTCACCAAATATCCTGATCAATTATATATCTACATTGTAGCATCTTTTTACACACATAAGTACCCACTTCCATTGTGCTATGACAACATTGCATTTCTTCATATACTTATTACTTATGTATGTCCTCTACAAAGTCTGTTTTGTTCTAAAATTCCACCATAGCTTGAAAAACAATGTTTTGGACATGTCCTGAAGACATCTAAAACCCATACCTCCCTCTTCCTTTGGATGGCATAAAGTTGACCAAGACACCCAATGTTTGCTTGAATTTCCCACTGAGTTACTCCAGAAAAACATAGTAAGCATTCTATGAATTTGAGCAAAAACTCCAACAGGTGGATCACAGGCTGATAATAGGTGAATAGGCATACTCTATAAAACATGGTTAATAAGAGTAGTTATTCTCCCTATTGAAAGTAGTTTTCCAGTCCACAAACTTAATCTACTATATCTTCTCAGTAATCTCTTTAAAGTGAGCAATTCTTCTCCTTTCATAATAAATAGGGACTCTAAGATAAATGAATAGAAATTCTTTTCTAGGAATATTTGTACATGTTACCACACTACTGGCCAAGGCCTGAGAAACTAAATGCTGCAGGAACACTGCACTTTTCTGTTTATTGATTTTTTGACCACTTATTTTCTCATATTCTGCTGGAGTCTCCATAACAAGCTTCAAAGAGTGGGGCTGTGTAGATGAAAAAATAATTGTATCATCTGCATATGCTAATGATTAACATAAGGACTCCACTTTGGCATTCCAAATCCATCATAACCCTCTTCCTTATGTAAGTCATTTGTGCCCTAGTCATACATTCAACAGCTATTATAAACAAAGTAGGAGATAGATGATCCCTTTGCTTAACTTCTCTTGAAGATTTAAAGAAACCCTGAGGCTACCCATTAATAAGAATAGAGTACCAATTGTTTGAGATGAGTCTGTACAACATGTCTATCAAGAATTCTCCAAAACCCATTTTCCTCAGTACTTTTGTTAGGAAAAGCCATGAAACTCGATCATAAGCCTTTGCCATATCCAATTTGATAATTGTGTTGGCTGGTTTGCCCATTACTCTAACTTCACGAACTATTTCCTGAACAAGAAGTATATTTTCCACAATGCTTATACCTTTCACAAAACCAGTATGTTGTGGTGAGATGATATGTGGTAACAGTTTCACTAGCCTCTCATGGATAATTTTAGAAAAGACTTTACTGATGAAATATCTAAGGCTTATTGGTCTGAGATCAGAACATGTAACCACTTCCTTTTTCTTAGGTAATAACACTAAATTAGTACATGTTACATACCTAGGAAGCTCATGACCACAAAAGAAAGAATGTACCATGGTTATGACATCCTTAGCAGTGATATCCCAAGCTGCTTGAAAGAACTTCCCTGTGTATCCATCTGGACCTCTTGCACTATTAGCATTCAGCCCGAAAACTGCATTTTTAATTTCAACTTCCTCTGGAAACTCATTAATCTCCCTGTTCTGTTCTCTTGAGATCAATTGTGGAATAAGGTCAAGAAGAGTAAAATCAGTAGCATCAGGTTCAGCTGTAAACTGATTCTGAAAAAAGGTGATAGCCTCATCTACACTGTCTTCTTCCCTGTCTAGCCATACACCGTTTTGATTTTGAATTCTTGTAAGCTGCAGTTTCTTCCTTTTCCTTGCATATGTGCATGGAAAATTTTTGTATTCCTATCTCCATTCACAAACCACTGCATGGAAAAATTCTGCTTCCGAAATTGCTCCTCCACAGCATAGAATTTAATAAGTTCAGCTTGTACCTTCTGCAATCTTCAACTTGTACCTTCTGTAATCTTTCTCTGTTCAAACCAGTAGGATTTTCTTCAAATTCTTGTTCATGAACCTTATCAACTTCTTATAAAGTATCAATCTGTCTAAATATATCCCCATAAGTATCTCTACTCCTCCACTATGAGTTAAGGAAAGACATTTACTCATATAACTTTTCGCTCTCCTTTGTTTTTTCTCTCTCCTCTGCTCTCTCCCAGATCTGCCCACCCGCCACTCCGTCCGGCGACCATACGTCACCACTGTTCAGGTGACGCCGGCGATCAGGTAACGCCGGCGACCTGGTAACGCCGACCACTTTTCCGGCTAGATTTACTTTTCTTCTCGCTTTCCTTTTCTTCTTCTCCTCTTCTTCTTCTCTTCTCCTTTTTGTCCCCCTTTTTTAATCTGCTTCTGGCACTGCCAGTACGCCGCTGCGCCATCGCCGGTGACCTTTTCCGGCCAGCCCTCTCTTTCTCTCTCCTTTTTCCCTTTTTCTTTTATTTTTCGTTTCTTCTTTTTCCCCCCTATTCTCTTCTCCCTTTCAGGTATTTGTGAACATTTTTCCGGTAGTGAACAGTAACTCGACCGTGAACAGTGTTTTCCGGCGACAACCAGGTTCAGTTCAATTGGAGTTGGTACCTCCAGTTGTCATATCCATTATTTGTTCATACACTTGTACTTATATTTTGCTGACTTTAGACCTTTGAATAATTTATTAGTTCATACTTATTTTCGTGGCTTTTGTTAGTGATGGTAGACTAGGGTCATGTTCTCGTTCGGGGACGGGGGCGAGGGTTAGGAGGGGTAAGTGGGTTAAAGGAGCCTTTAGGTTGAGAGTAGGATCTTGGAACATTGGGACGTTAACGGGGAAGTCCATAGAGCTAGTTAAGATTCTTAAGAAGAGGAAGATTAATATAACTTGTGTCCAAGAGACTAAATGGGTAGGTCCTAAAGCTAAAGAGGTAGACAGGTATGAGCTGTGGTTCTCTGGTAGGTCGAAGTATAGAAATGGGGTGGGCATTTTAGTAGATAGTGATTTAAGGGACCGAGTGGTAGAGGTTAGGAGAGCCACTGATAGGATGATGTCGATTAAAGTGGTCGTCGAAGGGCTCACTTTGAACATTATTAGTGCATATGCACCGCAAGCAGGCTTATGCGAGGAGGACAAGAGGCGCTTTTGGGAGGATTTGGACAAATTAGTGGGAGGCATACCGCCTACTGAGAAGTTATTCGTGGGAGGTGATTTCACTGGGCACATCGGGCCTATTTCGGGAGGTTATGATGATGTGCATGGAGGCTTTGGCTTCGGGAACAGGAATGGAGGAGGAGTCTCACTTTTCGATTTTGCAAGAGCTTTCGGGTTGGTGATAGCCAATTCGAGTTTCCCAAAGAAGGAAGAGCACTTGGTAACCTCCCGTAGTTCAGTGGCTAAGACCCAAATAGACTTTTTACTCCTTAGGAAGGACGATAAAGGTCTGTGCAAAGAATGTACGGTCATTCCGAGCGACTATCTTACAACCCGACATAAGCTCTTGGTGATGGATTTAGGGATCAAGATGACGAGGAAGAAGTGGGTCGTGGATGACCGACCTAGGATCAGATGGGGGAGTTTGACCACGACTAGTGCCGTAGAGATGGGAGAGAAATTGATGGTTATGGGGGCCTGGGATAGTACTGGGGATGCGACAAGTATGTGGGATAGGACGGCTAGTTGCATTAGGGCGGTAGCAAGGGAAGTGTTGGGGGTCTCGACAGGTAGTCGTGGCCAGCATCGAGGGGACTGGTGGTGGAATGGAGAAGTTCAAGGGAAGGTGGAAGCAAAGAAGGTGGCGTATGTGAAGTTGATAGAAAGCAAAGATGAGGTGGAGCAGTGGACGAATAGGGAACTTTATAAGATGGTGAGGAAGGAGGCGAAGTTGGCGGTTTCGACGGCAAAAACGGCAGCTTTTGAACGCCTTTATGCTGAACTAGAAGAGAAAGGAGGGGATCAGAAATTGTTCAGGCTAGCCAAGGCGAGGGAGAGAAAGGCACGTGATGTGGATCAAGTGAAGTGCATCAAGGACGAGCATGGAAAAGTATTGGTAGAAGAGACTCTCATTAGACGGAGATGGCAGTCATACTTCTCCAAACTCGTAAATGAAAAAGGGGACAGAGACATTGTGTTGGGAGATTTAGAACATACAGGAAGGCGTCATGATTTTGGGTATTGCAGGAATATTAAGGTTGAGAAGGTTAAGGGTGCTGTTCGTAGGATGCACAGGGGAAGAGCGACCGGACCTGACGAGATTCCTTGGGAATTTTGGAAGAGTGCGGACCCGGCAGGTTTGGAGTGGCTGACTAGGTTGTTTAATGTCATCTTTAAGACGGAAATGATGCCTGAAGAATGGAGGTCGAGTGTAATGGTCCCTCTATACAAGAACAAGGGAGATATCCAGAGTTGCAACAACTATAGAGGTATCAAGCTGCTAAGCTATACTATGAAAGTGTGGGAAAGGGTGGTGGAGATGAGGGTGAGGAAATGCGTGTCTATTTCAGAGAATCGGTTCGGATTCATGCCGGAACGCTCAACTACAGAGGCCATCCATCTTGTGAGGAGACTGGTGGAGCAGTATAGGGAGAGGAAGAGGGACTTACACATGGTAGTCATCGACCTAGAAAAGGCTTACGACAAAGTTCCAAAAGAGATCCTATGGAGATGCTTGGAGGCTAAAGGGGTACCTGTGGCGTACATTAGGGCGATCAAGGACATGTATAAGGGAGCCAAAACCAGGGTAAGGACAGTAGGAGGAGACTCAGAGCACTTTCCAGTTGTGATGGGGCTGCGTCAAGGATCAGCTCTAAGTCCGTTTTTATTTGCCTTGGTGATGGATGGATTGACGCGGAAAATTCAAGGTGAGGTGCCATGGTGTATGCTTTTCGCGAATGACATAGTCTTGACGAGACTCGTAGCGGAGTTAACGCTAAGCTGGAGGATTGGAGACAAACTCTGGAGTCTAAAGGGTTTAAGCTGAGTAGGACCAAGACAGAGTACTTAGAGTGTAAGTTTAGTGAAGCGCCTCAGGAGGCTGGCTTGGAAGTGAGACTTGGTACCCAGGCCATCCAGAAGAAAAGTAGTTTCAAGTATCTTGGGTGTATTATGCAACGCAGCGGGGAGATTGACGATGATTTCACACATTGTATTGGGGCAGGGTGGATGAAATGGAGGCTTGCTTCCGGAGTGCTATGTGACAAGAAGGTGCCACCACAACTTAAGGGCAAGTTCTACAAAGTAGTGGTTAGACCGACTATGTTGTATGGGGCGGAGTGTTGGCCAGTTAAGATTTCTCACGTTCAAAAGATGAACGTTGCTGAGATACGAATGATGAGATGGATGTGTGGCCACACCAGGAGTGACAAGATTAGGAATGCGGATATTCGGGACAAGGTGGGAGTGGTCTCGGTGGAAGACAAGATGCGATAAGCGAGATTGAGATGGTTTGGGCATGTGAAGAGGAGAGACACAGATGCCCCAGTGCGGAGGTGTGAGAGGTTGGACATGGATGGTTTCAGACGAGGTAGGGGTAGGCCAATGAATTATTAGGGAGAGGTAATTAGACACGACATGACGCAGTTATAGCTTACTGAGGACATGACCTTAGATAGGAGGGTTTGGAGGATCCACATTAGGGTAGAAGGCTAGTAGATAGTATCATTATCCTGCCTTATTAGTAGTTGCATTATCGTAGTATAATTTCTTATGCTCTGATTTATGCTATTATATGTTATTTCCTGTGCTTTGATTATTCTATGTTATCTGTGTCGCTTGCGTTACTTCATTTCCATATCGCTTTGAATCTGTTAGCCTTATCTGACCTCTTTTTATGTTTTTTATTGAGCCGAGGGTCTTTCGGAAACAACCGTCCTACCTTGATAGGAGTAAGGTCTACGTACACTCTACCCTCCTCAGACCCCACGCTGTGGGATTTCACTGGGTTGTTGTTGTTGTAAGTATCTCTACTCCATTCAGACAATACTTTGCTCAACTTTTTAAGTTTGTTATGAAAACAGTAGAAAGGGCCAGACCCATGATGCCTTGTCCAGTTAGCTTTCACAACATCTAGGAAACAGGAGTGCTCAATCCAGAAATTTAAGAACTTGAAAGATTTTTTTTATCACTCTACTATCAGTTTTGCAAGTGATAAGTATGGGTGAATGAGCAGATCCTTGCTTGATCAAATGCTCAACTTCAAAATTTGGAAATAAATCCTGTAGCCCCTGATTAGCTAAACACATGTCTAACCTCTTGAAGGTACACTGCTCATCTGATCTGCCATTCCACCAAGTATACACACTACCTTTGAAACCCATGTCTATAAGTTGACAAATGTTAATGCATTGATTGAAATCTTCCACTTCCACAAAAGGAACATCTAGACCCCCAAACTTCTCGATTTCATCCACTATCACATTAAAATCTCCTCCTACAAGCCAAAGTGAATTAATGTTACAAGAAATATGGTATAGATGATTCCACAATGCCACTTTAGTTGCTCTATCTGTGCTAGCATACACCATTGTAATAATAAACTCCTGGCCTCCATCTAGATTAGTCAACTTCATGGATAACAATTGATCAGTATCCAGTTGAGTCTCCACTTGATATCCTTCCTATACAAATAGCCAGATTATACCATTGGTATTATGCCATGCAGTTTCCATTCCTACCCACAACTTGTACATCTCAATGTATCTTTGATGTTGAAAAGGTTCCATTAATGCGATAAAATTGAAATATTTTGTCTGTTTAACATCACCACTCTTTCAAAAGCTTGTTGAGTGTTAACAGACCTAATATTCCACATAAGGGCACTATTCATTGAGAACCTTTTGATTTAAAAGCTGCTTTCCTTGTTTGTATAACCCCATTATTTGGTGGAGGTACACTTTTCTCTCTATCATGTTTCCTGTTTGTTTCTCTTCTTGACTTTGTAGTATGTTTTGGTGATACATCCCCTTTGATCAAAACCTGATTTAATTCATGTGACAGATTTTGATCCTCTAGTTCATCATCATCACCAATTTCAATCTCTCTATGCACTCCTTCATCAATATGCTGATGTACTTCTGGTTCAAAATCTTTGGCAATTAACTTACTTACTATTTGGTGATTACCCTCCTTGTTCAGTTATTCTGAAGGTATATCCACACTCTTTGACATCTGTGATACTGCTTCATCATGATTGTTTACTCCCTTTTCTGTGCCCCCTCCTATTGAAGATTGAGTATCTCCATTTTTTTTATTTCCACTCTTCATGACATCCTCAACATTCTTAGCACTACTCTCATCAGGTGGCTTTTCTGGAATTTTATTAAGATCAACACTACGCATTTTCTCATAAACACTCACATCATTGTCCTCAGAATATTATTGTTATTGCTATCCATTGATACATCAGCATGAATATTTTTTGCATTATCATCAACAATTTCTTGTTGTGTGTTGGCCTTGTTATCATCTTTTTATTTGTTATCCTGTTGTTGTTGTTTCTTCTGACTGTCCTGCTGTATTGTTTGTATGTTTCTCACTGTGTCCCTTGCTGTCCCCTATCTCCTTGGTACTACTTTTCTCTCCCCTGTTCTCCTTGCTATCAACCTTAATTTCTGATCTGCACCTCTCCACTATCTGACTATCTATCTCAATTGTTGTGTTGGTTATTTGCCAAAAGAAGATTCAACCCATGGCTTGGTTGTTTCTTTGTTGCTTTTCTCTTCCTGTGCAGTCTCCTTGATTTTCTCCACCTCATCAATTTTGATTGCCTCAAGATTATTCTTTGTTTGTACTGCAGGGCTTTGACAGGATTTGGCATGCTCATCCCTTGTGCTAGCTGGTTCTCCTTGTGCTGATCCTCCACAACACTAGTAAGTGCTTGAAACTGGTTCTTATATTGTGATTCTTTCACTTTGTCCATACCTTTCTCCTTATCAGTTCTTTGCCTCTCCTCAACATTGTTGTTTTTCTTCCTCTTGTTTGTCACCACATTCCATTCCTTGTTCATATTGTTTCCATAATAACTTGCATTTTTTACTTTAAATTGATGCACTTTATTATTATTCTGTTTCTTCCCTTCTTTCTTGCCTTGTACAGTCTCCTGTTGATTATGCACTTTTTTATGTTTATTTTCCATTTTATCCTGCTTATTCTGCTCCTTATCTTAATTGTTCCTTGGCTTTTCAGGTTATGCAGCTTCCTCTTTCTTGGGCCTAAATTCCGGATGCATCACCCAACAACCTTGTAAATCATGCCTCTGTAATTTACAGTTTTTGCAGTATTTAGGGAGATAGTCATATTGTATTTTTTGCCATTTGGACTGTATCTCTCCAGTCTCCTCATCCACACAACTAATATGAATTCTCTTTGGCATTTCTTTAAGTAGATCCACTTGCACTTTCATACGAGCACAACTTGGCCTCGTCCGATTTATTGTAGCTTTATCAATAACCAACAGAATTCCTACAGCGTGTGCCATCGAGAATATAGATTCCTTGTCAAAGAGGTTTATGGGCAGACTAGGAAAAGATATCCATGCTGCTAATATCGTGATTTCCTCCTCAGGATTGAACCATGGATCCCAAACTAAATACCTTAAAGGATACGATCTTCCCCTGAATTGTAATTCCCATGTACTTGACGTAAGAGCAGCATAATCTATCAGTAATAATAATCGAATTAAAATGTGCATCTCTTCTAAAAAAACAATTTCACATGGGCCTTTAATCCCTAATTGAATAGGAATAATCTTTTGTAATTCGTGCATATCTGGTCTCTCATATGAAAACTTAGCAATCACCGCGTATTTTAACTTTTGGCGCTTTATGAATGCTTCAAACTCCTTCTTTGTCCATGCAATTGTTGGTTCTCCATGCAAATACGTAATAGGTTTTATGTTCAGCTCTTCTTCTTCTTGTACTATCGATGGTTGAAGAGCATTAATATAGTTGAGTGTATGATTGCTAGTGGTGTTGATTGAAGTAGGATTGGTAATTGGCAGATCAACCACCGGCCGCCATGGCCATGTCAAGATCTAGGGATTAGGGTTTAATTTCAAAATGGAAGAGAGAGAAGAGAGCGTAGTGAAAACTTTTGTACGTTAACCTTTTCACTAGATCCTAAAAAGCTCTATTTATGCCAATTTAATTTATGCCACCTCCAAAATTAAGTTATTGACGGCAGAATAGAGTGTTAATGTTCATGAGCAGTTTTTAGTGTTAATGTTCATGAGCAGTTTTTCTTCGACCCTACAAATTTGTCTAAAGAAGCTTTGGGACCTTACAGTCTAAAGGACAAATGCCCTCGGAAGACACAAAATAATGAAAAATTCCTTGACATGGCTTGTGGTAATGTGAATGTGTTGTATAGTCCATAGAATTATTTTGTACATTTTGAAGTTCTCAATCTTACTCACTAAAATGTTTACTTATAGGGAGTAATCTTTTTGGTTTGATGATCAATGGGCCTGTCCATTCTAACTTTATGAGAAACTGGCAGATCAGAAGGGCCTCCCCATTTGTTGTAAAGGTTTTTTGACCTATAATGGGGACTGCCACCATATGATAGAATTAAGAAAACAATCATAATAGTTTGATTATAAGGCTTTTGAAATTTATGGTCTCAAATATGTTTAATATTGATAAACTTACATAAATAGCTACCTTTTATTGGTTTCTAACTAGATATAACTATAAAATGCAAAATTACCAAGCGTAGCTACTGTTTTTTAAAAACACGTGCATTTCTATTTTTTGAAGTATAGAGAAATACAGTGAACAGTAAACACGCTCCAGTGAAATCAGGAGCTATTTATGGAACAAATTTTTTGAGATACAGTGAAACACAAAATCGGGTTGAATAAAAATAGGCTATATTTTTGGAATAGATTCTTCTATTTATTTTTAAATGGTAAGTTAAATTTAATCAACAGCTCACGAATCTCTCTCAACTTTTATCACAATCAAAACTTTTTGAATTCAAAAACCACTAAAGATCTGAAAACTTTCAAATATAGAAAAATATACGCTGGAATACAATGAAATATGGTTGATTGTTTAAGAAATATAAAGTTGTAGTATGCATATATACAATGGAATATAATGAAATTTATCAGAAACTATTTCATAAATGAGAAATACAAAATGCAGAAATACAAAAATCATGAAAACAAAGTGGAGTAAAAATAGGCTCTACACCAAAAATAAATAAATTAAATACAACGAAATAATACACTGAAATATACTGAAAAATTAGATATACTGTTTGTTGATACACAGAAATACACTAAAATATATTGAAACATTTTATCAAACACTTGGTGGGCATGAAGCTCCACAACTCTCATCAATGGTGTTTCTACAACAACAAACTATACTCTTGCTCATAGATGATGCTACAATATCATATTGCTATAATCAATACTATTCTTCATCACTCATAAGATAAACAACACCACATGGTTAGTAAACACAATAAGGATTTTCCTCTTATTTCGGCCTATCCATGGAGATTTAGCAAACGAATTATTATGGTTGAGCTTCGACCATTGGCTGTAGATTTTCCACTGCTTTTCTTGTTGCCACTGGTGTATTTTTGCTTGGAGTATCAATATCCGCCATAAAAATGGAGAGTTAGAGCTCGTTGAAGATACTCTAATAATGGCTGAAAATATTAAAAAAAATATATATTGAATGAAAAGTGAAGGTAAAGACGATGAAATTTATGAACAATTGAAGAGAAATACAACAAATAACATAACAAAAATTAGTTACCTGTACAGATTGGGTAACTGATAAGGAAGAAGAAGAAATCGTGCTAATTATGGTGAAGAATAATGGGAGTAAATACGGTTGTGAATTGAAGATGTGAGAGAAAAATATTTGAAAAAAAAAAAAAAAAATTGTGGGTAAGTGGGAGAGAGGTACCTTATTTTTAGAAAAATACACTGCAGTTACAAAAAAAAGTTATAGATGATAATTTGATAAATAATTAAGCTACCAAAAATAATTAAAAAAAAAAGATAGCTATTACTAATAAATAAGTCTTAGAGGTAATTATGGGCTGTAAATTTTCCTTTAATATTTGTATGGCCATATGTCACTAAGGATAAATGAAAAGTTCAGATAAATTTATCTTTAAATTTATAAATAGTACTTATATGTGACAATGTTTTTTTTTAACAGATTAATGAAGAAATAGTGTCATTCATTGTTAAACGACGGGAGTAAATCTATTTGCATGTTTGGATTGTTAAGCTATGTTGTGTTTGGTCATGCATTAAAGTTCCAACCAAGGTCACACATAGGGGTGTCAAATATGACCCAAAAGATGATGGCCCGTCCAAAATTTTATGGGTGGGGCTCAAAATAATTTCATATTGGGCTGATTTTAGCCCAATCCAACATTGCCCATTTTAAAGTGATCTCCAACTTAGCCCAATACTAGCCCAATTCTAGCCCATTTTTATGATTTACTTAAATTTGGGTTTATTGTTTGAGATTTACTTTTTTTTTTTTTTGGCGTATACACTTTTCTTGTATCATGTATCTTACTAGTGTTGGGAAGCTCGTGCTGAGCCCGGGCCCAAGATTAAGGTAATAAAGTAATCACTAAGTTTCAATTTATGTGCTACAGTTTAAATTTCGAGAGTCAAACAGTTTAATTTTGACAGTGAATTCGGGCATAGTATTTTTAAGTCTTTGAAAATTTACATATTTAAAAACTATGTAAAAAACACTATAAATTTCAATACTTGACTATTCAAAATATTTAAAAGACATGAAAAAATAAATATTTTTCTTAATTAAAATTTTTCTTTTCCTTTCAAGAAATGTATGTGAGGAAATGACATTTCTTTTCTTTTTTCTTTATCTAATAGTTCAATGTAACTAAGTATTACAAAACTCTTTGGATTGTCACTTATATATAGTAGTAATAAGTTTGTGGTGTGTTTGATATGAAGGGAAATATTTTTCATGAAAACTGTTTTTCTCGAAAATATTTTCCATGAAAAATCGGCGAATTTTTTTTTTCCAGTGAAAATATGTTTCTCGAAAAATGTTTTTTTTAGAAAATTAATCCTTCAAAAAAACTAGGTCAAGTTGGGCTGGTCATGACCCAGCCCATGTTTAGCACATTTCAACCCAAGTAACTTTTGGGCTAATGTTAGCCAACCCATTAACCTTAGCCCATTTTGATTGGGCCAATTTCAGCCCAACCCGCCCATTTGACACCCCTAATCACACATAATTAAAATGTTCCCTACATGAGTTTTTCCAATTTCAGGTCGACCTCGTATGCACTCAGATACCATCAATTGTGGTAGAAGAATTTCATCCATCCATCCAACTGATCTGCGTTTTCAAATAGAAACCTCTCATGCATATTGTGCATGATATTATTTGTTAAATGCTTAAATAGAATTTCTAAAAAAAATTAAAATAGAAACAGATAAGAATAAAGAAAAAGAATTAATCATAAAAATAAATTAAATATGGAAACAAATAAAGAGTGGCTATAAATAATTGCATAAAGGTAAATTGTTTCCAAATATAGAAAGACGTCATTCTTTTTGGTACAGATTAATAAGGAAATACGTTCACATAAATTGAAACGGCGGGAGTATATATTAATACAATTTTGATAAAATTGAGCCGAGGGTCTATCGGAAACAACTTCTCTATCTTCACAAATAGGAATAAGGCATGCGTACACTCTATCCTCCACATACCCCACTTGTGATATTATACTGAGTTTGTTATTTTTTTACATACCTTTTCGTTTAGCTATTCTATCGCTTGATCATTCTGCTTCCACGCTCGCGTTTCTACCTTCAAGAGAATTCGTATTATCGTTAGCTAATCATGAGTTAAGACCATCTTAATGGTAACAAGTCCCAAGACGGTTGCTAGATATCAGTTAACCAGTGGGTAGATACATAAAGACATGAGAATATGGAACTAATACTAAATGAGGCTAGAGTAGTAGTACAATTCAATTATATATAAACTTTTCATAAGGAGTTGAATTAATAGACCATCAAATGTAAAAAAAAGGAAATGCAGCTACCTAGCTACTTGTGGACATATTCTGTTTGGAAGAAGTGTCATTGTTTCACACTTCCAAGTCCAACAGTCATTGTTTCTTTTATGGAAAATTACAGTAAGAGAAAAAAATTAGAAAGTCTTACTAGTGTCCAGTATGCAGCAGGGTATACGATGAGGATAAGTGATGATCTAAGAGATACAGTGGGTGCCATATTTGCAATGATTACTAGTGTTTTAATAATTTGTATATCCGAGCCCACACACTTGAACAAGACCTAATTACCTCCGTTTCCCACTTCCCAATTCATGACCCCAGTGGCAAAATAAAAAACTTCCCTGACTACGAATTCAATATTTGAAGTTCATGATTGAATTCTTATTTGCTGGAGGTTTATTGGGTTCTAAATTTATAATTTTTACATATTAGATATTTTTTTTTAAGAATAATATAAATTTGAACCAAAATTATTGGATATATTTCTGTCAAACTATACATCTACCGGCCACTGGGTGTTAAAAGTGTTATTCAGTTTATATGTATAAAGAGTAATGTTGACCTATAATATTATTTTTGGATGAAAATATCCAAATGATCACCTTGAACCTATATGCGTGGCTTTATCACTTCCCCACCCCTTTCTCCCCCACCCATAACTATAACTAGGGGTGGAAAATTAGGCCATAAAAATATGATCTGTTTAACCCGCTTAAGTTTAGCGGGTCATTGACTCACTCATTTATTGAATCAACTCATTTTGACCCGCCAAAATCAACCCATCTAAAAATTGGGCAACTTTATCAAAATATTTTCAAAACAATAAACTTATTATTTGATGTGTTGTATAAAACCATAACAAAGAAATAAATCAAAACGTAATAACAATTGAGCGGGTTGGGTTATGGTTCACTTTTTATCTCCATTTGAGCTCAACTCATTTCCATGAAGTAACATTTTGACAATCAATGACTCGCTTATTTATACTTCAGCTCATTTTGACCCGCCAAAATTCAGTCCAACCCCTGTATTTGAGAGTCCGGAACCAAAATGACCCAATAAAAACCCAAGTGAACCAAAATAACCCAATAAAAACCCAAGTGAACCAAAATAACCCAAAAAAAATGGTTCAAAAGTACCTTTAGCGCAGTAAAATACTGCGCTATAGATATTTCTCTCTCTCTTTTAGCGCAATAAACTACTGCACTATAGGAGTTCGAATAAAAACCCACCGGGTTCCACCACTGGTCCCTCCACAGACAATTTTTTTTTAAAAAACACCATTGGAGGCAATTTCAAGGTGGTCCCCACTTCATAATATGTCGTTTTCTATTAATTTTCGTCGGGAAGGTTTAGATTCTCGGTATATTCAAGTCAAGGAGCAAGATTCTAAGCTCGAATTTTGAAAAAAAGGGGCGTACAACTCGATTAAAACAACCCTACAAACTTCGATTAAGGTTTTCTACTATGAACTTTTGTTATGATTTTGTTATATACATCATATTGTAAGCATGTTTAACATTTAATCGTCGTTAATTTCCAAAAAAAAAAAATCAATTTTTTTTTGTTCTTGATCGGGCTGGGCAGTAGCTTTTGCTACTGTTCCTTTTTTTTTTTTTGGCTAATTTATTATTGGTTATATGTTTATGAATTGTTAATTTGTTAAATGTTTATGAATTGTTAATTTATTAAATGTTTATGAATTATTAATTTGATAAATGTTTATGAATTGTTAATTTGTTAATTGTTTATGAATTGTTAATTTGTTAATTGTTTATAAATTGTTAATTTTTAATTGTTTATGGATTGTTAATTGTTAATTGTTTATGAATTGTTAATTTTTTAATTGTTTAATATAGTAATGTACTATTATTTGTAAAATATGCCATTATTAATTAATTATTTGTTAATTATTGATTATGAATTGACATTTTGTTAATTGTTAATGAATTATTATTTTGTTAATTGATTATGAATTGTTGAATCTATATTATTTTAAAAGCATGAATATATATGTTAAATAAAAAAAAGATTATCTAAAAAGGAATAGTTAAAGTTCTTCTTTTAATATTTATGTTCACGGAAATAAAAATTATTATGAATTTCATAAATAGATATGTTATCGATAAAATGCAAAGTTTCTAGAAAAATATGTGGTCGATGAATATACTCTTTTAGTCTAATTTTATCATATTTGTGTTGGCTATTTGGTCAACTAAAAATATATCACATATTCAAAATAGAGTTCTAAACAAATACTACTACTGAATTTCGATTCCCAAACTAATTAACTTAAAAATCTCTCCCATCACATAATTCAAAACCTCGTGTCCTTACTATCACATATTAAATTTACTGCACATTTAATATAACGAAAGTTATTATGAAAAATAATTATTTTCTTCCAATATTTGGTTAGAGAGTGAAAATAATTTTTGGAAAAGACTATCTACTAAAGATTGATAACAAAATTACCAAATCAAATATTCAGAATCGTGCGAGACAGTAAATATTTGATTTTTATACATTCCAAATAAATATTGTATTCAAGATAATAATTAGATATTATTTTTTCAAGTTGCTTATCAATAGAATATAAATAATATTATAAAAATCGACAAAAAATATTCGTGCAACGCAGGTACATAGAGACTAGTTACAAAAAATATAGTCATTTCCTATTATGTTAATTATGGCATTGTTACTTTATTTATTTGTGAAATTTTTTATCCCATGTTAATTATTCACAAAATATAATACAACATAATTCACATATTCCCTACAAATGATTAATTAGTTAGTATAATTTCTCTTTAATTTCAAGAATAATGACT
Source organism: Lycium barbarum (assembly GCF_019175385.1). Taxonomy (NCBI): domain Eukaryota; kingdom Viridiplantae; phylum Streptophyta; class Magnoliopsida; order Solanales; family Solanaceae; genus Lycium; species Lycium barbarum. The sequence continues at coordinate 14,057,991 of NC_083340.1, forward strand.
AATTTAGTTTCTACAGACTCGACTCTTTCATGGATCCGAATGTTCCCCCGGGGCCCGATGATCACTCGGGACCCGATGATCACCCGGGGCTCGCTGTTAACCCGGGGCCCGATGATAGATCAGTATTATCTTTGCAAGACAATCATAGGTCAGAGTTATTATAGGCTGGTACTATAGGGATATCGGCTAGGCTCCGTCCCCGTAGGCTGCAGAGAGCGTGGGCTCTTTTACGCGAGAGCCGTCCACACCCCCCACGTCTTAGAGATATTGTTTCAGGGCGGTATCTATCGTTGCGTGTCCATTGGTCGGGTACAACATGATTGGGCGCTCATTACGGCCATGGTTGAGCGGTGGAGGCCGGAGACACATACTTTCCATCTTCGCACCGGTGAGGCCACGATTACACTTCAGGATATGGAGGTCCTCTTTGGATTGCTGGTAGATGGAGTGCCATTATACACTCGGTACGAGCCTCTTCCTGGTAGTACATGGGTGACGGAGTTGACTAGGCTCACCCACTCCGTGCCTAATGCCGAGAGCCAGATGTCGGGTGAGCCCGTTTGTACCTGCTTATTTTGGGGGGCATCTTGGTCTCGAACTCATCGGGTGCCTTTCAGTTTACGATATTTGGTCTTCTTGGAGCATCTAGACCGCTTAGGAGACTACAGCTGGGCAGTGCTGTTTTGGCGTATCTTTACAGATGCCTATGCCGAGCATCTATTGGTGTTGTCAGCGATGTGTGTGAATTTTTTGCTCTTCTCCAGGTAATATTTTAAGCGTGCGTTCCTTTAATATAAACAAACCTCTTGAAACAACGACTAAAAAATTGTATTTTCTAATATCACTTACAGTTATGGGCGTGGGAGAGGATGCTGCCTTTTCAGCTCGTACCAAGGCATCACCTCGATATTAACATGCCCTATGTGAGGAGGTGGACGACGGGTTTTGACCGGGATGTGGATATGCACCACAGTATTATTCCATTTCTGGACCAGCTTGATCACATGACGGACGATGCAGTAAAACTATTTAACTTTACATTATTAATTTAATTAAACGTCTTTTCTACTTGGCGATCACTAATTTGTATTTATATGTTATGCAGCTATTTATATGGACGCCGTATGTTGCTATATTAGACGGGTTGCTGGCCTTTTGCAGGGCAAGTTAGGGGGTGTGGAGGTCGTGGTGTCCATTGATACACCTAGACATCGTTGAGGACCACATGCCCGAGCGCGTCTTACGACAGTTTGGGCATACACAGAGTATACCCCCCGACGTTCGTCATGAGCTCCGACACTACCAGCGGGACGATCGGGCTGCCGTTGATAATGCATTTCTGGCTTTCATGGCTGTCCAGCTCCACCGTTGGGAGCACAGGTTGGACACTTTAGCGGTGGTCGGCCATTTGACTCCCATTCAGGATTATATGCGCTGGTATCATCGGATCACATGCCGATTGATCGGCAACCCAGCTTTGTGTCCCGCAAAGGATGTAGGATACTCAGCACTCACGGGGCATTACAAGGCATTGGTAAGTTTATTGTATTTAGGCGCATGGATGATAGTGTTCCAGAGGCTGAGTATCAGGCAGCCACAGGAGGAGGACGTGGTGCTGCTAGAAAAGGAGGTGGTGCTGCCAAAGGACGCCGTGCTGCTGCTGCTAAAGGACCTGGTGGTGGAGGACACCATCTAGTAGATAAGGCAGATGAGGCCGCTCCCATTCCAGAGGTCGTTCCCGTTCTAGTCCGTCCGTAACCGTTCCAGGCCAGTGGCAGCTCACCTAGACAGTCACCTACGTTTATGCTGGCGCTCCTACTTGCTGAGATACCTGGGTCTTCATCTCAGCCGAGCCAGAATGCGTACAGTGAGGAGCGTGTTGACGTCGATTGGGCGGCGTTATGCGCGTCATTAGCTGACGAGCGGCCTGTGAGGAATTTAGACGGACCCAGGATTCTTGACTTTGATGACTTTTTAATCCCGGTTAGTATTTAAAATACTTATTTGATCATTTAAATTACTTATTTTAAATATATATGTTACTTATTATTTCGTAATTTTTCATATTTTAGGATTCGGCGCCAGTGGGTTCACAAGAGCGACCCGCTCAGGCGTTTTCTCATGGGCCTGCCGAGCCAGCGGTGTCTTCCCATGTGACTGTCGAGCCACAAGTAAGATTTTTATTAAAATCAATTTTATTCAATATAAGGTGAATATTTAAAATACATATTAGATTATTTAAAGTACTTATTTTAAATATATATATATATATATATATATATATATGTTACTTATTATTTCGTAATTTTTCATATTTTAGAATTCGGCGCCAGTGGGTCCACAGGAGCGACCCATTCAGAAGCCTACTCATGAGACTATCGAGCCATAGGTAAGCTATTTACTTAAAATCAATTTTATTCAATATAAGGTGAATATTAACTTATTTTTTTTTAACCTTTATTTGGACCTCGAACAACATCTCGCCCAGGAGACTACATTATATTCAGCACCAGACCCATCTCAGGAGCCTACAGACCCACCTCAAGAGCCTACTCAGCCGCCCGTCGATATACAGGTTTGATTATTCAACAAACGTTAGTGTATTCAATTGAATAAATAAGAAATGGTACTAATTATTACTCCCTCTGTTTCAATTTATGTGAACATATTTCCTTATTAGTCTGTGTAAAAAAGAATGACCTCTTTCTATATTTGAAAACACTTTACCTTTATGCAATGCTTTATAACAAAATATATGTGACTCATTTAGGACCACAAGTTTAAAAGTCTTCTCTTCTTTCTTAAACTACGCGCCCAGTCAAATGGGTTCACATAAATTGAAACGGAGGGAGTATATATTTTTCAGGTTCGTCCTTCGGCGCCTGTGGTGGCAACTCCTGACGAGGAAGAGGTCGAGTTTCCAGACCTAGCTAAGCCTGACGTTCTGAGCGTGCCAGCGGGACTAGATCCCAAGAAGAAGCACGTTATAGTCAAGGGCGCAAGGGCGAGGGGAAGAGGAGATGATCATGACTTGGGGCGCCCGGTTATTAAGAAGAAAAAGGGCGAAGGAGAGAAGGCAAGGGCAGTGGGGATGGTATGAGCCTTAAGCCTAAGGATAGTCTCCGGCATACTACATGTGGGACCCACTAGTATATACAATAATCTTGTACAGTTTAAGTAAATATTGTATATTTAAAGTGTTTTTATTTATGTTTATAAATATTATGTTAGTCTTTATTATTGTTTATAGAGTGTTACATCCTAAATTGATAATAAAAAAAAACGTGACACATTCGAAATAAAGTTAAGCATTAATTTAATAATAACACGAAACCCTAAAACATAAATAACGTAAAACTAAGGCCTACAAGTCTTCAAACAAAAATGGACTTCGAGCACTTTTCAACCACTAAAACAACAATCCAAATTTTTGTATATTTTTGATGTATTGAGTCTACCTTATTAATCGCACAAAAATAAGTATGGTTTTATATAAAATATTAAAGTTCTGGAGTCTTAAAGCATGATTAATATACGGCTAAAGTACATAAAAAGTGTGAAAATGTAATAAGAGTCTGTTTTAGGAAAATAGGGACTCCTATAGTGTAGTATTTTACTGCGCTAAGATACTTTTGTACCAATTTTTTTTTTTTTTTGGATATTTTGATTCACTTGGGTTTTATTGGGTCATTTTGATTCCGGACTGTGTATTTGACACCCTTAGACCATAACAAAAACCTATAGCTATTATCTTTCTGAAGTAACTAGCTAGATCTGCCAATTTACAGTACTGTCTCTCTGGGACCAAACTTTTTTTACTTACAAGTTACAAAGATACTCCTTATAAGCTCTTTTTACGTTTCCGAATCTGCCGTATTTTTGTCAGTTGGCAAAACCAAAATGTAATAATAATCCACCTTTCAGCTCCACTCCGCCCCCAAAAGGCACTAGGGTTTTGTATTGTGAAGTTGTTTTCTCAGTGGGGTTTTATTTTATCTTTTTCACCCAGAGGGGGTTATCTTTCTTCTCATCTTCCAAAGTTCTGTTTCCATTTAAGGCGTTAAAGATGAATGCATATGGTGGACACTGAATTCAATAATATTGTTCTGAGATATATGTAAGCTGAATGAACCATCTCATTCACTAAGAGAAATGAGAGGTTGAGAAATTGATAGAGGGAAAAAAAAAAAAAGGTGTGAGGGGACCAAATTAAAACATGCATGTTTCTCTCCTGCAAAAGTACTTGCAGGCCCCTGTATATATATTGTGATCTTCTTAGCTGGTCCTCAATGAGTCCAGTGTACAAAGATTTGTGCTGTGGGGGTCCAGCCAATGGTAAGTAAGTGAGTAGATTTATTTGAACACACTAACTACAAAAGTACTGAACTATATATGAATGAGGTAGTTCCGAAGAAATTTGGTAAGGGATAGGGTGGACCCCTAGCAACCTTTGAGAGCGTCGGATTTGAATTTTATGAGTTTAGACAATGATGAGAGGACTAAAACTTTCACTAAGAGAAATCAAAATATAAATAAGTAAATATATGAAAAAGCTAAGGAGACCAACATTCACTATATATACACAAAAAAATTATATTGACTTTGGACATACAATGTAATATTTTTAAAACGGAGTTTGAAACCCCTTTGCGGTACCCTACAGATTCAAATTCGCAATTGTACCACCTCCATCAAATTTACGTACTAGGTTCAAAATTTATTTCTTGTACATATTTAACAATTTTTTAAACACGTATTTATAGTCTAAGCCAAAACGTATGAGTTCAGACAAACTCATAGCTTATTAATTGGATATGCCCCAGAACTATTTTCTTGACTGTTAATCTAAAAGCAAACTACTTGGCATCTAATTTTTTGGCTTAAATTCATGTACTATATATCATCAAATTTTAATTTATTATACCGAAGTTCTTAATTTATTTATTTAATAAAAACAATTTAACTATATTACGAAAAGTAAAAAGGTATACTAGTAAATCAGACCTCAGAAAGCACAAGCAGCATGTTACATATATAAATTGTCATGCAAGTATAGTCATAGCAGCGACAACTCATTTTATATTATATTCAAGTGATACCACTTTGAAAATAAGAAGAAATAACCCAATTCCAAATAGAGTACCATTTTTTACTTTGAAAACGAAAAATACTTTTTCAAATACTCACAATATTCATGGCCAAACATTTATTCATTTCTCACACGGCAACCTCATAAATGCCTATACATCTAATAACTATCATCATAAACATCCACATTTATAACTCTTTGTGCCATCGTCTCATTGATCAATTTAAGTTATTTTGAGATTCCGGATATCAAAATTTGTTATTTTTCATGATTCCTAGGATGATTAGCAATCATCTTCTTTATTCTCAGTCTATTTTCTTAATTTATTTCTCTATTTTGCAATGACAACTATCTTTTTCGTTGACTTTTTAACCAAGGCCTCGAGGTTGTTGCCTTTTTTTTTAACCAAAAAAAAAAAAATCCTTCTTGAGGTATTGGGAGGTAGTAATATTTGACTTTAGAAGTCTTGAATTCAACTCATTCTAAGAAGAATTTTCATCGTATAAATTATAATATATGTATTTGCCTCTGCGTGCGTGGTCTTATTTATTACTTTTATTTTCTATTTGATTAAATTAGTAAAATTATATTTCCTTCTGATAGTGTGTGACTAATAATAGGTTTTATCAGGCCTTCTATGTCATTAATGCTTATACAAAACCTCTTGAAATCATGTCTAACAATATGACTGAAGCCCTGGCCTTGAAAACTGACATTGAGTAGTTTATTAACACGTGTTAAAAGTATTGAGATGGAATGTGATTCGAACATGTTGAACGAATGAATTTTGAACAATTGTGATCCCCCTGGAGCTTAAGTGACATCATAATGGAAATTCAACAAAAGTTGACTACTTTAACAACTGAAGCATTAAGTATTGCTATAGAAAAGGCAACAAGGTAGCAAATATCCTTGCTAATTTGGGACTAAATTGTTCAGAACTCATTCACTTGAATGAATTCCATATGCTTCCCTAAGAAGTTAAGGGAGAAATTAATATGGACAGACTTCATTTACCTTCTTTCAAGAGGAAGATCAGGAAAAATTCTTTCGTTTTAGAAAGGAACGTGTATAGAATGTATAATTTTGATGTTCCTTGATGTTGTATATTTGGCTAGGAAAGAAACTTCCTTTCCTTGCTAGAGTATTTTTTGTAAGCTGACCAAAAATCCTGCTTATATGAAGAATGAAGTTTGTTCCATTCTAAGTACGTTTAGGGAGATAGTACTCCTTTGTTTTGTATATCCTTCTCTATTATACAAAAAATGCTTTCAGCCTCTAAAAATAGAGATGAAGGGAATTCAAATAAAAAAGGTCTTCTACATGTAGAGATTTTGTGATAGTATTATATTAGTTTTTATCTTATTTAGGAGATTCATATTAGAGGTAAATATATTCCTTGTAGCCCAAGTTTAAAAGTTTTATCTTATTTAGGAGGTGTAGAATTTCTTATCTGAAATCGAAGATTCTTGTACATTTATATATATATATATATATGGGCTTGATGATAATGAAAGAAACACTTTTTCTTCTCCAATTTTCTCTTATTTGTACATGGTATCAAAGCCAAAACTTTTTCCACTTGAATATTGAATTCGAATCTTGAATTCTCTAAACAAGAGTGAAAAAAGTGGTACTTTATTTTAAAAATTAAACTGTCTTTATTGATCATTGATTCGCAAAAAGTACATTTTGAGTTTGGCATCCCAAACTTTTACATGATCATTGAGTTGAGACTATCGTAGAAGGTTAGCTTCTATGGTTTGCACCCAAAAGTATAGTCATAGTAGACTAGAAAGCTATATTATGACTATGAGGATCAGTCCATTAAGGAGGACAAAAAACAAACAAACCAGGTTTGACAGGTTTTACCCCGAAACTAGGCATGTTCCATCTATCTAAGTTTATTAATCCTCTAACATGTCTTGGAAGATCAGCAAAAGAGTTGAATGGATAATTGATTCTCGCTACAGATCATATATATGACGTGTGATTCTAGACAAATTGCACATCTTAAAACCTGTTCCTGAAAAAACGTTTCGACTGCCAGTGGTAACGAGTCTCCAGTTGTTGGAGAAGAGGTCTTTATCTTTCTCTAACACTTTAGATCTAGACTACGTTTTAGTTGTCGTCCCATCTTTGAACTATATAATCTTTTATCTGTTTCTCATATAACTAAAGCCTTGTCTTGTGTTGACAGTTTTTGGGCTAACTCTTGTGTTACTAAGGACATTCAAACAAAGCAGACGATTGATTATGGTATTAGGCGGAAAAATTGTATTACTTGAATTTGACATCGAAATTTTTTACTAGTTACATAAAACTTTAGTAGTGGAAGCACTACAGAAAAATACAATAAAATTGAAATTTGGCTATGACGTCGACGGTTGGGGCATGTATCCTTTGATTAGCTAAAAACATTATTTACTTCTTTGTTCGACCAAGTAGATCCTTCTGGTTTCTGTTGTGATGTTTGTAAACTTGCAAAGATTCACCTAATTTCTTTGCCATTGAGCTTGAATATCCCTTTTATGGTTTCTATTTTTTACCCAGGTACTGAAATTCATTTATTGATAGGTAAAAGAGTACATAAAGAGGCACCAAAGATGTAGCCTAGTGGTCAATGTAGTGAGTTGAGAATCATGAGATTTTCAGGTTTAAATTCCAATAGAGACAAAAAAACTAAGTCATTCTTCCCATCTATCCTAGCATTGGTGGATATAATTACCTGGTACCCGTTGCCAATGAGAGGTGACAGGTATCCCGTGAAATTAGTCGAGGCGCGCTCAAACTAGCGCGGCACCACAGTTATACAAAAGAAAAAAAAAAAAAAAAAAAAAAAAAAAAAAAAAAAAAGAAGAAGAGGAGTAAATAGAGGGCAAAACCTCTAATGATACAAAAGAAACCTATCTGCGCAGAAAAGGTGAAGCAAATTAGAATGTTGTGCTTCCATCAAATTACAAGACCAAGCAAAAAAAAAAAAAAAACACTTAGTAAAAGGAGAAAAATAAAGAGAAGTCAGCCCGGATCAAAAGAAAAGTGACCCTTCTTCACCCTGATTCTAAATGAGGAGATAGCATGTATGTCATTCTTCAACGTAGATTTTACTAATTGGCACGACAAGGTAATATTCTCAATGAAGATTTGACTATCTGTTTTGCAATGTACTTGCCTAAAATTAGAGTTCAAGTCAAGTTTTTTAATAATTGAACCCAAAAAAAGATTTTTTTTAAAATTAATGAATTTAAAAGAAAAAATATACTATTAATTATATTTTTTTTAAATGTCATGTGGTAAAAAAAATAAAAAATCCATGTGGCAGTCAAGTGTATCTCACTCTCTTACGATAAGATCATGCGTGTGTTTGTTTGGGGATGTAAAGGCTATCAAATAGTCAAGTTCAGGGGTAATTAAGACTACTAACAATTAGTAAGTTTAGATGTATATCATAATTCGTATCAAGTTTAGAAGGATCTTTAAGTTTTTATTCTTTTATTTTTTTTGAGTGTCATAGCCTGGGTCCTTAGGTATTCTACCTAAAAGAAAGTGCAAAGATTGAAGCTGCTGCAAAACATTTCTGAAATTCAAAATCATTATTCTGATTTTCCATGTTTATTTGATTAAAACACAGAAAAAAAGTAAATGCAAACTTAAGTTGACCAAAAGGTTCTTATGATTTTTTTTATTATGACTAATTCACTGCTAACAAAAACAGGTATAAGGGGATGAGGAGTATTCCAAAAATAAGGCCAAACACAGAAGAGGAAAGGAAACAAAGGGAATTATATAATACCAAAAAAGGTAAAAGAAAAAAAGAAATGAATAAGGAAAGCGAATAAACAATCTTCCCTTTCATGGATAGAGTTCGAAATGTCTCAAGAATCCTTTTATAAGTAGTAAGTACTAAATAAATCCCTTTTTTTTTTCTTTAACCAAAAATATACCCCATAATCCATATATTCATGAGAGATAACATAAATGCAGTAATAAAGAATCGTAACATGGCCAGATATAATAATCCCCACGGAAATATATGCTGTCCTCAGAAATGAGCAACTAGAAAATGACACAGCACTGCAAAGCTTTTTTTTTTACAGTCTAGCTCGCACTCCAACCCTAGCCAATAACGCTTTCCTTTGATCAATTAATACTTCTATTCTTTTATTATTATCACACTTAACCCTTCATTTCTTTAAATTTACAAGTTGCTCTCTTCTTCTTGCTTTTTCTCTCAACTTCATTTGGAGTATACTGCAATTCACACACAACGAATTAATCAATCCATAAAAAGGAAATCAAGTCTAGGAAATTAACCACAAAATGATGACTTGTGTTCATGGTGAGGATGTTGTTGATGATGATGATCTCCATCCTAGCCGAAGCTCGAGATCAAGCTCATCTTCAATGGCTGAATCCCTCTTGCTATGATCATTACTTGTGTTAGATGTTGAAGGTTCATTTATGTTAAATGATGTGTTGATGCTTGGAGTAGGCTTGTTTATTGGAAAATTTAGAGAAGAAGGAGGAGGGCATGGAGTTGGAGACATCAAATTATTTGTTGGATATGGTGAGGTGGAGAGATTAAGGGTAGACGGTGAATTGTTACTCATAGTACAAGATTTTCTTGATGCGGGGTTGAAGACATGAGTACTGCTAGGGTTAGGCAAGGAGTATAGAAGACAAACTCCACCATTTGTAACAAATTCTTGAGTTGGAATTAGGAAGGTAGAATTGGCATTGGGGGAAGAACTGTGGTTGTTGTTGCTATTTGAAGCATATTGTGGTGGGGCTTGGTGGAGCCTGGCACGGTCGCGGCGGTGCACATTCATGTGTCCACCTAGGGCTTGCGCTGACCGGAATTCTCTCCGACAGAAGGTGCAAGTATAGGACCTCGGTGGCCAAGTAGTGCCCATGGCATTGCCTGTGTCTTCCTCAAATGCTCTAACTTCCCATGAATCGTCATCATCCTGAGTTGTTGTTGGGGTTACTTGCTTAGCGTTCCACATCCAATAGCCAGTAGCAGAGCCAGAATCTAATGGTGGTTGTGATGACGATTGTTGTTGGTTATGCTGTTCTTGGGATTGAGCTAGTTTTTGGAGTTGAGTCACGGACAGAATCCCAATTTCAGCAGCCATGATACACAAATAAGAGTATTTAAAATAAGGTGATAAGAGTTATGATGTGATACAAATGATGAAAAGGGTTAAATAGAGGATGGGCTCATGAGTGGGGGGAAATAGAGACAAAAAAAACCCTAGCTGCACTGAAGATATCTACAAGGTTTCCAAGTATATAGTTGGAATTTAGTAATCAAGACAAAGATTGGCAATATAATAAATTTGTGTAGTTGATTAGTGACTATAATCTTTGTAGAATACTTAGTCTTTAACGCCCTTAATTTTTTTAGGAATTCATGTCTATATCTAACTGGAAATCTTTCTCTGCTTCTGGAAGGGATAAGTTCACACCAAAGGATAAAAGAATACGGAAGTTGATAACGATATATATATGAGCATCCAAAGAAGCTATGTTACCCAAGTCGTTTAATTTATGGACCATGGGTTTACTTAGTTTGACTCTTGACTGATGTGCTATTGATTCTGATATATTGGATTAACCGAAATGATGTTAATTAATTGTAAGTATTAGTAATTCTAATGAAGTTTCCACTACATTGGTTCTGGCGCCTAGCATTTGTCATGGAATGAGATATCTACACAATTTATGATGTGACTTGGTCATAATTATTAGGACAATTAAGAAACATAGGTATTAATTGTTTGTGAAACAACTCATTTGTGTACTGTCATTACTTCATTTTGCACGAATTAACCAATGGATATTTGTCAATTTCCTGGCAAACAAAGACAGACATCCAGAAAAAGAATACATATCTCCTTCTAGATCTTGCTTCACTCGCACCTATTGATTTTCTTATGAACGCAAGTTTAGTTACTAGGCAAGTTAGAGGTATAAATTCCTTATAACGGTGTCACTCTTGTTATTAATTGCAGAGGAAGATGTCTTATTGAGGGTCATTCATTTTCATTTTAAGTTCAAAATAATATCGGATGCCTGAGGAGCTTTAGTTCTATGTGTTACGTGTAAAAACTAAGGCCACCAATTGAGAGAATTTTGACATGATTGGATAAGAATAAGATCTGGGTTCCTCTCAACTCTGCAGATGTAAATAATAAATACAGTGTTTTGTTAACTAGGTACATTGCATATAAACCTTTTGAAACGTATTCTAGCAGATATATTGTGCTTACACCGCCATACACAGTGGCAAATCCGACATAGAAAAGGGAGAGGAAAGTGAAGTGCCAATAATACACACATTTTTTTAACTCGATGTGACTATACAGGCAAGTGACAAATTCGTGAAATATATTAGGCTAAAAGAGATCAAACGTATATACCGTATATGGGCTTGGTTTGTGAGGTATATCTCCAGATTAATGACACGAGTGTTGTAGTTATAAAGGAAACTTATGAACCAATTAAGCAGATCATATAAAGTTCAAACATCTTTAATTAATCATCAAGAAATGTAGTGAGATGGATGAGATTCCTCCCGTATTCTTAATCATTCATTTCTCCTTTAATGGGTCATATACCACATGAATCTAAATTAATCAGGCTAGTAAATTCCAAATACATATGGTTATACCAAAAACAAAAACTTTATATTCTTGACATCTCAATCTCTCCATTTTGCCACTTGATTGTAGTTTCCACACAATGAAACATCTCTAGGATAATTATGAAGGCCTATTTTTTCCGTCCATCTTATTTTAATTCATTCGATCTTTTCATATGTCGTTAAAGATTTTGCCATACGCATCAACAAAAATACTCGATAGCATTAATTATAAGGGATATTTGATTAAAATATCATTTGTAGTAAGAGTAGAATTGCAAAAAATTAATGTCTTTGTAGTTTCCATTTTACTTTTTGGTACAAATGTTTGGTTTCCAAAACCCACTGAGCCAACTAATTTGGGGATTTATGTCAGGACCCATTAACAAGTAGGTGCTTCCTATTTGGAGTTACTCAACTCTCATGGCTCAAATGTAAAATCTCTAATTAAATGTGAAGGAATCTCATCCATCCAACTACAATCATTAGTCGTGCCTTTCTAGTTTTCTAAAATAAAAAATATTTTATATTTGTTTTTATAAGTAAACTGACAGATAAAAGACCGAAGGAGAGTAAGTATCAAAAATACATTAAGTAGTAGTAGGTTTTTTCTGTTGGATTTGAAAGGGTATCAAATCGATCGTTACTACTTAATTAAGTTACCTACTTAATAAAAAAAATAAGCAAAAAGTTACCAACTTACCTTTGACATTATCGTGTTACCTGTACTTTAAACAGCTATTCTCTAGGGTCTTCTTTTATTCTTTCCATAAATATATTTTGCTTCCATTTTTCTTATCAAGGACTAGAGGTGTCAAGTGAGCGGGTTAGGCTGAAATTAGCCCAATTAAAATGTGCTAAGGTGATAAATGGGTTGGGCTAATATTGGCCCAAAAGTTACTTGGGCTGAAATGGGCTGGGTCATGACCCACCCAACTTGACCAAGTTTTTTTGAAGGGTCTATCTTCTTAAAAAATATTTTCGCGGATTTTTCGTGGAAAATATTTTTGAGGAAAACATTTTCCGTGAAAAATATTCCCCTCCATATCAAACACATCACAAACTTATAAGATATATGATATAAGAATTGGATTAAGTTGGAGATCACTTTAAAATAGGTTATGTTGGATTAGATTAAAATCAGCCTAATATAAAATTATGAGTCCATCCATAAAATTTTATACAGATTAAACGGGCCGAACGGGCTATCATCTTTTGGATCATATTTGACATCTTTCCAAAGACCTAGCTGGTAATTAAATATAAGACTGTCATCAATCAATTCCTCGTGTGTCAACATCAAGCTTAGTTTGGATGTCGATAGCTTTGTAGTTTGTACTACTAACGATATCATAAACTCCTTCTTTCTTATTTTTAATTTTATCCCATATGTTGTTTGCTTCTCAGTTGTCCATTTTGTGCACTTTCCTGTAGAAAATAAGAATGACAAATCTATAAATAACTGAATAACTAAAATATCTCTACTAGTAGGAATTCAAAAATGGAAAATTAACCCGTACCTAGCTGGCCATTTCGATGAATTGAAAAAGATAATGTAAGAGATTAATACCTGTCTTAATTCAAGAAAATCATAGACATTTACGTCTTCTGTTTGGCCTAGGATAAAATAATCTTACTTAGATCGATATGTACTACTTAATTACCTTGTTTACATCGTTTACATGCTGCCAGGTTCCTAGGTTACACCTAAGCTTCCAAATAAAAGTATTTTTATCAATTATATTACGTACTGTTTGTGTACCAATGAATTTTTATCGAAGACAAAATATTTTATGAACAATCCTTGACTTACACGTCTAATTTTTTGTACTTACTTCAACACCAAAACGTACTTTCCTTTATAACGTCTAGTTTCTAGTAAGTAAAAAGGTTCCTTGCCACCAAAGCCGAATTTAATTTGTATATCTTATCGAACCTACTAAACTCCACTCTCAACCTGAAAGATATATACTACGCCAATTAATCATGCATTTTATATTGTGGAGTTGCGGGGGTGCGACTTCGAATCACCCTAATTTTAGGGGGTGATTTGCAGAAATAGGATTTTTCCGTGTCACCGTTTAAATTTTGATCCCATTAAGAAATTTTTGCATGAATAGATTCACGGCTAGGTTAACATAGCAAAATCTTGATGAATTTCTAGAATTTCAGATTAAGCGTTTCTTGTCATAATAATCGCCAAGATTTTTGGCCAAATCATGGTGAATTGCCAAAATTTAACCACAAATCCTAGTGACTTCGAAAAAAAAAATCTTGTCACGAATCTTGACAGATCTCCAAGATTGTGGTGAAATCCAGACGGAGCCAGAATTATGACCATAAATACTAACAAATCATAAGAATTGACTACAATATGGAGGGGTCGTTGCAACAACTTACTGTGTAAGAATTTTATCAATATGTTTTTGCTTCAAATTTGGTCCAGATAAACTCTTAATTTGATATATAACCTTCTAATATCAATTCCAATTATTTCCAATGACTAGATTCAACTTAAACCTTAAAAAATTAATAGACCACATTGTCTTCTTTAATAAATTTTTCAAGCTCAACAAAACACAATAATGATGTTCTTTTATTGTTTCAACCAAATTAAACTAAATTAAATCAATAAGGATAGACAATATAAGCTCAATGAAACATTAATAACTCAATGTAGGTGGCCGCGTAGCTATCTCCCGAATATTGGTAGTTTTTTTTTTCCTCCCACGAGAAGTAATGAACAAAAGTGGTCAACTGATTATGTGAATTTGTCTGCCATGTATAAACAGGTGAGAAGATTTTCTGGCGGTTAAATCTCGTAAAGGCTACTGTATATAATGTTAACAACTTGCTTTGGGCTTTAATTGAAGCCCATTATTGCTTCGGATTTACTTGAAGCCCAATAAGTAACTTGGGGTCAATGAACCTTATCATTTTTTTGCGCGGATTGCCCTTCTTTTGGGGTGGTCTTTAAAATTTGGCCCCTCATATTGTGGTCTTTAGATTATGCCTCTCATATTGCTGGTCTTTAATTTTTACCCTTCGCGTTGCAACCCCGAGCGTTCACGCAGAAATCATGAGGTTCTGGGTTCGAACCCCCGCTCAAGCATAAATAAATAAAAAATTGCAAGGCAGGTTTGGGTCGCGTGTATACCGGACCCGGTATACACTTGTTAAGGAATTATCAAAGTTATGCCGGACCCGGCATACTCATGCCTTATGGACAGACTTGGCATAAGTATGCTGGGTCCGGCATAACTTTGGTAATTCCTTAACAAGTTTATGCTAGATCCGGCATACTCATGGGCAAACTTTTAGTTAAGCCTTAACTAAAAGGTTTTTCCTAGTTATGTCTTATGAGACAGACTTTTAGTTAAGACACAACTAAAAGTATGCCCATGAGTATTAATTCATGTATAATTCTCTAATTATGTATAATTCATGTATAATTCTCTAATTATGTATAATTCATGTATCTCTAATTATGTATAATTCATGTATCATCTTGAAAGTTATTAACTAAAAGAAATAAAGAAAGCTAGAATAAGAACTAAGAAGAGAAACGAATCAAAATCAAAATAAAAATTAAGAAGACAAACAAAGAAGTATAAGAAGCCCTATGTTACTTTAATAAAATTGTAGAAATTCTTATTTATATAAGGTAAAATTTTTAGTTGATTTAGAAGTGTTACAAAATAGGATTTCTTACCAAGATTAATCAAGTAAAATTTTAGGTGATTTCAAATTATAAATATTAGGGAGTATAGTGAGCAGTACTCTCGTTTAATGAGAACAAATTTTTAAGAATTATATATGTTGGTGTTTTTTTTTTTTTTTTTAACTAACCAAACTATATATGCCAGTATTTATTTTGTTACTAACACACGTAAGGCGGCATATAAGTGATAATTCAATACTCCTGCTCGCTCTTTTTTTTTTTTAATATATTTATGGAGTTGAAAGCTATGTATGAAACTAATTTTTTTTTTTTAAATGCTTAATACGCATGCTCGTTTTACACAAAAAAGTTTTAATAAGGAAAACTTGAAAGTGAATGAAACCTTTCCTGTGTGAATTGAAAGTGCTAGAATTCTATAACCAAAAGGAATTAAACATTAATGCTATAAATTTTAGGGGAATAATAATGACAATGCCTAAATAATAGGGAATTAAATAAATAATTATTCGTAAATATTAGGAAAATAAAATAAAGTACAATCTTGTCTAATGTAAATCTATTTTTCAGGGTAATTATAGTTATGGGAATTGAATTTAGGCACATAATTCAAAAAAGGAAAGGTTTTATAATCAAATATTAATGGATTTTTAAGTTCTAAATATTATGAAAATTATTAAATGACTTTTTTTTTTTGTTATTGTAGAGTCTTTTAATGAAGGACAAAAAGTTCAATCAAAATTTCTAAGGCCCTTCGTGCTTTTAATTTAATACAAGGAGCGAAAATCGAAAGGAAAAAAAAAACCTCAAGAGCATCATGAGAAATTGAGAACTCACTAGCTGGATAATTGAGTTTACACTGATAAACAGAGAACAAAATTAGAATATAAAGTTAGAAAAACCTCAAGAGAATCATGAGAAATTGAGAATTCACCTGCTGGATAATTGAGTTTACACGGATAGATAGAGAACAAAATTAGAATAAAAAGTTAGAAAACCTTGAATAGAATCATAAGAAATTGAGAACTCGCTTGCTGAATAACTGAGTTTACACTGATAAACAGAGAACAAAATTAGAACAAAAAGTTAGAATTCTGTCATAAAATCGGAAGTAAAAGTTATTTTTGTTAGTTTGAAACATGAAAGTACACTATTACTCATACCAATAAAAATTAAAAACATCGATGACATTGTGATTCTTTGTGAGCTTTTGCAATTCCGTAACTACTTCACCCTATTCATCGTTTTTGCAACAAATCATTTTAAAATAGGGTGGCCAATTGGACACACTTCTAAAAGTTATAAATCTCCTATATCGTTGCAAAGAATGAGATAAAGAAGAAAAAACTATATTATTATAAAAGCATACATATGCTACGTAACTTCAAAGCAACACAAAAATTTAAGGATAAATTCGAGAAGTGAACCTGTAGCAAAAAAGTTGCAAACTGTTGATCAAACCAATTTTAAAATTTCAGTGGGAAGGTGGCAATTATTCGGCCGAGGGTGAGAACGGATGTACAAAGCTAATTTTGAATCGATGCTGCTAAAACTGGATGAGAGTTTATTGAGATTGTATGCAGTGTTATTAAATACAACTTTATTTACATTCAAAGTCTTATATAAGGTAAAATTCTAAATATTTCAATCTCTCTAATATAAAATATTTAATTGAAGAGTTTCCTTTGAGGTAGATCTCTTAGACCCTGTTTGGATTGGCTTATAAGCTGTTTTCAGCTTTTTTAAGTGTTTGACTGACCAGCTTAAAGTCATTTTGTGCTTAAAATAAGCTCAAAAAAATAATTGGGCCCATTTGACTTAGCTTATCTAAAGCAGCTTATAAGCCAGAAAAAATAAGTTAGACTACCCCAACTTATTTTTTTTAGCAAGCATAAGCCCATCCAAACAGACTCTTAGTCTTACCATAATTATGTCAACTAAATCAAAGTATGTTTTGTGGCGGACTGACGGTATTAATTACCGAACAAAACAAATTACTTTAAATTCAAAGTAAAAAAATATAGCAATTGATTTCAGAGATATAGTAAATGACTTAAATATTACAATTCTAATTGAGGTAATAAGGTTAATAGACTTTAAAGTTTGACTTTCTGCCGAGTTTAATTTTGAGGAAGGATTTTATATGTAAGATTTTAGTTGATCCAAAACACTACTATAAATTATGAGAAATAATAAAATAATAATTTGAGGAAAATAGTAAATGACTATTTTGTCTATTGTAGAGTCTTTTAATGAATGACAAAAAGTTCAAATAACATTTCTAAAATTCTTCGTGTTTTTAATATAGTATAGATTATAGAAAATTTAAGTAATATATTCAATAAATACCAACTCTTGATGATATACTTAGTCATAGATAGTTGCTAGACTTGCCTATCTGTCTTGAGGGGTCGAGAAATGGTTGACCTTTTAAAGTGATGAGATAATTGATATATTGGAAAAAAGCGTAAATATTTTTTAAAATAAGATATGTGATAATGTATGGGCTATTAGATGTAATATTTTAAATGTTGACGTATTTTGGTTATATAAAATAAAAAGTGGTGTGCCGTGTCATTTCACGGGAAAATGACACGGTACGCCACTTTTAATTTTATATAACAAAAATACCCCAACTTTTAAAATATTACATCTAATAGCCCATACATTATCCAGATATCTTATTTTAAAAAATATTTACGCTTTTTTCCAAAATATCATTATCTCATCACTTTAAAAAGTCAAATCATTTCTCCACCCCCTCAAGACAGATAAACAAGTTTAGCAACTATATACGACTAAGTATATCATCAAGATTTGGTATTTGTTGGATAAATTACTTAATTAAATTTAATGTCCTGCGATTGCTGTTTGTTTCTTCGCATGGGAGGTGACTAGAAAACAGGTCATTTGTTTTCATCAACATATAAAAAAAAAAAAAAAAAAAAAAAAAAAAAAAAAAAAAAGCATAACAGTTGTGCCTCAATATTTCATGCCTAAAGGAGGTAGAAAATTAAGTAAGCCGAGAATTCTTATCAATCAAACATGCTAAGAAAAATACCAACCGGCCAGTGAAATTGGGATTTGCCCTGCTTAATTTGTCCTTAGCATCCAATTTACTTTTAGCAATGTCAAGTATTTGGTGATCTTATAACACTTTCTTACTATTATGAGGATTAGTTTTATAAGTATTTTTTAAAGAGAAAATTACACTGTATGTTCATTGGGGCAACAATGCTACTAAAATTGACCCATTTTTTAATTCTTACAAAAAATGACTCAAACTTCTCTCTCTCTTTCTCTCTCTCTCTCTCTTGCCTTTGTATACATGTTTATATAAGTTGGTATATGTTGGTATAAGTGTTTGTATATGCCTGTATATGTTTGTATATTTTGGGCTATTATTTTTGCAATGTAAGTGACCAACTTATATATTTCTGAAATTTTTCCTTTTTTAAATTATACATTGCATACTTACCTATATATAACTCCATCTCCATGTGTAACTTGTAAGAATAAACATTGCAGCAAACCTTTACAAGAAATATCACAAATTTACTCTTATATGAACATATCCACGTCAGAACATGACAGAGACTTATTTTTCTACTGTGATGGGATAAACAAAAAAGAAAAATTAGAACTCACAAATTAATTCAGAAAAACTTTTAAGAATTGTAATGCAAACTTTGTATTTCTTTCTCTGTATTCTATCAATTACAATGGTTCTGTATTTATACAAAAGTACACGAAAGATAAAATAGGCAATAAAAGATTACATAGCATATTCCTGATTTAACAGTCAAGAGGAGATTTGTCACGCCCCGAACCATGGCCTGGGCGTAATACGGCACTCGGGCCTTGCTTGCATGTGTCCGACCGAACCTCATGGCTTGCTTGTCAACATGGGCATCAAAACAACATAATCTATATGATGCAATTTAAATGAATCATGAAAACGTAATTGCGGAATAAAGTCTTGAAGTAATCTCATAGCATGAAAAATCATGAAAACGTAATAGTCTGCAAACGTAAAAGCATAACTGACTCCGTGAACTAACATCTGTCTATGAAACCTCTAAAACATGTCTGAATACTAACTACCAGGATATGGCCCTGGACTACCCTAAACTGAATACTAGTCCAGACTCCATGTTGAACCCCGAGAGAAGTGGGGCTCACCAATAAGCTGATAACTGAGGTGATCCTATTGCGCAGGTGTATGCTCCTGAAAACCGGTATCTGCAACGTGAAGTGCAAGCCCCGGGCAAAAGGGACGTTAGTACATGGTGAATAGTACTAGTATGTAAAACCTGCTGAAATAAAGAACATGGCAAAACATAGGTATAAGACATGAACTGAAACTGAATATAACTTGAACATGAGCATGAAACGTGAGTAAAGTCTGAAAACAATAAATCAATGGAAATACATGTATATACAACTGCTTGTAACGTGGGGAATGCTATAGTATAACCGACAACATGGTCTGGTACTTGCGTCCTACCAGCAGAACACTCACACCTTGCCAGGGATATGAGATTTAAATAATAATAAGCATGTAAGGATCCAAACTGCATAATGAAGGTGTTGCCTCCTTGCTGACAACCCTTATCCTACGGTGGCTACGTAGTTTCAGGCTTTACTGAGCCTTCTCGGTTAACTAAGCAAATCCCAAAAAAATATGAACATGATATAGTTGGCTAAGAAGCCCATGATTTTCGTGAAATAACTTGTAACATGGTTTCATGAAATATCTTGTAACATAGTTTCATGAGATAACTTGTCATAGTCTTGCAAACATGTTCTTGATTCATGAGTAATAACAATAGTTCATAATTATATATATACTTGACTTGAAAACATGCTTGTAACTTGCTAGATAAAAATCATAAAGTTTCATATAAACATAATGAGAACACATGAGGAAGAATTCATGATTCATGAATTAAGCTAGGGTTCCTAATAACCGTAATGGAAGATTAGGAATACAATAACGAATATAGATACAAAATTCATGTACATAAATATATAAATACAGGCTACCAATATGTTGGGTTTAATGCCCTAGGATTTGAACTTCATGGATATCAAGAAACAGAGCATGGGGAAGAACGTAGAGATTCCCACATGTGAATAGAAGATCTACATACCTTAATTGCTCCAAAACTTGAATTAAAGACTTGAATTTTGGAGAAGATTTCCTAAATCTTGATTCTTGAACCTTGAGATGGGTTTTATTGAAAACCCTAGATTAGGAACAATGATATTTTGCTTAGATTATTAGAGTATATGTTAGAATTGAGTTGGAAGGACTTGGATTGACTTACCTCGATGTTTTGGATTGTTGCTAGGGCTTGGAATTGTGAATAATGAAATAAAAGAACTGAAGGCTTGAATTTATACAAAAGTGAGGCGGAAATTATATGGACATATTATACGGTCCATATAAAGTTATACGGTCCGTATAATACGACCATATTTTTTCATGGCGCAAAACAGAATGTCGACTTGAAATTTCATGAAATACGGACGAATTATACGGTCCGTATAAAATTATATGGACCGTATAACCAGTTCGTATAACATGACCAGTGAGCGGACTGCTCTGTAATCCTTCAGTAAAATGACCATAATTTTTTGTACAGATATCCCCTTAACCCCCATAATATACTGTTGGAAAGGTATTTCAAAGGGCTACAACTTTCATTCAGGAGTTTTCCCAAATTCATAATTAATAAAGGGGTTATGGTCGTTGGAAGTAAGACCTTTTACAAACTCACTTACAAACATACCCCGTAGAATGGCTTCCAACTTTGCTTTGCCCAAAGACGTTTCTTATGACTTGATTAGTTTTCAAAACACTTCCTATAATCCTCATATTGGTTTCATTATATTATCACCTTATGAGTCAAACCTTAGCCCGAAGCTACAAGGTGTTATAATATTGTGGAGATATTGAGGAATAAATCTTGATTGAGGGGATCCCTGTGATATGGCAGCATATTGAATGAGATTTGATATCAAGTGATAGACCCTTTCCTTATATAAGTAATAAACCATAGTTGTACCTTCACTATCTTTCTTTTCACCCTTTTTCAAGCTGGAGGAAATGATTGAATGTACTCCTAGCTTGTCCCTGAAATGCCGAAATGGGAGATTTGACAAAGGTTTGGTGAAGATATCTGCAATCTGACGAGAGGAGGGAATATATCGAGTTGTTAGTGCTTCAATTGCCACCTTTTCATGAACAAGGTGATAGTCTATATCTATGTGCTTTGTGCGGGCATGAAACACTGGATTTATGGTCATGTAGAGCGCACTTTCATTGTCACAAAAGAGTTATGGTGGTTCATGTAATTCAATTCCAACATCTCGTAGTAAGAAAGTAATCTTGATCTATATTTTGCTTCAGAGCTTGATCTTGAAATTGTTGGTTGCTTCTTTGATGACCAAGAAATACAATTAGCTCCTAGATATATACAATAACCAGTAGTGCTTCTTCTAGTGTTCGAACAACCTGCCCAATCAGTGTCACAAAATCCATATAGCTTTAGAGGACTATGGGCAAGAAATTTGATTCCATAGTGCAAAGTTCCTTTGAGATAGCAAAGTATTCTTTTTACTGCTTTCATGTCTCCTTGTGTTGGATCTTTGAGTTTTTGACATACTTTATTGACTGCATGGACGATGTCAGGACGGGTATAAGTTAGATATTGAAGCGCACCCACTAGACTTCAATATTCCTTTGCCTCAACTAGTTTTGTATCTACTGGTGTTAGTTGAGATTTCAAGGCCATTGGTGTATTGAAGTGAGAACTCTCTATAAGATTTTCTCAGTTTAGAAGGTCTTTGGTATAGTTTCCCTGTGATACAGTAGCGCCTCCTGGAAAATATTGTACTTTGAGCCCAAGAAAGTAATGTAATTTTCCCAAGTCCTTCAGTACAAATTTCGAGCTGGGTTGAATTATTAATGCATGTATAAATTCTTCATTGCTTCCTGTAAGCACAATATCATCGACATAAATTAGCATGAGCTAAATAATATTTTTTTTTCTCAAAATAAATAAGGAAGAGTTTGCCCTGCTACAGACAAAATCAATGTGAATTAAAAATGCAGACAATCTATCAAACCAGGCACGAGGTGCTTGTTTCAGTCCAAAGAGTGATTTGTTTAGTTTGCACACGTAATCAGGGAGTTTTGGATCCTTAAATCCCGACGGTTGTTCCATGTATAATGTTTCTTTTAAAACACCATGGAGGAAGGCATTTTTGACGTCCAATTGCCTTAATTTCCAGATTGATGAGATTGCAATAGCTAACACATATCTTATGGTAGTAGCTCTTACAACTGGACAGTAGGTTTCTTCATAGTCTATGCCTTCCACTTGTGTGTACCCTTCTGTAACCAAGCGGGCTTTGTATCGTTCAATTGATCCATCTTCTTTGAATTTGATTCGAAAGATCCATTTTGAACCAACTATATTAGTGTTTGTTATGCTTGTCCTTATCTGGCCTTTTGTCTTGTTCTCTTTTGAGCCGAGGGTCTTTCGGAAACAGCCTCCTCACCTTCAAGGTGAGGGTAAGGTCTGCGTACACTCTACCCTCCCCAGACCCCACATTGTGGAAATTTACTGGGTATGTTGTTGTTGTATATTAGTGTTTGTTGGTTTGGGCACAAGGGTCCATGTGTGGTTTTCATGTAACACTTCTATCTCTTTTTCCATTGCTTCCTGCCAGTAGGAGTAAGCAAGACCATTTTTGTATGATTTTGGGGTTGTAATGCTCCTAGTTGTGATTAGGGTGTGGTGATGCAATTTTTCTTGTCTCTGATATTTCTTGTCTCGAACCTGTTGAGTTTCATTTCCTAGGTTCGGATCTAGTTCTGGATCGTTCCTCAGCTTCGTTCGAGTAATCATATGATTGTCTTTTGAGGCTTGCACCAAAATCATTAGAACTAGAAGTTAGTTTGTCATTCAAGTTTGGTAGTTTGTCATTCAAGTTTGGTGACTAGTGAGGAAATTGAGGTTTGATTGTTCGAGACTCGTTGTAGTCAGAGGTTGTATGTCCATTGCTCAAAGATTCTAGTTCTTCATTGTTGACAAGGGGTTGTTCATTTTCTATTGGATGAGTTTCTTCATTTTCTGTTGCATTCTCCGCGTCAGTTGTGAGCTCCAGTATGGTGTTATTTTCATACTTCGAATCATATAGCTGAGTTGACTTCTCATTTTCTTTTTGAGATATGGTGACACAGTCTTCGTCATATAGAGTGCACAGTCCCCTTTTTTTAATCTGAACATGAGTTTCTTTAATGGCTTTCGATAGTTGTGCACTCCCCTTTTGAATTGTGCCGTCATTCTCTTTCTTTCTCCATGGATCTGAATCTGGAAATGTTGTGACTTCTAGATTTTCATGTATGGACATTTCTTTGGGAGGAGCGTAAGGAAAAATATTTTCATCAAAAACAACATGAATAGGACCGTATCCCTTGTGAGGGATCAAGACATCTATAACTCTTGTGAATAGGATTGTATCACAAGGATACATTGTCCTTGCAAACTTATTTTTGCCGTAGTCTCTTAAATATGGAAAGCACCTACGTCCAAAAACCTTCAGACTCCCATAGTCAGAATGACGATCAAACAATTTAAAGAAAGGAGTTTTCATTTTCAGCGTTGTGGAATGCATGCTATTTATCAAAAAGCATGCTGTTAGAAAAGCATCAACCCAATATTTGGAAGGAAGGTTTGTCAGAAATAATAAAGTGAGGCCTGTTTCAACAATATCACGGTGCTTTCTTTCAGCCACACCGTTTTGCTCTGGGGGGGGGGGGGGGGGGGGGGGGGGGCAAGAAAATTGATGATGGATGCCACATTGAGATAAATGATTTTCAAATTCAATTGATATGAATTCACCTCCTCCATCACTTTGAAAAAACTTTGTTTTCCTTTCGAATTGAAAATCAATTAGTCTTTGAAATTTAAGAAAGTTCTAAAACAAATCAGATTTCTTCTTTAAAGGAAAAAGCCATGAGTAACGAGTATAATAGTCGATAATAATTGCATAATATTTAAATTGTTGGCAAGATAAAATTGGAGCAGGACCCCACAAGTCACAATGCAATTTATCTAGAGGAGATTTCGAAACATTGTTGGATGAACAAAAAGGAATTCTACAATTCTTTCCCATTTGGCAACTAATACAAAGAGATCTTTCTTTTTCCCAACTAGAAACATTGATTAAATTTCTTGAGTGCAGATGCTTCAAAAGTTTTGGATAAGGGTGCCCCATTCTCTTGTGCCAAATATTTTCAGAGGCGGGATTTTTGAAAACATAAAGGGCTTGATGCTTTATTTCATCTAGTGCATACAACCCTCTCTTTTTGTGTCCTTTAGCAAGAAGTTTGCCCTCCTGTGACTTAACAAAAAAATTGTTAGCATTAAACACAATGGTACATGCATTATCCTCAGCTAATTGTCCCACTGATATCAAGTTCTTTTTAATGTTTGGAACAACCAGAACATTTTCAGGTTTAAAGTACCATTTTGAGTCTTAATTTTTCCTTCACCAATATGGGAAATATTCAAACTTTCTCCATTACCGACAAGAATTGTATCATTACCATTTTGAGTCTTAATTTTTCCTTCACCAATATGGGAAATATTTAAACTTTCTCCATTACCGACAAGAATTGTATCATTACCTCTATAACACTTCACTTTAGAGAGTTTACCAGTGTCACTTAAAATGTGTGTTGTTGCGCCCGAGTCTGCATACAGATTTGGATCTTCTTCAGCTTTCAAACTCATCACAGCTAGTGCCTTCGGCAAATTGTCCTCTGATTGGAATGAATGGTCGAACCAGTTCCAACATTCAAGGGCAGTGTGATTGAACATTTCCACATATTTGACATTGTACAATGATTTCTCCTCGTTAGTGATGCGATTCTTGTTTCCAATTGAAATTTTTCGCATTCTGCTCATTTTTATTTTCATTGAAATTAAAGTTTTGGTGAGAGTTTGGCATGCTTTCTTTTTCCTCACTGCTGCTATTAAGAGTCTGGTCGTAGGCTTGCAAGGATAAAACAAAATGATGATAAGTCGGATAAGGTGGTTTGGTTAGCATAGCAATTCGGAAGTCCTGGGATTGGTCCGAGACCTCTAGCCAACAGAAACACTTTCTTTGTTTCATTTATTGGTTTCTTGATTACTGCGAGACTATCACAAACACTCTTGAATTTTTTAAGATATTCATCTAGTGAGAGACCTCCCTTTTTTAAACTCATCAAGGTATTATCAAGCATCATTTCTTTTTCTACATTATGAGGAAGAATTTGTTCTTCAATCGATTTGAAGAATTTGTTCTTCAATCGATATTCATGCCTTGTGAGTCAAGGTTATATTTTCAAGAGAGATCAATACCTCTATTTCAATGTTCCTCAGCAACCAGGCCTTTCACAGACCATCATTATTCACCCAAAGAATATAATTTGGATTTGGCTCGACTTTTTCGTCATCCTTGGCAATCTCCTTTGCTGGTTCGCTGTCCTCGATCATATGATGTGCCATGTCTAAACTTTGAATCAATGGCTCCATCTGTGATCGCCATAGCATATAATTGAAGCTATCAAGTTTCAGAGAGATAAGGTTGGAACACTAATGAAGAACTTGTAGAGTGAGTTCAGGTTCAGTGGTGAGGAGAGCGGAAGAGGCCATGTCGTTAATCTCTCGTGAGGCTCTGATGCCAAGAAAAACTTTTAAGAATTGTAATTCAAACTTCGTATTTTTTTCTCTATATTCTATAAATTAAAATGGTTCTGTATTTATGCAAAATTACACGAGAGATAAAATAGGCAATAAAAGATTACATTGCATATTCCTGATTTGGTCCTAACAGTCAAGAGGAGATTGTAGAGATATTAAGGAATAAATCTTGATCGAGGGAATCCTTGTGATATGTCAGCATATTGAATGAGATTTGATATCAAGTGATTGACTCTTTCCTTGTGTGAGTCATGAACCATTGTTGTACCTTCACTATCTTTCTTTTCAAATTCGCCAGCGAAGCATAAGCCCTAGTCATTGACCGCAATTTAGCCCTTGGAGATCAATTAGGTCCTCGTATGAACGTACTAATGATGGTTAAATATTTGTTCTCAATTTTGCGTAGTAATAAAAGCTTCAATATTTGCTTCAGTATCCAACTAATAGTATAAGAAAATGTCCTTAAAAAGACCCCAAAAATGAAAAAGCACTCTTTGTATATATAGACTGAAACTATGACATGGCTTTTTCGATTTTTAAGGTATCATCATACTTGTCCAAGTTCCTGCACGCTTGGACCAGCATCACTTCAGGTTACAAGAATCTGCACTTGAATGTGTCCCTCGTGAAAAAATTGCATAACCCCCCCCCCCCCCCCCCCCCCCCCCCCCCCCCCCAAACATAATATTGATAAATATGAACTAGCGACGAATAACTTCTATCGTTACATAAAATCCATTAGTAATTCTATTGACCGAATGATTAGCGACACATTATCAATAAATTATTAATACCAGACGATTTAGCAACAGATTAGAGATGGACTTCATAGAGCGAGTTATGCACCGTCAATTTACTCTATAAACTTATTTAAACAGGAAACAAAAAGGGGAAAGGACATAAATGGCCGGTTGGCACAAACTTATCCCACCCAATGGCCACAATTCTTTTACACCTAAATTATAACCACTAAACTAATTCCCTTTCCTTCTTTTTCTGCCTTCTCCATTTTTCTTCTTCCTCTTCCACCTTTTTCTCCATCTTCTCGTCCTCTTTCCTCTTCCACCTTCTTCTCCAATTTTATTTGTGAGTTGTAGGTTACGAAAATGGCAGAGGATTCATATGAAGACGCCATTGCAGGACTGAAAAAGCTTTGATGTATAGAAATTGTATCATATGTGTATATAATATATATCCCTGCTGTATATGTATATAAAATATATCATATGTATAGAAACTGTATCATATGTGTATATAATATGTATCCTTGTTGTATATGTTTATAAACTGTATCATTCTTGTATAGAAAGTGTATATATAATTCCAACATGTGTATATAAACTATATCAGTCTTGTATAGAAAGTGTATCATACGTATAAAAAATATATTATAGAAACCGTATCATTGTGGTATATAATATGTATCACTATTATATATGTAAAAAAAAAATATCATATCATTATTGCATAATATGTGTATAATAAATGTATAATTAACGTATAATTTATGTATAATAAATGTATGATTAATTTCAGCATATGTATATAAACTGTATATATAATTCCAACATATGTATATATGCTGTAGCAGCCCTTTAGTGGCGACTTAGTCGCCACAAAAAGTCTTTTTTTTTTAAAAAGCGCCTGGGCTATTGGGCCAGCCAGCCTTGGCACTATTTTGGGCCGACTGGCCATTTTTTGGCATTAATTTGGGCCAACCGGACAGCTAGTGGGATTAAGCCCAAAGAGTGGTTAAATGTGGGATTAGTTTGGCCGAGTGGACACACAGTGTCCTTTTCCCAAGCAAAAATCTCCTCCATCAGTTTATGGTCTCAACCTATAATGGGCCTTTTCTGGGGTACACTTGGGTGACAACCCATTATCAGATGTATAATGGGAATTGGAAACGAAAATTTACTTGCCATAACTACCTCTAAGACTTATTCATGAATTATAACTACCTTATTTTTTATTTAATTTTTATAGCTTTATTTTTCCAAAATTACATTTCATAACTAGTCCAGTAACTTTTGAAATACATGTACCTCTCTATTCTCTCTCACTACACATTTAAGATTTATCATCTTCTCCAAACCCTAAAAAAAATTATCTCTCCTCTCTCCCCTTCCCTCACCGTCGCCTCTCTCCCTCTCTTTCTCTATCTCCGACGTCTCTTCTCCTTCCCCTCACGTAACCCTCCCTCCCTTCTCTATCTACAGCACCCACGCCACCGTCAACACCACCACCACTATTACTACCATCTCCATCTCCAAACTCGAAAAAAACCTTAAGGTTCTAAAATTCTTCAGATCTTAACTCCATCTGCTTCAATCTAGGATTCCATTACTCAGGTCTATTATGAAGGTTTTTGGTGGAGGGGAATATCGTGTAAGAGAAACTAGATGTAGTGGTGGTTCGGTATGGTTTTTGGAGTGGAGGAGAACAGTGGTGGATTGAAGAAAGGCGGCGGAGGAAGGAGGAGGTGTTTTCCAGTTTGTTGTGGTGGTTCGGTAGGGTTTTTGGAGTGGAGCAAGATAGTGGATCGGAAGAAAAGCGGTGGATAAAGGAGGAGGGTTTTTTCCAGTTGTTGTAGTGGTTCGGTAGGGTTTGTGGTTGTGGTGGTTTTTTTTTTTATAGTGTATTTTTTGTATTCGCTTATATTTTGAAGGAGAAAATGTATATTCGTCATTTTTTAGAGTATTTCAATGTACTGTTTCAGTATATTTCTATATATTTCAGTGTATTGTTTCAGTATATCTCTCTATATTTCAATGTATTTCTAATTTACGAAACAGTTTCTGATACATTTTCATTGTATTCCATTATATATACGCTTACTACAATTTTATATTTCTTAAACAATCAACCATATTTCATTGTATTCCGGTGTATATTTTTCTGTATTTGGAAGTATTTCTAAATGTTATATCCCGTATTTTTTAACGTCGGATTATTTGTAAGCTGAGGTGGGGCCCACACGTCAAGATTTTTTTTGGAACATGTGACAAGTCATATGAATCACATATGTGAAGTTAAACACAACTCAAGAAGGACCCTTGGGCCAAATCAAAGTGGAAGTCCTCCGAACGAATATTTTTAAGAAAACGTTTTCGGGTGACCTGACTTTGGGGGGGAAAAAACGGTATTATAAATTTGGAATTTGGAAAAATACCAAGAAATAGAAGTTGTAGATAATTGAATTAGCTTTCCAACCATAGGTCGTGGGTTCCAAGGTGACATCGGTACAAGGAGATATGAACGTTTTAAGGTCGAAAGGTCAGTGGGCTAGGCCCAACTCGGGACCAACCGGGTTGGCCCAAAAAAATGAAGAGAAAAATCAGGCCCAACTGTGATGGGGTGGCCGGCCATGTATGTCCAAGCCCACTTGATTTAATTAATTCTCCATGTGCTATATTAATATAAAGAGGTCATAATCCTTAGAAGGTTCAAGAAAAACAAGAGAAAGAAGAGCAAAAATAAGAAGGCCATTTTCGGCCAAGCTCTAGACCAAAAAAAAAAAAAAAATTCAAAAATCATTTTCTACTAATTCAAGGGTCCTTTACAACTTGGTGTAATTATTTTGGAAGAAAGAGCACTTGTTTCTTCAAGTTGACAACTTGGTCAAGTGAAGAAGATTGTAGAAAAAGGTAAGAATTAATCCCTTTTATTATGTTATGAAGGTTGGTTTATGTTGTAGTATGTAGAAATGAGTAGAATTTATGGAATTATGGAAGTTTACAAAGTGGGTGTGCATATATGTAAGTGGACACATATGTATATTGTTGTATAAATAATATGAGTTGAATTTTATGTTGTATTCTAGTTGTGGTTATGGTGAAATTTATATTGGAAATAAAAGTTGAATAAATTTGGTGGAAGTTGGAAATATGGAATGTAGAAGATTATGTCACTTTGGAATGATTTTGTGATATTATGGAAATGAAGTTGTTAAGATGTGAATTATGATTATGGTTGATGAAATTGGAAGATGGAAATATGTTATGAATATGTAGATTGAAGATTTGAAGTTTTGGATGGATTATGGTTTTGGTGGAAAGTTTGTATATTTTGTATATCTTGTGAATATTTGGTAGAAATGATATGAAATGCTTCCGAATTATATTGTAATGATCTTGATTAGTAATGAATGTAAAAACATTGAGATTGGTTTGGAAATGTGAAGTTGGAATGAAAACTATTGCATTATGTTGGAAAGAAGACTAGTTGTGTTATATTATGTTTTGTAGTCATGGTTGTTGTCATTGTGTTGATAGTTTGGCCGGGTTGAATTCCCGGATTGATATTGATTAAAAATTGGCTAAGTTGAATTTTGGGGATGGTGTATTTATAGGGGAGATGCTACCCAAATTTTTGTACACAAGTATTGGTTAAGATTGAAATCTTAAAGCCTTACAATTAACATTTGGTAATTGTGACCAAATTGTAGATTTTGGCGAATTTGAAACTTGATTTTGGAGACGTGTATGAAGCGGAAAAGGTATGTAAGGCTTCACCCTTCCTTCTATGGCATGTCTTAGACGTAATAAGTTGGATACGAGCCTCGGGGACAACTCCATTCTCCGGAATCCGCACCTAAAGTTTCCCCTTTTTCATTCAGTAGAATTGAATTAGAAATTGTGTAAAATATTGGAAAAACTTCCTAAACATCTGGAACTGGCATAAATATGACCCGACTACCTTAAAACCCTCACAAGTGACGTCATGAAATATAATGTACGTAAATTTGGTACGCCGCCTCATTTGACCCGAGGTGGGCCCATTGTTCCCGGATTTTCCCTATTGCTCCGTTTGACTTATTTTGGAGTAGAATCCAAAGGAAACTTTTGATCCTCGTTCCGATTATCAAACGATAAGTACTGTACCATTCTAATGGAAATATGTATATGTATATAAGATATGTAAGTGTATATAAGACATGTATATGTATATAAGATATGTATATGTATAAAAAAATATGTATATGTATATAAGATATGTAAATGTATATAAAATATGTATATGTATTTAAGATATGTATATGAACATGGGATGGGGGGAAGGGATACATGGGGGAATGGGAAGGGAAACATGTTTCATTGCCACCTGGTCAGCTGGCTTATCATCCTGGACACGGGATGCCCGGACGCGGGATATATGGGCGAGCCGGTATTTCGGCGCTATGTGGACGAGCCGACATTGTTCGGTGCTATGCTATGACATGACATGCTATGCTATGACATGATACGCTATGACATGCTATGCTATGACATGATACGCTATGACACGCTATGCTATGACATGATACGCTATGACACGCTATGCTATGACATGATACGCTATGACATAATATACTATCATATGATATGCTACGACATGATATGATACGACACGCTATGAGATGATAGGATATAATATGATAAAACACGACACGATATAAACCCTATTTTATATGCCTATGAAAAAGGAACGTTTTAAAAGGGGAAGGACAAGCATGCACGGTATCCGGCCTGAAAGGGGCGTTCCTACGTACAGGTCACTTTCTAGCCTCATTATATGTCCTATGACCTCATGATATTGTTAATCGTACTCTATGTTCCTGCTTGTATTATCTTTTATGCCTTACATACTCGGTACACTATTCGTACTGACGTCCCTTCTTGTGGACGCTGCGTTTCATGCCGCGCAGGTCAGCAGACAGGCGGGTTTGATTCTTAGGAGTTCTACCAGCGGCATTTGACAGCGCTCCAGTTGTTCCGGAGCCCCAGTTCCTTGGTACTATGTTGTGTATATACTCGGGCACGACAGTACTCGGCCCCTTTCTATGTATATGTGCACTATGTCTAGAGGCTCGTAGACAGATATGTACAGTTAGATGTGTTGTATTTTGGAATGTTCACGTCGCCGTATAACGTGATAGCAAAGTTTACTAGTCTATGTTTACGATGATGCTACTAATGTTAATGTTCAGTAACGGAAAAAAAAATATATGGCACAGTTCCTACGGCCCGTTGAGAAGTAAAGGTAAAACGATAGATAAGGGGTGCTCGGTACAAGTATCGGGTACTCGTCACGGCCCCTAGTCGGGTCGTGACACTAAAAGTTTGGAATGGAGTAATTTGGAGAGAGAAACGTGAGTTGTTATGAAACTTCAGCCGTTATGCGTGATACATGGTTGATTTAATTTGACTTACCATTTAAAATGAAAGAAGAGAAGATGTTTACAGCCTATTTTTACTCTGCTAAATTTTGTATTTTCATGTATTTCAAAAACGCGAAATACAACCGAATACAACAAAAACCAGCAAAAAACTTTTGAATTGAGTGATTTTGATAGAGAGACGTTAGCTGTAATGGAACCTCACGTGGTTTGCGTGAATCATGGAACTATTAATACAAATTACCATATAATTTGAAAAAGATTTTTATTGCCATAAATATAGCCTTTTTTTTAGTAAACAGCCGCACGCTGTATTTCGCTATATTTCGTTGTATTTCACTGTATTTCAAAAACGCGAGATACAACTGAAATATAGCAAAAAGCAACTACGAATTGTAAATCTTCAACTTGTAGCTATAACTTGTTAGAAGCTATTAAAAGGTAGTTATTTGTGTACGTTTTACGATTGGGAATCTTTAACACAGTGGGCTCATATTCTGAAATTACTAATGGATCAATTTTCCCCATAAAATTAGGATATGATTTTGGACCCTCTCATGAGATGTATTGAACTTCTAAATGCTTTTTTTCAACTTCAACTTGGATTTTTGTTTTTGGTACTTTAACCAAATCACGTTCAATCAGCTGTGTGAAATAGGAATTCATCCATTCTAAAGTTATGACATCGTCTAACGGTGTCTGCGAAATTAGATATTTAAATTAATACAGCCTAAACATTTAACTTCGAAAAAAGAAAAATAAAACCTCTTTCTTTTGTCAAATCATTTAAGGCTTGAAACATTAAGGGCCTGTTTGGAAAGCCACCCGGTAATTGGAATTGGGCGTAATTACACAGTTCGGCCTGTTTGTTTGACCATGTAATTACACAGTTAGGTGAAAATTGGGTGTAATCGAGAGGGTGTAATTACACTCTCCAATTCCCAAGGAGGGGGTTGAGAATTGGGTGTAATTACACCCTATAATTACATGGTTACTTTTTAGTTTATTTCTTTTTTCTTTTTTTTTTTAATTTCTTTCTTTTTTTATTTCTATTATTTAATATCTTTTTTATTTTATTTTAATTTATTTTCTTTTCTAATTTACTTTTATTTTATTTTCTTTTCTAATTTATTTTTATTTATATTTTCATTTCTTATTAATTTTTCTTTTTCAAATATATTTTTCTTTTTATATTATTTATATTTCATTTCCTTTCTTCTCATTCCCTATATACTTCGTGTGGTTCCATGTCATTGCTCGTATTTTTTTATTTTATTCATTTAGCATAACCGTGTTATTATTCTAATTTTTGAAACTACATCTCTTAATATTAGAAAGAATGAGTCATTAACAAACTTGGTATATAATGAGTGGCGTTATTAAAGTACAATTTCGTTGTGAATGAGGTTATATACTTATATTTTCTCTTTCTTTTTGAATTATAAGAGTATTTACTTATGTTACATTGAAACTTACTTATGTAATGTTGGAATTTGACATAAGAGTATTATGTTAAATTTTTTTCTTTTGGATTTTGAATTTAGGTTATATTTTCGATTTTAATTTATTTGTTTTAGTACCATTGACTTGTTATTTCAAATTGCATGCTGTTTATTTTTCAATTAGTTGAGAGAATTTCTGTCAAATATTTGAATAATGCTATGGCATTATATTTATAAATATTCCTTTTGTGTCAAACATTCAATCCCATGACGTTCTCACAAAAAAAAAAAATGCTTTTAAGTTTTATAATCAATTAAAATTAAAATATTATTAATTTGAATTTATATATCAATTATTTTTTACAATATTAGTTACAAATATATGATTATTTAATTAACATATTTTCAAGAAACAATGTGTTATTAAATAACTAATTTAATATCTTTATAAAGGCACATATTTTTTAAATATTAAATTTTAATTTTTTATAATTAAATTTTATTTTTAAATTAAACTAACTGTGTAATTATACTTGTGCAACTAAACAGCACGCTTGTAATTACACTGTAATTACATTATGACAAACAAACAAGTCGTTATAATTACAACACTGTGTAAGTACTAGGTTGTGTAATTACTAGGGTTGTAATTACACCAATTCCAATTACCAGGTGGCTTTCCAAACAGACCCTTAAGCATTTTAAGGAAGATGGAGTTCAATTTAGAATAGCGGGTGTAAAAAAGCCAATACAATTTATGACGAAAGTTTTTACGAGTCCAATTGCCTAGAGTATTTATAATCAGCAACGGAGCTACAAGTCTCTCTATAGGTTCAGTAGAATTCAATTGCTTTGGACTAGATACTATGTTTTTGCTTAAAAAATTATATAATATAATATCTATAAATAATTTATTAAAAACTCAATAAAATCTAAAATTCAGAACTCATAAACTCAAAATCCTAACTTTATTACTATTTATAGTTAGAGCAACTCAACTCTTTTGAAATAAATCTGGGGTTGTGTTGCGTTGTGAAACCTTGCACGAATCCATCTTCAAAATCGACTCTATATCACTTTTCAACTACATGTCACAACTAACGAGCACATTAAAATTACAAACGTTTATAAAGCCTTTTAACTCATCTCGCTCACTTTCATCTCATAAGACATGTTTCCACCAACAAAATATGCTTTTATCTCCATTTGCTTCGGTTACTACTTGAGATATGCCTGGAAATTAGTGGAAGCTACCATAACAGGATGCAATTACGGTTGCAGATATTTTTGGAAAGGCGGAATACATTGAGAATCTCTCTAATTTTGTCAATAAATTTTATTTCGATATAATGTAAATAAATTAATGAATCAATCCCATTTTCCCCTCTAACATTTAAGGGTTGGGAAACGATAGTCCTTCATATATTAAATGAGAACGATAACCCCTTATGAAATATTTTCCGGTGAGAATTTCCTTTTTTTGAATAAAGATTTTTTTCTTTTTCTTTCTAGGATTAAAATAAGAAAATATGCAACTACTATGCAACTACTATTAAGTCCATATTATATATGTGTATTTTGTCATGCATGACCGCACCTTCTAAAATAACAATGAGTAAGAAACTAATGTTGATGTTGATAAATGTATTCGCAATAATGATCTAGCAACTACATACTCCGTTCAATATTATCCGTCACTATTTCATTTTCGATTTATCCAGAATTTGAAATCTGTTTATAATTGAAAACTTCTTTAATCCTAACATTTTCATTTTGTTCATATCTTGAACGGCCCAACTATATTTAAAAGTAAATTATTTCAACATATTATTATCTGGAAATTACAGAAGAAATCTCAGGCTGGCACAAATTAATTTGGAGCATCCAAGTTTTATGAAATTGCAGCAGCATCTTGGAAGCAGAAACAGTAGAAATTAAAGGGTGGAAAAACAAATGAAAGTGGGAAGAAAAAGCTTGAGACCAACTTGGCCACAATATTCAGAATCTTCATAATTAATTGCGTCTCCTATTTCTGTCTACTTTATTTTGACTTATTGTCATGATCAAAAACGAAAATGAAGTGCTTAACATTATTTGTTGTGATTTGGGTGAAGCATATGCAATTTGTTACTGACATTATGTCATGACAAAATAAAAGAATTCACGCTATTTTTGTGCATATCAAATGTTATAAGTAAAGAATATTTAGTTAAGGGAAGTGTACAATAAAAATTTAAAAGTTGGTATGACACATAAAATGAAAGGGAGTATTTCTCTATAGTAGATTAGTGGCCGTCCAATAGAGTAAATAAATTACGAATATCTGATTATTCAATTTGTTTGATCAAGCAGGACCCACAGGCTACAAGTTACAATTTACTTTCTCCAACTTGATGCTGAAAATCCCCCGAAATTTAGCCATAATCTAATTTTTTAAACTGGTCAAACAGTTTGCTCAGTGGATGTGAAGAAAAGATATTTGACTTTGTGATAGCTATATATGTAAAACTGATTGTCATTGCTAATCATTTATCCGTATTAGGTAGTTAGCCTTATCCATTCCAAGTGATAGCAAGAACGATGGTTGGTTTTTTTTTTTTTTTTTGGAGGGGGAGGGTGGGGCCGGTGGGACAGGGGGTGGCGGTAGCTTGTTGAAATTCAAATAGTGACTATGTCCAACTTAAAAGGCAAAGACCAAATATATAAATATTTTTTGGGTTAAGGGTAAAAAAAAAAACACACCTCAAGTATTATATTTTTTTTGAGTTTCATATCTGAACTATCAGATGTGAAAATTTCCTATCTAAACTATCACCAATTAAATTGCAAAATACATCATAACTAATCTATAGTGACAAAGTAGTACTAATTAATCAGTGCATAAAATTTAAAATTATAATTTAAAATAAAGGTCAAACTAGCAACAACTAATTAATTAATTAACAATAACTTCGAAGTCTAACTTCAATGACCACATTTACCAATAATCCTTATTTGCAGCACTAAATCAAGCCTGTCTTCATTCATTATCATAATCACATTTCAGAATATGTAATTGGCAGAGAAACCAAACTAATAGAATAATGAAGAAGGAGAAAATATCTTGACCAATTAAGATGATTAACTATACAGGTCGGCTAAAGCCATCTAATTTGGCTAATGCATCTTGAAGTCGATCTACATCACATGCTAATACAGTGAAAAATATTACTATAAAATTAGGCCCTAAACACTGATTAATTAGTACTACTTTGTCACTATAGATTAGTTAATAAATTATAAAATATATGGTCTAGTAAATATAGGTAATAAAGGCTTATATATATTTTGTTAAGAGTCTCATTGAGTTAAAAGGTACATGATCTCCTTATATGAATTTTGAATTTGAGCAATCCTCCCATCATGAACTAGTTTTTAGAATTGAATTAGGCCCGAGATCCATTCTTTACATGGTATTAGAGTCCGGCCAGCCCAATTCATTGTTTCCTATGTTGGCCCCCATATTAAAAAATTGTCCACGCACCAGATATCTAGCGCTAAGCGTGAGGTGGGGTCTTAAGAGTCTCATATCAGTAGCTTGAAGGGTACATGATCTCTTTATATGAAATTGAGAATCACCCCCTCATAAACTAGCTTTTGTGATTTAGTTAGGCCCGAGATCTATTCTTTAAAATTTTGCATCCGTATCCAATATTCGTTCACCTTTTCACAAAGTCAAAGAAAAAGTAACGGACACCATTTCGAACCCAAAGAAAGAAATAATATACTACAATACAGAAAAAGAAAAAACAATACTTTAATTGATGAAGATATTGTATTCTTTTCTCCACGCCATTTTAAAGTTGACGGCTAAATTAGTTGAATTACATAAATCAATCACTACATGGGAACAATTCTAAAAGTCTGCTTTGTTTTTCTGTTTATTATTAACTAATTAGATTTTAGAAGAGCTAGGGGACAAGTTTAACGCTTTCAGCAGATGTAAGAGCCAGCAAATCATGATTTTTTATTTTTTTTTTTAATTTTTGGAATTTATGGTGCAATCTTAATACTGGAGAATTAATTAATGGAGTACTAATCATGGTAATCATGAAGAATTAATTATAATATATAGCTTCCAGAAAAATAGAGAAGGAAATTAATTAAATCCAAACTAAAGGGTAAGTCAAGGGTGTGACGAGGATAACCACTTTTTTAAAATGATTGTTTTAACGAAACATAGCATAGTGTAGAGTTAGGTTGACTCTACATGTAAGATTAGAAGGTGATTATATGATAAAAGAGAACATAAAACTTCAGTAAACTCCATAACAACAGGTGATCAGTGGGCATATTTGTGAATTCTACCTTACTTTAAGCATTTAATTACATTGAGTTATAACTTATATGCTTCATATTTTTTATGTTATCTTGTGAAGCATATGATCCTCTTAACTATAAGCATGCTTAAGTAGGCGTTTGGACATGTGATATGAAATCACGATTTCAAATCAGCGT
Source organism: Lycium barbarum (assembly GCF_019175385.1). NCBI lineage: Eukaryota > Viridiplantae > Streptophyta > Magnoliopsida > Solanales > Solanaceae > Lycium > Lycium barbarum. Next base: position 14,096,261 of record NC_083340.1, read on the forward strand.
TTATTTATGCAATTTGCACCAAAATTTCAACTTCAACTTCATATCATGATTTCAAATCTCAAATCATCCAAAAAGGCATGATTTAGGATTCCAAATCATGATTTTAAAATTTTTAAATGTAAAATTTAACCCATAAATTTATATTTTGTAAAAAAAATTCAAAAGTTAGTAGATATATTCACCAACCATGTTTACCAACTATTTATATCAAATATTAAAAGACCTGCAAGTTGATAATATATTTATAACAAATTTACTCTTACGGTCTTACCAACCATATGGGAAGATTATACTATTAAAGAGTAGTTACATTACAACTCATATTAAATTTTCTTTTTTATTGAACAAAAGTTTGATCAATTGATCATGTTGGATTTTTTAGAAAGGTCTTCTAGTAGCGTGTTAATTTTGTTATGAACTATGATTTGCTCATTTGATAAGATTGTATAAGAATTGGGAAAGTTTTGATGGTTTTCACAACTTGTGAGGTTTTTATCTTTATGAGAAAAAATACAACTAAAAAAATCTAAATTGCATGTCCAAACAAAACTTCAACTTCAAATCATCATGATTTCAAATCATGTCCTAACGGCTCCTTAAAGTTTTAGAGGAAGTGCACTTTGTATCCTAAAGTTAAAGGAGATGTTCTCGGGGTAAATATTTACCCACACAGGGTATTTACACCAAATCAATGTAATTTACTATGGTTAAACGATTAATGAAGCCAGGGGCGAATTTAGGCATAAAAAATGGGTCATGTGAACACATGGTCACCCGACTAAACTCGGTATATTATGTATATAATTCTTAAAATATATCTAATATTAACCGAAGGAACACATGGTCAAACAAGACTGAGTGGAGCACTGATTAAGCGCAAGGTTTAATCCCTTAAGATCGTGGGATCGAACGCAACTAAATGCACTTCCTTTTATTTTTTCTAATTTTATTTAAAATGGTGAACCCATCCTCTTAAAATCCCGGATTCGCCTCTGAATAAAGCGAATATAAACATTAATTGATCATAGTTAAGTTATAGTTGTATATATGCAAGTCCATCGCATACATTCATTGGTTTGATGTAAACACCAGTGCAGACACTTTGTACTTTGAGGTAATTTTCAAACGTCTTCTCCAAAGAAAAAGGAAAACTAAAACAGAAATAATTAGATTATTGAGAATAAGGAAACTAAGGCCCCGTTTGTCCATAGATATCAAAAAACAAAAATCGCTTTTTTGGGAATTTTGGAGTTGGAGTTGTGTTTAGCCATAATTTTTTAAATTGTAGTTTTTGATGAAATGTAGTTGTAAAAAAGTGAAAAAAATTAATTTAAAAAAAAAATAAGTTTTTTTGAGTTTTTGGTATTCCGGAATACAACTTCAAATTGTATTCGGAATTCTCATGGCCAAACATTGATTCTGAAAAAAAGTGAAAAAAAATCGGAATAAAGTGAATAATTCTTATGGCCAAACAGGGGCTAAGATAATTAATACGATTGACTTATGGAAATATTAAATTAAATTGAATAAAAAAGAGAATGAATTTTGGGCTTGACTTGCAGGTGGCTGAGCTTGCAATCAACTTGGCTCGGACAGAGAAGCAGGAACCCACATGGCTTTTCATTATTCTTTTCTATTTTTTGTGACATTTCCCTACACTCCACAATTTTTTATTTTTAGTAGTACAACTCTGACTAGAGGTTAGCACATTAAAAATTAGACTAGATACTCCCTACGCAAGGTAAGCCTCCTCCTGTATACCTTTAATAGGAGTAGGGATTAATGTGAAATTTATGAGGTACAATAAGTATAATACTTTTGGGTTTTCAATTACTAGCAGATTTTATTTTGATCCTTAAAATATTAAACTACCAAATTTAATCTCCCATTAACAAAAATATGTGTTTTTGTCCTTTTCCATAGAAAACATGTTACCACTATATTTTTATAAAACTATATTAGCGGCCTCAAATAAACAACACATACTTAACATTATGCGTCATCAATTAGTGTAACATTTGATTATTCAATTAAGGGAAAAGGGGCAAATACACTCCTCAACTTTGCGATATAGAACATATATATTTTTTGTTAAAAAAGTGGTGCATATATATCCTCGCCGTTACACAAATGGTGCATATTTACCCTTTTGTTTACAGAATTTTATTTTCTGAATTGAAAAATGATTTGCCTTGTTTTTTTTTTAATTTAAAAATTGCTAAAATAAAATAAAAAAATGTGTTCATCTTCATGTTAATCCAATTGTAAATCTCCACCAAAATAACTCAAAATCTTCACCAAATTATCCCAAATTTCAGATATGAACTTTTCAAGACATTCCGGATCAACACCATTCCAAATGTAGCATGCTTGCGGAAATCCAAATTTGAACTTGAGCTAAGTAAAGCGGACCTTCATGCTCCGAGATGATGCGGGTTGTTGCTCTTGTTCTTGGCTATGACCCGTATTTGCAGACATTGCTTTCACACTGAAGGTTTGATTTTTAGGCCTGATTGGTGCTTTTATACACATCAAACCACCACCCAACACATTGCTACCACTGGGTATAATGGGAAACACGGTGGAATTTGTTGATACATGGATTAAAGCATTTCCAGCCATCATCTACTTTTTTATTTTGCTCCTTGTATGTTTCCAAGTTATGCACCTTTCTTGTTCCACGAAATAATTCGTTTTCCACAAGCGGACTTCATTTCGAAGGGGTGTTATTTTAAAAGATCGGAAATGTCTTGATAAGTTCATTTCTGAAATTTGAGATAATTTGGTAAAGGTTTTGGGTGATTTTGATTGAGATTTACAATTGGGTTAACATGAAGATGATGAACACTCTTTTGATTTTTTTTATTTTGGCAATTTTTGGATTAAAAAAACAAGGCAAATCATTTTTTAATTCAAAAAATACAATTATGTTAACAAAAGGGTAAATATGCACCATTTGTGTAACGGCAAAGATATATATGTATCATTTTTTTAACGATAGGTATATATGCTCTATTGCAAAGTTAAGGGGTATATTTGCCCCTTTTCCCTTCAATTAATATGGATAGAGGTTCCAGCAGAAGGATGAAATCAACCACTTAATTCAATGTGCTTAGTCAGTCAAGAATTAAACCAGAACTTACTGATAATTAAAGGACCACAATTGCTATTATTAGAATATATAAGTATACTAAATTATACTCTTCCGTCCACTTTTACTTGTCTATTATGTTAAAAATAGATGTCCACTTTACCTGTTCAGTTTGAAAAATCAAGTGTAATGTATCATTCAATACCTATTTCACCCTCATTATTAAGAACTATAAATATTTCCAATTCATTTTCATCATATAATAATTAGGGGTAATATAATAAAATTACCATCATATTTATTAATTCTTAAGAGTGTGCCAAGTCAAACATAAAAACAAGAGTACATAACAAATTATGTGGAGTATATGTGAAATATCCAATTTGCTCATCTTCAAAACTATTGAACACTAGTTACATTTTAATCCACCAATTAGATTTTATAACAAGGTTCAAGCCCCCTCATGTCGCAATGGTGTGGGGCCTCACAGGTTGTTACCCGTGGCCAACTCGAAGGGCTGAAGTTTAAACGTTGAGTTATGGCAGGACTGAGCAACATCCAATGGCAGGACTGAGCAACATCCAACAACAGCTCCACTCCTTCTGATTTGCTCTAATAATGTAAAAAACAGTATAAATAATCCATTCACTTAAGAAATAAATTGCATCTACAACAAATTTTCCCACTTTGCCCTTTTCTTTTCCCATTACCTCACCCATATAAACAAATAAAATCTCTCCCTTCCTATCTCTTTCTCTCGCTTTCTCCATCTCCATTTGTTCAATCTCTATCTCTCTCTATTTCTTCAATGGATAATAATAGACCTGAACCAGAATCCCAACCCGGCTCATCTACATCAACAATCACAAACCATCACTTAACAGTTCCAGCAGGTTTAACTCCCTCAGAATTCCAACAACTAACTTCATCCATCACTGAGTTCCATTCATACCAAGTCAACTCAGGCCAATGCTCTTCCCTACTTGCACAACGCATCCACGCGCCTCCACACACCGTTTGGAAAATCTTACGACGTTTCGACAAACCTCAAACATACAAACACTTCATCAAAAGCTGTTCTGTAAGTAAAGACTTTACTATATCCGTAGGGTCTACACGTGACGTCAGTGTTATATCTGGTTTACCGGCTGCAACAAGTACTGAAAGGCTAGATATATTGGATGATGACCGACACGTAACGGGGTTTAGTATTATTGGTGGGGAACATAGGTTGAGGAATTATAGGGCTGTTACGACAGTGCATGGATTGGAAAAGGAGGATGGAGAGATCTGGACCGTTGTTTTGGAATCGTACGTTGTTGATGTACCTGAAGGGAATACGGAAGAAGATACAAGGCTTTTTGCTGATACTGTTGTGAAATTGAATCTTCAGAAATTGGCTAATGTTACTGAAACTATGGCACGTGAAGGTGTTGCTAGTGGTGGTGGTGGTGGTGCAAGTCACAGGTGAATGATGTGAATAATCCTATACCACAAAAAAAAAAAAACTTTTTATTTTCTTTTATTTGTTTTATTCTGGATTTTTTTTTTCAATTGTTCTTTTTATTGCCTTTTGGGTTTATGTCTTGACAATGGATTAATGGAAAGAAAGGAATTTGGTGGATGGTTAAAAACGTCTCAGTTTTTTTTTTTTTTTTTTAATTTCAATTCTTGAGTTCCTTTTTCAAATGAAAATGGATACTGTAGTTGTTTTGTTTCTATATAATGCAGCTTATATTTACTATTTTATTTAAGTTATTTTGGGAAGTCTTGAATAATGGAAGAAAAAACAATAAGGGGAGGCATTAGGGGAGATTTGAACTTTAGATCACTTAGGTTTATAATGAAATTCTAATCGTGCGTATTAGTCTGTAACTTTAAATATCACTCCTTTTTTTCAACATATTATGTAGCATTTTCCTTGCGCCGAGGGTCTACCGGAAACAACCTTCCTACCTCTCAAGGTACGGGTAAGACCTGCGTATACTCTACCCTCCCAAGATCCCACTATGTGGGATTTCACTGGGTATGTTGTTGTTGTATTATGTAGCATTTTTTATGAATTTGTGTAATATTTCCAAGTGTGCATTACCCAAATCCAGAATAAATTGCATGAATTATAAGTGATATAGATCTCAAGAATTTTGAATAAAGTAAAGAGTGTGATGAATATGTTAGTTCCATGTAAAAATGGAAAGTGGGACCATTTTAGATTGCGTACAAAGGCTATTGCTGATTGTCAATTTCAGTATATTTCATGTGGCATATTTGTTTTAAGTTTCTCCTCTAGATTGGATCACTTTTCCATTTTTTTATTTTTTATTTTTTTCAGTTGGAGTTCTTTGTCCATTTGCATTCACCAATTATTTCCTCTTAGCGTGTGTTTGAAGTAACTCTCTTTGCTACTACTGTTATCAGCCAATCACTTTGTTAATATTGATACTCCATCCATCAAACATGAATAAGCTTTAGAGGTTTCTTATAAAAAGCACATGATATCAAGCTAGCTGGTTCAATCCAACAGCCGAGTCGGAATTTTCACTCGAAAGGGTACAAAAAATTATTTAATGATATATAATTTTAGTAGTATAATCAGGAATTGCACTAGTTCAGCTCGTTCGATCAGTGGCGAAATCAAAAATTGCACTAAGCGTGTTTAAAATTCTAATAGTATAATTTTCTATATACACTATATATATTTCCGATAAAAACGTTTACCTCGTCATCTTTTACTCTATGTGGATATGCCATTTGAGTTTAGGGTGTTAAATCTGTAATTCTTATGGTATATTTAGGTTTAATGTAAGGACTTTGGCTTTTGCACATATTCACGGACTCAGGGTAATATTTTTTTTCAGGAATATTTTTTGAAAAGGTTTTCTTAACGTTATCTGAAAAGCAATTTGTGTTTTGCTGACTGTTTCGGAATAAGAAAAGTCCTTACTATACTTTACTACTAGTTTGGATTCCAAAGAATTGAACACTATAATTTTCAAAATCCTTCACTTTGTAGAAACTATCTACCTACGTTATTTACACATTGTGTAACAAGTATTTTTTAAAGCAACTGACATGAGATTAGACTAGTACTTCTAACATAAGATAAAGATAATACCAGACCAGCACAAGATGGAAAAAAATAGAGAAGATTTGGAACATGATAATATGGAGGGAGAATTATAAAGGAAAATAGCATAAAGAAAAGGGTCAAACTAAATATTTGATAAGTTTGTTTATTGTAAAAGTATCCTTAATTCGAATTGGTTTGATTCTAAACACTCAAAAAGGTTTTTTTTTAAAATTTGTTTTACTTATCAGAAAAATAATTTTGTTATGTTACCAAATACGTATAATATGTTTACTTATTTGGAAAACTTGATTAGGAAAAGTTTTTGCGGCTAAATGTGAAAGATCTTTAATTAAACAACAACATAACGAAACTAATGGCCCAAAGGGGAAAGAGAATCAATAAAAATGTACCAAAAAGAGATGCCAAAAACAGATAGGAGAGAAGTTTTAGGACCCGTTTGGCCATGAGAAATTTTCACTTTTTTCCGGAAATTTTTGTCACTTTATTTGAAAATCAACGTTTGACCATGAAAATTTCAAATACAACTTGTTTGAAAACACCTAAAACTCTGTTTTCACTTTCAGTATATTCAAACAACCAAATATTCTTTGCAAAAACTATAATCAAACACAACTTCATCTTCAACTCTAACTTCAAAATTCCAATAAAGTGAAAAATATTTTATTTTCATGGTCAAACGCTACTAATAATAGTGCTCAGAATGGGTATTTTTGGAGCCTTGTCTTTTAGGAATAATATAGAAGTGAGAATGCCCTATTCCTTAATTCGTCAGATTGGGAAAAAATTGACAACATAGGCAGTTGAGTTCAAACTTTAAGGACAAAAATCACTCAACATCATTCACTGTCTTTTGTCTATCAACCTTACGGTGTACTTCATCCATTTGAATTCACGTGACTTAATTTGATTTGGCACAAAATTGAAGAAGATGATTTTTTTTAAAATTGTGATTTTAAACATGTTTTAGCATTTATGTAGTTATAAAAATTTTAAAACTTGTGAATTTAGGCATGTCATTACATTTGTGTAATTGAAAAATTTCTCATCAAAGATAAAATGAGAAATTTAAATTAAATTACTTTCAAATTTAGTAATGAATCATTCCTCTTTACACGGACTAACAAGAAAACAGTGTCATGAAAACAGGAATATATGGAGGGTTTGTTATGGATCAAGGGTTTCGCTAGAGGAGTTGAGACCCATCAAGGATAAAGAAAACTAAGAATTAAATAAGAAAAGAGGAAGAAAGTTTAGGGTTTGTAAAGGAAACTAAAAAAAAAATTGGGGCACTTTAAAAAATTTGGGGTTGATCAAATCGATTCCCATTTCCAGCAAGTTGTTTGTCTTACACTGATCTGAATTCTATATTCAGTAAAAGCTGATGAATTTACAGAAAAGGTCCTCTTTTGCCTCCTCTATTTTTATGGAAAGAGTCATTTAATAATGGGAATAATTATTAAAACTATACTCCATATGGGACCGTCCCCAAAGGGTCCTGTATAGCCAAATCCTACTCTATTGTGGCCCATTGCCAAGATTCTTGTATGTACCAATCAAGAAATGTCATTGACAAAGTGATCTTAATTATATTTGGACATGTCAACATAGTCAATGGTATGATGCGGGGTCATTTCTTTGAGTGATTTTCTTGCAATCACATACTTCAGTTTTATGTTTTAATCATCGACGGTGATAGTGAGAAGCAACTTTGTTTTCTTTTTTTTTTAATTATTATTTATAGTGAAATAATTAAGTAGGTGTTTGGACATGTGGTTTGAAACCATGAGATGAAACCAGCGTTTGGACATACATTTCATCTCATGGTTTCAAAAAATTTAAGTAGGCGTTTGGACATGCGGTTTGAAACCATGAAATAAAATCAGCGTTTGGAGATGCATTTCATCTCATTTGAAACCCCAAATCATCAAAAAATGCATGATTTGGGGTTTCAAACCACGGTTTCAAAAAATTTAAATATAAAACTTGACCCATAAGTTTATATTTTATAGGAAAAAAAACCATAAGTTGGTAAATATTTTTAACAATTACTCCCACCAACTATTTACCAACCTCATAACTTCCACCAACCTTTATTTATGTCTACCATGTGGGAGGATTATATGAAAGAGTAGTTATATTACTATTCATGTTAAATTTTCGTTTTTATTGAATTAAAGTTTGATCAATTGATGTTGTATTTTTTTGAAAGGTCTTCTGGTAGCATATAATTTTGTTATGAACTATGACTTGCTTTTTTAGTAAGATTGTATAAGAATTGGAAATGTTTTGATAGTTTTCACAACTTGTGGGGTTTTTATGTCTATAAGAGAAAATACAACTTAAGATATCCAAATTACATGTCTAAACATAGTTTCAAATCATAGTTTCAAACCATGTCCAAACTGCTCGTAAATATAAAACTTGACCTATAAGTTTATATTTTATAAAAAAAAAGACCCATAAGTTGTAATAATCATTTTATAAAAAAAGACCCATAAGTTGGTAAATAATTTTAACAATTACTCCCATCAACCATTTACCAACCTCATTAGCTTCCACCAACCTTTATTCGTGTCTACCATGTGGGAGGATTATATTAAATAGTAGTTACATTACTATTCATGTTAAATTTTCGTTCTTATTGAACTAAAGTTTGATCAATTGATGTTGTATTTTTTAGAAAGGCCTTCTAGTAGCGTATTAATTTTGTTATGAACTGTGACTTGCTTATTTGGTAAGATTGTATAAGAATTGAGAATGTTTTAATAGTTTTCACAACTTGTGAGTTTTTATGTCTATAAGAGAAAATACAACATAAGATATTCAAATTACATGTCCAAACATGGTTTCAAACCATGTCCAAATGACTCCTAAATAAGCTGGCAGTGGCTGTATATTTCATCCATTTCAATTCATGTATACCTATTTAACCGGACACAAAATTTAAGAAAAGAATGAAACATGAAGAACTAGTGATTTTAAACATATTATAATATTTGTATGTCTATAAGACTTTTGAAATTTAGGTTCTCAAATATATCATACCATTTGTATGTCTATAAGTACCCGCGTACTATGCCACTTTTATTAATCAGAAAACTCTCTATGGGATTAATGATTGCCTAAACTCTACCCCTAACATAATTAGATTACCCAATGACTTTTTCCAAAATAAAAGTAAAATATATGTGTGTATTATTACGTACACATATGTAAGTGATTGTTGTCGTTGTTAGTGGATTACCCTGGATTATTTATAAAAGCAATAATTGATGAAAGTGGATTATTTAATGATTGCCTAAGTTTAGCACTCATCTAATTAAATTACACAATATAATGACTTTTTCTTCAAACCTGTAATTTTCGTTTACCAGTCAAATTCACACACTAATCACATATACTTATGACATATGTATATGTATTTATATATGTATGTATATCTGCGCTGTGTTTTTCCCCTACTTTCCCTTTTTCTTCCAATTTCTTTTTTGAATTGGAGGTGCCAATTCGATTAAATACTTGTTTGCTAAATTTGCTGCAAAAAACCTGACATGTAGATACTTAACTAGACCGACTATGCCCGTGCGTGCCAATTCGATTAAATACTTGTTTGCTAAGTCAGCACTTTTTTTTTAACATTATATTTTTTTTAATATGGGGTTAATTTTTATTTTATTTTTATATCGCTTGATTTTGATAATATGGGCCCCACTCTTTTGGACATTATTAGTTTGCACTATATATATATATATATATATATATATATATATATATACATACTATATATATATATACATACTATGTTCAAAGCACGATTAATATAACATTGTAGTTTGTGCTCCGTATCTAAAACTTTATTATATTAGTGTTTACTACGAATACAAAGTATGCACTTCTTTTTTTTTGACATTGTTGTTTATTTTTTTAATATGGGATTCATTTTTTTTTATTGCTTGATTTTGTCAATATGGGATACTATGTTCAAAACACAATTAATATAACATTGTAGTTTGTCCTCCGTATTTAAAACTTTATTATATTAGTGTTTGCTACGAATACGCACGTGACAATGAATCCATCATTGTTGACTTAATGAGATACTTTGAAAATTACATAAATATTGTTTGATTTTTTAATATGGGGTGCACTTTTTTTTTTTTTTTGGACATTATTAATTTGGACTATTTTTATGCATATATATATATACTATGTTCAAAAGACGATTAATATAACATTGTGATTTGTACTCCGTATCTAAAACTTTATTATATTAGTGTTTACTACGAATACAAAGTCTGCACTTTTTTTTTACATTATTTTATTTTTAATATGGGGTTCACTTTTTTTTTATATTGCTTGATTTTGTTAATATGGGGTCCACTTTTTTTTTACCGTGAGTTTAGAGATGGTGGGTACCACTTTTTCTTTATTTTTTTTTATATTGCTTGATGTTGTTTAGTATGGGGTCCACCCTTTATGGGGTGCACTTTTTTTTTGACATTATTAGTTTGTACTATTTTTATGCATATAATATATATACATATACGATGTTCAAAACACGATTAATATAACATTGTAGTTTGTGCTCCGTATCTAAAACTTTATTATATTAGTGTTTGCTACGAATACAAAATCTGCACTTTTTTTTTTACATTGTTTGTTTTTTAATATGAGCTTCACTTTTTTTTTATATTGCTTGATTGTATTAATATGAGGTCCATAATTTTTTATTTTTTTTATGGGGCTATTTAATATGGGGCCCATTTTTATTTTATTTTTTTAAGGGCCCATGATGGCGACGAAATGTCGTTGGAACGGACGATGCAACTCACTCTTCTAAATAGTAGTAAGTAATATCAACGCTAGGTTTGGGTATTTTTAAAGATTAAAGCATGTGAATTGTGATTAACAAAGCAATTTCATTAGTGACTAAGTTTTGTCAGCTAGCTGGCAATAGTAGTAGTCCCACTAATACTTTACTTTAGCTTAATCAAGAATCTTACTGTAGTTGATTTCTTTTAATTGATTTCCAGACTAAATTAAGATTTGTATATCAAACAGGAATCCTAAGGGATAGGTACCATGCTGTATTCACGTGACCTTAATTATCATGTCTTGGAGCTATTAGACAGTTTATCAACAGAAGCAAATTAAGGAATCATAGTTGCTTCACTTAATATTATTGCATGTGGATATCTGGCAAAAATGCTCCATTATTGGTTACTATTTTGTATTTGATCTTCTGGAAGCATCTGCATGTATTAGCACTTTAATTAAAACCTTTCTGCTGCAGTTATTTATAAGTAGTAATTACTTTTCTTGTTAATTAAGGGGAATTAAAACTTAGCGACAATTCCAATAGAATTTTAAGCGCTAGAAGAAATATGTAAATGACAAAAGTACTAGATGAGAAAATAGATGCTCTGAAAGTTTAATGAAATTTATCTTATAATACACAGTTTTTTGTTATTCAAAAATTTGTCTCACTCCAATAATACGTGTAGCGTCTTGAGAATGAAATGACGAACATGTGCCGGTACTTTTTCCTTTAAAAAATTTCTTAAGTATGCAAATTATTGATAACACTAAACAAATTCTTTAAGTTTTTCTCGACCAATCCAATGCTTTCAAATCTCTGCAGAATCGGCACTTCAATATTCCACATTTCATATGATATAGTTGGCGTATTCAGTATATTTTCTTCAATGTTCTAATGTCTTAAATCAACATTCTAAAACCTGAAAATATGTATAATACTAGATGGCTTATGCTCGTGCTGCGCACGGGCCCAACACTTCAGATTATAGTGTATCTATGTATATGTAGTTGTGTTTAGATAGTAATAATATATATATACACTGTGTTCAAAATATGATTAATATAACATTGTTGTTTGTGCTCCGTATCTAAAACTTTATTATATTCGTGTTTGCTACAAAAATTTATTAATACTTTTTAAAAGAGAAGACTTGTTTAAAAGAAAACTATTTTCCTCTCTTTGAGATAAAATAATAGCAATATTTAAGCATCAGTTGATACTTTCAATTTTAATTCGATTAATTTAAAGGTGTAAATTAAGTACTTATTATTTTTTATCAACTTTTGATTTGGATAATTCTAATTCAAATTATTAAATTAATTTTACATGTTTAAAACGAAACAAAGTAGAAATTGATTTTCTATTTAAACGAAGAAATGCTATTTTTTAATTTTTGGTAAATATTCTCGGTTTAGCTCATTTTACTTGTCATGTTGTCTTTTGCATGGTTTTTTAAGGAAATGTGAATTAGAATTATTCATTTGATATTAATATCTTTTCACATTTATTCGAGTAAGAATAAAAATAAAAAAATAATTAAATTGTATCTTTTCACACACACACACACACACACACACATATATATATATATATATATATATATAAAGATATATATATATATATATATATATATATATATATATATTTTAAGTATATTTATTTTAGTAAATATAATAAATAAATGTCATGGCGGAATAACAAATACAACAATTAAATATTTTGAAGAAAAGTAATAATATGGGGTCCATGTTTTTTGCTGTGCAATAATTTCATTTGCTTCCACTAATAGGTTAATATGCATGTGGCAATGAATCCACTATTATTGACTTGATGGGGATACTTTGGGAATTACATGAATATTGATTGATTTTTTAATATATGGGGTGCACGATTTTTTTTTTTTTGTTGACGTTGCCCTTTTTTTTTTAATATGGGGTCTACTTTTTTTTTTCATGAGTTCGGAGAGGGTTGGGTCCACTTTTTTTTTCATGAGTTTGGAGAGGGTGGGGTCCACCCTTTTTTTTTTTAAAGAGTGACTGAAGACGAAGCATGGGTAAACCGATGCTTCTATATAGTAGAAAAATAGAAATATAATAAAGTATTTCTATCTACTTTTTAGAAGAGTTGGTAATATAAAGTATAAAACGTCATTTTTTTGCCTTTAAATAAAAAAGTGGGTGGGACCACAAAGGATTTTTTTGCCCTTAAATAAAAAAGTAGGACGATCTTGCCTCTATAAACCGGCTCTTCTATATAGTAGTAATAGTATAGTAAAGTAATAATATAATTTTTTTATCAAATTTTGATTTGGATAATTCTAATTCAAATTATTATATTAATTTTACATGTTTAAAATGAAACAAAGTAGAAATTTGATTTTCTATTTAAATGAAGAACTTCTATTTTTTAAAATATTTTTTGTTTAACTCATTTTACTTGTCATGTTATTTTTTACACGGTTTTTTTAAGGAAATATCAATTAGAATTAGAATTTCACTAATTTACCTTATTAATTATTTGATCTCCATTTAATATTATTTTTTGTTTTATGACATTAATCTCTTTTCACATTTATTAGAGTAAGGAAAAAATGAAAAAGTAATTAAATTCTATCTTATTTTAATATATAAGTATTTTAAGTATGTTGTTGTACAATAATTTCATTTGCTCCCACTAATGAGTTGATACGCATGTGGCAATGAATCCATCATTATTGATTTAATTGTTTGATTTTCTAAGCACTTTTTTTTAACATTGTTTATTTTTTTAATATGGGATTCACTTTTTTTTTTTAATATTGCTTGATTTTGTTAGTATGGGGTCCACTTTTTTTTCCCCGTGAGTTTGGATGTGGTGGGTTCCACTTCTTTTTTTTTTTTAATACTGGTTGGTGTTTAATATGGGGCCATGAAGAACTTCTATTTTTTAATTTTTAGTCAATATTTTTTGTTTAACTCATTTTACTTGTCATGTTATTTTTTACATGATTTTTTAAAGAGATGTCAATTAGAATTATAATTTCACTAATTTACCTTATTAATTATTTGATCTCCATTTAATATTATTTTTTCTTTTATGACATTAATCTCTTTTCACATTTATTAGAGTAAGGGAAAAATGAAAAAGTAATTAAAATCTACTTTATTTTAATATATAAGTATTTTAAGTATGTTGTTATACATAAATTTCATTTGCTCCCACTAATTGGTTGATACGCATGTGGTAATGAATCCATCATTATTGATTTAATTGTTTGATTTTCTAAGCACTTTTTTTAATATTGTTTATTTTTTTAATATGGGATTCATATTTTTTTAATATTGCTTGATTTTGTTAATATGGGGTTCATTTTTTTTTTTTTAATACTGATTGGTGTTTAATATGAGGTTCACAATTTTTTTTTTTAATATTAGTACTTCATTACTATTTCTTGAACAACGTGAAAGGTTCAAAGTAGATAAGTAAAAGTGAACTAAGGGAGTAGTAATTTATTTTTGCACGTACAATTTAATGTATTTATCCGCAACATGACCTTTCTTCTTTACATGTGTCAGATGTTGCATGGAAGAATGGACCTAGCTATGGGTCCTTTCATTGAGAAACAAAGTACATCAAGGACATTTGTTTCATAATTAAATGAGCTGGATTTTTTGGTCAAAACAGTAGAAGGTACTCTTTTTTTAAAAAAATTGAAAAACGGACGACGAAACTCTATAGAAACTAGTAATATATGCACCTTGCTATAATTCCGTAATTAGGCAACGTTTAACTGTCATTAGGGATGGCAATCGGGGCAGGGCAGGATAGGGCAAAGTCTTAATTTGGCGGGGGAGGAGAAGATTAAAATAGTGCGTGTCAGGGCAGGACAGGGGCAGGGCAAAACATATTTTTTGAATAATTAAAGGGGCAGGGCAGGGGCGGAGCTAGGTTAGCCCGAGGGGGTTCCGAACCTCCTTCGGCGAAAAATTACACTATATATACAAGGTTAAAATTACTTTTATATATATATATATATATATATATATATATATATATATATATATATTTAGTAGATGTTGAAACCTCTTGATTTATTCGTTTTTACTTCTTTATATTTTTTTAACCCCCTTCATTAAATTCCTGGTTCCGCGGCAAGGTCCATAGTAATTGTTGGGTCGGGTGAAAAAAGGTGACCCGCGTATGAAGGAGAAGATGATGATTATGCCAAAAACTAAAAATCTGATGCATTGCTTTTGTCTGTTTGGTTATTTCGTTGACAACGACAACTCATAGTATTTTTATGGCTGCACCGTATATACAGCATTCTGGGTTTTCCACACGTAACTTCATTAGATTTATGCTGCTGTTGATTTTCACATCTCAACCAGTAATGTTATGGCTTTATGAATGCTTATATAAGTGGTTTTTGCATCTGAATATATCTTCAATCGGAGATGTAAAATTTGAAGTTTGAGTTTTCGGCAATATCAAATTAAAAAAAGTAATTATGGCAAAGGGCCAACCCTCATTAGGTGGGGCAGTGTAGCTTTAGTAGCTTCAATTTCTGCCACTGGACCAAGCACTTACTTTGTTAGTGGTTCCTAACAAATGTTTTTTATATATTTAAAGAATTTCTAAATATAAATATAGAATGTACGCAAAAGTTACTGAATTTCCGAAAATATCCACCTTACCCCTGGATCTGCCTCTGTCTTCAATCTTTTCTAGCTCATTAATTTCTAAAATTCGGGATTATAGAAATTTCAACTAATCAAATAATCATATATTGTGCATTGCGTATGGTATTATGTTGTATTTCATATATTGTGCATTGCGTATGGTATTATGTTGTATTTCTTGACAATAGCGCTCCCATATTGGTAGATATGTAGCACAGATTATGAAGAGAAACTGATTTCCCATTAATTGCAATATGTTTTATCTTTTTAAAGCAATAAAACTACATATAATAATATGATGACGGAAAACATTTAAAAAGCACCGTTATTAAAAGGTAATAGCTGGTGTTAATTAAAGTTTTGTGTTACTAGGGTTAAGGATGTGATGAGTAATTTAAATATACTGCAAAATGAAAAATAAAGAGAAAAAATGGAAGAAAAAAAAACATAACGAGACAGGGCGGGGCAGGCCTTGGATGGGCGGGGCCGGTCGGGTCGGGGCAGGGCAATGCAGAGTAATTTTTTTAAGGAAAATTTATCTGTCATAGCTACCTCTAAGACTTATTTATGAATAATGACTACCTTATTTTTTATTTAATTTTTGTAGCTTTATTTTTCCAAAATTACATTTCATAACTGGTCCAGTAAATTTTGAAATACATGTACCTCTTTATTCACCTTCACTACACATTTAAGATTTATCTTCTCCAAACCCTAAAAAAAAATTTCTCTCCTCTTTCCCCTTCCCCTCACTGCCGCCTCTCTCCCTTCCTTTCTCTATCTCCAGCCTCTGTTCTCCTTCCCCTCACGCACTCCTCCATCCCTTCTCTATCTACACCACCCACGCCGCCGTCAACACCACCACCACCACTTTTACTACCATTTCCATATCCAAACTCTAAAAAAACCTTAAGCTTATAGTTCTTCAAATATGAAATCCATTTGCTTTAGGTATTAATGTTAACAAAATGACAACCCCAGTAAAGTGTAAAATACAAGTTTTCAATTGAGACGTTGGGGATTCTATGCACAAATTTTGGTTAGTGTAATGATGCATTCCGAAGTTTTCAATTCCACAACATCAACTTGAAATAGACAGTTTCTTAAGAGGCTTCTTCGTGGCCTTAGCGTTCTCCTTAAGGAACTTCAAACATCAAATTCCCCAAATACTTACTTCTTTTTTTTAATTCCCCTTTCTTGATTTAATTTTTTCTTTATTCCTCTATCTAATTGAAACCTCTTTGTTGGCATGTGATGTGAAACTAGTGATAAGTAATTATCCAAGCAGCATGTTAGAAACAGGACACTGCAATGCACATAAAAACTCGTAGCTTTTAGAAGTATCAAGGTAGAGTTGTGGTGGTTCTGTAGGGTTTGTGGTTGTGGAGGTTGTATTTTTTTTTTGTTATAGTGTATTTTTTTGTATTCACTTTGTATTTCGAAGGAGAAAATGTATATTCGTCATTTTTTTAGTGTATTTCAATGTACTGTTTCAGTATATTTCAGTGCATTGTTTCAGTAAATTTCGCTATATTTCAATGTATTTCTAATTTACGAAATAGTTTCTGATACATTTCATTGCATTCCATTGTATATACGCATACTACAATTTTATATTTCTTAAATAATCAACTATATTTGATTGTATTCCAGTGTATATTTTTCTAGTATTTGGAAGTATTTCTAAAAGTATGGAATGGAGCAATTTGGAGAGAGAAACGTGGGTTGTTATGGAACTTCAGCCGTTATGTGTGATACATGGTTGATTTAATTTGACTTACCATTTAAAATGAAAGAAGAGAATATGTTCCATAAATGCAGCCTATTTTTACTCTGCCAAATTTTATATTTTCGTGTATTTCAAAAACGCGAAATATAAGCGAACACAACAAAAACCAGCAAAAAACTTTTGAATGAAGTAATTGTGATAGAGAGACGTTAGCTGTAATGGAACCTCATGAGGTTTGCGTGAATTATGGAACCATTAATACAAATTACCATATAATTTGAAAAAGATTTTTATTGTCATAAATATAGCCTTTTTTTTATTCAACAGCCGCGCTGTATTTCGCTATATTTCACTGTATTTAAAAAACGCGAGATACAACTGAAATACAGCCAAAAGTAGCTACGAATTGTAAATCTTCAACTTGTAACTATAACTTGTTAGAAGCTGTTAAAAGATAATTATTTGTGTAAATTTTTTTTTTTTTTTAAATATTGAATGGGACAGGGCACAGGGCAGGTTAAAATTTTAGCAGGTCAAGGCTTGCCCTGCCCGCCCCGCCCCGCCCTGTTTGCATCCCTAAGGGTGGTTGAACAGATTGGTGGTGGGCCACTCTCCCGAATAATGATTTTCACATAAAGTTTCTGTGTTATATAATGTGCTATATTATTAGACAATACACATATGGATAGTCAAAGCAATACTATATCCTTACTTGCTTACTCATCATTCAACTTTGTCAGATCCTTTTCTGGAATCTATTTCTCCATCTGATTGGATGGACTTATTATGAGATTGACATTCTCATTCACTCTTCCTAGAAAAATTGAAATGGTGTATTCTCTAAGTCCCATTTGATACTCCACACATCTTTGAATAGTTAATGTACGGTTTCTTCTTTGATGATAAAATAACTTTTAAAAATATTTTAGACATCTTTAATTTTAAAAACATGAGATTTGTAGTATTTGATGTGGTTTCTAAGTATGCAATTTTTCTTTAGAAATAAAAATATCAATGTTTGAATTATATCGAAATCCAAATACATGAATCCTTATTTGCCATTTTATTTGTTGATGCAACTTTTAAATACCAACCACATAGTGGGAATTGAAAGACTTCAATTGATTGTCTAAAGCTAGTGAGAAGCAGTAACCACTTGACATGACAGAGAAGTCAAGTGACTCCCTCTTTCACGTAGGCCAAAGGTCACATTCATGCCCAAAATGCAACTTGCCAACTTGGCTATATTTAGTAATGATTAAAGATAAAGATAAGAAATAAAAAAAATAAAAAAAAGAGAAAGAGGTATAAACACGTGAGTGGCCCCTCCTATATTACCTAGTTGAGTATTTGCTTCCTTTGTTGAAAAGTAGTGTTTGGCACTTTGAGAAAAAAATGAAAAAAGATGTGTGGTGCTAATTATGAGGGAAGAAAAGAGCTACTCGCACCCTATGTTTAGCATTTACATCAAATCAAGTAATTTAATATTTTGTATTTATAAAATCAATGTAAGAATATATTTTACTTAACCATAAGATTTAAAGGTGGCGGGTGCCATAATTTTCTTTAATTACATCTTGTTAGAAATGTGTATTTGGATCGGATCCATCTCTTTTTAATTTATTCAGGTCAATTTAATAGATTTTTTTTAATTTGCAAATATGAAAACTACATCTCAAAAATCAAGAAACGAACATAATTAGCATCTTAAACAACGAATCACACTCATTAACACCCATTAACAACAGAAGTAAAATCAACATTTTCATCAAGGGACTTGCATCTCTTATGTATTTTAAAAATGAATTTGCAAAAGTAAAATAACATCTTCAATTATGGAATTACACCAATCAAAATAAGAAAAATAATATAAAAACTCTTCAATAGGTAAATACTCCCCATAAGTAAATGTAGAATTAGATAAACTACAAGTTCTCAAAAATAAATCATAAATTTCATTTTTTTTCTAAGTAGTGCTTACGAAATTTCCATCACAATTTAAGTAGTAAAGTGATTTAAATTGAATTTAACAATTATAGAATATCATAAATTTTTATAATACACTCCCTCTTTCCTCCATTATACTAAAAATATATGTCCACTTTTACTTATAAGTTAGATAGTTTGAAAAACCAAGACATAATTTTCTTATTTTATACCTATTTTACCCTTATTATTAAGTACCCCAATTCATTTCTCATTTTATTTATTGCTTATTAAGAGTGTCCCAAGTCAAATATAGACAAGTAAACATGGACGGAGAGAGTAATAAACAAAATAAATTATTAAAAAAAAAAATTGATCTCAATCCAAAATTTCCATTGAGACCCAAGTTTTTCGATTTAAATACTCACAGATTTGAGATTAAGAGAAATGCTTAATTTAAGGGATTTTGAAGTTTCTATTTGTGTGTTCTCGCTAGAGATCACAGATAAAATAATAGAAAAGAGGAAAGACAATATAAATAATAAAAAGATATATAGAAAATTGGGAGGGCCGAAAAGGAAATTACTGGTACAAAGGAAGTAAAAAGCGCAAAGAAAAATGGGAGTAAAAAAATGTTCAAGATAGATTCAAACTTGTGTCTACCAGCCGTGACACCTTTGTCTAATTTACGACTGAGGGTGGCAGGATCAAATATTTAACCTAATTTAAGCAAATTACAACATAAATATATAAAAAATTTATTAATCGAGGGGGTGCCATGCCACCCCTACCCTAAGGTTGGATCCGCCCCTGATTGTGTGTGTGTATATCTTTTGTGTTTATTGGTTCATCGTAACCTAGTGCAAATATGTGCTTCCTATTAGGAATCTCTTATTTAATTTGCCAATTTTTTCATCTCTTATTTGCGGGCAGAGCTATAGTATAGGGTACACCTAATTCCTACCTAGCCAACTAATTACTTGATCAAACAAACAGATCAAACTGTGTAATTACACTCAATTTCAATTACCTGGGTGCCTTTCCAAACAGGCCCTTAAAGGTGGAGATGCTAGAAAGGTCCAAGGTATAGGGAGGAGAAAATATTTGGTGGGTTGTGAGAAGAATCTTTGCCTCGACCATTTGATGCTCTTTGTAGTTTGTTCTTAGGTTATTCATTGTCTCTTTTATGGCAGAAAAATTAAATACACTTTGAACTTTGAAGTAGTGGCCACAACAAGGTGAGAACCGATGAATGAAGAGGAAAAGGAAGCAATTAATTTGCGGTAGTACTCCACTTATTGTTGGTATAGTAATAAATGTTCTACACTAAAGGTGTTAACCGGTTGGAATCGGAACCGGTTATGGAACCGGTTAGGAAACCGGCCGGTTCCGGTTCCAAAACCGGAACCGCCTAACCGGTTCCGGTTTACCGGTTTTAAACCTCAAACCGGAACCGGTCCGGTTTGGAGTGATTAAAATCTATTTTTTTTTTGTTTTTTGTATTATATATATATATATATATATATATATATATATATATATATATATATATTATAGTATTTATTTGTATATTGTAGCTATATTTTCATATGTTATACAACTTTATAATTAAAGTTTAAATATTTACTGACTAACAGCCTAACAACAAGTCAGCAATACAGAATAGTGCTTTTCGTATACATATATATGTATAACTTACATATACTTATATATATGTATAACTTAATATATATACTATATATACATATATACTATATATACTATATAGTAGATATGTATATATAGTATATATATTAAGTTATACATATATTTAATATATATGTACTATATACTAAATATATGTATAACTTAATATATATACTATATATATGTATATATATGTATAACTTAATATATATACTATATATATATATACATATCTACTATATATACTATATATACTTAATATATATGTACTATATACTCTATATACTTATATATATGTATAACTTAATATATATACTATATATATGTATATATACATATCTACTATATATACTATATATACTTAATATATATACTATATATATTTATATACTTTAGTTTTTTTTTTTTTTTTAATTTTTTACCGGTTTAACCGGTTCCGATTTCCAAAATATTGGAACCGGACCGGTAAACCATTAAACGGTTAACCGGAACCGGTTAACCGGTTCTACCGGTTCCGGTTCCAATTCCGATTTAACCGGTCTGGTTACCGGTTAAAACCGGTAAGACCAAACCGGTTACCACCCTTATTCGACACTCAAGAAAATTCTCTCTTTCTATATTTCCAAATTCTCGTTTCTCCATAATAGGTTTTGAAAGTGGGGAAGCTAATTTCATTGGTTGGTTAGAAAATCCAAATTGCCCATAAAAAGTGTGACCGATATCCAATGGTTTGCTATGTGGGTGTCACTTTTCCCGATTTACTTTTGGAAAAGAGTACTCCCTCCTTCTCACGTTTCGCTTCTCGATAGTTAATTTAATTAATCTTCAAAGCTAAATTAGATTAAATTAATTCAATATACTTAAAATTATAATTTAAATATTTAAAAACTACACAAAAATGTATACGGTAAAAATCGGATGTGTGTTAAACCGGTAAGACCAGAGACCGAAGGAAGAGAGGGAAGGACATCATTTGGTCCGGGTTTTCCCATAGCCGAGTTGATCGTGGCCGTTCCTTCGTTTGATCAAGGCCGTTAGTCCGTTTGATCAAGGCCGTTAGTCCGTTTGATCGTGGCCGTTGGTCCGGGAGATCCGTTGCGCGGCTGCCACACAATTTTGTCCCGCCTCTCCTCCGAAATACCTGTTTACGCTTCTAATATTTTTGGAAAATTATAAAATATATATTTGTATTTTTTACTATAATTATTAGCCTCTTATCAATACCGGCGTTTCATTATTCTATTGCAGTTACTAGCCATCATTATTATTATTATTATTATTATTATTATTATTATTATTATTATTATAATTCACAATTCTATCATTCCGGCATTTTACCAGCTTACGCACACGCATCACATTTATCTTTGTATAATTAAATAATAGTGTTTATTTCTTGTAGATTTTTGAAATATTATTGCACGGCTATTACAACGCCATTTTTTATCTGAGCACTAATAATTGCATATTTTATATTAAGTAATATTTTAACACAAGTTATTTAAATAGGTCTTTTATTTAAATGTAGTAGCCCAATCAACTTATACTATTTTCGGACCAATTCACAAAACCAGTCCACATTTTAATTTACCTGGCCACATTTTAATTCAATCTGCCCATTCTTTTAATTCACTAGCCCAAATCGATTAGCCCACATTTCAAATACCAGCCGATATTTTAAATGAACCAGCCCAACCCAATACACTACCCGACCCAACCCAAAGACCCGGATCCGTCCACAAAATAAAGGAATAGGGTTTCCTTTCATTCCTTTCCCTTCCCCATCGTCTCTCTCTCTCCTTTCTCTTTCTCCTTCTCTCCTCCATCTCCCTCACCTGCCATCTCCACCACGCCCTGTCCCCCACGCCACTGCCACCCCCACGCCTTCCTGTTCCCCACGCCACTGTCGCCCCACTTCGACCTTGTCCCCCCGCTCCTCTCTCTCCTTCTTTCGAACGAAAACCCTAATCCACCCTATAAATAGCGGTGGGTTGGAATCTGTGAAGGGAGGATTTTTTCTGGTTCATGAAATTACCCCAAGAAATAGAGGATTTGTGGATTGGTGAAAACCCCCCAAGAACCGGTTTTAAAGTCGCCCGGAAAACCCCTCTGAAAACAGTTCTCGAATCACCACTTTTCTCTTAAAAATATAAACTTTTAACTGCTCCAGCTCCCTTAAAATATTAGTTCTAAAATTATCTTGATATCATCCCCAAAATACTACATCCTCTTCTACTTTTTTCTGCTTTTGGTATTTGTTCGGCTCTGAGTATATGCAAACTCAGGATTGGTAGCGTTTCGAAGTAGATCGGAGAATCAAAGCCTCACTTCGCTGCACCCGAAGAAGGTCCGTAATTACTCCTTCTTTGTTTTTTCTTTTTGGCATTTTTCTGGTCCTGTATAATTGATTATATGATAGTTTAGTGCAGTTTATTAGCATTTTTTTTTTGTTAGTTATGTGTTTGCTTTAGTCATTTGTTGATTATATGTTAGTTCTAGTTGGCTATGCTTATCCGTGAATCATTGCCCAGCTGTAGTTTGACAAGCAGTCATTAAGTGTAATGTTGTTAATTGATTTCTTTATTTAGTTTAATTAAGCAGGTTGTTAATGCAACCATAGTGTTGATAGTAAATGCATGATGAATTATTGGTACGGTTAAATCATGTCTCTTTACTTGTCTGTAAATCATGTTGGAAGAGTGTTAAATCCCATCATATATCGTGTGCTAGCTTAAGTATACTCTTAATTAAGGTCTAAAATGCCCAGAGGTTTGTTAATACAGACATTGTCTACTGCTACGAGATTAGTCATGTGTTAGGTATAGATTGAATGCTTTCTAATCATGTTTGTATGCCTAACCTCCTTATGATTTGCCTGCACTATATGTTAATTCAGTTTAAGATATGTTTGGATGCCTCCCTGATTAACTAGTTTGCCTGCACTATTTTTAGTTTGTTTGCTTAGTATTATAATTGGTATGAAACCATGTTTAGTCATCGAGTTTGTTCTGCTCAGTGTTGAGTTAGCATAAAAATTACACTCAAAGTGGCCTAGTTTGTTTGCTCAATTTGAAACTGTGATCATAAATGAAGGAGAAAGACCCTCCTGGGGTGCTTAGAAAATTGAATTGCCTAGCTTGCTTAAAGTTAGTTTAGTCCAATGAAGTTGTTATACGATGAGTTATTTTTTGCGGTGAAGTATGGTTGGATGTTTGTGTGGCTTAGCATAGTCAAAGTATGTTTTTATGTTATCCTATGTAGAATATCCTGTTAGGGTTAATCATGATTTATATGTCATATATGTGTTGTAGCTAGTGGCTGCATAGTGAATATTTTTAAAATAAAATCTGTTGTTTGTCCTTAAATAAATGCCACTGGGCATGAGATCTGCTTCTTAAAGATGGAAAGAACAATCATCCTTCTTTCATCTCCCTCAACCCCTTTCAACATTTTGTGCTAAAGATTCAATCGTTATCTTGATTTTGCAAAGGCTGTTGCATACCCTCATTTTTTTTGGGGGTCCTGAAAGGTAGACCCCACATTAATGGTTTCCTCATCTTCATCACTTTCACCTATTATTTTATCTTAAGATGAGTTAAAAAGTTGCTGCATATCAAGCTGTTGAGTTTGTTGAGTCAGGTATGGTTGTTGGTCTTGGTACTGATTAAACAGCAAAAACATGCTGTTGATAAAATAGATGAACTTTCAAATACTGGAAGGTTGAAAGACATTGTAGGAATACCAACTTCAACCATTACACATGAACAAGTTGTTTCACTTGGTATACCTTTATCAGATCTGAATAAACATCTTATTGTTGATTTAGCAATTGATGGTGCTGATGAAGTGATCCACAAATGAATTTAGTTAAAGGTAGAGGTGGTTCGCTTTTAAGAATAAATGGTGGAGGGTGTTTGTAATTTTTTATGGTTATCGTTGATAAGTCAAAATTAGTAAACCGTATAGGTGGTAGTGGATTCGCTATGCTTGTTGGAAATTTACACTTAAGAGACTTGAAATGTTTATTGAAGCTGGTTGTGTTGGGAAGTTGAGGAAAGTCGGTAATGGTGCAGAGGTTTATGTTACTGATAATGTTATTTATATTGTTGATTTGTATTTCAAGAAGGACCTGGGTGATTTGAAAGGTGCTACTGATGCGATTTTGATTTAGTTTCAATTCTGTCCAGTTAGTTCTGTATGCCTACTGATGCATAAGTCTTTGAATGTTCAAGTCTGCAATAATCCCTTTTCGAACTTAGTTGTCATTGTATGCATATTCGAAAAATTGAAATCCCACATGTATTCTTGATAAATGGCCACTCATTTAATCATCAGAACCTAATCTTTGTCACCGCTATCATTTCAATTGGGCTTGCATCCATTTTTAGTTGGCTGTTTTGTTTGGTATCTGGTCCTCATTGCCCATTTTATTCATTTCATATATTATCAGTTTCAGCAGTCAGTTCTTTATTTTTATTTTTTGGGGTTTGAATATTTCGTTTGTATAGGAATACTTGTTTTTAAATTTTCCATGTGTGATGATCGTGCACTAATCTTTATCCTTTTCCTCCCATTTTCGCATGACCATCGCATACGAGTTCGAGGGACTTGTATCCTTTTCCGCATTCGGTGTTGGGCCAAAACCCAACAACACAATATTCTCTGCAACCTTCTCTCCACAGCCAAGTGGAAAACAAAATTTCTGGGCCGAGGCCCAATAGCAGCAACAGTCCGCAGCAACATATCAAATGATTCTGGGCCGAGGCCCAGACAGCAGCAACAGCCACAGCAGTCTAAAATATAATTGGGCCAAAGTCCAACAGTAACAGATTTGCAGCAGTCCAAAGAATGGGCTCAATCCATTCTATTTGATTTATTCCTCTATTTTATTGTTTATGCATTTAATTTGTATTGCATGACTAACATTTTGTTTTGTTAATTTAGATAAACCTTAGTGAAATTATTAGGTTTAGTTTTAATAGTGGGTAGTTAGGAAGACTAAAAATTAACTCCATAAGTTTTATTCTTTTTTTTTTATGTTAAAATTAGTTATAATGTCTAATATTTATTTTTTATTGGGAATAATGGATTTACAAAATGGCATGACTAGATATTTCAAGTAAAGGGAATCATATTTTACTATCATAGACATTTCAAAGCATTGTTAATACTCAAATATAAACTCTAGTATATTCGTAAATAACTCTTCAAGTTTGAATCAATCATGCATTTAATTAAGCATAGTCAATAAAAGATAAATTAAAAGAGAAAGAAAACTCACTTCCTTTTGCTTCTCATTTAAAAAATAGTCTAGATTTTTCTACATAGTCATATTCATATCACACTATCTTATTCAAAGTTCAAATTTGCGAAGTCTTCTATTAAAAAACTATTACTCATATACAAACTATCTTTTACAAGTTTTATTTTAAAAATAGTATTAGTATTTAAAATCATATCAACATATATTTAAGTGTTATTTAGCATTTCAAATCTTCTTTTGCCAAACGACATTTGAAATTTCCTTTCTATGTAAATCATCATATTTTCTATCAGTCTTATTCTAGCTAATATTTCTCATTTAAAGCCTTAGTAATATCTATAAGTATTATTTTAAAAAGCATTATTACATTTTTTTCTTTTAAAACCTTAGCAATAATTTACAAATTATTTTCTTAATATTATATTTGCGTTTAGTCTATATTAATTAACCTAAGTTTGGCCGGACAACCGTAGTTAGCGGATTCTAAAGGATGCCTAACCCCTTCCCTTGAGGATAATATAGAGCCCTTACCCAGAATCACAATTGGTTAAGCAGACTATTAATTGAGGTTTAGTTTTAACTTTACCTTAGTTAACATTTAGGTGTCCTAATTCACCGTTAAATTAATTAGGTGGCGACTCCTTAAACAAAATAAATAGGAATCACCAATATGTTGTACTCTAAATTTAACCCGGTTAAAATGGGGTATAACAGCTTGGCGACTCCGCTGGGGACTTTAGGCTCTAATCATAACAGACTTAGGTTAATAGTTAATTTGTTGAATATCTTGTTTGTTTTCTTTTTGCCTTCATTATTGCTTTTCCCTTATATGCTTTTGGGTGTTTGTATTTTATTCCTTATGTAAATTTTTCTATGTAATATGTATGTTATTGCTTGTTTAAATTGGCATTCCGCTCATACTTCTTCCACTCCTGGAAAACTCACACATATTCACACACTTAAAGCGGCTTCGCAGTTTGCGCCCGTGCACTACTAAATTACCCCTTTAGTTGGATTGGTCTAATGGATTTAGTCGATCGGCGGTGCAGTCGACGGCCACGTATTTTCCACTCCCAGGTTGTCCGCTTGGGGGAGCCTTGTGTCATAGGAAAACCACTCTTAGTCTACCTAGGTAGAGCGAAAACCAAAACCTTGTAAGGACATGCATCATTTTAAACCTAGGAGGCTTAATACCCTTGGTGTATTAAGTTCATTAGTCAACCTTACCAAATGTCCAAATGAGTCTATGACTCTAAGTGACACTATTCACTATCTATGTGCATTATTTGAAGGACAAATATGTGGAATATGTGGACCAAGGACTCTATAGATAAATATTTCAGGAAAAACTGACATTTTGTTGCAGGTTGTCGTGGAGCATTCAATTAATACCGGAGGGTTGAAGACAACTAATAGAAATTAGTGGAGATGGAATATTAGATATCTTAGATTAACTTTGAATTGTATTATTAAGCTGGCATGTAATAAAATTTTTTAGTTTTAGAAGAGTTGTGGAATGATACATAAAAAACATGTTTGTCCTTCAAATATTCGTTAGGCCTACCTCTGGCATAAAGAGGTCCCTTGCATTATAGAACGCGATGTATTATGTGCAATAATGTGTTTACATGCAATAATATGTCCTTACCGTATACTGGCTCATTTTCTTTTTCTTTTTCTTGTTTTATCTTTTTTCTTTTTAAACTTATTTTCAAAACAAAAAGGTTGACTTGTGCTAAAGGGGAACTGGCGGAGCATCCATATTTCACACGGTCTAGAG
Organism: Lycium barbarum; assembly: GCF_019175385.1. Taxonomy (NCBI): domain Eukaryota; kingdom Viridiplantae; phylum Streptophyta; class Magnoliopsida; order Solanales; family Solanaceae; genus Lycium; species Lycium barbarum. Next base: position 14,124,304 of record NC_083340.1, read on the forward strand.
CCGAGAAATCAGACTCTGACTCATCACTAATCACCTGGTTAACCAAAAAGACTCGTTCTAAAATGAAGCAAAGTTTGATCAATGCAACCACTTCATCTGAGCCATCTCTTAGTTTACCGATCACGAGTGATCCCACATCCTCTAATGAACCAGAAACACATTTGGAGATCATTGCTCATCTGGAGCGACGAGTTGCTGATTTAAGCCACATGGTACTTCAAAATCGGTCATTTTCTCAAACTCCGCCACATATGACTCCATATCATGGGGTTCGTTAGACTTTGCCTATGCCAGATTCTCAAACCAAGCAAGCTATTTTACCTCTTCTCGACCAGCTCATTCCGAATCAGGCGCCCACCTCATAATGCGGGTATTTTTAAATTTCAATTTAGGCAACCCATATAGGGTTCGGCCCTCCCTTTTATTAAAAACAAAACTCGAAAGTTCTTATTTTGATCACGAACTACGTCTGGCCTGATTCCTCTGGGATACGTAGGCAACCCGAGGTGGGTTCGGCCCTTCTATTTTAAAATTTCAAAGTCTCTGGTTTGTTCAACCATTTTAGTCCCTATGAGATACATAAGGTTTTTATATAAGATTTTGGTCTTCCCACTGTTTAAATTCATGTGTCCTAGTATCTTGAAACTGGGACAAATTTTTGAAATCGGTCAAATCGCTTCCAAAAACTTTCATTATAAGTTCTCACTTTTCAATTATTTAGAACCAATTTTAGAAGTAGCATAAAAGTAGTCTTAAATATTCAACAATTTTAAATAAAGTCTGTTTCATATCTTTCTAGAAATGTTGATAAATTCGAATTCGAGTCCTCACGATCATTTCATCTGTTAAATCCATTAAGTATTTCCCTTCGAAGTCATCCAAATCTCATGACTCTTATTTTGCAAAATACACTTTTATAACTGAAACTCCCTGGCAAGGCAAATATGGAATGAGGCATCGAAGAACGTGGACGCGAACCGAAAGAAGGATCAATTTAAGGGCAAGTTCCCCGACATGCACAAGTCAACCAATTTTCTTTTAAACTCACAATTTTTCTTTGATGAGACAGGTTCAATTAACATGAATGTTGCATATCTGACTCTTCTTAAAATTTTAATTATGGACGTGAAAAAAAGAGTTAGCTTTCTTCAAAAAAGCAAATATTCTTCAATGTGGATGCAAAGGTAGCTTGCGCTAAACGGTGGATGTTGTTCCACTCATCATGAAATTTTGATCGCAACAGTGGACACAAATTTATCTTCTCAACCAAGGGCTGTGAGCATAATTCTTTCAAACCCAGCTATTTACATATTCTTATCACTAACAGTTGTTTTAGCTCGTGGCATTTCTCGATGGATCAAGTGCACATAATCGTGGATTACCTTCTTCAAAGTGGATATTGACATTGGACACCTGTTATTGGTACATATTTATTTATTTCAAGTCGCTAACAAGGTTTTTTAGAAGGTGGTGTTTGATAAGATAACAAGATCGAAATCTTGCATCATATATTAAATTGTGGGGATGATTATAGATTTAACTTCCGTCACAACGGGACATGGATTGGGATATAAACATGGATACCTTTCTACAATACTATTTTAAAGTGGACGTGGATTTACATTTTTTACAATGTGGATGTGGACGTGGAAGTGGAAGTAGATTTAAATTATAAAAAAATAAAATTGTTGAAGGGGATGTGGATTCATATGAACATTGTGGACGTGGAAGTGGATTTATTTTTAAAGTTTGTGAAAGTGGAGGTGGATTTATTTTCTTGCACCGTGGAAAGTGGATGTGGATTTATTTTTTGAAAGTGGACGTGGATTTATTTTTTGTACCGTATAATACAGATGTGGATGTGGATTTATTTTTGCTGAACCCAGAAGAGATGAGGCACGGATAGTTGAGAGCGATGGGTCCGGAGCTGGTTCCTCCGCTGAGGTTCTGAGAATGCTCGAAACTTTGGCAAAGCGGGTAGACTCGACCGAGAAGAGGATGGAAACGTACAACTCTCGGGTGGACCAAATCCCGGGGGCTCCGCCTTTGCTGAAAGGGACGGATTCGAAGAGGTACATCCAAAGGCCTTTTCCTCCGAGTGCAGCTCCGAAACTAATCCCGAAGAGGTTCAAAATGCCGGATATCCATAAATATGACGGCACAACGGACCCACACGAACACGTGACCTCATACACCTACGCTATAAAAGGCAATGATATGGAGGAAGACGAAATTGAATCGGTATTGCTGAAAAATTTCGGGGAAACTCTGTCAAAAGGGGCGTTGACGTGGTACGACCATCTGCCCGAGCATTCGATCACTTCTTTCGAAATGCTCGCCGATGCTTTCATAAAAGCTCACGCTGGTGCCAAGAAGGTGCAGGCCCGTAAGGCAGATATTTTCCGTATAGCCTAGATAGACGATGAATTACTGCGTGAATTTGTCAACCGATTCCAAAGGGAACGAATGGAGCTCCCCCCGGTTCCGGAGGAATAGGCTGCACAAACTTTCACAAAGGGGCTCAATGTTCGGAGCTAAACGACTTCGTTCAAATTAAAGGAAAGCTTGCTGGAATACAAGGCTGTGACATGGGCTGATGTCCATAACCGATACGAGTCGAAGATTCGGGTGGAGGATGATCAACTCGAGCTTCCCCCGGGGCCAATCAATGTGAACAAAAGTTTTGAGAGACCAAGGAAAGGTTACGAAATGGAGGCCGGATCGTCGAGGGAAAGGTATCGGCCATACTCCTATCCGGAGAAGCCAAGCTTTAGGTCGGATAAATCCAGGGTTGGCCCGAGCTATTTCTCCGGTCAGGGTGATAAACGGGTCGAGCGCCCGTCGAACAGTCGGGGTCTCTCATTCAGGAGCGATGCCGGAAGCTCTGCCGGCAACAAGGATTCGCCAAATATATCGGAGTACAACTTCAACGTCAGCACCTCGGGCCTCGTCTCGGTTATTGGCCGTATCCCGAATGTAAGATGGCCAAGACCTCTAAATTCGGATCCTGGCCAACGGGACCCGAGCATGGTGTGTGAATACCATGGAACCGATGGTCACAGAACCGAGGATTGTCGCCAGCTAAGAGAGGAGGTAGCCCGGTTACTAAAGAATGGTCATCTCCGAGAATTGCTGAGTGAACGAGCCAAAAGTCACTACAAGGAAAGGGAGACTCATAAAAGAGCCGAGCCAGTAGAACCCCAGCATATAATCAACATGATACCGATGCCGCTCGAGGGCCGGTGATGAAACGGGCCAAGGTTTCTTTTGTTCGCGAAAAACGCAGCCGGGATTATTTACCCGAGGGTTCTATCTCTTTCAGCAACGAGGATGCAGAAGGCATCATTCAACCGCATAATGATGCATTGGTAATTTCTGTACTTATCTTTAAAACTCAGGTTAAACGTATTTTGATTGACCCAAGTAGCTTGGCCAACATCATCCGGTGGAGGGTGGTCGAACAGCTAGGGCTGCTCGATCAGATCGTACCGGTAGCCCGGGTACTCAGCGGGTACAACATGGCGAGCGAAACCACAAAGGGGGAGATCTCATTGCCGGTGAACATCGATGGCACTATCCAGCAAACGATGTTCTATGTAATCGAAGGGGACATGAGGTATAATGCACTGCTGGGTAGACCTTGGATACACAGCTGCTGAAATTCCCAACCCCGGAATGGATAAAAACCATCCGAGGTGAACAACCCGCTGCAAGGGAGATGTTCGCGGTCGAGGAGGCGATACCTCAGCCCCAAAAATCGGATCACAAGGAAGAAGATCCAACTGGAGGACCGGACGCTAAATAGCAATCAACGCACACAGGGTTGGACCCGGGGTATGAAGAGGATGATTTCGATGTACCTAGGTCATTCGTCATGCCGGATGACTTGGATGCGACCAAGTCAACAGTAGAGGAGCTGGAGCAGATCATCTTGTTCGAATACCTACCGGACAGAAAGGTATACATGGGCACGGGATTAACCTCGGAGCTTAGGAACAAGTTAATTGAATTTCTTCGAGCTAATGCAGATTGCTTCGCGTGGTCCCATATAGATATGACAGGTATACCACCGGAAGTAACAACTCACAAGCTCAGCTTAGACGGGAAGTTTCCCCCGGTGAAGCAGAAGAGAAGGCCCATGGCGGAAGCAAAACACGCCTTCGTAAAAGACGAGGTAACTAAGATTTTTAAAATAGGCTCTATTCGGGAGGTAAAGTACCCGGACTGGCTAGTTAACATGGTAGTGGTGCCGAAGAAAGGTAATAAATTTTGAATGTGTGTTGATTACAAGGATTTAAACAAAGCATGCCCGAAGGATTCATTTCCGTTGCCTCACATCGATAGAATGATCGATGCGACGGCCGGGCATGAGATGTTAAGTTTTCTCGATGCCTACTCCGGGTATAACCAAATTCGGATGCACTCGGAGGATCAAGAGAAAACATCCTTCATTACCCGATATGGGACTTACTGTTATAATGTCATGCCTTTTGGATTAAAAAATGCCGGTGCAACTTACCAACGCCTAGTTAATGGGATGTTCGAAGAACAAATAGGGAAAACAATAGAAGTTTATATTGACGACATAGTGGTCAAGTCCCTGGAAACAGAGGACCATTTAAAACATTTGCAGGAAACCTTCGACATGCTCCGCAAGTATAACATGAAGGTCAACCCAGAAAAATGTGCCTTCGGGGTCCGATCCGGTAAATTTTTAGGCTTCATGGTGTCATATCGGGAGATCGAAATCAACCCAGACAAGATCAAGGCCATCTAGGATATCGAGTTGGTGAATAACGTCAAAGGAGTACAGAGGCTCACCGGAAGGATAGCGGCGTTGAGTCGCTTCATATCGAGGTCCTCCGACAAGAGTCATCGCTTCTTCTCCGTACTGAGGAAGAAGAACGACTTCGTTTGTACACCGGAGTGCCAAAGAGCTTTACAAGAATTAAAGAGATACTTGTCCAGCCCACCGCTGTTGCACACACCAAAGGCGGACGAGCAGCTCTTTCTCTACCTTGCTATCTTAAAGATAGCGGTAAGTGGAGTTTTGGTCCGGGAAGAATCAGGTACGCAATTCCCTATCTATTATGTAAGTAGAACTTTGGGGGATGCGAAGACCCGTTATCCCCACTTGGAAAAATTGGCATTGGCATTGGTAAGTGCTTCTAGAAATCTCAAGCCCTACTTTCAATGCCATCCGATATGTGTATTGACTACTTACCCCCTAAAAAACATCATGCATAAATCGGAATTATTGGGTAGATTAACTAAATGGGCCGTAGAAATTAGCGGATATGATATCGAATAAAAACCTCGAACGACCATCAAGTCCCAGATCTTGGCCGATTTTGTGGCAGATTTCACCCCGGCTATGGTCCCCGAGGTCAAGAAAGAACTTCTGCTAACCTCGGAAAAAGCCTCGGGTATTTGGTTGCTACATACGGACGGGGCCTCGAACCTTAAAGGTTCCGGGCTAGGAATCGTCCTTAGAACCCCGGCTGGGGATGCCGTTCGACAATCCATTAGAACTGTTAAATTGAATAACAATGAAGCCGAGTATGAGGCTATGATTGCAGGTTTGGAGTTAGCCCGAAGTATGGGGGCCGAAATAATCGAGGCAAAGTGCGATTCGCTCTTGGTCGTAAACCAGGCAAACGACATCTTCGAGGTCAAGGACGAACGGATGCAGGGGTATCTGAAAAAATTCCAAGTGATACTACACCGGTTTAAAGAATGGACCATACAGCATATACCGAGGGAGCAGAACAGCGAAGCCGATGCATTGGCGAATTTAGGATCTTCGGTCGAAGGAGAAGAAAGAAACCCCGGGACTACGGTGCACTTGTTGAACACGGCGATAGAAAATGAACATGCCAAAATAAACACAATGGGTTTAACTTAGGATTGGCGCAACAAATACATCGACTACTTGCGTGATGGGAAGCTCCCGAATGACCCAAAAGAATCACGGTCACTAAGGACCAAAGCTGTGCGTTTTTGCTTGGTAGACGACTAATTGTATCGACGGTCTTTCTTCGGGCCCCTGGCCAAGTGTTTGGGTCCCGGAGAAACGGAGTATGTGACGATGGAGGTGCACGAAGGAACATGCCGCAACCATTCCGGTGTTGATGCTCTGGTCCGAAAGATTATCAGGGCCGGTTATTATTGGAACCGGATGGAGGAAGACTCAAAGGAAGCGCAGGCCTTTGAAAAAATCAGAGAAAAGGAAGTCCTTGACTTCATATGGGATCACATCATCTGTCGTTTCAGCATCCCTGCTGAGATAACTTGTGATAATGGTCCTCAGTTCGTGGGCGGCAAAGTCAACGATTTCCTCGAAGGGTTGAAGATCAAGAAAATTGTATCAACTCCATATCACCCGTGTGCGAACGGACAGGCGGAATCCACGAACAAGAGAATAATCCAAAATCTGAGAAAAAGACTTGAAGCGTCAAAACATCACTGGAGGGAAATATTACCGGAGGTGTTGTGGGCCTACCGAACCACATCGAAATCGAGCACGGGAGAAACTCCTTTCTCGTTGGTCTACGGGGATGAAGCCCTTATCCCCGTAGAAGTTGGCGAACCGACTCTCCGGTTCAGATATATGACCGAGGAGTCAAACGAGGAGGCCATGGCCGTAAAACTCGACCTCACGGATGAACTTCGCGAAAACGCATTGGTCCGTATTGCAGCCCAGAAACAGAGAGTGGAAAGGTACTACAATCGGAGAGCCAGTTTTCGTCATTTCCAAGTTGGGGACTTGGTGCTTTGAAAAGTTACCTTGAACACCAAGAATCCCAACGAAGGAAAACTGGGTCCGAACTGGGAAGGATCGTACAAGATAATCGAGGTAACGGGTAAATGATCATACCAGTTGGAATCCATGGACGGGCAACGGTTGCGCAATAACTGGAACGTGGCTCATCTAAAGAGATACTACTGCTAAGGTATGGACTCCCCGTGTTTTTCTATTTTGACCTCTCCTTTTTGCAGAAAGTCGTGTACCGGGTAAAGAAAAGAATCTAGATCTGAAAACACGTGTTGCACTCTTTTCCTTAGTACAGTTTTGTCCTAAAATGGGTTTTCCGACAAGGTTTTTAATGAGGCAACAAGTACAACGTGTTACTCGACGAAGCTAAAGGACAAACGTCCGGATACTCGGTGTCGCACCCTACGAGTGGGGACATAATAGCCCTCACCCGATCTTGCAGCTTGGATAAGCGCTAGGGGACTATAATACCCACTTCAAAGTTTACCCCAGTTAGAAGAAATCGGAGGAGCTCAACAAACAAAACCGAACCTAAAATATCAGGTTTCGATGTAAGGACTAAACGATCAGAATAAATCGTGTCCACGCGATATTTGCTACGGCAAAACCAAGAACCGGACCTTCTGCATTAGGTTCCGATGTAAGGACCAAACGATCAGAATGAATCGTGTCCATTTAGTATTTGCTACGGCAAAGACAGAAGGAAAAAGTTAATCCTCATGTATATAAAAACTTGCAATGCAAAAATTATCGAAAGTTTTGATAACGATATCTCGGATGTCTTCCTATTAAAGAACTTTACCCCAATGATTACCACCGTATTTCGGCACTACTTCATTCATATACCCGATACCGGGCACTACGATCTAAATTCGACAAAGACAGCAAGGTCATAGTGATCCGATCCAAAATCATTAATCCCATGAATAGGGACTTTTACATCAAAATTCAGCTAAGGTTGAGATTCAGGTAGCCGAAAAACACCGGCCGCAAAAATGCCCGTCGTGATTCAAAGACGTTCGAATTCACAAAGCATAAGATAAGTCCCACGGGCAAAATATGCATAAAACTCTCGGACAAAATGTACCGGATAAAGAGAAAAGCTGATATTTAGGCATAGTCAGAAATAATGACTCCTTAAAACGTCCGGCAATTCTGTCGGAAGTCACAACAAACATTCAAACAAAGTAAAGAATCAAGGAAAATACATGTTCTATTTATACGAAGGATTTTACATCGGAGACTCCTTCAAAGGCAAAAAATAAAAAGGCTAAGTACAGGCCCTAATCTATCCGGCATGGCTGGATCCGGAGGGTTCGGACACTGTCCGCTCAGAGTCGTCGGAGTCAGACCCGAGGGCACCCTTAGCCTCTTCCTCGACTCTTTTAGCCTCGAGAATCAGTGCCGGAAGATCCATAAAGCCGCGCTCAGCTTGCTCGAGGGTGATCTGACGAGACTTCCATTTCTTATATTCAGCAGCAATAGTAGCATGAGCCTCGGCGGCCTCCACGCTCTTCAGAGCCTCTTCCAAATCGGCCTCGGCCTAAGCTAACTTTGCCGCCAGAACATCCCGAGCCTCTCCAAAGACATTTTGCATTTGGATGGCCGACTCGAGCTCGGCCTTGAGAGTGTCATTAGCATCGGCTGTCTCTTCGAGCTCGGCTCTTAGATCAACACATATCTGGGCCCTCTTCTCCACCTTCTCCTAGAGCACCCTCATGCGCTCTTTGTACAGGGCATTCTCGGATTCGAGCCTCCGATGCCTCTCGGCCATGCTCATAGCATCGGACTTGACAGAGTCCAGCTCCTCCCGGAGTTGAGCGACGGGGTTTCAAACTCACCAAGCCTTGAGGATAATTGAGTGTTGTCTCGGCTAAGGCCTATCTTGTCAGCTTCGAGACTCCGGTTATATTCGGCCATCGCGGCCAGCTCACCCTTTAACTGATGATTTTCGGCCTTTCTTGCGTCGAGCTCGGGTCGGAGGTTGGAAAGAGTAACTGCTTGATTCAACTCATCCTCCTTCACCCGAAGAATGTGCCAAAATTTCTCTATCTTACGGCTTTGAGCATCCAACTGGTCCTTGAGATCGTCCACCTCTTGCTGGGCACGGACGAAAGCCTCTTTGACGAGCACCACTCTGCAAATAAAGCAAGTTAAAAACTTGAACAAACGAGACTAAAATTCTTAGTGGGATTATGCAAGGATGGCCGATAAACTTACTCGGTTTCCCGCATGCATACCCTCGTTAATGAGGCACTGCCAAGGGACCTCGTTCATCTTTCGCTTGTCTGAGTCCGAGATAAGAGGCCTCAGATAGCTTGCCACGCCCACCGGGCGAGAAAGGAAGCTGCAATCCTCGGGAACGGTGATCGTAGTCGATCTTGTCCTCCTCGGCTCCACACTTGGGGCCGGAAATATGCGTACCAAGCTGTCCCTGGCACCAGATTCGGTGGTCCAACTAGCCGCCCTCGTGGCCCGAGGAATCGGGAGATGTCCGAAAGAGTGCCCGAGAACATGTCCTCAAACTCATCCGACCTTGAAGCCGGAATTGGAGAACTTTGAACGGCCTCAGCAGCTTCAGCAAACGCAGGGGTCTCAGTAGTCGCAGCAGTCTCATAGTCGGGTAGCGGACCCACATCTGTGGGGACTTCGGTCTCCGGGACCGACTCAGTTCTTTGACCCGCTTCGGCAGCAGCTGCCCCCCGGATCTTCTTGTCCTTTGTAAGGGGGTTTCCCCGGAAGAAGCTTCACCTGAAATATCGACGAATTCAATCGACCTTAGGGGAGTCGGGTAAAAAATTTCTTCCGCACCTGTGGGTAATGCCGGAACCGATGGTCTTTCCCCGGTTAAAGGAAGGGGTAAAGTGGCGATACCCTCCTCCGGAATGGCAGCCACGGAAGGGGCCGCACTAATACTTCGAACGAGGATCTCGGGTTCTGCCTCATCCCTCGGAGTCCTAACGACGCTCCTCGCCTGTTTATTTGGTTTCTGCCCTTTGTCCGAGGGCCTTTTTCTCTTGGCGACGGCAGCAAGGATACGAGAGGCACCTGCTGAATCGAACTCGGGTGCCGACGTTGCTGGTTCCGCTGCTGACTCCGGCCTTGGATCCACCGAGCTCTTAGGTAAACCTGAAAGTCGAAGATGTTACGGAAGGATAGAAGATGCAATGAATACAAATATAAACCGGGCGGCCTATCGGCCACGTGACAGGTGACCCCACGTCCGATTGTCATGGGCATGTTGGCTGAGGAGAGCAACAACTCATTCGTTGAGATCCCAGACGACCGGAGGAATCCAACCCTCGGCTAACATAGATAAGAAGAGTAGTGAGAAGGTGGATAAGTTGAAGATCAAACAAAACACAACAATTATTGAAAGAATTCAGACTTACGATTATTATTCCACCTTTCTAGAAAAGGCATGTAGTTGGGTCGGTTCCTTGAGACGAAACCGAGGGAATATCATGGGAAGTGATTTCAGTTTTAGCAGACATTTGGAGATTATGAAGAAAGACTAGGCAAAATTCGAAAGAGACGTTAAAAGGGGGAGTAAGAGAACAGACAGAAAATTCAAAAATGGCAGAAAACAAGAGGAAGAAGCAGCAGCCTACTCAACAAAAATGGTTAAAGTGGAGAAGTTGGCAGAATCGTTCACTTTTTTGCGTACTATGAGCAGCGAATCAACAAGAAATGAGAACTAAATGTGAATTGCAAGATAACAAGTGAAGAACTGAATGCAGAGAAGAAGTAAGTTGCAAGAGGTGAAAGTGTTCAAATGAGGAAGTAAGGGACGTTATATAGGCATGAAAACGGGGCATTTACAAACCCCAGCCAACCGGGAGATGCCACGTGTCCCATAATTAATGAGAAACGACTTGAAACGACGTGCGTTACGGCGGTTGTCAGAGCTGACCATCGGGGATGAGACACGTGGCCGACGACAGAAGGACGTGACACAACTGTTCCCGCCAAAATGGAAAGATAACTTCAGATAAAGTGAGACGCCGGTTTCTTGATTCATCCACTTCCCGTTACTCCGATAAAACTACGGTCCGGAAAGTGTGAGGACTATCTGTTTACGGTAAAAACCGGATGTGTGTTAAACCGGTAAGACCAGAGACCGAAGGAAGAGTGGTGTAACACCTCGTGAATTTGAATTAAGTGTGCATCTATTAAAAATCTAGTATTAAGATGATACTATATGTATATGAATCCATTCTTGATGAATTCGGGTGGAGAAGGATCGTTTTGAAGTCAAATCAACTAGTGAAGTTCTTAGGGGCTCTGAAATTCGCCTAAATTTTGGTAGGTCTGTCTTCTGGGCGATTTTCATGAAAATGTGTTGAGAATTTGGAAATACATCCTTGATGAAAGTTGTAGATATTTGAAATAGCTTTCCAACGGTAGGTCGCCTAGCCCGAGCAACATTTTGTACAAAAAGTTATGACCGTTTTACTGAAGACTATCTTCGCTGGAAGTTTGGTGGCTTCGACGGAGTAGATCGACGCTTCATCGATCTGATCGATGGTTCGTCGAATGAACCGTCGATTGTGCCTGACTCACTGGAAATTTGACGAATTCGACGGAGTAGATCGACGCTTCGTCGATCTGATCGACGGTTCGTCGAATGAACCGTCGATTGTGCCTGACTCACTGGAAAATTGACGAATTCGACGGAACAGATCGACGGTTCGTCGATCTGATCGACGGTTCGTCGTTTGAACCGTCGATTGTTCCTGACGGGCTGAAAATTTATAAGTTGTCAAATTTTAGTTTTTCTTCCATTCTTTTCACTCTCAAAACCCTAAGGACGAAAATCATTCCCCAAGCCTCCAACACTAAGGTAAGAACATCTTAATCATTGATTATCAATCCTAACAATAAACCCATGATTCTTAACATGATTCTTGTGACAAAAACCTAGGGTTGCAACATAATTCTTTCCAAAGGGATTCAAGCTAGGGTTTGGGTGTTCTTCATTAGAAAGTGAATTGTTAAACCTTGTTTAACAAATTAAGGTATGTCTCTCTTTTAAGAACTTATTTTGAATGAAAATCACTTTTGAATCTATGGGTAGAAGTATGAATTTTCTTTCAAGATTTTTTTTTTATGAATTAAAGGAAAACTAACCTTTTCATGTTTCTTGAACTCTAATTCATGTCTAAATGGTGGTTAATGTGTGTGAGGGGACAAACCCACATTAAACCTAGATTGTAACAAACCCTATAGAGGTATGAGATATTGTGAATGTTTTTCTTCTATGAGAGATGCGTAATGATGGTGGTTAAGGGTTGGTAATGACATATTCATTGATGAATTTGGGACATGGAAATCTTTTGTAAAGAAGTTATATGTTTTCAAACCGTTGATTTGAATGACTTATTCCTTCGATATGGCTTAATGAATTTTAATGTTATTAATGGTGTGACTACTTTGAGATAAATTGTAAATCGGCTTCTATGCCATGAATCTTGTTGTTGTATTTTCCTTGCTATTCGGGAGGAAGAGTAGCCACTATGGATCCTAGTGCATTAATTGCCTTGCCATTCGGGAGGAAATGTGGCCACTTCCGGGTTCGCTACCTGGGGGTGCATTAATTGCCTTGCTATTCGGGAGGAAGAGTAGCCACCGTGAAGTCATGTTCCGGTGTATTACGAAATGTTGATGATATTGAGTTGGGCTCATATAGGCGATTGTGATATCCATCTTTATTATGAAATTGGTATTTATGCCAGATTGATTTAAAGCTTAATTGAAACTGGTATTTTGAAATGGCTTATTAAACTGTGCAATAAGTGATATTAAGACTCATAAAGTGGAATAACAGTTTGTATACTATCTTTTTCGGAACTGATTTCTTTATGTATTATTATATTTATGTCTATATTACTTATTGTCCCCTAGGCACTCACTGAGTACGAAGTACTCAGGCATACCATTGTTGTTTTTGGATGGTATGTTAGGTAACGGAGAAGAGCAGGTTCTTGACACTTCAGGCGCTTAGAAAGGACTCGCTGTTGCTGCTGATTTGGTGAGCCCACATCATTGTTCGTGGGACACTTCCTGTTTCATTTATTATTTTAGATTTCCGGGATGCGTCCCGAAGTTTGAGGATTGTTATGTCTCTTAGAAGCTCCATAGATAGTTGTTAGAATTGTGGGTAGATTGTCAAAAGTCTCGTACGACTTAATGGGTGTTTGCCACGTTGATGGCTAGTACTTATAAAGACTTCCGCTGATTTAACTCATGATGTGTTGCATTTAATTTATAAATTGTTGGAGGCGAATGTTGAACCTGGCGGGTTCAAGTACCATTATTGTGTTGTTTAGGTTCTTCCGATGTTGTTCGTGACGTCGGATGCCGGTCACGTCCAGGGTGGGTTTCGGGTCGTGACAAGCTTGGTATCAGAGCCTAGGTTTAAATACGTCCTAGGATTATTGTTGGTGTCTGTGGAGCTGTGTCTAGTGGAGTTTTCCTTGTGCAGCCTGATCACCTACATGATTGAGAAACTCCCAGGACATTTATAGGTGTTTCCTATTCTTATTGACTCTAGATTGTGTTGTAGAGCCTAAAGTCTTTTTAGGATCGTTCTAATTCGCTCGTTAATTCGTGCCTTGCAGAAATGCCTTTGACGCGATCCAAAAATGGTAAACGAGGACGTCCCGCGAAAGCTAAGCAAAATCTGGGGGGCGCCAATGTTGGTAATGGAAATGATGCTGGAAATCAAGCACCACTTCCAGCACCGCCTGCTCCTGCTGTTCCCGTTGCGGGTGTGCCTGAGATTGGTACTATGCAAACGGCTATTCAAATGTTGACTGCTTTGGTTGCGGCTCAACAGCAGCGTGGAGGTGTGGGACCTCATGGTGGAGGCAGATTTAAGCAGTTCCTAGACTTAAAGCCACCAAAGTTCTTTGGGTCACGAGAGGTGGACGACCCCCAACACTTCTTAGATGAGACCTTTAAGGCTTTGAGGGCAATGGATGCCCAGGATTCAGAAGCTGTGAGGCTTGCTTCGTATCAGTTGAAGGATGTTGCTCACGTATGGTTTGAGATGTGGGAATCGGAGAGAGGTGACGCTGCTTTAGCTCCGACGTGGGCTGAATTTGAGGAGGCGTTCATGGAAAGGTTCTTGTCTGATGAGGAAAGAATTGCTATGGCTACGAAATTTGAGAAACTGGAGCAGGGTAACAAGTCAGTTCGAGAGTATAGTTTGGAGTTCACTCGTCTGTCAAAGTATGCTTTATACATGATTCCGACTGAAAAGCATAGGTTGACTCGTTTTGTGAAAGGCTTGGTACCACGTATCAAGTCTGCATGTGCTGCTGTTGCTATGTCTCCCACTTGCACCTTCTCATCTCTGGTTGGGTTTGCGGAACAACAAGAAAGTTGGAAAAATGAAGAGAGGGTGGATCGAGATCAGCACAAGAAGGCCCGATCAGCGGGTGGTTTTAGTAGTACTAATTATAAGGGAGGGCAGAGTAAAGTGTATTCTGCACCTGCTCATTCTGGCACCCATTCCCATGCCAGTGTGCCTTCGGGTAGGCAAGGCCAGAAAAATAATAACAGTACTGGTAGGTTTTCGCGGGGAAGTAGTCGTCCGCCAGTGTGGGAGGATCGTACCTGTCATCATTGTGGAGTGAAAGGGCATATAAAGAGGAACTGCGGAAAATGGCTACGTGAGATGGCTGCTATGAATAATCAAAAGAATAATTCGCCTGCTTCTGCATCTGCTAAAATTCCGTCTGTTGGGAATGCTACCAATAATTATCAGAATGCTCATAATAATGGCAAGGGAAAAGAAATTGCTAATACTTCTAGTGGAGGGACAACTCGACTTTATGGGCTGACTCGTAGGGAGACAGCTGAGTCTTCTGACGCTGTGGTTACAGGTATTCTTACCATCTGTTCTCATGATGCTTACTCATTGATTGATCCGGGTTCAAATTTATCCTATGTGACTCCTTATTTTGCTATTGATATGGGTATGAAACCCGAATCTTTGTTGGAACCCTTTGCTGTTGATACGCCTACAGGTGTTCCTGTTATTGCTTCTAGAGTGTATAGAAATTGTGTTATTGTGGTTAAAGGCCGTGAGTCTGTGGCCGATTTGTATGAACTTGAGATGGTGGATTTTGATGTAATTATGGGGATGGACTGGTTGTCGGCGTGCTATGCTAATGTGGATTGTCGCCATAAGTTGATTCATTTCGCTTTTCCTGATGAGCCCGTTATTGTATGGGAGGGTGAAATTGCCAAGCCAAAGGGTAGATTTATTTCCTATCTTAAGGCTCGTAAGATGATTACTAAGGGGTGTATTTACCATTTGGTTGCTGTTAATGATACAAAAGCCGTAGTACCCGAATTCACATCTGTTCCCATAGTGAGCGATTATCCCAAGGTATTTCGTGAAGACCTTCCTGGTATTCCTCCTGATAGAGTTATTGATTTTGGAATTGATGTTATTCCCGACACTCAACCTATTTCTATTCCACCTTATCGAATGGCTCCAGCGGAGCTAAGGGAATTAAAGGATCAATTGAAGGACTTGTTGGATAAGGGTTTTATCCGACCAAGTTCCTCGCCTTGGGGTGCTCCAGTTTTGTTTGTTAGGAAGAAGGATGGTTCCTTGAGAATGTGTGTTGACTACCGCCAGCTTAATAAAGTGACCATTAAGAATAAGTATCCTTTGCTTAGGATAGATGATTTGTTTGACCAACTTCAGGGTGCTAAGTTCTTTTCGAAGATCGACCTAAGGTCTGGATATCATCAATTGAAGATAAAGGAGGAAGATATCCCGAAAACTGCTTTCCGTACTCGTTATGGGCACTTTGAGTTTTTATTCATGTCGTTTGGCTTGACTAATGCGCCTGCTGCATTCATGGATTTGATGAACCGTGTTTTTAAGCCGTATCTAGACCGATTCATTATTGTGTTTATTGATGACATTTTGGTGTACTCTAAGAATCGTGAAGATCATGCTAATCATTTGAGGATAACTTTGACAACACTTGAGGAGAACGAGTTGTATGCAAAATTTTCTAAGTGTGAATTCTGGCTTGATTCTGTGGCTTTCTTGGGCCATGTGGTAACCGGAGACGGAATTAAAGTAGACCCTCAGAAAATTGCAGCAGTGAAGGATTGGCCTAGACCCACTAGTGCGACTGAAATTCGTAGTTTCTTGGGTTTGGCAGGTTATTACCGAAAGTTTGTGGAAGGTTTTTCATCAATAGCCTCTCCACTAACTAAATTGACACAGAAGACTGCTAAGTTTCAGTGGTCTGAATCTTGTGAAAGAAGTTTTCAAGAGCTTAAGGCAAGATTGACTTCGGCTTCTATTTTGACGTTACCTTCGCGGTCTGGTGGATATGTGGTCTATTGTGATGCTTCTAGAATTGGTTTGGGGTGTGTGTTGATGCAGAATGGTAAGGTGATTGCGTATGCTTCGCGTCAGTTGAAGAAGCATGAGAAGAACTATCCGACTCATGACTTGGAGTTGGCTGCTGTGGTATTTGCTTTAAAAATTTGGCGTCATTATCTGTATGGTGAGCATTGTGATGTTTTTACTGATCACAAGAGCCTACAATATATCTTCAAACAACGAGAGTTGAATCTCAGACAAAGAAGGTGGTTGGAGTTGTTGAAAGACTATGACTTGAACATTTTGTATCATCCTGGTAAGGCTAATGTGGTTGCTGATGCTTTGAGTAGAAAATCTATGGGCACGTTGGCTTATTTGCGTGCTCATGACATGCCCATGGGGAAAGAGATTCGAAGGCTCGCCAGTATTGGAGTTAGGCTTGATGAAACTAAAGATGGAGAGTTAGTGGGAATCACTCCATCACGGTCTGACATTGTGGAAAGGATTAAATCCAAGCAATATGATGATGAACTTTTGGCAAAGCTGAGAGATGGAGTGGAAAGGGGTGAGTACACTTCATTTACGGTTGGGACTGGCGATAGCGTTCTGCGATTACAAGGACGATTGTGTGTTCCCGATGTTGATGGTCTTCGACAAGAACTAATGATGGAAGCTCATAGTTCTAAGTATTCGGTTCATCCGGGATCCACCAAGATGTATAAGGATTTGAAACAACACTATTGGTGGAAGAGTATGAAGGTTGATATTTCTAACTTTGTGGCTAAGTGTTTGAATTGCCAACAGGTGAAGGCCGAACATCAGAGGCCCGGTGGCTTGGCTCAAAACATTGAAATTCCTCAATGGAAGTGGGAGATGATAAATATGGACTTTGTTTCAGGTTTACCTCGCACAAGGGCCAAGTATGATTCAATTTGGGTGATCGTGGATAGACTCACGAAGTCTGCCCATTTTCTTCCTGTAAAGACATCATATGCTGCGGCAGAGTACGTTAAGTTATATTTGAAGGAGATTGTTAGGTTGCATGGTGTTCCGACATCTATCATATCTGACAGAGGTACACAATTTACTGCTCATTTCTGGCAGACGTTTCAAGAAGGTTTGGGGACTAGGGTGAAACTGAGCATTGCCTTTCATCCTCAAACTGATGGGCAAGCAGAGAGAACTATTCAAACTTTGGAGGATATGTTGCGTGCTTGTATAATTGATTTTGGAGGAAGTTGGGATGAACACCTACCTTTGGTGGAATTCGCTTATAATAATAGCTATCAAGCTAGTATTCAGATGGCTCCTTATGAGGCTCTTTATGGGAGGCGTTGTCGGTCTCCAATTGGTTGGTTTGAACCAACAGAAGTAGAGTTGTTGGGTCCTGATTCAGTTCATGAGGCGATCGAAAAGGTAAATCTTATTGTGCAACGACTAAAGACCGCTCAGGGTAGACAAAAGTCGTATACGGACATGAGGCGTAGGGAATTGGAATTTGCTGTTGGTGACAAGGTTTTCTTGAAGGTGTCACCTATGAAAGGGGTAATGCGCTTTGGCAGGAAGGGCAAGCTTAGTCCTCGCTACATCGGTCCTTATGAGATTGTTAAAAGAGTTGGAACGGTAGCATATGAGTTGAGGTTACCGGTTGAGATGTCCATGGTCCATCCGGTGTTTCACATTTCGATGTTAAGGTTGTATAAACCTGACCCTTCTCATGTGTTGAACTATGAAGAGGTTGAGATTGATCAATCCTTATCTTATGAAGAAGAACCAGTTCAGATTTTAGATCGCCAAGTTAGAAGGTTGAGAACAAAGGATGTTGCATCAGTCAAAGTGTTGTGGCGAAATCATAATACTGAGGAAGCTACTTGGGAAGCGGAAGAGGACATGAAGAAGAGATATCCGCACTTGTTACCTATTTCAGGTATGAGTTAAGTTTTGAACTATTCGTGCGCAAGGTGATTGTGTGGTTAAATTCATGTTGGTTACTTACCTTCCTAGAATACTATCTTCATTCGGGGACGAATGATCTTAAGGGGGGGATAATGTAACACCTCGTGAATTTGAATTAAGTGTGCATCTATTAAAAATCTAGTATTAAGATGATACTATATGTATATGAATCCATTCTTGATGAATTCGGGTGGAGAAGGATCGTTTTGAAGTCAAATCAACTAGTGAAGTTCTTAGGGGCTCTGAAATTCGCCTAAGTTTTGGTAGGTCTGTCTTCTGGGCGATTTTCATGAAAATGTGTTGAGAATTTGGAAATACATCCTTGATGAAAGTTGTAGATATTTGAAATAGCTTTCCAACGGTAGGTCGCCCAGCCCGAGAAACATTTTGTACAAAATGTTATGACCGTTTTACTGAAGACTATCTTCGCTGGAAGTTTGGTGGCTTCGACGGAGTAGATCGACGCTTCGTCGATCTGATCGACGGTTCGTCGAATGAACCGTCGATTGTGCCTGACTCACTGAAAATTTGACGAATTCGACGGAGTAGATCGACGCTTCGTCGATCTGATCGACGGTTCGTCGAATGAACCGTCGATTGTGCCTGACTCACTGGAAAATTGACGAATTCGACGGAACAGATCGACGGTTCGTCGATCTGATCGACGGTTCGTCGTTTGAACCGTCGATTGTGCCTGACGGGCTGAAAATTTATAAGTTGTCAAATTTTAGTTTTTCTTCCATTCTTTTCACTCTCAAAACCCTAAGGACGAAAATCATTCCCCAAGCCTCCAACACTAAGGTAAGAACATCTTAATCATTGATTATCAATCCTAACAATAAACCCATGATTCTTAACATGATTCTTGTGACAAAAACCTAGGGTTGCAACATAATTCTTTCCAAAGGGATTCAAGCTACGGTTTGGGTGTTCTTCATTAGAAAGTGAATTGTTAAACCTTATTTAACAAATTAAGGTATGTCTCTCTTTTAAGAACTTATTTTGAATGAAAATCACTTTTGAATCTATGGGTAGAAGTATGAATTTTCTTTCAAGATTTTTTTTTATGAATTAAAGGAAAACTAACCTTTTCATGTTTCTTGAACTCTAATTCATGTCTAAATGGTGGTTAATGTGTGTGAGGGGACAAACCCACATTAAACCTAGATTGTAACAAACCCTATAGAGGTATGAGATATTGTGAATGTTTTTCTTCTATGAGAGATGCGTAATGATGGTGGTTAAGGGTTGGTAATGACATATTCATTGATGAATTTGGGACATGGAAATCTTTTGTAAAGAAGTTATATGTTTTCAAACCGTTGATTTGAATGACTTATTCCTTCGATATGGCTTAATGAATTTTAATGTTATTAATGGTGTGACTACTTTGAGATAAATTGTAAATCGGCTTCTATGCCATGAATCTTGTTGTTGTATTTGCCTTGCTATTCGGGAGGAAGAGTAGCCACTATGGATCCTAGTGCATTAATTGCCTTGCCATTCGGGAGGAAGAGTGGCCACTTCCGGGTTCGCTACCTGGGGGTGCATTAATTGCCTTGCTATTCGGGAGGAAGAGTAGCCACCGTGAAGTCATGTTCCGGTGTATTACGAAATGTTGATGATATTGAGTTGGGCTCATATAGGCGATTGTGATATCCATCTTTATTATGAAATTGGTATTTATGCCAGATTGATTTAAAGCTTAATTGAAACTGGTATTTTGAAATGGCTTATTAAACTGTGCAATAAGTGATATTAAGACTCATAAAGTGGAATAACAGTTTGTATACTATCTTTTTCGGAACTGATTTCTTTATGTATTATTATATTTATGTCTATATTACTTATTGTCCCCGAGGCACTCACTGAGTACGAAGTACTCAGGCATACCATTGTTGTTTTTGGATGGTATGTTAGGTAACGGAGAAGAGCAGGTTCTTGACACTTCAGGCGCTTAGAAAGGACTCGCTGTTGCTGCTGATTTGGTGAGCCCACATCATTGTTCGTGGGACACTTCCTGTTTCATTTATTATTTTAGATTTCCGGGCTGCGTCCCGAAGTTTGAGGATTGTTATGTCTCTTAGAAGCTCCATAGATAGTTGTTAGAATTGTGGGTAGATTGTCAAAAGTCTCGTACGACTTAATGGGTGTTTGCCACGTTGATGGCTAGTACTTATAAAGACTTCCGCTGATTTAACTCATGATGTGTTGCATTTAATTTATAAATTGTTGGAGGCTAATGTTGAACCTGGCGGGTTCAAGTACCATTATTGTGTTGTTTAGGTTCTTCCGATGTTGTTCGTGACGTCGGATGCCGGTCACGTCCAGGGTGGGTTTCGGGTCGTGACAAGTGGGAAGGACATTATTTGGTCCGGGTTTTCCCATAGCCGAGTTGATCGTGGCCATTCCTCCGTTTGGTCAAGGTCGTTAGTCCGTTAGTCCGTTTGATCGTGGCCGTTGGTCCGGGAGATCCGTTGCGCGGCTGCCACGCATCGATAACGTCCTTCCATGTTCAACTGCCAATCGTACGGGTGTCAGACCTTACGGCCAACCTAACCCAACCTAATCCACTGCAGAGTTTTTTTTTTTTTTTAGTTTCTCATATTGTATGAAGCCCATGAAGCAACACTATAAATAAGGGCCATTGCCCACTTTTGAGGGGTTGGCCTCCTCATATCAAGAACTCTTGTAATAGCAAAAAATATATAAACTCTCTCTCTCTCTCTCTCCCAAATATCTGATTTTCGGTCCAAATTTATTGTGTTCATCTCTTAAATTTATTCAATCAAGTGATGCTCATATTAGTAGACATATAAATCTATAGCAAACCTCTGATTATCAGTTGCTTCTCCATAGCATATTTATATATTTCTTTTTTTCTATCAAATAGATTAAGGCACAACCACATATTCTATACCTCACTCACAAATTTAATTGATTATCCAAATTCGGAGTAAACAAAAAATAATATAAGACACAATTTTCTCATATCAATATGATAGAAAATATCTATCTTAAAATGCTAGTTAAAATTCATGAAGTTTGACTTTTAAATAGAAATATGTGACAACTAATATGAAACAGAAGGAGAAATACATAAGTCCATAAAGTTTCTTTATAAGGTTGACTACTCAAGATGCCACTAGGTCACTCTAAGTCATAGTTTAATTTACGGTTGAATAAATACATTGATAGATCTTAAATTTGCCAGTAAATTTCAGTTTGATACTCGAAGTACGACATATTTCAATTGAGTATATGAACACATGATAATTAAAGTGTTCCTATTATACATTTCTGGTTCATATTTTGGAAAAGTTTTTGCGCGTGTTCACAAACGTCCATTACGTAGATATAAGTTAATCACATAAATATGTCTTTCTCCTTTAATTATACCAATCAACATCAATTGGAACATGCATAACGTTTTACAGCTTATTGAGACATGTGTATAATTAAAGGATGTAACATATTTTAAGTAGTTAACTTATCTACGTAGTGAGTGCTTGAGAATGCGCGCAAAAGCTTTTTCAAAATATTGAGTCGAAAGTGTCTAATAGAAACATGTTGTAACAACAACAACAACCCAGTGAAAATAGAAACATGTTGTAGTCACTACTAAAAAAAACTCGGAAAACCGACAGACAAAATAAAGGGACTACGTCAGTTTTTCAACGACTTTATTTTTAAAACTTTTTTTAAAGAAAACCGAGAGACTTTTTTGAAAACCGATTGTCCTCCGTTGGTTTTTTTTTCACTGAAAAATGCCCGAAAATTATATAGAAATTTTACTTTAAAAAATTTTTTAGAAAACTAACGGATGTCATCGGTTTGTAAAGCGCAAAACTGCAATTGACAAAAATAAAAAGAAAGGAAGTAATTAATTGAAGAGCTTGAATGGTCTAGTTGTAAAATTGTTCAAAGTCATGGTCCATATTAGGTTCGCTTCCCTGTTGCTACATTTCATTTTTTATCACTTCTATAAATTCGAGGGACTTAAACCAAGGGAGTCCTTCAGTTTCTTAAAATTTGACGGGAATCCCTCGATTTTTTTTATATCTGATTTTAAACAAAAGTCAAGTGAAATAATTTAACAAAACCAACGGTGTCCCTCGATTAAAATCGACGTAGTCCACTGTAAATCGTCATTGTCTAGGTTGTCCGTTTTGGGTCAATTTTCATCAAAAAATTCGATCTAGTCCGTCGGTTTTGACCCCTTTTTAGCAGTGAATTTGAGAGTCTAAATGAAATATACTTGCAAGTTTAAGAGGCTATCGATGTATTCTGCCTTAATTTAACACAATTGGAAGATAGTCAAGAATGAGAATTCAAAAGTGAAAATTACTACAAACATACTTTTTTTTTTCTTCAGAAAAACGCTTTTGATTCCTCAATAATTGATAAATTTCGATTTTAATCTGTGCGATATCTGACTAAGTATATATGACCTTCAACTAATTGAGACGTGCATTTTTGATCCCTTTGTTTGTGAATATTCACAAATTTATCATGATTACTAATTAATCCACCACTTATTTACTCATGTGTTATGTTAAGCATGTACTATTACTCCATGTTTGACAATAAAATTAGTTCAAATGTTTCCTACATAAAAGATAAAACACACACATTTCAATTAGTTGATGGTTAAATGTACCTCGTGACAAGGACTAATCTCAGAGTTAATCAATAATTGAGGGGCTAAAAGAGCTACTTCCTCCGTTCACTTTTACTTATCCACTTTTGATTTTGCACGCACTTAAGAATTAATAAATGAAGTATATAATTTACCATAATACTCATATTAATTGGTGTTTAGTCTTAATAATTTGAAAAATTATTTCAAAATGAGTAATTAAATGTTAAGGGCAAAACAAGGAAAAAAAGTTTGTCCTTCTCTTGATATGCGAAAGTGGACAAGTAAAAGTGAAATTTATTTTGATATAGTGGACAAATTAAAGTGACCGGAGGGAGTATATTAATTTCATTTCTCGGATAAAATCTATGTTCTTAAAAACAAATAACTATGGTTAATTTTTACCTTTCGTAAACGAACGACCAGAAGCAAATATAGTAGTAATTAGGGGTGTACATGGACCGGGTTGGTTCGGATTCTTTAAACATCAAACCAAACCAATTGCGTCGGGTTTTTAAATCTATACACCAAACAAAACCAATAAAATTCGAGTTTCTCAACCTCAGGTTTTCTCGGGTTTTTCGGGGTTTTTTTTTCCGGAATAGTCTTGATACAAAACATATAACTTTTACTCCAAATATTTCTTTAGTCCTCGTAAGATACAACTATATAATTAAGGTGTTTCATAAGAAAATAACACAAAATGTGAGAAGAGTGATGACATTGTATTAAAATATTCAACAAAAGATAATAAAATCGGTTAAAATAAATATTGTTAATTAATAAGCCATAAAGAAAATGACCATAATCTAAAAATACTAAGTCATGCTAAAATAAGTACGGCTAATAAGTATTAATTACGTGACAAGAAAAAAAACTTCTGTATTTTCACTCTCAAAACCAATTATGCAAAACTAAAGAATAGATATCCAACATTATTATCATTCCTAGTGGTAAATTGAATTTCTTTTGTTAGTATTAGTGTTGAGTTGGTTTTGATTTGGACTTTATATGAGTTACTAACATCCATAGGATATAAACCTTATTGACATTCAAAATTCTAAATTCAAGCTTGAATAATATGATAATAGATAAAAAAAACTACGAAATAATTTAAGAAATATTTATAAATTACATTACAAATAAATATTTTTATGTATAAAATATTTTAAAAATTGAATACATGTAATGTCGGGTTGGTTTGGTTCGGTTTGACTTTTTTTTAGCTAAAACCAAACCAAACCAATTATGATCCGTTTTTTTTTTCAATACCAAACCACTAGTCGATTTTTTTTTTCAATTTATCGGTTTGGTGCGGTTTGTCGATTTACTTTGTACACCCGTAGTAATTAAGTTCACAAATGGACTTCATAAGGGGTGATCTTGATATTTTGGCCCCATTTAACAAAACTTTTAAACAACAACTTCCGCTTTCTGAAAATTTGCTAGGTAAAGCTTTTATTGCTCACCGGGCATAAGTTGTAGTTATAAATTAGTTTTGCCTACAAGACAGAAGTTTAGGATATACAATGAACCTGCTCAATTGACCACAAGTTTTGCTTTATAGACAAAAATGCTTGATGGACAACAAAAATTGTTCGAGAAAAGGACCAAAATCATCCATAATGTTTGGGTTTGGATCAAAATCATACATATTCTTTCACATGGTGCACTAATAGTACATTATGTTTGCATAAGTGGTGCACTTTTAGTCACAATCCCAAATAAATTTAACGGAAAAGAACAAAAATGCACCTGAACTTTTAGAAAAGGTATAAAAATACCCTTTATTCATCTATTTTGCTAAAACTACCCCTCAATTCAACTATTTGGCTCATTTATTCCCCTTGACTAACGGACAACACTAATTTTTTTTTAAAAATAAATAAATAAATTGCACATGACATTTTATTACTGAAAAATTGATTTATTCTTTTAAAAAGAAATCTGAAACCTTGGAATTTTTTTAAATTTGGACAACTTTTTTTTAACGAGTAAAACCTTGACTAACGGACAACACTAATTTTTTTCTTTTCAAAATGTGAAAAATTGGATTTTTATAAAAATCTGAAAAAAATAAATTTTTTATGGAAAAACTGTGTTTAAAAAAAAAAACCAGAAAACTATCTTTTTTTAAATCTAGAAGAAAATTATGGAGTATTAGTTTTGCACATTTTACTTAAAAAAACAATCAGTTTTTCAGATTTAAAAATTGAATTTTCTAAAAAAAAAAATGGGGTTTCCACCTGTTAATTTTTTTTTCCAAACTTAAAAAAATTCCACATGTTTTAATGAAAATCCAATTCTGTTTTATATATATATATATATATATATATATATATATATATATAAAAGGCTTACTACATTTGTTTTTTTAAAGAAATGGATGTTGAAAAATTATTTTTCCTTATTCTACAAATAACAGTAAGCCTTTTATATATATATATATATATATATATATATAAAACAGAATTGGATTTTCATTAAAACATGTGGAATTTTTTTAAGTTTGGAAAAAAAAAATTAACGGGTGGAAACCCCATTTTTTTTTTAGAAAATTCAATTTTTAAATCTGAAAAACTGATTGTTTTTTTAAGTAAAATGTGCAAAACTAATACTCCATAATTTTCTTCTAGATTTAAAAAAAGATAGTTTTCTGGTTTTTTTTTTTAAACACAGTTTTTCCATAAAAAATTTAATTTTTTCAGATTTTTATAAAAATCCAATTTTTCACATTTTGAAAAGAAAAAAAATTAGTGTTGTCCGTTAGTCAAGGTTTTACTCGTTAAAAAAAAGTTGTCCAAATTTAAAAAAATTCCAAGGTTTCAGATTTCTTTTTAAAAGAATAAATCAATTTTTCAGTAATAAAATGTCACGTGCAATTTAATTTTTTTTTTAAAAAAAAATTAGTGTTGTCCGTTAGTCAAGGGGAATAAATGAGCCAAAAAGTTGAATTGAGGGGTAGTTTTAGCAAAATAGATGAATAAAGGGTATTTTTATACCTTTTCTAAAAGTTCAGGGGCATTTTTGTTCTTTTTCGTTAAATTTATTTGGGATTGTGACTAAAAGTGCACCACTTATGCAAACATAATGTACTATTAGTGCACCATATGAAAGAATATGTATGATTTTGATCCAAACCCAAACATTATGGATGATTTTGGTCCTTTTCTCAAAATTGTTCTCAACAAATTTTTTCAAGTTAAGGTCATGCTTTAAAATTTTATTAAGTGAGGACAAAAATTCAAGACCAACACTTTGACGACACCACACGTCATTTCCAGCATCGAAATAGTTGTTGAAATTATAAAGGCCCATGCTCAAGGCTCTCAAGGCTGACAAAACGCAGTGAAGATAAAAAAAAATCAGGAGCACAGATATGTGCTGCCAATTTATCAAGTACATTGTCGTGAAGATAAAGAACAGATTTTGAATATTGTGCCCCCTTATCTGAAAATTGAATCCATTTCGCTGCACATAAAACCAAAAAGTTTTGTGAATGTTAGAGCCCGTTTGAATTGGCTTATAAATTGCTTATGAGCTATTTTAAGTTTTTTTTGAGTGTTTGACTGGTCAGCTTAAAGTTATTTTGTGTTTAAATTAAATTCAAAAAAATAATTGGGCCCATTTGACTTAGCTTATCTAAAGCAGCTTATAAGCTAAAAAAAAATAAGTTAAACTATCTCAACTTATTTTTTTTAGCTTATAAGCTGCAAACAGCTTATAGGCGTAAGCCCATCCAAACAGGCTCTTAGTCCTTTCGCTTAACTCGTTTAATAATAAAGGATTTCACACACTTTATAATAAAAAAAATAATAGTCTTAAATGTAGAAGTGTTTACTATCTAAACCTACCTTTTATCGCTCCTTATATGTCTCACTAAATTAGTAACACTTTACTAATCGAAATATTAATGAGAGATTCAATGGAAGATTTAAATGAATTCTTGTTTTTCTAAAATATCAAAGAAGTCTGATTGAAAGTTTTTGCCTTTGTCACCACTAGGATTTTTGGGCTCGTTTCGTAATTTAAGTATGACTTT